>NC_056739.1:12538967-13138967 GCF_019279795.1 Protopterus annectens
TATTGATTTTGTTTACTATGGGTTTTAGCTTATTTTCAACAAATATGGACATATTCTCTGTAACCCACTGATGTCCTGCAACAATAGGACGAACAGGTGGTGGTGATATCCCCTTATGCATCTTAGGGAGCCCCTTGATACTTGGTATAAGCGGATGTTCAATTAACAAAAACAAATAAAAATCATAACTAATTTGCCTATTTACCATCATGTCATACAAATCATGGTGCACTTCATATACCAACTTATCAACTGTCTTCCTATCTATTTCTCTATAGGTAGAGTCATCTTTTAAAAGTGTAATCATGTATTTAATATAGTCAGTTGTATTAAGAACAACAATATGCCCTCCCTTATCTGCTGGTCTAATGGTTACTTCTTTATCTTTCAACAGGGCATTCATTGCTAGTCTTTCTTCCTTAGAGATGTTATGAAAAAGCATTTTAGAGCCTTGCTCAAGACTATCATAATGTTTATATAGGTCATTTTCACAAGCCTTAAGAAAACATTCAACATAGGGATGTAAAACAGGTGAGAAGGTACTTTTCTTTCTGTAACATTCAAATGCACCCACCCCCTCACTTGAAACATCATTATTCATATTGGATGGTTTGTGAAACAAAGCTAAACGCTATATTACGGGTAAAAAAACGTAATTCAGTTAACAAAACAGATACATCACTGATTTGAGCAGGAATAAAGCTCAATCCTCTATTTAATACCTGATAGTCCATACGGGTTAGCGTTCTGTCTGATAGATTAAACACTAAGTCCTTTAATCTTTTCGTCGTCCCCTTTTGTTCGTTGATTCCCCTGATGTATGCCTCTTCCGCCTTCCATGACTCGTCGACCTCCCTCTGGATTCTCTCCGCTGGCGTACAGGTAGGGGTAAAAAAGAATCAAGGTTAGACTGTTGTAATTTTGGTTTGGCTCCCGGCTCACGTGCGTGTGTCAGCGCTTGTTGGTTGGGTGGAGGAGTGCTGTCATCAGTGGATGCGCATGAGCTACTCATCACGCTGACCGTGGTGACTTCACCGGAGTTTACTAGGTCTTTTAAAGAAACAGATGCAGTAATTTCAGCTGGACCTCTCGTCTCTCTTTCAATACCATTAGTTTGTTGCCGTCCTTCCCTCTGGTTATAGCGTGGCCATAAGAACACTTGGCCGTTAGAGAAATCATGAACATCTCGCTGCAGTTTACGTAATTTGGCAATTTGCAGGCGTTCCCCATAGGCACTGACCTGATTGATAAGGCTATCTATTTTATTCGTGAACATTTCGCCTTTAAATCTTTTGCAAATGTCTTTATATAATGACTCCGTTTTTGTTGTTAGTTCAACCTCAATGGGTTGAAAGTAGTCAATAATAAGTTGTATATATTTATAGCCTAGTTCTATATTTAACTTTTGCCAGTTCTTTAGTAATATGGGATGGCTATTTCCGTACGAGGGCATGCATAGTACCCTCATTCCCCTGGGTACTACTTTATGATGAAGGCATGCCTCTAAGTGCCGGCGTTGCCATATAAGCCTAAATTGTTTATACAGGTCATTTTCTAGCTCTTTATAAAGCGGATTAAAGTCATTAAGCAAACTAGCAGTACCTGTTTCAGTTGCATTTAACTGAATAGATAAGTCCATGTTTAGTAACGGATTTGACCTCTGTTCCATCAGTTGGACCCATCTGGAATTAGAAATGTTTCTTTCA
This sequence comes from Protopterus annectens, assembly GCF_019279795.1. Taxonomy (NCBI): domain Eukaryota; kingdom Metazoa; phylum Chordata; order Ceratodontiformes; family Protopteridae; genus Protopterus; species Protopterus annectens. Next base: position 12,540,674 of record NC_056739.1, read on the forward strand.
GGATGATATTCAAGCTCAATATTGGTGTTCTCCATCGTGTAGGGAGTCGGTGAAAGCCAAACAGCAAAAAATATAATTGAGGTAAAGAGCGCACCTTCCCTTGAAGTTGGTCAGCCACAAAAGCCAATAGTAGTAAGGAAGGAGTAGACCAACACCACGATTGATGCAAAAGCTTTAATTCATATAAAATCCAGGATGTGAGCTTTCGCGTGCTGCCAAGTGCACGCTTCTTCAGACAAGTTTAAAACACTCTAAAATACTGCTGACTTATATATCATTCAACTATATCCTTTAATTAGTTAATTGATCCTTAAATGAATCAATTAGGATCTTAAAGTCAGGATGCTCCTTAGAGGTAAAAAATATATTCCTTACAACTACAGCACATCAGCCCAAATCAAACAAAACGAACCAAGATGTGCTGGTATATATATATATACAGTTGACGTACATACATAGTAAAAACACTTGCTTAGCATATAAAATTTGCATTTGTTTTTCACATATGTACGGACACACACACACACACACACACACACACACACACACACACACACACTTATTTATTTATTTATTTTAGTATGCAGGTTTTGGTAAGAAAAAGGAACCATGCTTGCCTTTGATAAACAAAGGGCAAACAACTGATTTATTTTTTAATATTCTTACTTTTTGCCAGGTAATGTCTCAGTTATCAGTGAACATTGAAACTATGAAGCAGATATAATCATCATTATTTATAGCAGAGCCAAGTATATACCAAAGTATGCTAATATATACAATATTTCCTGTTTCCATTTTTTTTTTATTTGCCTAAAGAAGTACACCCTGATGTGTAGTGTTTACACAGTATTTGTTTACTTTTATATTTAACCGTATCTTGACTAATAGGTTCATAGGTAGGTACCAGGCTAATCGGCCCAAGGGCCTAAGTAAGCCTAGCCAACAAGGTTCCTTGGCTTACGCCACCCAAGAAAGTTAATTTCTTGTTCCCCTGTCAAGCAGAGCCACAGAAGTGATCCCCGGGGTGTATTCCCTATTTCCCATCCACTCATCAAAATTTTTCTTCTTTTTTTTTTCTTCCAAATTTTTTATTTTCCAAATAATATAATGTTTAACAATACAATCATCGATAAAAAAGAAGTTATGTACCTACCATAACGTTCCATGTTAGTTGCCTTCATCTCGCCTTCTTTCTTGCTTGTTGGGATCGGAGCCGCGGCAATCTTCTATAGCTCGAGAGCTGTTTACTGGCTCGAGGCTACCCCTTATCCCATGATGCCTAGTGCTAGTTACCCAGATCTCATTTGTAATAGCTAACCCCAGACATATCAAGAATAATGTGGCCAAACTAACAGGTTGGGCATATCTGTTATACTCTTTAAATCAGTAGAGGAAGCAAACCAGAAAACTCAGCTGATGAAATCTAAATTTCTCTCAGTCCAATAAGACAGGGGGATGGAGGGGGGGAACACAAGAAAGAAGGCGAGATGAAGACAACTAACATGGAACGTTATGGTAGGTACATAACTTCTTTATGTTAAGTTGTCTATCTTGCCTTCATTTCTTGCTTGTTGAGACAGCGTCCCTAGCACCTATAATCCTGGGTGGTTCATTGGAACCAACTCTTCAGAACAGTGGAACCAAAGTTAGCTCTATTCCTGGAGGTCATATCTAACTTGTAATGAGAAATAAAGGTATGAGGATTTGCCCATGTGGCTGTGGCACAAATAGAGTCCATGGGTAATCTAGATTAGAAGGCTACAGAAGTAGCTAAAGCCCTAGTAGAATGTCCTTTCGGTTTGGCAGTCAATTCTTTGTTCCTTAGTTGATAAATGAAGGTGTTAATGTGAGACAAACACCTAGACAGGGTCACTTTAGAAACTGGAAGACCTTGTTTACCCTTAGCATAAGAAAGGAAGAGTTGGTCCGACTTCCTTACATCCTTAGTTCTGTGCAGATAAAAATGCAATTGTCTACGCACATCCAAAAGGTGTAATTTGTATTCTGCCTTGTTGGTGTAGTTAGGGAAGAACACTGGAAGGTCTATGGATTGGTTTAGATTATTTTCTGAACACACCTTAGGAAGGAAGGATGGATTAGTTCTCAGTGCTACCCTATCCTTGTGAAAAACTAAGTATGGAGAACGAACGCTTAGTGCTTGAAGTTCTGACACATGTTTGGCTGAAGTAATAGCTACCAGAAAAAGAGTTTTCCAAGATAGAAACTTAAGGGAACATGAAGCCGCAGGTTCAAAAGGGGGCATAATCAAGGAAGTTAATACTAAATTAAGGTCCCAAGGAGGAGGGGGATCTCTCACTGGGGGCCTAAGGAGATTAGTCCCTCTAAGAAAGGCTTTACACAGCTTATGAGACATGATATTTAGATTAGCAAAGCCAATATGATAGTTAGAAATGGGTGCTAGTTGAACTCTGATTGTGGCAGAGGCGGACCCAGAGTGAAAAAGCTCAGTTAGGAATTCTAAGACCTCGTGAACTGGGGCTGAAAAGGGATCTATGTTCCTAGCCTCTGCCCAATAAGAGAAACGTTTCCATTTACTAGCATACGTTTTCCTAGTAGCTGATTTGTGAGAGGATATAATAATATCACGCACAGCTGGGGAAATGCTGTGAAGCCTGGCTAGGGTTGGAATTGGATCAACCAAGCTGTGAGCTGGAGGGTCTGGAGGGATCGATGCAGCTCTCCTGATTGATGAATCAGCAGGTCTGGAATAGGATCCAGGGCTGCTCGAGGAGATAACGGTGCAGGAATGGAAACCAAATCTGTCGAGGCCAGTAAGGAGCAATGAGGATCATTTTGTAACCCAACAACGTCGCTTTCTGTATGAGTTTGGGTATAAGAGGAAAGGGCGGGAAGGCATAAAGAAGTCCCTCAGGCCAATCGTGGACTAGAGCATCTATGGGAGGATGACCGGGAAGTGGTAGAAGGGAGAAGTAGTTGCTGCACTTGGTGTTGAAGGGGGTTGCAAACAGATTGCAGCAAGGCTGTCCCCACTTGCGGAAGATGAGATCCGCAACTACCTGATTCAGAGACCACTCATGAGGCATGAGAATAGCTCTGCTGAGCCTGTCCGCTATGACGTTGGATTTCCCAGGGATGTGCATTGCAATCAGAAATAATTGGGAGGAAATCTCCCACTGCCAGAGTCTGAGTGCTTCTCGACATAGGGGGTAGGACCTGGTTCCGCCCTGCTTGTTGATGTACCACACTACTGACATGTTGTCTGTTTGAATTGCAATTGTCCCAGAAGGGAGTGAGCTCTGAAGTGCTTGCAATGCTAGAAGCACGGCTCTCATCTACAAGATGTCTATGTGCAGATGGTACTCGTGAGGTTGCCATGTGCCTTGGACTGTCCTGCCCTAATAATGCCCCCCACCCCATCAGAGAGGCATCCGTGGTCACTGGAGGGGGTTGGATGAATGGTCTGCCCAGAGACACTAGCGGGGAGACCATCCACCAGGAAAGGTGTGTTTTGCAAGTTTCTGTAATTATAATCATGTGGGACATGGGGAGTTGTTGAAAGGACCACTGTGTGAATAGAAGCCACTGCAGGATTCTAATGTGAAAGTGGGCTAGAGGTATCAGAATAATTGCTGCGGCCATAGAACCCAGAGTTTGAAGGACCAAACGGACTTGTACCTTTTTGCATTGCATGAGGATATGTACTTGCTGCCGAATTGTGGCCACTCTGTCCAGCGTAGTCTTGCAAACATACTTCTTGTATCTAGATTTGCTCCTATATAGGTAATAAATTGACAGAGCAACAAGGCAGATTTTTCAAAATTTATGGTAATACCTAACTGGGCACAGATTGCGATTGTATAGTCCCTGGCTTGAAGAAGTTGATGCCTGGTAGTAGCAGTGAGGAGACAGTCGTCTAGGTAAGGGAACACCTGGAATCCTTGACGTCTCAGGTGAGCTGTGACCACTGCCATATATTTGGTGAACACCCTGAGGGCTGTGGTGAGACCAAAGGGTAGAGCTCTGAACTGATATGACTGGCTCCTAGCCGGAAGCGAAGGAATCTCCTGGAGCGCCTGTACGTCTTGATGTGATAGTACGCATCATGGAGATCTACTGAACACATCCAATTGTCCTAACCCAAAAAGGGTAGAATGAACTGAAGAGTGACCATCTGAAACTTTGTCCTTTGAACAGACTTGTTTAGTCTGCTGAGATCCAAAATTGGTCTCCAGTCCCCTGTCTTTTTTGGTACCAAAAAGAACCTTGAGTAAGTTCCGGATCTGAGTTGGTCTGCCGGGACTTCCTGGATGACACTTTTTTCTAGCAGTCTTGAAATTTCTGTGACTGCTTGGGCCCTCAGATTGGGTAGAACATCTGGGGGGATCTGTTTGACGATAGGGGAGATTGGAAGAAGGGAATTACGCAGCCTCTGGATATGATTGATTGTACCCATTTGTCTCGCATAATGTCTTGCCAGGCTTTTGGGTACAGTGAAAGTCTTCCCCCGACTGCCTCCAGAGTCGGGCAGCTGGGCAACCCTTCAGGGGTGCTGGAAGGGCTTGTCAGAGAACGATTCTCTGCTGCCCTGATTCTGCGGACCTCCTCTGCCTCGAGGGCGGCATCTGCTGCTGTTATTCCCTCCTCTGCCCTTGGAGGAAAAATCACTACGTGTATCAGGCGCGGCTCCCTGGGATTTCCGAAACCACATTTTTCCACTCTTCTGACCTTTGGGATATGGTCTGGAAGGAGTGGAAAAACAGACTCCCACGGCAGAGAGAGTCTTGCCTTCCTGTTCACACCTAGTGAGAGTGTCCTTCACCTGTGGTCCAAAGAGAAATGAACCGTCAAAGGGGGTGTTAGTGAATGACGCTCTAAAGGGCTCCGCAAAATTACACAACCGCATCCATGCGTGTCTCCGAAGGGCCACGCCTGTGCCTGCGGCTCTCCTCGCACCATCGGCTGCATAAGAAATGAGCCTCATGGAGGAGTTAACCACTGAATTAAGGGTCGCCAGCTGAGAAGCTACTTTAGCTTGAACTCCTTCAGCTGATGGATCCTGCAGGGTATCTCCAAGCTCTTTTAAGAGTTCCCTCTGAAGCCTGGTAAAATGGCATAAGTAATTCAGTGACCTCATGGAGAAGGTCGCTGAAGCAAACATTTGCTTCCCATATCTGTCCATAGTCCTAGACTCCTTGTTAGGAGGATGGATAGAGGAAGAAGTCTCCACTAATTCCTTTTTTAGTGGCCGCTGCTACCACCATGGCACCACAGGAACACCCTTTGTAAGGAAATGTTTATCTGGGGGTGCAGTAATAAATTTGCCAGGCCTCCTCAGAGTCAGTTCCACTGTGTCCGGGGCTGACCAAGCCCTTCGTGCCACCACCGACATTAGTGGATCGAAGGGGGAAGACACCCACGAAGTGGAAGGGCGAGAACCAAATGCATCCAGGAATACGGATTCATCCCTAGTAGGGGCTAGGGCAGTCCAGTTCCCCCTCTGCCTAAGCATTTCTAGGATGTCCAAAAAGGAAACATCTTCAGAGGGGGATCTTGGGGACCCTTCTGATTCATCCAAATCCATATCCAAAGTGACAGACTCAGGGGAGTCAATGTGCTTCCCCTTGCACTTCCTCTTCCAAGGGGCCTCCTCTAAATGATCAGGGGAGGCATCGGAAGAAGAGGAAACACCTAGTGGGGTGCTCTGGAGCACTGGTACCCCACGCTTGGGGTCTGGAGGAGGGACAGAGGTTGACGCAGGTACTACAGGGGATGGAGCCAGTGGGGTTGAATGTGGTGTTGATTCATGGGCCAGTACACTCCTCGTGACATCGAAGGCATCCCTGCCACGATGCAAAGAAGGGTCTGGCTCCAAGGAAACTGGAATCCTCCTCCGCACCAATGGGGAATGGCTCTGCGGGCGATGTAGGAGCCAAGCTCACCTGCGCCAAAGCTCCGAGAGGGAGAACGGGGTCGGACAAGGGTCCAATGCCACTTGCCCCCTCAGTCTTGGTTGGAGAGAGCTTTACCTCCAGTTTGGCTAGAAAAGTTCATCTCTCACAGGTTGTGGTATTGGGTGGTAGGAGGAGAGGGTTGTCTGTGTACATGAGGCAACTGCTACATTGCCTCAAGATGCCCAAATTCATCATATAGACAGAAGAGAACACTGGGAGCTGACCCTTGGACATGCCTGAATAAAAAACTAATTTCCTCTAGATAGGTGAGGAAAGTGAGTATACAAGCTGTTTTCTCTAAGCAAGTGAGGAAAGTAAGTACAAAAACTGTTTTCCTCTAGGTAAAGCGGAAGGTTGAGTGCTGTAGTAATTTGTAACTTATTTAGTGCTAACAAGTTCTGAACAAGTGCTGAGCATGAATAAGCAAATTAAAATGCTAAAACTAAGAATCTGTACCAGGATCTTGTGGCAGATAGGCTACCTAATGCTTACCACTCCCACAGATAAGCTAGAATGCTTCTCTTCAACACAGAAAGGCTTGGGGGGGGGGGGGGGGGGCTCAGAAGCTTACAAACAGTCCTGGATACAGCAAATCTGTATCTGGCCTAGACTAGTTACAGGAAAGGTGGGAAGCAAGCACAAACGCGGGCTTTTAAACCAGAAGGTTGAAAGAGATGGGAAAACTTCCCAAACAGCCAATAAACTACAATTTCTGGGCCAGAAACCACTCTTGTGGTAGATAGGCTACCTAGTGCTTACCACTCCAACTGATAAGCTAGAAGGCATCCCTCCAACACAGAAAGGCTTGGGGGGCTCAGAAGCTTACAAACAGTCCTGGATACAGCAAATCTGTATCTGGACTAGACAAGTTACAGGAAAGATGGGAAACAAGTGTAAATGCGGGCTTTTAAACCAGTAAGTTGAAAGAGATGGAAAAGCTGTCAAACGGCCAATAAACTACAATTTGTAGGCCAGAAACCACTCTTGTGGTAGATGGGCTACCTAGTGCTTACCACTCCCACTGATAAGCTAGAAGTCTATTTTTTATCATATAATGACACTGATTTAGGCAGTTTCTTCTGTGTTTGTACTTAATCAAGATAAAACAGAGTTATTGGCAGTACATGCTAATAATACCTTCCCTCGAGTCAATGATCAGATGCTGATTCTCAGAATTATAGAAAAGGTTTGCACTGCTTATGCTTCCCCCACGCAAATTGCAAAGAACAAAACTAAATAATGTGACTGGAATAAATGGTCCTTTATATAGTGAAGTTCCCAACTACATGCAGAAAGCATGATTTGGGAATAGACTGCCAAATTTTAGCTGTGAGTGAATGAGGAGGAGCAGCCAACATCAAAGCACTTAAAATATGTTCCCAACCAGTTAGTCTCTTCTGCGATACTGTGAACTGTAGTGTTCAGTACCTGCCCATCCAGCTTCTTTCACTGACTGAAGCTATTTACCAATGTTCAGCAAGGAAAAACACAATACTGATAAGTAGTGGTAAGCCAAAAAGCCCTGTATTTCTATGTTGGGGAGAGTTGTAATAACCCTAAGAAGCATGGAGTAGGTGTGCCAGAGACTAGACGTATCTAACTAGATTAAGTAATGAGTGACTCCAGTGGCTGGTGAAAATAATAAATGACGACTTCTATTAAAGTTTAGACCTGAATGGATCATTGGAAGTGTAAGGAAATTAGAATAGCCAATGTAGTATTATGATCTTTTTCCTTATGTTTTAAGTCTATCTGAGATGCTACACTCAGCAATGTGACTCTACAAGTTAACTTATTACACTGTTTATTTAATTCTGTTTTTCTTCTCCAGGTTCAAAGAAAATGCTGTTATGGGGAAGATACTCACTGTAACAATAGACCTTTAAGGAGAGGTCACTGAAAAAAACAAACATAACATATGGGCTCATTTCTCACTTTGGGTTACTTCCTCTTACTCAGCTTTTACATAAGTAATCTTTATTATCTTGACAATCATGAAGAATCAGTAGCTCACACCCACATTCTAAAGATGCCTAATGGGGATACAAGACTCCCTACATAAGGTGCATCATTCAGCATTTCAATTTTCTGAGCTTCTTATGGTGTTCACAGGGAATGTTAATCTTGACATTCACTAACATTAGAAGAAGAAAATAGTATTTGTAGGCTAAAAATATGTGAGAGATGCAATTATATAGCTAAATTGGAGGCTAAGCTCTCTCCACCCAAGACTGGAACAAGCAGTCATGAGGCGAAGGTTAACATTTGCACCACACATCCAGCCTCACATAGACATACTAAACCAGCACTGGCAAAAAATACACATAAATACACTAAATCATACTCGGAGGTTCTACACAAAAACCTGCAAAAGCATCACAGACCTCCAAAGCAGACACCCAAAAAACCTACATCTCCCGTCACAAACCAGACAACACATAAAACACAAAATCAGTGTGCCGCAGAATCACAGCCCTTAAGGCGAAATAACATACCTAACACACTAGTAATAGGTGACTCTATAGTCAGGCATACTGACATCCCACTCACTAGGCTGGACAAGGAGAAGGTTACTGTTAGCTGCCTGTCGAGAGCCAGAATCTGCCACATAACACAAGCACTCAGGTCACTCCAGAACAAGTACAAATATGAATCTGTCATTGTTCATGTTGGTGTGAATGACCTGAGATGTACCTCCCTGGACTACATGAAGAGACATGGAAGTGCTCTCTGATCATGTAGCCCAGGCGGGTAAGACCCTGACCCTGAGTAGCATCCTGCCCTCACCAAGAATGACACTGCAGTATAAAGAAAAACTGATCAATTTCAACAATTGGCTAAGCTTCTGGTGTCATTCAAAGGGGTTCCAGTGTCTGTCAGCCTGGGACGACATGCTCGACAGGCCTCGTTGCTTCGCAAGAGATGGCTTGCACCTGTCACCCCTAGGCTTTTGAATACTGGCCAAGGCTCTTGCTGCCCCATAGTGCCTTTTTTAAGCAAGGCTCAAAAGTCAAACCCACCTCCGTTAACAGCACAAATATAAAAATGAGGGTTATGCTACTCAATGCCAGGGGTTTAAATCTCAAAATACATGTGCTCAAAGCACTCCTCAGTATGGATAACATCGACATCTGTGCAGTAACTGAAACCTGGTTCAAGGCTCCACAGAGCACCCCAGCATTACCAGGCTACAACTCATACCACACATTTCAGCCACAGAACATGTACCGAAACACAAAAGGAGGGGGTGTATCCATATTCATCAAGGATACCTACACCTCCAGGTTAGTGGTGCAGCATGATACCTCCAAGATCATCCAATCATCCATGTGCAACTAACATCAAGCAAATCTGCAATGCAAAATGTGGCCTGCTACAGATCACCCTCCATGACCCAGGACCACCACTCTTCCTTTCTGGAGACACTGGAAAACATGAAAGTCCTACCGAACATCCTGATATTGGGCAATTTCAATTACCCTACCGTTAACTGAGAAAACTACTCAAGTACAAACTCTCAGGTCCAGCGCTTCCTGGAGTTTATCAACTCAAATGCTCTGGATCAGCTGGTAAACTCCCCTACCAGAGGTGAAAACATATTGGACCTGGTCATCACCAACATGGGTGACAGGTGTTCCACACCAGAGGTCAACCCATCACTGCTTAGATCAGACGATAAACTAATCACTCTGGATGTCCACACCCCACCACCACCCCCAACTAAAGAAACCACAGTAAAATACTTTTCTAAAGCAAACTTCACCTTACTCAAGGCAGAGGTGGTAAGTTTCACAGCCCCCACACTAAAGGATATTGCTGCCCAAGATGCATAAACCTTTACAAATGCACTCTATGAGCACCTACAAGGATGCATGGATCGTGCCATCCCTAGCAAAACCAAGACTCACTCCCCTAAGAGAAGGAAACCAGTCTGGTGGACCCTTGCCATAAACAGGCTATACAATCGAAGGAGGAAACTAGTTCAGGAAAAAAGAAAATCCCAAGAAGGAAAGACATCTCTGATCAGTATCAGTAAGAAACTAAGGTCCCTCATAAAATCCTCCAAGGCTAACTTTGAAAGAAAAATAGCCAAGGATTTAAAAGATAACCACAAAGCCTTCTTTAGCTATGTCAAGAATCAAAGTGGCAACTCGCAGATATGCTCTGAGCTAGTGCAAAATAGCACAAAATATACTGAACCCACTGATATAGCCAACATCCTGGCAGATAGATTCAGTGCAAACTTCACCCCCTTCTCACCCCCAAAAGGGCCAACAACAATATCGGAAAAGTGTAGTGTCCCAGAAATCACAAACATACAGGTGAAAACAGCCCTTTCAAAAGCACAGCGTCAATGGGGTCAGATGGTGTCCCAGGCTGCGTCTTGCACAAACTAGAGAACAAACTAACCCCCCACCTAAACACACTGTTCAACCTCAGCCTTTCCACAGGCTACATACCCATAGAATGGCGCACAGCAACAGTTAGTCCTCTCCACAAAGGAGGGGCCACAACTGACCCTGGTAACTATCGCCCCATAAGCCTGACTAGCCTGGGTTTGCAAGGCTGTGGAGCACATCATCATGGAACTCATTAACAAAGACATTGGGAACCTCCAAACACTTGACCTGTCCCAGTTCAGCTTTGTTAAGGGCAGATCATGCCTACTAAACCTGGTTGACTTCTTCGAGACAGTCACCAAGGCCATAGATGAGGGGGAAGGTAGTTCACACAGCCTACCTTGACCTCGCCAAGGCTTTTGACACCATTCCCCACTTGGGAATTATAGAAAAACTCACCAGCCTGAACATAAACCTCTACATCATGAGATGGGTTGCCAACTGGCTTTCAGACAGAACTCACACGGTAAGAATAGCGGGCTCCAGGTCCGACTTTAAACCAGTCACAAGTGGTGTCCCACAAGGCTCAGTCCTGGGACCTCTACTGTTCGGCATATACTTCTCAGAAGTACAGGCAAACAGAGGAGGACTATGGCTAACCAAGTTTGCCGATGACTGCAAACTGGGAGCCATAATTGACTTTCCGGCTGACACAGACATTCTCCAAAAGGGCCTTACTGAGACGGACACCTGGTGTCAAAGTCATGGTCTCAGGATGAATGCCAAAAAATGCATAGTCATCCCATTTGGGAAAAAAACACCCATGAATTACCACATAGGTGGCAGCCCCCTTAATACAGAAGAGGTAATAAGAGATCTGGGGGCCTAGGTAGATAGTAATCTCTCCTTTGACAACCATATTGCCAAAGTAGTTGGGAAATCCTTCTTTGTAGCCCATTTAATTACTAAAGGGTTCACATCTAGAAATAAAGAGGTTTATAGTGCCCCTCTACACATCACTCATCAGACCCATCATAGAGTACAATGCTCCGTTTGGGATGTACCTCACAAGACACTTCCAACAGCTGGAAAGACCACAAAAGTACCTCACCAAGAGGATTAATGGTCTCAAACATATCTCCTATGCAGCCTGACTGGAAAAACTCCAGCTGTACTCGGTGGCATATCGCTTACTCAGAGGTGATCTCTGCCTGACATACAAAGCCATGTCCAACTAAGAACTGATGGACATGCTCCACCTAAAGAAATCCAAGTCACTGCGAGCCACTCGCTCTAGTGAGCTAAACCTCGCCCCAACAATAAATAGAACATGCTGGAGGGATAGATTCCTGTCACAGAGACTCCCCATGCTTTGGAACAAAATCTCTAACTACATTAGGCAGAGCCCCTCACTAACACTCTTCAAGACAAACAATGACTAGTGGATGGGTAACAAAAAATACACCCCTGGGATCACTTCATTGGCTCTTCTTGACAGAGGCTCAGTTAATTAATCAATGGGGCGGCGAAAGCCAACACACTCTGGATAGGCTTATAAATGCCCTCGGGCAGATAGCCTAGTACCTACCTATGAAAAAGTCATTGTGTATTAGTTCAGATTAGTATTACAAAACATTTTAATAAACTACCTATCTCTTCTTAAGGGGGAATAAGGGAGTGTTGTTGTACTGCTATCTCCCCCAAAAGATCTATTGTTAAGAAACATATCCCAAAACTGTACTACCTTCTTCATGAAGGGTCACAATAACAACAAATCCTAGGCATAAAAAATTTCTTAATACAAAGACGTATGTTTAAAATGAACACGTTTATGTGCTTTAAGGAAAATGAACAGATAAAAATACATGTACATACACATTATTTATCGATATATATATATATATATATATATATATATATATATATATATATATATATATGGCTCTACTTCACATGGTCGACATTTCAGAATGTCGAAGATCATATGGCCAAGACCATATGATCGACATTCGAAATGTCGACCATGGAATAAAAAAAAACACAACAAAAACTTACATTCACGCTCCTAGTGGGGGGCTATGCCCCCCTGCACCCCCGGTGGGTGGCTCTATCTCCCACACAACCCCATTACTTAAATACACCAACTCTGAAATCGTACTACAGTACGGAAGATGGAAATCCATTCTGCACTGTACGGTGATGACGGTTCCGCATGGTCGACTTTGCGAATGTGATCATATGGTCTCGGCCATATCGTCTTCGACATTCTGAAATGTTGACCATGTGAAGGGGACCCATATATATATATATATATATATATATATATATATATATATATATATATATATATATGTATGTATGTACACATATGTGTATGTATATATATATATATATGTGTATGTATATATATATATATATAAACATACAAGTTCCTGGGAGGTTAGTAGGATAATGGCCCTAGAGCCCTTACATGCCTAGAGATATTTATCCCGAGTTGCCCCAATTGTCAGTGGTTAGGTGAGTGAAGTTCGCAGAAGTAAGGGTCTATGGTAGTTAATACCGATTTCCTCTGTCCAGGAGGGACATTGGTACCACCCCAAGAGTGAATTTGCAGTAACCCATCCATTGATCTAGGTTTGAAGAGGGCAAGGGAGCCGCTCTGTTTCATGTGAATCAGAAGCTTGCTCCAGAGAAGCTGCAGTCTTTCAGAGATGTATCTCTCTCTCTCCAGCATGACCTGTTCATGTCAGAGGCTAAGTTAAGATCCCTGGAGCAAGTGGCCATCCTGCAGTTTGATTTACGAATGTGTAGCATTTCCATCACCCCTTAGCAACCTGTAGTCGATAAAATACAATGACAGGGCTTCCAGTCTTTTTGCATAAAACTTATGTTGTGTACCCTGTAATTTCTTTGTGAGAAACCTCTGTGGTCTCTCCAATTGTTGCAGGTGTCTGGTGAGGTACATGCAAAAAGGGAGCATTGTACACAATTATTGGTCTGATGAGTGCCGAGTATAATGGAATTATAACATCCTTAGATCTAGATGTGATGTCATTACTTGTAAGATGTGCCACATAGAAGGATTTCCTTACTACTGCGGATATGTGGTGGTCAAAGTCCATATGCTATCAACCTGACTACCCGGATCACATACCACTGGGTCTACACTTGGGGGTGCTGTCTATAATATAATTAGCAGGGATGTCAGTTTTCCCAAAGGGAATAATAATGCATTTTTTTGCATTTAGCTTTAATCGGTAGCTTTGACACCAATCATTTATCTGCATTAACCATGTCTGCAGTACATTAGCTTTGTTGGGGGACTCAGTGATTGCTTCCAATTTGCAATCATCAGCAAACATGGTCAGCCACAGGCTGCCCAAGTTTGCCTGGACTTCTGAGAAATAAATTCAGAATAGTAAGGGGCCCAGCACAAAACCGTGTGGTACACCACTGTTGACTGGTGTTTTGCTAGAGGTGAAGTCACCCAGTTTGACAGTATCTGTCCTGTCAGTGAGCCAGTTGGTTACCTATCTGATAATATAGGGGTTAATTCCAAATTGGGAGAGTTTTTGTATAATACCTGAATGGGGGAGTGTGTCAAATGCCTTGGCTAGGTCATAATAGGCGGCATGCACTGTCTTTCCCTTGTCCAGGGACTTGGTGACTTTTTCGAAGAAGTCAACCATGTTTAACAGGCATGATCTACCTTTAACAAATCCAAACTGTCAAGAGTTTGGAGATTACCTATGTCTTTGTTAATAAGGTCCATAATGATTCTTTCTATAGCCTTGCAGATGAGGGTAGTCAAATCACCACATGAACAAAATAAGCAGCAGAATGACAAAACACCAGCCAGATGATCCCAAAATCTTTTAATAAAAGTACAGTTTTGTACCTACCATAAATGTAGATGTTCGAGTGTATTCACTGCTGCAGTCATTACACTTGGGTTATCCTGCCATCAGGCGGTCCCGCAGTCGGCCAGAGTTCCAATGTCTTGGTCCGGCGTCGGTTACTGTCGCTTCTTCCCTGACATCAGAGCACCAGGGGTATATAAGATGCAGCCAACACCATCTTCTTCAGTTTTTCTTGCCCCAGATGTCAGGTGCCCCCAAATAGGTAGGCAATACATATTGCTAATAAAACATACATAAAAAATAAAAACAATACCTTCAGTTACAAGCAAATACACCACATAGGTTGTATAGGGTAGAAAGGTATAGATAAGTCCCAGCTAAAAAAGAGGGGCTGGAGGTAACCTGGACTGCAACAGTGAATACACTCGAACATCTACATTTATGGTAGGTACAAAACTGTACTATGTTCATCGTGTTTCACTGCTGCAGTCATTACACTTGGGTAGAATCCCAAAGCTGATGTTGGGTGGTTGGGTCTATAAAGGATTTGGGGTGGCTATGAGGCCCTGCAACACTGCAGTGGCAAAGCCAGCTCTGGATTTAGAGTAAAGAGGCAAGTGGTAATGCTTGGTAAAGGTGTGCACTGAACTCCAAGTTGCAGCTTCCAAAATATCCTTAGTAGGTACTCCTCAAAGGTAGGCAGTTGAAGTGGCTGTTGCCCTGGTGGAGTGTGGCCTAATGGTGCTAGGAACAGTTTTTCCATGCTGTGTGTAGCAGAAACGGATACAGTGTCCTATCCACTTTGAAATGGTCTGCTTTGAAATAGCCTTTCCCTGTGATCCTGCAGCATATGCAACAAACAATTGCTCAGTTTTCCTGAAAGCTTTTGTTTTGTCCAAGTAGAAGCGTAACTGCCTGTGTATGTCCAATGAGTGCAGAAATCTCTCCCCTTTATTCTGGGGATTTGGATAAAATGTTGGCAAGTGAATAGTTTGGTTAAGAGCCACACTTGATACCACCTTTGGCATAAATGCAGGGTTTGTTCTTAAAGAAACCCTGTCCTGATGAAAAATGATGAAAGGTTCCACTGCCATTAGTGCCTGAAACTCTGAGACTCTTCATGCTGAGGTTATTGCCAGAAGCAGAGCAGTTTTCCATGACACATATTTTAATTCTGCTGTATTGGCTGGCTCAAAAGGAGGTAAAGTTAGTTTTTTCCAAGACAAAGTTGAGATCCCAAGTTGGTGGTGGTGCTCTCCGGGGCAGTCTTATGTTTTTAGCCCCTCTGAGGTACTGTTTTAATAATGGATGAGAGAAAATAGGAGGATCCGTGTTGTAATGAGCCGAGATGGCAAAGGCATGGATCTTAATGGATGAAAAGGATAGGCCTTTGTCCAGCATCTCAGTTAAGTATTGTAATATCTGAGGAATATTTGGAACAAGAGGGTCAAAGCTTTGAGCCTGGTTCCAGGCGCAGAATCTCTTCCACTTTTCTGAATAGGATTTCCTGGTGCTGGGCATCCTGGCCTCCAAAATAACATCCATAACAGCTTTAGAGAGAGTTGTTGGTTGCTTGGCTAAGTAATCTGCCATGCAGCCAGGTTTAAGGTTTGGAGCTGGCTGTGCAGGATCTGATTGTTTTGTTGAGTCAGAAGTTGAGAAATTTGAGGTAAAATCCATGCTGGGCCTTGAGCCAAATTCTTTAAGATTGGGTACCAGTGCTGGCGTGGCCAGTCTGGGGCAATCAGGATCATTTTTGGCCTTTCTTGTCTGGCTTTTAGGAGTACCTTTGAAAGGAGAGGCAGCGGTGGGAAGGCATAAACTTTTAGGGTTTTCCATCTGAACGAGAGAGCATCCACTTTCCATGCTTGTGAGTGGTAAGTCCTTGTGCAGAATTTCTGTAGTTGGCAGTTCAGAGGGGAGGCAAAAAGATCTATGTCTGGGCACCCCCATTTTTGTGTTATCATGCTGAATACTTGTGGATTTAATTTCCACTCATGAGGATCCATGATGTTTCTGCTTAAATCATCTGCCAGAGTATTTTTCTTACCAAAAACCAAGCAAGTAGAATGTGAAAAACCAAACGAAACTGGAAGCAGCAAAATTTATTCCGGTACCTCGGCTGAGTGCCTTCAAAGGAATAAAATCATCATTTTCTTAGCTGCTTTTATATTACACAAAACATCAATTATACAATTAAATATTTGCATAAATACCAATCAGAGTTAGAGAGACATGTAATGAAACAAAAGAGGTACCGGAATAAATTTTGCTGCTTCCAGTTTCGTTTGGTTTTTCACACAGTATTTTTCTTTCCTGGCAGGAATTGTGCTTGCAGATGAACTTGATAGGTCAGTGTTGTGTTCCACAAAGTCATGGCTTGTCTGCAGAGGGGATAGGAATGAGTGCCCCCTTGCTTGTTTATGTACCACATAACTGTGGTGTTGTCCGACTTTAGTAATAGTTGCCCTGGATGCAGACGGTCCTTGAAAGCTGTTAGGGCATTTTGTACAGCTAGCATCTCTTTTTGATTGATGTGAAGATGCATTTGGTCTATGGTCCACTTGCCCTGAATACATTTTCCTGCCATGTGTGCTCCCCAGGCATAATCCGAAGCATCTGTTGTTAGTGTCTGCCTGGCTGTGGGTAAAGTGAAAGGCTGTCCCTTGTTGTGGTGACATGCCTGTGTCCACCATTGAAACTCCTGTTGTAGGCAGGGAATAAGTGGTATTACTGTTTCCAAACTGTGACAGTGTTGAGTCCAAACACTTTTTAGGTACCATTGTAATTTCCTCATATGCAGTCTGGCATATGGTATTAGAAGTATGCAGGACGCCATGAACCCCAAGGCCTGCAGAATTTTTCTTGCAGGGAGTTGGGTTTTTGTTGCCATCAATTGAAAGTACTGAGTCAGTTGTCTTTGCTTGTCTGGCGTGAGATAAGCCATCTGGGCCATTGTATTTAAGCTGGCACCCAGGAATATTATCTCTTGTGAGGGCACTAGTTTTGACTTCTTTTCATTTACTGTGTACCCTAGGCAAATTAGCAATCTTTTTACAAATGCCAGATGCTTTTGGAGAATGTCCTTGCTCTCTGCTTGAATAAGACAGTCATTCAAGTAGTGAATTCTTTTTTATCTGCAAAATGCAATTACTGGTGCCAGGCATTTTGTGAAGACCCTGGGTGCAGTAGATAAGCCAAAGGGCAGTGCAGAGAATTGGTAATGCATTGTGCCAGCTATGAATCTGAGGCATCTTCTGCAATTTTGTCTGATTGGGACATGCAGGTATGCCTCTTTGAGGTCCAAGGTAACAAGCTAAGCCTTCTTGCCCAGCATGGGAAGAAGTTGCTGTAGTGTCAACATTTTGAATTTCAGAACATCCAGGTGCGTATTTAGAGTAGATAGGTCCAGTATGGGTCTCCAGGCTTTGTCCTTTCTGGGGACCAAGAAAAGTCTTGAGTAAAATCCTTGTCCTTGTTCTTGTTGTGGCACTTTTTGAATAGCTCTCATGTCCATGAGGGCTGTAATTTGTTTTTGTGTCTCTTCTCATTGATTTTGTGGCAGGTCTGGCATTCCTTTTGGCCTTGGTAGAGTGTGAAAGTGGAACCTGTAACCTTGAGACACAATATTCAGAACCCATTTGTCTTGGGTGATTATATGCCAATTTTGTGAAAAAAGTGCTAGTTTTCCACCTAAGGGAGCGGCCAAAAGATAAGTGCTTGGCATTTGGAGGGGGAAGTCATTGGGACTGTTTCCTATAAGGTTGTGACTTGTCCTCTCTTCCTTTTGTGGTTGAAGCACCCCACTGTCGTGGTCTGTAAGAGCCTTGGGGCTGAGATCTGCCTCTTGGTCATCTGTATCTGCCTCTTTGTGGCCCGTCTGCCACTGGAAAGGACCAATTTTTAGAAGGCCAATTTCTGCTAAATCGAGGTGGCTGTACCTGTAAGAAATCCTTCACTGTTTGCGTAGATTTTGCATTATCCTCCATAATACCTTTTCTGCCTTAACACCAAACAAGGTATCATGCTGTAAGGGCGCATCCAATAATTTTGCCTTAACATGATCAGGTAAACCTTGTTCTTTTAACCAAGCATGCCTTCGAATCACAGATCCTGTAACTGCGGCTCTACAAGAAGCCTCTAAAGAATCAAAACCACATTGCAGAGTATGTTTTCCCAGTTGTTCAGCTGCATGCAATAAATCCTGCATTTCCTTATAATCAGGACCTTCTGAGCTTGTAAGCATTTTCTGTTTTAACAGAGACATTAAATATTGTCGGTATTTAAGCATGTGGAACTGGCAATTTAAAGCCCTTACTGCTAAAGTTGCAGAAGTGTAAACTTTCTTCCCCCATCTGTCTAATTCTCTAGAATCCCTGTCAGAGGGAACTGGATTTTTAGCAGTGGAAGCCTTTACCCCTTTGGGACCCTGGGAAACAGTTTCTGGGTCAGCAGCAGGGTTTTTATAAAGAAATTTGTGAGAGTCAGGGACTCTGTAGTACCTATCTGGCTTGACTGATGCTGGGGGCAAAGAATACGGGGTTAAACTGGATTTGGAGAACACATCATCCACAATATCCAACACAGGCGGAATAGCAAGGGGCCTGTGTTGAGGCAATAAAAGAAAATCTCTGAGCCTTTTCTTGGATTCTGGATAATCCTGGCTCTCCCAATGGAAATGCTCCCTCGTGGTATGTAAAGTTTCCCCAAAAGAGTAATCCTCAGGAGGAGAGGCTGAAGGGATTGATTCTTCAGCATCAGAGTCCTCATAGGGGGGTAAAGAGTATCCCTGGTCTAAAGAGGAATCAGAAGAAATGGAAACCTGGTCAGAGGAATCATAGTCTGTATCCTGCCTAGGCCATTTATCAGAAGGGGGATGGGAACCCATGATCAGAGTAATTAGGTCTTCGGCCATTTTGAGCATCTGTTTTTTAGGCATGGAGGCCTGTCCAGGTGAATGCTGTACTTGTTTATTTGTCTTTAATGGAGTTTTAGACTTAGTTGTTGTTTTGATGGTAATGTGTGAAGGTCTGAAAACACCCTCAGAAGCTGATGCCTGCTCAGCGGCTCCGGACCCATCTGAGGGGTTAATTTCCATAGGCCCAATACCTTGAGTTTCCAAAGGCCTAGTAATCTCCACGTGGGAGTCGGAGGCGGCCTGTGGCTCTGAGGTAGCGGGTGTCAGGAGCTGCGTAAGCTTCTCACTGAGAACCGGCGAGCCGGCGACTGGCCTAGAAGAGGTTTCATCGTCGGTTTTGGACCTCAGATGCCTGTCCTTATCTTTGTCTTTGCGTTTTTTGTGTATTCCAGTCGTTGGCTGTTCCGACGGCATGGTATAATTGAATCTTCTGCCAAAATAATGGCGAGCAAAATCAAACCGACGTTTAATGGTGCGCTTGTTAAATCTAGCACAAAACCGGCAACTAGTGACATCGTGGTCTGGGCCTAGGCATGGAATACAGTAAGAATGAAAATTCTTATGAGGTATTTGCTTCCCACAAGAAATGCAATTATTAACTTTTACTGACATCGGTCTGAGGCAAGAAAAAGTTTCCCCAACGGGGTACATAGCTTTATTGAAGAATTCAGTTCTGAAATTCAACTTTGAAAATCTCAGGAGTCAGCCGACCGGCACTTGCAAACTGCTTTTGTTTCGGGCACCACGCGGCAAGAAAAATTGAAGAAAATGGCGTCAGCTGCATCTTATATACTCCTGGCGCTCTGACGTCAGGGAAGAAGCGGCAGCAGCCGACGCCAGACCAAGACTTTGGAACTCTGGCCGACTGCGGGACCGCCTGACGGCAGGATAACCCAAGTGTAATGACTGCAGCAGTGAAACACGATGAACATCTAATATTCTCATTACTCTTATACCTCACACTACTTGTATTCAGAGGGCAATAGGCATTAATGCCTATTAATAGGCATTAGGATCCTAGTTTTCTTTGGAACTAAAATAACCTTGAGTAGACACCGGATCTCAACTGGTCTGATGGGTCCTGCTTTGTACTTCTTTTGCAGATTCCAGCTGCTGGGGTGGTACTTGGGGAATCCTTTTTTCTCTTTAAGGGATTTTGCAAAAGGGGGAATTGTGTGTTACCTATAAATTAGCCTTAGTACCCATTTGTCAGAGGTGATGGCCTGCCAGATTGGAAGATGCAAGGATAAGTTCCCCCTGACTGCCTCCAGAGAATGGCAGTTGGGCAAACACTTAAAAGTGCTGGAAGGGTTTCTCCAAGAATGGACTTCAAAACTCTTGATTTTGCAGACCACCTCTGCCCCTGGAGTGACGTCCACTGAAACTATTCCCTCCTCTGCCTTGAGAGGGTCTGTCTGAGGAATTGTCTTGGCTTGATCCCTGTGACTTTCTAAACCACATCTTTTTCAATCCTCTCTGATTCCAGAAGTAGGAATGTTGAGGAGATGAAAAATGGATGCCTATTGCAGACAGGGTCTTGCCATCCTGTTCAGTCATCTTGAAAGCATCTTTCATCTTTGGTCCAAACAATGTGGATCTGTTAAAGGAGCACTGATGAAGGATGTATCGAAGCCCGCAAAGTTATATGACTGCATCCAGGCAAGATGACAAAAGGCAATGCCAGTGCCTACTGCTCTGGTGGTTCCATTGGCTGCATTAGATAACAATCACATGGAGACAATCATTGTAGAGTTCAAGGTTACCAACTGGGATTCCACTTTCTTATGGACATCCTTTGGAAGAATACCTGATTGGGAGTCCACAAAATTCTTTGTCAAATCCCTCGGGAAATGTATTATTTGTGCCAAATAGTTCAGTGCTCTGATGGAAAACGTCACTGAAGCATAAGCCTGTATCCCAAATCAGTCCATGGTCCTGGACTCTTGAACAGAAGGGTGGATAGTGGGATTTTCTTAAGTGAGTTCATTTTTAGTGACTGCTGCAATGACTATGGCATCTGCCGAAGGGCCATTACTCCAGTGCTGGTTGTCCTGGGGATGGACTGGATCCTGTTTGGTTTCTTGGGCATAGACCTCACAAAGTTATATTCCTTTCATACTCTTTGTGTTATGAAATTTAATAGGGGATCTGAAGGAGGGACCACCCAAGAGGTAGATGAGGCACCGCCAAAGGCCCTGAAGAACTCAGACTCCACTGGAGAAGAGTCTTCTGAGAACCAACCTCCCTTCTACTTCATCAATTTGAGTAAGTTGACAAAACCAACATCATCAAAGGAAGATCATGGGGAACCTTCTCCATCAGTGAAGTCTGTGTCTTCTGTGACTGATTCAGGAGAAGAATCAATGTACTTCCACTTACGTGTGCTTTTTTGAGGTACCTGCGGTTGGGGAACATTGACCATAGGATTTGGAATCAGACTGGGAACTCAGGCTAAATATGTCTCCTGAAGCCCTTGATGATGACTATTCCAACTCACCTGAATGAGAGGAGAGAGCTGCAGATGAAGTCAGAAGTTGGGATGGGTCTAGTCTAGATGAAGTGAGCCTTTCTCTAGCTGAGACAGCCCATTCTGCCACCTTGAATGCCAAACTCAAAATGGACCCAAGAAAACCTCTCAACATAGGGGAGGTGAGAATGCCCTTCCAACACCAGCCAATCTAGAGTCCGAGGCCAATTGCAGAACTGAGTTGTCAAAGGCTGAGGCCCCCAGGAGAAGGAATGGATCTGAAGGTCTAGAGGTCACCCTCTCCTCCAGGACCCAGAACCTGAAGCTTCGTCTCCAGGTCTCATTTTGGTTTGAAGCCTAGAGAGACAAGGGTACAGATGGAATCAAAACCACTAGGGGTTTCAGATCCAAAGTCACCACTCCAGGGTGACCGGATACAAGGTCTATAGACTTGACATAATGGTCGACAAATGACTCAAAGATGAGAGGGATAGTAGAAATTGGAGACAGACCCAGGATGACTTTCAACTGTGTATGATCTATCAGAAACCTCATCATCATCCTGTCAACTTCTGCTTCTGAAAGATTTCAGGCTGAACTGGCTGACCTCAAGGAGGCTATCAAAGAATGTCTGGAATATCTAGATTCCCTTATAACTGGCAAATTAAGTGAAATGTAGGTCTACTTAAGTAGGCCCATATACTGATCATCTCTGGAGAAAATCTTGGAGCCAAAGATGATGTCCGGATCTGAGCAACTGTTATTTTCTGAGACTTACCTTGTGGTGAAAGGCTCGAAGGTCAGATCCAATGAGTTGTAGGATCTGATGACTTAGTTTGGCTGCCAGACCCAAGGAGGCTAAAGATCTGGAGATCACTTTCTACTAGATTCTTTAATCTTTTCTGACTCAAACTCTTTTTCTTCCTCTCCTTTCTCTCTCTCCTTTCCTCTAGTTTTTCAGACAACCTAGAAAGAGAACGGCTGACCTTAGCCAACTGCGTGGCCAGGTCCTTTCAGAATTAGCTTGTTGCAATGACTTTGGAGTGCCTTGGATCTGAAAAATTTGCAAATATTGCACTCTAAGTCCAAATGGGCTATTCCAGGCAATAAACACACAACTGGTGTGGATATTGGGGGGGGGGGGATTTTGTATCCACATTGGGTACATTTCTTAAAATGTTTTCTGACATTGTAAAAAGTAAGTTAAATCCACGTTACCAACAGCGAGAATGACTACAGCAGCAGCAACTACAAACACTGTGTATAATACAAATATATTGAGAAAGTATGAAGGAGACTAAACCACAACTGCAGAAAAAAGCTACGTGTAATGAGGTCCTACTCACCAAATGCTAACTAGAAACAGTAGCATTATCTATACCATTCAGCTATAGGGTAGGGGGAATAGAAAGGTAGATTAAAATTCTACTCATTGTCAAAATTTTGAAAAATGAGAACTGAGTCCCAAGATTCACTTGCGCCCTCAATAGCAGCAGAAGAGATCTGAAGCTAGGAGGAGGATAGCAGAGCATTGTGGGTAATGGGTGGAGTCAGAGTCTTGGTTCCACACATTTGGAAGTGCCTAAACTGGATCCACGATTGGATCCAAGACCCATCTGTTGAACAGAGTGCTTTCAATGAAAGCACAATTTGATGAAAGATCATGCTCCCAGATATATATATATATATATATATATATATATATATATATATATATATATATATATATATATATATATATATATATGGGTCTATGGCAGGAGCTCAAGTTTTCAGAAGCTTAAAATTCATATTGTTGAGACGATATGATCGAGTTTCTGAAAACTTGAACTTCAAAAAACAACAAAATTCAATCTTTTTTCCTGCGTTTTTGTTGGGGTGGGCAAGCTCCCCTGCACCCCCCACACCCCTGCATATTATATATACCAACTCTGAGATCACACTACAGTGGGGAAAAGGATGCATTCCATGATCTTCACTGTACCTCGATCTCCAGTCAAAAGCTTTGAGTTTTTGGAAATTCAGTCATATGGTCTTGACCACATCAGTTTCAAGTTTCTGAAAACTTGAGCTTCTGATAGAGAACCGTATATATATATATATATATATATATATATATATATATATATATATATATATATGGGTCTACTTTAGTAGACCTACATTTCACTTACCCGACACTCACATCGCCGAGATGAAAGGACAGACAAACCCAGAAGACTGATATCCGCAACACTAAATTTTCACTCGAGGTAAGTAACAGCTTGGCCATCCTGTTTAACTTTGACCCTTACTCCCACGGTAGTGCGATCTCGGAATTGGTATATTTAGTTAGGGGGGTGTGGGGGCATGGTGGGTGAAGCCCCCCCACATGGGTGGGTTCAGTTTTGTTAGGTTTATTTTACTTTTTACGGGATGGTCAAGAGGTTACTTACCTCAAGTGGTAAATCGGTGTTCCGGATGTCCAAAAAACTGAATTTCATATTGTCGACTTTCCGAAAAGTCAAATGACAGAAAACAACAAAAATCAACATTTTTCTAGGGGGTCAAGTCCCCCTGTAACCCCCACACCCCCTGCATATTATACATGCCATCGCTGAGATCACACTACAGTGGGGACAAGGATAAATTCCCCAATCCCCACTGTACCGCAATCTTCATACAAAAATGCTGACAATTTGGAAAGGTGATCATATATATATATATATATATATATATATATATATATATATATATATATATACATATATATATATATATATATACACACACATATATACACACACACACACATCCATACACACACATATTTCAGGGATTTGTGTTTACTTCATTGTCCTTCATTTTTTTTTTTTTTTTAGAATTAAATGTTCACTTGAAATGGATCTATGCAAGAAATCTGTTAAAATATTTATAGTTTAGGAACAAACTGTACAGCATGTATACTGCACATCTTCTAGTATACTCATCATATAGTAGAAGAAGAGGAATATCTTACATGAACAGATGTGAACCAAATATAGTTAAGAATGGGACTCAGCTCCATGGCAAAAGGGGATAAATCCCTGAATACAGTACAGATGAAATGCTATAGTAACCAAGTGAGGGAAGATCACAGTGAGTGGCTAATGTCAGCTCACCCATCCTGGGTGGAAGGGGATGGTCCTGGACTGCTGATCTGCTAACTGCAAGCAGAAGTTTGTAGGCAATGCAAAAGTGTAAAAACAGGACATAAGGGCTAGGTTTCACCAAGCAGACAATATTCCTTACTAGCATACAAACTGTGGAAGTACAAACTTGCACAAACAAGGTACAGTAGATCCTTACTGTAATGTGCGTCAATATCAGACACCTAGAAGTGAGGTAAATGCCATTCTAAACATCTTTATAGCCTATGCTGGTAGATGCACATGAGGGGACAAACAACCTCCACTGCTGGTTGAATGATGACCCCTCATGTCAGCTTTTGCCTCCATACTGGGAATACCAAGAACATGGGAATGAATGAGCTCAACACAAGTCAATGAGTACTTGATGGCTGGCAGGCATGAAGACAAAAACAATATAGAATACTGTATTGTTGTTATAAAAAAGCAAGGAAAAAACAGTCACATGAAGCTATAATTAAACTGATGCTTCTGAAGTTTTTAAGCAGATTTACTGTAGAGGACTTAATAGATATTGCTTGTTTAAAGAATGATTTTGTCTTACCTTTTGTTCTTTCTTTTTCCATAGGACAATATTCTGAGGAATCTCAAACATGTTTGAAAAGAAGGCATGAGTAATCTGAATAAAAGCAGAGAATGTTATTCCCTGATTATACGTTTTTGGCAATCTTGATCACTACATATAAGTAGTATGAAAAAGACAAGAGAATAGCAGACTTTCCCTAGCAAATTTGTAAAGAGTACTAGTAAAATGATATGAGTGGAGGGGATTGTCTTGTTCATACGTCCACAGGCAATTACTAGGCTAATAGCCGTAGGAGGTCGTTTTAAGCCTAGCCATGTTTTCCCATTTGTAGATAACAGGATAAATTGTCCAAGGCCTTATAGCTGGATTTCAGTGGCAGAGCATTTTACAAGCTGCATCTGTCCAATAAGGGAATAGTTAATTTCTGATTCCCTATCCATTGGTCCAAGTTATGTCTGAAAAGGGTCACAGACGAGCTCTGCTTCACATGGATGGGAAGCCTGTTCCAGAGTAGGGGAAGAGTCTGAGACACATACATGTCCTTCCAACATGTTGTATTTATATTGAAAATGAGGTTTAGGACATTCAGTAAGGCATTTCTGGTACTGTTAGACTTGAAGATGTGTGCAGCAAGCCCATTAGTACTAGATATATGGTGCCTTATAAGCAAGGCATAGATCACATCTCGCTACTCTGTACAAAACCGACTATAACGATACAGCATAAACAGACACTTTGAAGTTCTTTGCAAATTTCATGTGATTTACACCTTGTATTTTTTCAGGGGAACCTCTGTGGACATTCCAGTTGTTGCATGTGCCTGGTTAGATACATACTGAAGGGATCACTGCACTCCATGACTGGTCTAATGGGGGTTGAGTACAGTGGGATGATGTTATCTCTGGCTCTGGATGCCATACCCTTGCTTATAAATTATAGAATACAGAATGGTTTCCTTACAACAGTAGACATATTATGGTCAAAGGCCAGGTCACTGTCCACATAAGTTCCTAAGTCCCAAATCAATGTCTTCTCTTTAGGGTGTATTGTCTATGTGGTAATTCTCAGGTGTACACGATTTTCCAAATCCAAAGGACACTATTATATGTTTTTGGCATTCAGCTTTAGATCATGACACTATCACCAATTACTGGTTTGTGATAAGCCTGCTTAGAGGATAATTGTGTCCTTGGGGATTCTATTATTTCATCAAGCTCACAGCCATCCACAATCTTTTTTAACCAAATGCCTTTGATATTGCTTAGATGTCTGAGAAGTAGATACCAAAAAGGAGTTGCCCCAGCACCAAGCCCTGAGGAACTCCACTAGTGACTGGCCTTTTTGTAGGGGTACAGTCTGTATTGAACAGAAGAGGCTCTGCTGTGCGATTTTTGATTGGCTCGCATTCCGGCATACGGTCCAATCATAAATCGCAAAGCAGAGCCACTTTGTTCAATGTGGAAATGCAGGCTGTTCTGTATTGAACAGAAGAGGCACTGCTGTGAGAATTTTTGATTGGCTCGTAGATTGGAATACGAGCCAATCAGAAATCACAAAGCAGAACCACTTCTGCTTAATGTGGAACTGGCTGCTCTGCTGTTTCGCATGAATGAAAGACCTTTTTTGGAGGGTCTTCACTTAACGTGAAAAACTTTTTTTTTTGTCCCTACCTGGCCCTTAAGAAATCTGGCAACCCTGGCTGAGTATGATGATTCTGAAGAGCAGTTTAAAAAACAGTGGAGTAATAAGACAAAATGCACAGAGAAAAATCTGAGATTTGCTGCTGTAGTGCAGAAAGGAGAAGGAACAGGATCTACCTATTTTACGAAAGCACAAATAGGCAACTGGACTGGTGTTCTATAGCAGGGTTTCTTAACTGAAAGGGCAATCAACTGTATGCTCCAAACCTGGCCACAAGAAAGCAACCAAGTTCTATATTAGTAAAGATGCAATCATACCTGCAGAAAGAGATGATCCTGGCAAAACTGTGGCAGAAGGGAGAAGAATTAGAAAATGAAGACAGCAGAATGTTTGTGGAAAACAATTATTCACTGTACACCAGGCAGAAGAGAAGCAAATATATCCCAGCAATCAAGTAATGTCAAAAGGCAAGTGTGAGATTCAAGCTGCTGTACTCAACTGTCTTTGGAATATTTTTTTTGGAAAATCAAAGGCATTCTTTGATGCAGAACAGGCTAAGGAGAAAATCAAACGTTTACTCAACGAAAAGTTTGCCAAGCAGTAAGGAGTTCTACTTCTCATTCTTCTAACAATAAAGCTCACAGAAAAACTTTGCAGTGTATCTTCTCAAATGTTCCAAACGAAAATGCTTGGCAGGCAGAAAAAAAGCACAGGAGCTATCTAGAAGAATCAGGAGTACATTAGACTTGAATTTGAGTCAAGCTGAATACTACTACTACTACTAATAATAATGATAATAATAATAATAATTTAATCTAGAATGTGTTTATGTCAAATGTTGCCATAAAGCTGCAGGAGAGTATGAAATGTAACCGCACTTGAAGGGTTGTTAATGTTGTGTCTTTCGGCTTTTCCCAGTTGGGGGTCGCCACAGTGGAACTCCAGTACGCTAATGATTGGCAGTAGATTTTTACATGCCGAGTTGCTGGCCCTAACGCACAACCTTCAACAAAGGGTAAACATTTTAAATTTTGGAATCTTTACAAAAAGTTTTACTGTTGCTCTCTTCTTCTTTCATCCTTACCTAGATTCTCTCCTAATCCTCCACCCCATTTCACTGCTGCTGTTTCATTTGTGACTGATTGTCTTTTTCTCAGCAGCCTGACGCTCAGGGCTAGCCCTGCTCCGTTTGCCCTCACTACGTTCGGTCTCACTTTGCTCCCCTATCCACCCCCATTCTCATTTATTTTATTTCTATCCTCAACCCCACCCTCTCTCTCCATCATCCAATCAACTCCTTCCACCATCAGTAAACTGAAAGACCCACCCTATCAACCACACCCATATAACTCCTCAATCATTATGACCCCTCCAATCCACACATATCACCACTTATTTAGTATTCCTTGCATGATCCATATTTTAACTCTAATCCTACTAATACGAACCACATCCATACCTGCAGCCATATACCCCCACCAACCACTTTAAGCACATAAACTCTTCCCATAAAACTAAACAAGCATAGTTATTCAAACATCTCTCCCTCTCTACTAACAGTTAATACCATTACCTCAGACAGTTTAAAACTACTACCACCTACCCCCAAATTTAAATTATGTCTATTATTACACTACAAACCCACCCCACATAAACAACGATCTTACACCAAATTTTATGTACTCCACACATTAATACAATGTGGAGATATCCATCCAAATTCAGGCCCAATCAACACTTATACATCCACTGCCAACCAAGCTGACCAAACATTTCACCACACCCATACATCCACTACTAGGCTAGCTAATCACACATCTCAACATACACTTCGCCTAGTAACAATAAATACCTGCAGCATTTGCAACAAAACTAGTGAATTCCATACCTGGCTAACTACCCACACCCCAAATATTATTGCAGTAACAGAAACATGGCTAAAACCACACATTATTGACATTGAAATTCTCCCTCCAGGATATAATATAATTCATTTGGACAGACTTAATAAAAAGGGTGGCGGTGTACCATTAATCTATCAAAACTCTTTACAAATAACAACCTATACAAAACCCATCCCCACTTTCAGTAACCTTGAGTTACTACTTACGTCCTTTCACATAAATAGGAACAAATGTGCATAGCAGTAATATATAGTCCCCCAGGCAATAACATACATATACTCGAAGACTTTTTATCTTGGATAAATCAGAATATACTGCATGAAACTATAATTCTAGGAGGCACCAATATTAATTGGCTAAACTTAGACACCCCCTTTCCAGCAAACAGCATAAACCTTCACAGTTTCACCCAACTCATTACTACTCCCACTCATGGTCTAGCAACAGACTCTGAATCAACCCTAGACTGGATACTTGTAACCCATCCCCAAAACTACTCTAACTCAGGCACCCTACCAAATACAATAAGCGACCACCTTCCAGCATATACCTATAGGACTCACCCTCAAGCAATCAAAAAGCACTCATAGAACCTCCAGGAAATTTGCCCACTTTGACCAAAATAAGTTTATAAGTATCCTAAACTCCCAAAACTGGAACCCAATAAAAATACTGCCCTTAGATGAAGCCGTTGATTATTTCAACAGAGTCTTTTTAAATACTCTCAATAGCCTAGGTCCAATCCGTACTAAATGAACTAAAACTAACCATGCCCCCCGGTTAACAAAACCAACCAAACAATCTTTCTTAGAAACAAGGCATGGAAAACGTGGCTGAAAGACAAAACAAAACGAACTCCACTACAAACAACTCCGTAACAAATCAAAAAAGCAAGTGATACAAGATAAAAATATTATTTTTCTGCTAAACTATCCACTGCATATAACAATCCCAAAAAATTCTGGAAGTCTGTCTCCTCTCTACTTAACCCAGGCACCATCCAAAAACCCATCCCCTGCACCAAACAAACCCCCACAAGAAATTTCCCAAGATTTTAATATGCACTTCATCTCTACAATTCAAAAGCTACTCAAAGACTGCACATCCACTTTAAACACACACTTCCCACCACCAACAAAACACTCCCCCTCCCCTGCAGATTACTCTACGACACAACCAGCCACCTCCTTCACTATCCAACCTGTACCCACCTCGCTGATCTTGAAACTCCTAAAAAATTCAAACCTTGCTCACTGTTTGCAGATAGTCTTCCCCCAGAATATCTGCAACTAGCAGCTAGCTCAATAGCATATACAGTTACCATTCTCATAAATTGGTCTCTCTCTGAATCCCATGTTCTGCTTCTATGGAAAAAATCCATCATTACCCCACTATACAAAGGGGGAAACTCCCATGATCTGTCTAACTGCCACCCTATCTCGATATTCTCCCCACTATCAAAAATCTTGGAAAAATGTGTTCACTCACAACTACTTAAACACCCCTCATGTAATGCTCTTCTATGCCTTACCCAACATGGTTTCCAGTCAGGGCATAGCACTATTACTGCTCAATTATCTTTCATTGACACTGTCAACAAAGCCTTAGATACAGGCCATCCGACCTCAATAATCTTACTAGACCTATCTAAGGCTTTAGACACAGTGTCACATACTAAGCTAGTAAACCAACTATCAAGACTAGGTTGCTGCTCAGAATCCCTCAGCTGGTTTACCTCTTACCTACAGAACAGGGAAGACTCAGTAAGGTGGTTAAATGCACAATCCTATTACCAACCTAACAATATAGGAGTACCACAAGGAACCATTTTAGGTCCACTACTGTTCAATATTTTCATCAATGACCTGCACAAAGCCCCCCAAATCCAGAATCTCATCCAATACACCGATGATTTAACACTGATATCCACCTGAAAAAATTTCTCAGACTTCCTTACAGTTACACAACAGGCATTTACTTCTATTGAATCATGGCTTACTAATGCACAGCTTATGCTAAACCCCCAAAAAATATAACTTCTACTTTTCCCTACAAAATCACCTGACATTGACTTCAAAATCCATGCTAAAGATGGCACAGAAATAGAACTAGTGTAAACAGCCAAACTACTAGGTATAACAATAGATAACAAACTCACATACGAACCACACATCCTAACTGCAATAAAGAAAACCCATTTCAAACTAGGTAAACTATATCGCCATAAGCTCTACTTGGATAAAAATACTAAAATAAAACTAACCAGTACCCTACTCATCCCCTCCCTTCTATATGGTAGTGCCATTTTTACTAATCTACAATTACAATCCTGTTACAACAAAAAAGCCAAATTTGCCTCGGAAATACCACACCGTTCTCATCAATACCATGACATCACCAAGCTAAAATGGCTAGAGTTTTCCCAACATCTACAATACACCCAACTAACCTTAGCCCACAAACTAATTTCTAAACCAAATGACTGCCCTCAACTCAATCCTACAAACATACACCCCCACAAGAACACTAAGATCTTCCTGTACACATGCTTACTGTAACTAAACCCAACAAAAAGAGCAGGACAATGTCTGTTCTCCCATACCATAGCTAAATTATAGAATAACCTTCCATCAGAAATAACCCAAATTGACCACCCAAAAACATTTATCCCCGGATTCATGAAGCTCGGCGCAAGTCTGGGGTAAGGCTTGCGCCAGCTGTGCGGCGTAGATATGGAGTAGTCGTGCCATATGCATATTAATGAAGGTGCGCAGCCGCCACAGCCACATGCATAGGAAACGTGCGTGAGTGCAAGGGGCATATCGAAGTTGCGCAGGGAGGCGTGTCAATGTCAGCTTTCGAGGAGCAACCTAAACTGCTGAATATTATATTCTGCCAGCAATAGTAATCGTACCTATCAGTGTCCGTGGAGACTGAAACGTATGCAAAGCAGAGTCCCTGCGAACAGAAAATGAAGACTCAAACACACATGCACGGTAGGGAATAACGGGTCCCTACCCATGAACAAATGACAGGAAAACAGTGTGCCTGTAGTCCAACGTAGTGTTGATAGCTATACCATGTGGAAGTGAAACGTATCAGATGTTAGCGCGCAGCCAGTAGGTATGTCCAGTCCAACGGAGAGGGTCACCAGCCGACCCATAATTTGAGGGAGGGAACATAGCTGTGCAGATGTGTCCATAACAAAATACACGAGGAGAAATGTAGATATAGGTAGTGACCGTATGTCTGAATCATATCCCACAAGCCATGTAATAGTCGCATACAAAAGGTATGTCCGTATTTCACATACTAAATGTAATAGGAAATAGCATACGCATGTAAACGAAACAGAAGGAGCATATAAACGAGCCATAACAACACGGACACATGTAGGCCGAAAGGAACAGTATGATCCGTACCGTCGACCAAGATTACCACCTGTCCCACTTTGCGAGCGACAGTCCCTCTGTGGGCAGATGTGTCCTGACACAAACATGTAAAACTGGCAAATATCCAACGAATATAGGACATAATTCCTCCATAGACTTCATGCAATAGTTGCATTAAACATATTTCACTGGACGTATAATACATAAATGTCATAACAAACAGAATAAGATACTGAAATGCTACAAGAATAAGCTTAGATATAGGCAAGAATTGTAAGTTCTATCTGCTGAACTGACCATGGGTATGTGTCGGCCTGTAAAATATGCTGTGTTCACCGCAACTGTCACAGTAGGGTTGCGACCCTTACAAATGGCCAAAGTGGGACATGTGTGGTACAGACATCAGACTGTACAGGCCGACACATACCCATGGCCAGTACAAAGGACAGAACATAACTGTTTTGCCTACAGAAAAGCATATTCCTGTAGCATTTTAGTTGTTTATTCTGTTTCTCATAACAGTCAGGTATTTCAGATACAGAATTAACTGTTTAATGCAACTATCACATAAAATATAAGAAACATGTTTGTCCTAAAATCTCAGGACATTTGCCATGTTGACAATTACATGTCAGGACACAACTGCCCAAAGAGGGACTGTCCCTCGCAAAGTGGGACAGGTGGTAACCCTATGTCACACTGTGGCCAATTGAAAAGGGGGAAACACAACCATTGACTGTGGGGAGGCAATGTCCACAACAGTCGGACATGTGTAAGGAATAGCTTGGACATAGGAAAAGGTGCCATCCTACCAATGAGTAGAACAGGCTGGCAAAATCCGGAAGACAGCTGTATAATCTGAACGTGTATGTGACACAGTCGAACGGGTAGTACCCAGATACACCAACCAAGTAATGAAAGTGAGGTAAGAGCGTGTACCTATGTGCGTGAGGTATAGCATGTGGAAAGCAAACATGGCAGGGTAGTCCACATAACCATAAAGGTACCCGACACATGTAGGGTAGTCAATGTGTAACTCTGGCCGTGTCATGGGCCAACAACCCAAGTAGTGCTCTATGGGGTGTGAGTAATTCGTGTGTTTGGGGAGTGTGTTTAATGGTAAATTCCTCAAAGGCGATACTTGTGTTGTATGCAGAAAAGGTGAACCGGAGGTGTATGAGGGGGCAGCGGGTGAAGTGGAAAGAAATGCAACCTCATGTAGAAACAGCTGCAAGACAAGCAGACAGGCCATAGTGTAGAAAACAATCCCACAAACATAAGAATATGGAAATATGCAAGACAAATGTATAGATACGGCACCGTCACATACCCACAGATGGGTCCTGATGGAACTGGCCATAATAAATGCAACACACCTGGATGCATAATAGCCTACCCAGCATACCCTCCACAAGACACAACCTGCCACCATACCAGAACGTCCACCAAATCCAGCGATACTTGGTCCACTGGTTTGTTGCAGAAACAGCTACATACAGTGACCCCTACGCATATGTAGTAGGTATTGTCACCCTAGGCAGTGTCAGGATTGCAAACCATGTATCCCCTGCAGGTAAAACCCCCTGCACGTTTTTGTGCAGCCACAAAAATCTTCGTTATCTAACTTGTTTTGGTCTTCACCAATTTTTGGGATATCCCTCACGGGATGACCAACTTGTGTAAATAGTAGAATGGGTATGACGACATGATGTCCAACCCAGTAGATATCTGGACACAAGTCAGAACGTGCAGTGGAGGTCCATGACACTGTCCAGCCCGAAGTGGGCATGCATAACCTACCACCCAGGATAAAATACATTCCCGTGACAAACGTGTCCAGACACGAATAGGAGGGAGAATATAATGCACACATTTGCAAAGTGGAAAACGGCATGAGGGCGAGGAAGACACTACGTAAACAGGTCAACCCTGATCAAGTGTGAGGGACACTGACTGTGTGCAGTCGTGACTGACCATACCTGTCAACCTGTGTGAGCAAGATATCTGGACAGAGCCGTGAATATAAGTGAGACAAAGGTCCAAAATCAGTGACAATCTGTAAACATATCTCTTAGAAACATAGAATTTGATAGAATAACAGTTTGCACATTGGCATTAATGTCTGGAGTATGAAGTCTGAAACCCAACTGTCTGTCAGCACGTTCCGACTGCAGTCTTTAAAATGCTGAGCTACTGCTGTGCCAGAACACAACAGCATATTACAGAGGTCCATGCCATACCACTCAACTGTCCGGATATTCGCAGAATGACTAGGGTCACCACCTGTCCCACTTTGCGAGTAACAATCCCTCTGTAGGCAGTTGTGTCCTGTGAAAAAAATCAAGACATAGCAAATGTCCTGAGAGTTTATTTCCTAATTTACTTTAATAGTTGCATAAAACGGTTATTTTATATATGAATCCTCAATATGTTATGTGAAGTAGCATAAACAATTCAAATGTTTCTAGAATAAGCTATTATATGTACAAAAAAGGTTAAAGTTCAGTACTATGCACGGCTGTAGGTATGTTTTGTCCTGGAAAATCTGACATCTCTACAGAACATGTCCCACTTTGGGCATTCGAAAAGGTGGCAACCTTAAGAATGATCACAGGCTCGCCCCATAGTGTTGGTGTGTGCCTCCGACAATCTGCACCAGTGTGGTAAATAGCTGAGGATTGATGTAACTAAATAATGAGAAATATCCTGAGTATAAGACTCCACAACCTGCAGAAAAGTCATGCTAATGCAAAACCTAGCATTCTATCAACGTTCTAAGCTTTTAAGAGCAATCGTTAAAATGTGTCCCTAATTGTCCCCCCATCGTGTATGTTTTGCGCCGGTTCGGTGCTCTAAGAGGTTGAGAGGTATGGTCCGTACATATTTACAGGAACAGCCCTTCACACTTGTGTAATGTACAACTGCATCCCTGTAGTCACTTCATGTCCAAAAATAATAATCCCCATATGACTGTATAAAGGTAATAGGCAAATGTGAATGTGAACATTGTGTTTACAGGAACAGCCCTTCACACTTGTGTAATGTACAACTGCATCCCTGTAGTCACTTCATGTCCAAAAATAATAATCCCCATATGACTGTATAAAGGTAATAGGCAAATGTGAATGTGAACACCCCTCACCGTGGAGTATGGACTGTAACAACCCCACCCACAATATGTAATGCCAACAGAATAAGCTGCTGACAGGTGCCCAAACACCTGTGTCTATAAGCACAGGTAAAACTTCAAAATAGAGAGATAATCCCTGTCCATATGCTTCGTCTGACATTTCACCTCGGCCAGGGAAGTTCCGTTCACCAGGTGGACAAGCTGAAACCCAGATCACTACATGAACACCCTGGCAATCAAAGACCTGTATGTGGCTGGACTATATGCCTTGGTGTTCTGCATATCCTCGGAGTGATTAACAATGCAGCCGGAGTCCACAGCCGTAGGCAATAGGGAATGTGTAATATGTAGTACCGCCTTTTTCCCAGCAGGAGAATGGATGCCTGTGTCGTAGGTGAAGCAGTGAGGCGTATGTTGATGTAGCTAAGTACTATGGCTATGCATATCAATGAGGGAGAACACCAATAGAATAGTGGTATCCGGCCAATGTGAATGCAGTCCCGGTTGACCTACGACCACTGCACATATAACTTGAAAGTGTAATGAAAGCGTTTGTGCAGTACACACATTTAAATATGTAAAGGTGAACACATGTTTCGCAGTAGTCCATAAACTGGAATACAGATATGTAACTGTTATGGTCAGAATTATGAAAGTTCACGGAAGCACAATTATCTATGAAACATATGTAACCCACAATAAGGATATGCAAGTGTGCCTGCGCGTGTGTAATCCACTCACAGAATAGAAAATGAATGGTGTTTTCCCCACGTTCTATGTACATGGCTCATACCTGTTAAACCCGTAAAGTACGAAACCAGACAAAGCCATGAGAACAACTTGTACAAATAGGGACAATCCCCAGATATTGCCCTAACAAACATAGAAAGTGGATAGAATAACAGGTGTGTCACTAGCATGGATTCTCTGAAGGGTATGAAGTCGTAACCTGAAATGTCTGTCATTATTTACCAATGTCAATCTTTAATGATATGCCACTAACTTGCCAGATAGACACAAGGTTATGAAAAATGGACCAAAGATAAGAGGCAAACAGCTGTACATGCAGCAGAAATCTGTACAGTTGAAAGGTATGATATGGAGATATATATACACATATATCCACAGACATAATCCAAATATCTGTATATCTATACACACATGATACATGAATAGATATATACACAACAAACATATGTCTCTGTACATATAACACATGTACATAAATAGGTCACGGTATAGCTAATATGGATAGACAGACAGACATGCATGAAAGGAGAATACACAGATGGTTTCCAAACCATTGCCTGGAAAGTAACAGTGTGACAGGGCCTGCAAGTTCTACACGTTAAACATGAACATAGGTGTCCTTTGCAGGACCCCAAAAATTGATCTTGTACAAAGTGCAAACCGTCACTGATGCAAAAGAAGTCACACCTGCAACTGCAATATAGGTGAACATGCAACAGTAGCAGGTGCAAGGGTAATAACACATGGGTCGATTGAATGTATGACGTACGAGCTGATATCCGCAGAGTGGGGAGTGCTTGAAAGTGTCCTCACACTTTATTATCGCTCACATTAAACATGTCTAATGGGTACTGTGGAGGTGTGTCAGGTATGGGAATCATGGGTATGCAGAATTGGACCAAGGTGTTGGTTGGCCAGATCTATTAGGTACGCCCCATGGGAGTGATCAATATACCTATGTGGGTATAGCACATGCCTACATTCTCCAAAAAGGTGCAACCCATCTACTGGATATTGTGTAAACCATTGGGGGAAGACGTAGGGACCTATATCAGTGTCATGTAGGCGATTATCATGGATGGACACGCGTACGACCAAGATGGTAACCATACCTGCCAGAATGTCAGAATAAGACAGCTAGACTAAGGCATAGTACATGACAGACAAATAGGGACTATATTAAATATACCTCAGACAAAGTTAGACCATTGATAGAATAATTGCGTAGTCAGGAATACGAATGTTATGAGAGTTAGTAATCATGAAATAGAAATGTCAGTCATGATTACCTAACTGCACAGTCTGTCATAGCTTGCCAGCAATCTACCAGAAAGGCACATTATCATGACAAATGTAACAGAATCATAGGTCAAACCCCAGGGCGTATACCCATAATGTGTACAGGTGAGAGGTATGAAGGTAACCCGTCCTAATGAAATGTACAGAACTAGTGATACTAGGTGGACAGGTGAGAAGAAAGACGTCAGGACAAATGACAAAACATGTACAAGTCATAAGTATGTTTGTCCACAAATGTGAATTACAATGTATGGCCCGTGAAAGTCAATGTGGAAGGTTAATAGACTCAAAAGACATGTGTCCCTCAGGGTGTCATGCAGTGTCACCGATACAGTGTCCAGTCCCCCATACTCGTACGTGAGCTCTGCCACTGACAGAAAGCGCAAATACCGCATACATAAGGTACATGATGGAATAATTACTGTGGATAAGCACCTGTTGGCCTGTGTGAGGAATATAACCCAGTGGGTGGGTGTGTCCTGCAATAGGAATGTAATGGTAACTGGCCTGTGATGGCGCCATGTATTGTGTGTATTGGTGTAAGGAAATTGATGTCCAGTATCAGAAACATACCTCGCAACTGTACGAATGTGCAGATGTATGCCTCATATGTGTGGTGTGTTCCTCTCACAATCTGTACCTGTCTGACAAATACCTGAGAACTGACGTCATTAAATAATGATAAACATATGTGTTTAAGACCCCAAATCCCTCAGAAAGATCATACTAATGCAAAACCTATAATACAGTCAACTATCTACGTTTGTAAGAGCAATATGTAGAATTTGCCCCTATCTGTCCCCCCATCATGTTAGGCTTTGTACAGATGTTTTGCACTAGGAGGTTGATAGGTATGATCAGAAACAGATACATGTCTGAGGAAACAGCATTATCGACTGCAAGATAACTCAGAAGGTATGAAAAGCGCTGCAGTAGGAAGTTCATCTGCAGGTATGTGATGACATGTGAAATGACACAGCAGTCTACAGGAAGTACGTATAGGGTGTCACCTTTACCAATGATGACAGTGGGACATACCCACAGCCATGCATACACCACAAATAGACATAGCACACAGCAAAGCCTAGGCCATGATACACGAAACCTCCGGCATGTATGGATTGAGTGAGAGTATAGCAAGGAAAGATGACTGCCAGGCTATTCAGCAAACACCTGCAGGGGCATGCAAGACCGCCCGTAACACGAACATTGCATGGACAATGTTGGGATTTGCAACATACCCCATTTGTATGTGTAAGCTATGCAAATGATGTAATTTTAGGGTTGCCACCTTTCCAAATGCCCAAAGTGGGACATTTGTGCTACAAACATCAGATTTTGCAGGGCAAAACATACCCACGGCCAGTACAAAGGACAGAGCTTCAGTTTTTTTGCCTGAATAAAAGTTTATTCGTGTAGCATTTTAGTTCCTTATTCTGTTTCTTATAACATTTAGGTGTTTCAGATACAGAATAACTGTTTTATGCAACTATTACATAAAATATAGAAAATAATTTTGTCCTAAAATCTCAGGACATTTGCCATTTTTTCACATTTTTTGCAGGACACAACTGCCCAAAGAGGGACTGTCCCTCGCAAAGTGGGACAGGTGGTAACCCTACGTAATTACGCGATACATGAAACAGTAAGCTATCCGTGCAAGAGCAGAGTTATGTGCAGAAATGTACCTGGATGTTATGCGACTAACGTTTTGCACATTGCTAAACGGAGCAATGACAGCTGCAAATACAGTATGAATACAGTCGAAGAAGCATGTCAATGTCCAAGTCCAAGGCCAGTGGCGGCTTTGTCCATTGGATATCAATGAACCAGTAGTTGTCCTCCCCCGATCCCTGGTGTGGAAGCGTAGAGCAGCGCCACGAGAATGCGCTGCACTTCAAAACAAGCCATATGGATAATATACATACAAAATGTAGGTTTAGTTAGATATTAGATGCCATGCAGATGAATGGCAAGCTGGAGACAACATGGCTACTACGTACTGGTACTTATGTGTGGAAGTGCTCTGTCAGAGATGTAACGAAGCATTTCTAGGCAATGTGAGGCAAGTAAGGCTGAGGATAGTGAATCACAACATGTCATGCCATATGGGCCAAGCCTCTACAGTGTAGTGTAGGTTAAGGGGACTATTAGAGTAGAAGATAGGTGACAACATGAGTGTGTAAGTACAAAATACTGTAACCTCACCGGAGCAGTGTCACATGTGTGCTGTCAGTACTCAGTGGAAGAGGCATGTCATGAGCTATCCTAGGGAACGTCAGGAGACTGACGGCATACGCCATGGATACCACCGATGTGACCTGCAAACCTGCCCACAGTGTGTCTGCGCCCGTGCGCGCCAGTAAGCCCGAGTAAGCATGTGTGCGTGCGTGTGCACATGTGGAAGAACGAGTAAGCTAGTGCACGAATGGTGAAGCCCGTGTAATGTCGTGTATGCGTTTGTAAGCATGTATACATGTGTACTACACACATCACATACGTACTGCACACACAGACACACATGCTGCCAATACTACACACATCAGTGAAATGGCATATGGATGGAGACTACATCATCAGAAGTAACAGTGCTGTAAACTATGCTACAGTGATGGTCATAGCTGCAATGCATCATGCCTGCTGAAGTACACCTGGAAGTAACACACTGTGTGTTAACAGCATGCTAACATCAATATAGAGGAATAAAGCCACCGTGTGCAGCAGCACCAGGTTAGTCAGATCCTGCATCAATGTTACACATCACAGGTGGTGGCACAGGTGACATCATATGCACAGGGTGTGATGTTAACATGTCCAGAGCTGTTATAGAGCCATCCAATGTACACGTAGGCATGTGTGTGTGAGGGACAACGGTTATTGCATGGCCCAATGGTGGTGCAATGGGTGTGTGCATGTGACAGCCGTAGCTGTTTGTGGTAAGTGTGTGTGTCTGCATATACACAGGTACAGCATGTGTCAGCCATATACAGGAGGTTGTGGGACAGTCACAGACCGTACCTGCTAGGCTGTAGAGATCCCCGTTACTGGCCATGGACACCTCTCCATGCATCCAACACAACCCAGTCCTGCACCTGTCAATGTGTACACATACAGTCCTGGGATCTGTACCACAACCTGTGGATAAACGTGTGTCTGTAATGTTAACCTGAGGTGCATAGAATTGACAGTTACTACAGATGGATATGAGCCATACTCACACTCCAATGTAATAACCACTGCTGACTGTTGCCGAGACCTGCATATGACCAGTCAAAGGTGCTGCACTAACATTGTTTCCAATGCCCGTGTAATACCCAGCAACACAATAACCGGTCACTACACATGTATAACCCACGATCACTACAGCACACAGTATGTGCACTATCACAGAGCCATAGCAGATGTACATACATCCAAGGTGCTCACGTACAGACAATGCAGCAGAGTCAAGAGTGATAATCCCAACATACAACAAAAAAAACAACATACAACAAAAAAAAAAAATCTTGTTTTCCCGCCTTACTGAACTAGAATAGTCCAGTCTTCAGAGTTTGCTGATCTCTGGGCTTTGTCTTGGTTCCTGTGCTATTCCATATCCTTACTTGGATAAAAGGAAGCATCTTTGTTCACCAGTGGGAGTGGGGAGCACTGAGTGGCCTATTTGTCCCTAGAGGAGTGGTTTCAGCCAGAAACTTGTAGTCTATTGGCCATTTTGGATCAATTCCTAGCTCTTTTCAGCCCCCTGTAATAAAGCCCGCTTTAGCGCGCTTTTTTGCTTGTATTCAACTCAGCACAGCTCCTCGTGGTGTCCTGCAGAGTTCTACAAGCAGCAAAGAGCAAAAGAGTGACTTTTTCCTGATTTAAGTATTTTTTTCTGGCTTTTTGATTATTTACTGCTTAGCGACTGCATTTTCGCCTGTTTATACAGCTCTGCATTCTATTTAAACTGTTTTTGTGTTGAATAACTGTTTTGCACTTTTAAAAAAGTTATTTGTTGCTTAATTTTACCTGTAGGCTAACACACTCAAGTGCGCTAGCCGTTTAAAAGCATTTATAGCATTTACTGTCTGTTTTCCTCTGTTTTCTGCAAAAAAAAAAAAAAAAAATCTTGTTTTCCCGCCTTACTGAACTAGAATATTCCAGTCTTCACAGTTTGCTGATCTCTGGGCTTTGGCTTGGTTCCTGTGCTATTCCATATCCTTATTTGGCTAAAGGGAAGCTTCTTTGTTCACCAGTGGGAGTGGGGAGCACTGAGCAGCCTATTTGTCCCTAGAGCAGTGGTTCCAGCCAGAAACTTGTAGTCTATTGGCCATTTTGGGTCAATTCCTAGCTCTTTTCAACCCCCTGCTATAAAGCCCGCTTAAGCGCGCTTTTGCGTGATTTAGCGCGGAGTTGCCCATAGAGCACCATCGGGCAGCGCCAGTTAAACAAGGTTAAACTATTTCTGGCTCCGTAAAGTCTGCTCTTCAATTTTTCCCTTAGAACTTCTCTACTTGCAATCTAAACAGTCTATTCTCTATCTCAAAAGCTCAGCACTTGCTCCTAAAGCATTTTTATATAGGTAAAGTACTTATATACTAAACAAAGTACTACATTAGCCTAGAATCCCCTTGAGTACCCATTTCCCTAAGGTCCCTTCTGACTCAGTTACACAGCAAACTTTTTCACTTTTTCTAGCATGTCGAAGGGTCAGTTGCTAGCATCCTCTCCTGTTCAGCTGGTGAATCTGGGCATCTTGAGGCAATGTTACAACTGCCTCAAGTACACAGACAACCCACTCCTTCTCCCACAAAACACAAATACATGTGAGAGATGCAACTATATAGCCAAACTGGAGGCTGAGCTCTCTCAACTCAGGACTGGCAAGACCAGACAGGAGGAGAAGGAAACCACGCACAACACAAACCCAGTTTCACATAGAACTATCACAACTGCAAAACAAACACATAAACACACAAAGACATACTCAGAGGCACTGATCAAAAATCTACCAAAACTACAGAGGCCTCCAAAGCAGACACTCAAGCAACTGCCACCTCAAGACATAAGACATGCAACACATAGTTCTCAAAGTCAGTGTGCTAAACAGTCACAGCCCTTAAGGCCAAACACAATGCCAGACACACTTGTTATAGGTGACTCCATAGTCAGACACACTGACGTCCCACTCACCAGACTGAACAAGGAAAAGATCACAGTAAGCTGCCTGTCAGGCTAGAATCCACCATATAACACAAGCACTCAGGTCACTCCACAGCAAGTACAAGTATGACTCAGTCATTGTCCATGCCGGTGTGAACGACCTGAGACGTACCTCCCTGGACTACATGAAAAGAGACATAGAGGAGCTCTCAGATTATGTAGCCCAGGCCGGTATGACCCTGACCCTGAGCAGTATCCTACCCTCACCAAGAATGATGCCACAATACAGAGACAAAATGATCAGCTTTAATAATTGGCTTAATTACTGGTGTCATTCTAAGGGGATCCAATGTCTGTCTGCCTGGGATGACATGCTTGACAAGCCATGCTGCTTTGCAAGGGACGGCTTGCACCTGTCACCCCTGGGCTTCCGGATATTGGCAAAGGCTCTTGCCACCCCCATAGTGCCTTTTTAGGCAAGGCTCAAATGATAAACCTACCGCCTAGAAACAAAAAATGGAGAAAAACTAAGGGTAATACTGCTCAATGCCAGAAGTCTAAACCTCAAGATGCACACCCTCGAAGCCCTCCTCAGTATGGAGAACATTGATGTCTGTGCTGTGACTGAAACCTGGTTCAAGGCTCCTGAGAGCACCCCAGCACTATCAGGTTATACCTCATATCATGCGTTCCGGCCCCAAAATCCGGACCGAACCACAAAAGGAGGGGGAGTATCCATATTCATAAAGGATACCCACACCTCCAGGTTAGTGGCAATGCACGAAGCATTGGAGACCATCCAGGTGCAACTAACCATAGGTAAAACTGCCCTACAGTTTGGAGCATGCTACAGACCACCTTCTCAAACTCAGGAAACCCACACAGCCTTCCTGAAGACACTGGAGAGTATGAATGTCTCTCCAAACACCATCATATTGGGTGACTTCAACTACCCAAACATAGACTGGGAACATTACTCAAGCCCCAACACCCTAGCCCAAAGGTTCCTGGAGTTCATAAACTCAAATGCTATGGAACAACTAGTCACCATCCCCACAAGAGGAGAAAATATACTAGACCTGATCATCACAAACATGGGGACAAAATGCTCCACACCGGAAGTAAATCCCTCATTGGTGAGATCAGACCATAAATTAATCTCATTGGAGATCCACATCCCGCCCCCAGCAAAAAAGACCACAGTGAAGAACTTCTCAAAAGCAAACTTCCCCCGAGCCAGTGGAAACCACAACCCACGCTGCTGAAACCCTTACAAATGCCTTCTATGAGCACCTCCAGGAATGTATGGATCAAGCAATCCCTAATAAAATCAAGACCCTTTCCACCAAAGGCAGGCGCCCGGTCTGGTTGACCCCAGCCATAAACAAACTCTACAACAAGAGGAGAAAGCTACTACATGACAGAGCAAAATCCCTAAAAGGGAAGGCATCTCCGATCAATACTAGCAAAAAACTACGATCACTCATAAAATCATCCAAGGCCAACTTTGAGAGAAAAATCGCTAATGACACAAAAGACAATCATAAGGCCTTCTTTAGCTATGTTAGAAACCTGGGTGGAAACTCCCAGATATGCTCAGAATTAGTCCAAAATGATAAAAAATCACTGAACCCACAGACATTGCCAACATACTGGCAGACAGGTTCAGTGCAAATTCCAAAGGAGAAATATCTATCCCACCAGAGTCTAGCCTCCCAAACATCTCAGATGCCCAGGTGAGCTGCTCTCTCTACAGCAAAAACACAGAATCAATGGGACGACGGTGTCCCCGGCTGTGTGCTACACGAACTCAATGAGGAACTAAACCCACACATAAGGCTGCTGTTTAATCTTAGCCTTACTACAGGATACATACCCAAAGAATGGCGTACGGCAACTGTGGTCCCACTCCACAAAGGCGGTGCTTCTACGGACCCTGGAAATTACCGCCCCATAAGCTTGACGAGCCTTGTCTGCAAAGCTATGGAGAGGATCATAATGGAACTCATAAATAAAGACATTGGGGACGTACAGACACTGGATCCTACCCAATTTGTCTTTGTCAAGGGCAGATCCTGCCTCTTGAACTTGGTCGACTTTTTCGAAACAGTCACTAAGGCCATTGATGAGGGTAAGGCAGTTCACACAGCCTACCTTGACCTAGCAAAAGCGTTCGACACAATACCCCACTCGGGCATCATAGAAAAGCTCACCAGCTTAGATGTAAACCCATATGTCACAAGATGGGTTGCAAACTGGCTCAAGGACAGAACACACAGGGTTAGAGTTGCTGGTGCCATGTCAGACTCTAAGCCG
Source organism: Protopterus annectens (assembly GCF_019279795.1). NCBI lineage: Eukaryota > Metazoa > Chordata > Ceratodontiformes > Protopteridae > Protopterus > Protopterus annectens. Next base: position 12,585,459 of record NC_056739.1, read on the forward strand.
GTCATGAGCGGTGTCCCACAGGGCTCAGTCCTGGGCCCCCTCTTGTTCGACATTTATTTTTCTGAAGTGCAGGCAAACATAGGGGGATTGTGGCTGACAAAATTTGCAGATGACTGCAAACTGGGCACCATACCTGACACTCCATCAGACACAGACATCCTCCAGAGAGGTCTCATAGAAATGGATAACTGGTGCCAGAGCCATGGCCTTAAGCTAAATGCCAAAAATGTATAGTCATACCCTTTGGGAAAAACAAGGTAACCCCTAATTACCACATAGGTGGTAATCCATTAAACACGGAAGAAGTTATCAGGGACCTGGGGACCCAAGTTGACAGTAACCTCTCTTTTGACACTCACATTGCCAAAGTGGTTAGGAAGACCTTCTACATTGCCCACCTGATCATGAAGGGATTCACATCCAGATCAGGAGAGGTCATTGTACCCCTGTACTCTTCACTTATCAGACCAATGATTGAGTACAACGCCCCATTGAATGTACCTTACCCGACACCTGCAGCAGTTGGAAAGACCCCAAAAGTTCCTCACCAAAAGGATAAAGGGGCTCAAACATATGTCATGATGCCCGACTGAAGAAACTCCAGCTCTATTCAGTCGCATACCGTCTGCTCAGAGGTGATCTGTGCCTGACATACAAGGCCATGTCCAACCCGGAATTAATGGACATGCTCCACCTCAAAAAATCCAAATCCACCAGAGCCACGAGAGCAAGAGACTTAAACCTCAACACGGATATAAAACGGACGTGCTGGAGGGACAGATTCATCACCCAGAGACTCCCTACACTATGGAACAGAATCCCAGTCCATGTGAGGCAGAGCCCCTCACTGACTCTGTTCAAGAGAAATCTTGACGAGTGGATGGGAGATCGTAGGTTTACCCCGGGAATCATCTCTGTGCCACTGCTGGACAGAGGCACAGCAAACTAATGGGTATAGTATTCTCATCCTAAGGGGTGGTAAAAGCCACACACACTCTGGCTAGGCTTATAAATGCCCTAGGGCAGATAGCCTAGTATGAACCTATGAACCTATGAACATATCTATATACAATATACATTTTATATATATATATATATATATATATATATATAGATATATATATATATATATATATATATATATATATATATATATATATATATATATATATATATATGTAGATAGATACACACACACACACACACACACACACACACACACACACACACACACACACACGTGGCAGGGTTGGGAGCAGAACATAAACGTAAGCACTGTACCACACGACAGCATTACGCAGTTACAAAACGTGCTACCATGATCAGTGGATCACATGATTCACACAGTCACATGTCTAGCCTGCAGACAGCAGCATCAAAGGCAAAGACGCTGCACGGATGTTATGGAGAGTGAATACTGCAAAAGCAATGTACTGTTGTCATGCAGCTGGAAACACACACACACACACACACACACACACACACACACACTTGGCAGGGCTGGGAGTCGAACATACACCTAACTACCCTAACACACTACAGCATGACGCATTTACAGAACGCACCACCGAGATTACTACGCACAGCAGTCCCAGAGGCAGACATCTAGGTGCGTGTCATCATCCACAAAGGCAAAGACATCGGTAGGAAACTTCTGTGGTGTGCGGCATCTAAAAGCAAGACTGCGTCCCCAGGCGGATGGGAGCATGCGCGCACACACACACACACACACACACACACACACACACACACACACACACACACACACACACACACACACACACACTTGGCAGGGCTGGGAGTCGGACATACACTTAACTACCCTAACACACTACAGCATGACGCATTTACAGAATGCGCTACCGAGATTACTAAGCACAGCAATCCCAGAGGCAGACATCTAGGTGCGTGTCATCATCCCCAAAGGCAAAGACGTCTGTAGGAAACTGCTGTGGTGTGCGGCGTCTAAAAGCAAGACTGAGTCCCCAGGTGGACGGGAGCATGTGCGCAAACACACACACACACACACACACACACACACACACACACACACACACACACACACACACACACACTTGGCAGGGCTGGGAGTCGAACATACACCTAACTACCCTAACACACTACAGCATGACGCATTTACAGAACACGCTACCGAGATTACTAAGCACAGCAGTCCCAGAGGCAGACATCTAGGTGCGTGTCATCATCCGCAAAGGAAAAACGTCAGTAGGAAACTGCTGTGGTGTGCGGCGTCTAAAAGCAAGACTGCGTCCCCAGGCGGACGGGAGCATGCGCGCAAATACACACACACACACACACACACACACACACACACACACACACACACACCCACACACACACACACACTTGGCAGGGCTGGGAGTCGAACATACACCTAACTACCCTAACACACTACAGCATGACGCATTTACAGAACATGCCACCGAGATTACTAAGCACAGCAGTCCCAGAGGCAGACATCTAGGTGTGTGTCATCATCCGCACTGACAAGGATGCCGACAGGGATTGTATAGAGACTGATCAGTCTGAAAGCATACAGACATATTACTGTCCCACGGTACACGTAGACAAACACACGGCAGTGGTGTGATCGTGGCAACGTAAGATGTACGGTGCACCACGACAACATGACATAGTCACGGGACACCCCACAGACAGTACACCCTTCAAGATAGTCGACCAGTGTGTACTCCGTAGGCATCCATCATGACGTTGAAAATGGATATTTTTTGGCTGGATGAACACCATGGCTATGCAGGATGTCAACGGCCATGCACAGAAGGACATCACTGACACAAGGTGTCACTGGGCATGACCACACACTTAGTAATACACGTCCGTTCGGGCTGTACTGTGTCGATCTACACAACGGCGTACTGGGCATGCTCACACACTTAGCAGTTGCAAAGGGCCATCTTGCAAGCGGACGGAGTCTCAACTCGCAAGGGTTCAGTTGGGACTGTCATGTGTGTCCATCTACACAACAACGTACTGGGCATGCTCACACACTTAGCATTTGCAAAGGGCCGTCTTGCATGCAGACGGAGTCTAGACACGGAAGGGCACAGTAAGGCATAACTGTCCCCATGCACAGAGCGGTCACACACATGCAGTGACCAGCACACGCTCAGCTGCCATCACAGCTGTCACAGGTGCAGATCCCAAATGTACACACCGCAGTCTACACTGTAGCCCCCTGAGACATCACCATGTCATTGCTGCAGCAGTACACAGCCATACATTACCACAACACTGTGTGACACATGACCAGTGGACTGTACAGAGGTCTACAGCAACTGAGCAGGGTACACATGTACTGAGGGGGTTCCAACAGGTGTTATGCATTGCAAGTATACCACTATACATGACCAGGTCAGCTCAAGACATACCAGGGGCCCCGGGTGGTACACAGCTGTGACACATGAGTGTTGCTGTACACCAACGAACACGCATGTTTGGATATGTCACACATGTGATTGTAGTGGATGTGTGCATGGACCACACACAACACATATGTACATAGCTAAGCCTTTTCTGTCCCCCATGCAGAACAGTGGCCTAAGCAATCATACGCAAGCAAATGGAAGGTGGGTCCATGTCTATTGAATGCTCACAGTACAGGAGGTAGCAATGTCGGAGGACATATTCCCCTGTAGTAGTCGCCCATGACACCGTGAGATCATACCAAAGTCCATGTGTCATGTATGTCAACACACATGTCCACCAATAGCAATGCATACAAACATGGCTACAGGAGACACATGTATGACCAACAAACATGTACAATCTGTACTGTGCATGCAGCAACCATGCATGTGCAGTGGCCGATGTCCGTACCACAGTTGTGCCCAACTACAACATGCAGTCGCAATGCAGCCCCATCATTGAAACCTGTATACGGTGACATACAGACAGTACAGTTGGTTGTACATCCAGTATGGAGGGATCTGTGTACATAACGTGGTGATCCACCTGTGTAGATGTATGTGTGCCAGGGATGGCTCACAGGTGTGTCACACGCCACCCTACCATGCCATATGCAAACAGTACGCTATGTCACTGTTACTTGATGGTGATGACTTAACGCATACACAGGGGTCAGGTGTAGCCAACTGTATGTCACGTGACACCTGTATCACTGACATCCACCCGTGTGCACATAGCCACACAATTGCCAGACATAGCATTGGTACACATACTGTGGACAGTACCGCTGCATGTCTATCAAACAGATCATCTTATGGCAGGTGTATCATTCCCAGCACTGTCATGTGTGTCCGTTTGTGTGACCACACATGCCACATATGGTGGGGACTACGTCCCAGATGTAACGTATCCCTGTACACCATTGTACAGATCTGTACATACTGCAGTGTGGAAAGCATGAGGTCGGCAGGTGTGGTGCATCAAACACATTGGCTATCCGTACACACATAGCTGGTCACCACAGTTTGTCTGTGTATGTATGTATGTATGGCTGTCTGGTGCTTGGTGTGAGGGTGTATGCTACCATACTGTGGAAACAGGATCACTAACCCCTCATGGTGATGCAGTCTACTACCCTGTTGATGCCATCGGTCCCAGCCATACTGGCTACCTGTGCATGTCCCTTCTCTGTGCCACGTCGTGTGGGTGCAAAGTACTGCGAGGGTGATGGCAACATAGGCACGGGTCAACACATGAACAATATGGGGTGTGTTATAGTGCTGTAGACCCCGTGAATATGGCCATGTACCTGTACTGTGACAGGGTATTACTGCTACACAGTGTGGCCTCATGCTATCAGGTGGCCTCTAACGTCATCATTGGCCTGACCGCTGTGTACAACCCCTGCACCATGTCAACATACCTGTAATGTTTCCCGGTATGTATGTCACATCTCTGTCCGCTGTAGCCTGTTCAACTGACCACTTGCTTCAGGTGCAGTATATGTGTGGACATCTGTGTCATGTCCGACTGTCCAACAGTCGAGTTGAGGGTGCGTTTAGCATGCTAATATTGACATACGTGTCTGTGAGTACTCCACAGTTACACATGGGGGACTGCAAACACTGCTACATGTAGGCACATGCCAGTACACCATAGGAGGGAACCAGGGCATTACCAACATGCAGTTACTGTTGTAACCGAGACACATACTGTGAACATATCACAATGCATGCTGCACATGGACTACATGGTATGACTGGTGCATGTTGACAGTACACCACTGATGTAACATACACATCTCTCAGTATTCACACATGTCCAATGCAACATACACATCCCTCAATATGCATATACAAGTAATGTGAGATACACCTCTCACATCTCAGTATTCACACACGACCAATACAACATACACATCCCGCAATATGCATACACAAGTAATGTTAGATACACCTCTCTAGTCTATTCACCCTGTGCATCAGACCATATCAGCATATCCCTGCACCAATGGTGTGGATGACAGGGATGTGGCACAGGCTTCATCATATGCACAGGGTGATACTGTTTGCCAGGGGCATAGGCTGCACCAATGGATGACATCATGTGTGCGGGTAAGGGCCAGTGATTTGAATGGACATGTCTGTTCCGTATGTATGTGGGTGTTGTGGAGCCCTACAGTTGTGTTTGCTATGTGCGTGTATGTGTGCATACAGTTGTGTCATTTGTGAGGCCTACTCAATGGTATTATGGACAGCTCCAGAATGTACAGACCAGGTTGTACAGCTCACTGTGACCGGACATGGCCACGTGTCCTGTGCCTGCCAAGGGTTGCACGGGCACTACCAGGCAGAGGTACAGAATGGCTACTGTCTGATGACACATGGCCACTGGAACCGTGTCCCCGCCGGGAACGTCCAGGGCCACGTCCACATGGCCTGCTGTGACCTGGTGTGGACATCACAGCACCAGCTGCACTGCTACTGCTACCGGCACTATGGGAGTGGCCATGTGAGGTGGCACGCACGCGTTGACCTGCACTAGGTGGTGTAGCTGGCCTATGTCCATATGTCCTACGCATCACCCCTACCAGATGTTACAGCACAGACAGCTCACACTCACGGATTGCCATGCTACGGTCGAGGATTCTGACCATGTCACCCAATCGCCTGTCCAGAACATCAGCAAGCTGCTGCTGAGCACCTGCCAATGTCTGGATGTTGTTGTTTAGGGTACTGATAGCAGCCCTCTGCAGCCTCTGCCCTTCTATGTTCTGCCGTTTGGCAGGTGCCTGTGCTGCCATTACAGTCTGGAACATGCGTCTGGTGATCCCAGCTGCTGCGCTATGTCCTGCAGGTGCATGTCTGCCAGAGGTCCTCCTATGAGCAGCACCAGCCACATGCCTGTGTGGCACTTCTGGAGTCAATATACTGCCACCATGGTGTGGAGACACACCTTCTGTAGCCACCACATGTTCCTGTTTAACGCTAACAAACGATGACTGTCCTTCCTCTATGGCCACTGTAGATGCGGTATGTGTTGGCAGCTGAACTGTGTGCGGGGAAGAGGGGGACATAGCTGGGATGGCAACCATTGGCACAGATTCTGCCCCTGACATCCCTGCCTGTACCTCGTGCATATGTTCATCACTGCTAGCATCTGTGGGGACACTATCAGATGGACCACAGGAGGGTAACGCACCTACATCAACTGTGAATGCAAAGAAATACTCTACATTACAATAGACACATCCACACACACACACACACACACACACACACACACACACACACACACACACACACACACACACACACACACACATACACACACACACACCGACACACACACTCACACACAATGCATGTGAGATGACAGAATGCATGCAGCATGCTTGTGATACTTTTTATTTATTTTTTTTTTTATTTAACATTTGTTGACCGGGAAAGTCCGACTAGGTTCCACAGATCCTGTTTTCAGCGGAGGCACGGGGAGAAATGCTCCAGACGCATGTCTTTAGAATGTGGGAGGAAACCGGAGTACCCGGAGGAAACCCACGAGAACATGCAAACTCCACACAGAAGGCACCCCAGCCGAGAATCGAACCAAAGAACCTCTTGCTGTGAGGCGACAGCATTAACCGCTGCACCACTGCGCCACCCGATACAGCTGACAGCATGCAGCTCAGACATCAATAGTATTTGTAAGCATACCCCCTGGAATGCACACTACAGTAGGCAGGTGTCATATCATTATCCATGCAATTCACATGATCATGGTAGTATGCATGCATCCCCGTGATACAAGATGTGGACCAGAACAGGATAACAGTACACATGGCTGACGTGACCTTGACATGTAATCTGCTGACATGTTCATTAACATGCATGCATGCCTGACACAATGGTGTCATGACACATGTACAGCATTGTACTGGGAATCACATTGCGGTGTTGTCCATATGCCCTACAGATAGAATGCATGTTGAGCAAATGGGCATGGTAGGGGACTGGGCCATCTACATTGCTGTACAGTGTGAAGTACAGACACTGTGCCATTGCATGCCATCCTGAGGCGTCTATATTGCTAAACAGTGCATGTTATGTACACATTGCATATCCAGAACTGCATGCATACCCATGACATACCTGTGGATTGTGACCTATGATGCTGAGGTGTATACACACCCAACCATGCTGTGTCATGTGTCAGGTCACTGGAGGACATACAGATGACACCCCTGCACGATGACTACAGAGTGTTAGCTGCCTGGCAACCATGTCCACACATAGCAGACCTGTCACATCACCATTTCACACATGACATTGATGTACCATGCACACATGGTGCACAGCTAACAGTGATGTCCTACGGCAGGGGGGAAGGTACTGTTTCTGTGGCCTGGTGTCACTGTCAGTGGAATCTGTGAAGGTGACTACCATCATGCTATGACACAGACAGCATGTTCAACACATCTTATGAGGTACATGTCACTGACACCTCCGCTAGCTGTGCACAAGCAGTTATGATGTGCAGCGTACCACATCACCTGTACAATCGGTATAGTACAGCTGTACTTGGACCATGTGTGGACAAAGTGGGACAGGGTGTATCCACATCCCGTCTTCTGTGTGGCTACATGTCTCTGGCCATCCCCCATGGCCATGTGTGCACATGTTGGTCATGTATGTGATGGCTGTCTATCACACATCTGTGTTGTCCCATATGACATACACCCATAGATGTTGGTTATGTCACCATCCACAGGGCTATGCAGACAACAGGTGTTATGTGGGGTATGGGTTATGGGGAACTGTGACAATATTGCAACCAAAACGCTACATGTCTCGGACATGTCGGATGGAACATCACCATGTGTGAAACCTTTGCAGGGGCATATAACACAATGGTGGTGCCTGTGGTCTGCCCATATCACAGCTCACTGTGCAGTACTGGTTTGTGTACCACACATTCTGTTCCACTGTATAGTACATATGCCTCCATTGTTGAACACCTCCATCGTTGTATGCACAGCTGGACACACACGTAGCAATGACAAATACTGTAGTTTCATGTCTGTGTATCATTTCAGTTGTATATATTGCACATGGGTGGCCTGTGTGGATGATGGGTGATGCAACCTGTATATCCATGTATTAACTGGCCACATGGAGAATAGATCTATGCTTTGACATGCCTGATACTGATGATAGACTCACCTGCAACGGACTCTTGTCTGTGTGGCCCGCCAGAGGTACCTGTATAGGGTGACACAGCAGTATGAACATTATCCATGACTGTATGACAGCCACAGGGTGCACAGTGCAGGTTAACACATTCGCCTGTACAAGAGCATATAGTCAGCACATGTATGCATACCATACCTCTCAACCTCTTAGAACAATAAATGTGGACAACGCCTACTACGATGGGGGACATATAGGGACAACTGTGACATATTGCTCTTACTAACCCGGATATTTGATAGACCAATAGGTTTGCATGCACATGGGTTTGCAACGGAATGTGCAGTTGTAAACACAACTGTATGTCATCATTTAATGACTCCATTCCTCAGCTATTTGCCAGAAAGGGACAGATATTAAGGGAAACACACCGACAATATGAGGCAGACATCTGGACATCTTGCAATTACCTGTACAGTTCGGAGGTATGGTGCATACACAGGGTAGCATAAAGCATGTGTGTCCACACACCTTGCATATGTTGTTACATTACATGATGTACACTGACACATGCACATACGTGGGATATACTGGCCATATGTTCAGTATTGACTTACCAGGCAACTCCAGGCTCATTGATTGGGAGACACCCACCTCCACGATGGCAGCTACTGTTTGTGGGGTCTGTTCCGAGGGTGTTCCCAGACTGGCCAGTAGCTCCTCCGTGTTTGTGAGTGGAGGCTGGTTTGGTGGCCCACCACCCATACCACCTTGTTCTCTGGCGATTGCAGTGGCACGCTGTTTTGCATGACGTATGAGGTCCGTGCAGTGTCTGCGCACCTGCTGGTAGGTGCGGTTGTGGCCACCCACTTTGTTGATCCTCTTGCGAAGATCCTGCCACAGGTCATTCCGCTGCTGTGCATGCTGTGGCATGTGGCTGAATAACGCCTCGTAGTTCTCATGGAGGTACGGTATTACGACATCATCCTCCTGTCGGCTATATGCTGGTAGGCGTGTACGCGGCATTATCTGTAAGACATGATGAAGGTGACAGGTCACATTTACAGACATGTACAGTGATACTGCTGCACATACATTCTAGTACATTCGCACAGTTATCTTTGCAAATCAACATGACACTAACACGACTGGCATGTATGTGTCCCACACATGTAACACCCAGTATGCATTAGATATCATCCCCATATATGTGTGTCACCTCATTAGTGTTCCTACTGCATGTGACATTAGTCTCCATGTCGACATGTCTGTTTGCATGCACTGGTGTTCTTACCTATCTAACCATGCCTGATGTATCCATGGTAATGCTGTTGACCTAGATGCTGTGGATATGTCACATATCAACACAGACACAGCCTTACTGGACTTGGGCAGTGACAATGCACCAAGTACGCATGGAATCCTGTATATGCATCTGTTTTTCTATAGGATCACCTGTGTTGCACATGTGATAGACATGGGACAGTGGCTAGTCGGACGTCATTCGCAGGTAAGGTTATCGGCTATAACATGTACGGGCTGGGTTTCCTAGCTGTAGCCAACACCCATTACACCACCACGAGGGGCATCAGTGACACATTACTGATCCAGATAGATGGTACTACATCTACCATACGGCCATCACACCATGTATGGCAGGGGTGATATGTGCAGCTATGTGGACAGGGCTATGGCGGGAGTATGTCACAGCTATGGCACAGGGATCTGTTCAGCATGTGGCCATCCTAGTCGTAGGACGGTGGTTGTCCATGACGTATGTCTTTCAGATCAGGCTATGGACATGTAGCATGTCTAACAGCATAGTGTCGCATATGTCTGTATGTAAGGTGGATAGCATGCTGCATACTGGAGGTGAGTATTGTGGAGGCTGGTATTGGCCATCCATGCATGGGCTTTACCCCTGGAGGGTGATGTGTATTCCAATATTGGTCACACGGGTGCTGTGTATGCCTGTCCAATGATCTCCGTGCACATGGATACCACCCTGTCATGTCATGGGTACCTCGGATGACTACCTAAAGGGCCAGGGAGATGTCTCCAGCTCAGGGAGGTGTACTACACTACACCATCCCTAACACAGTGTCCATACTGTTGACCACAGCCTAGGTGTTTCCTAATGGGTACGGGGGTATTCCCCTACTGGTGTCATTGCTGATATCATCCACCAGAATGTGCACATATGTCACACACATCACACACACAGCCCATTCTGTATGTTATTCACAACACTGTGACAACAATTGCCCATAGGTCATGGCCATTCACATCATCACATACACAGATGGCTGACATTTGTCTGTGTGGTATGGGTTACAATGCGGGTGGGGTACAACACATTAACCCTGGTTTACTGGAGCTGACACTGTGTGATATGCACATGTCACTGTAGCACCTTTGGTAGTTGTGAGTCTGTCAACAGGCCACTAGTAGAACACTCCTGTGACATACACAGGCATCTGTAGCCGAACATCCGTACTGTCTTGTACATCTGTACTGCTAACAGCTACATTGATAATGGTTCATGAACCTGCAGACCATACCCGGCAGTGTTCTGATGCGGTGCCACCAATCATGACTGTTGTCAACACATGTGGGTTGATAGTATACAACACCCTATCTGTAATGTGTGGGCATGCTCAGCACTTCTTCAGAGCTTCTTGGCATGTTATGAGCTACTGCTTAGTTTAGCACCCATTTCACACCAGTCCTCACAGGTACACTGTCTGTCCATACATTTCCAGCTTGATAACTGTACAACAGCTGTCGTACACACATCACTCACATACCTCGTGATACATGGTGGTTTCTACGGCCTGTCCACCTGCCACATACCACTTATATACAGGCATGTCCAACTGGCACATACCAGTGCTATTGCCTGTCACTATGATGACTATGTTGTACATGTGGCAATAGAGCTATACTCATGTCCACAGTCAATGCACACCTCCCAACATACAACAGTACAGCCTGTGGGGGATGCACATATGCAGCCCTGCTGGGGGTTATACTGTCACCAACCCAGACTGCACCTAACAGTCATGTGGGGTTGTGCAACATTGGCAATGCACCCCACACATCACATGGTCCTACATGATCCCCACCACAGGCCACACATACGGAGACACCTTGTACAGTACCCCTTCATACTCTGTGTGGGCACCGACAACAGCCCACATCGCCAAACACAACCACACCAACCTGTAGCCCACAGACACGTGTGCCCATCACATACAGCCAATAGGGTGTCAGAATATACTCAACACAGCTGTCTTAGGTGAATGTAGGCAGTCACACTGCTGTTCCACTCAGCAGGCTACACAAGGTGATAGTCACTCACATCCTGCTGTCCAGTAACTGGTTCTGCAACATAACCTATGCACACATGCCACAAGTCAGCAGGTACGGTGTGACTCCCCTCCCATGTTTGTGTGACAGACGTTGTCACTCAGGGCACAGACTATGTGTGCAGTGATATGCAATAGCCCACCAGTGTTGTCGCCCTGCTGGTGTGGTCCACGCCCTGGGAAGCATTTTGCATTCATCCAGACCTGTTACCACTGTACTACGAACGACTGTGTCACTCCCAACAGTTGTCCCTGCTTCAGCTGTCATTCCACAGGCATCTAGTATATGTCCACTTTGACAGACCCGGCCAAACAACATCATGCTGTGGCACAGTTGACCTGCACCTGTCAGCCCTGGGAGTACGGATCACATGTTGGTCTCTTGCTGTTGATATACTGCCTGTCTTGCACAGTGCCCAATAACAGTCACCACCAGAACGGGAACAGGCTAGCGAAGCATATGGTCATGTCACACAATGCTTGACATCATCCTCTGTGACGCACACAGGCAAGGCACACCTGATACTGCACCACTGCAATATCTCTGCAGTGACTGGGACCTACCTCTTGGCTCTGCAGAGCACACCTACAATGACTGGGTATAGACAGACCGTACCTCTCAGGCACGTACCTGGACTGGTACACCCACAGCTGAGGTGTCCCCATATTCCACTATGTTGTACACACATCCCGGCTGGTTACTTTGCACAATGCATCACAGGTGCTCCACGTGCATATGACTGTGTCCGGAACTACTGCTGCTACTAATGTGAGACTGACAGTAACCCACACCTGACTGTGATAGCCGCACATGTACTGACACATTAGGCGTACACTGTGCGTGAGTCATAACCTCCACTCAGCTGGTTCGACCCATACACCACCTCCAAGACCAACAGTATCCTTGACATGGACACTACCAACATGTGACTGCTGTTCGATACCTGCAGTTGTCCCCTCATTGGTGGAATCCGAACATCTGCTACCCACCCTTGTTAGCCACATACCGGCACCACACACTTCACGGCATACACAGTAGATGAATACAACACCAACTACAGATGTATGACAGCAGTAGTTGTTGTCGTGACACACGTGCAGGTGGACAATGCACATGCAAATGCTGAGACATACCCCAGTGCACTTCAATAGCATGTACACGACAATGTGGGTCATGCTATTCCACACAGAGCCATGCAGGTACACACCAGAATACAGACGACACTCTGGGGGTGCAGTCCCACGGACATACTTTACAACAACAGGTGGGGGCTGTTACACAGTGGTGTACATTCCCATGGGCGGGGTGACTCACTGGTCAGCCTCGGTAGGGCCACAGGATCCCATATCACATACACCATAACTAGCTACATACACATTACTGCGACACATTCCGAGATGTACCACAGGGCATTTTGGTGGTATGTCAGTAGTCGTATGCAATACCCACATCTGCTCACACATACAACTGTCACTCTGGAACATGACAGTAACAGGTGATGTTGGCAACATCCTGTCTGATGGCTTCATTGCTAACATTACACCCTCTTACTCCCTGCAGGGCCACATTCCTTGTAGGTACATTGCAGTGTACCTGCAGTTACACCTACACAGTACTGACCTGCACTCTATATGTCCTAGGACACAGGCCCCTTGTCACCCTGCAATATCCCAGGCTGTGATGTCCACAGAACTCTGAACAGCATTTCTCCCCACTGGGATACCATATTCAGTAATAGCTTTGTACCAGACATTGTGGCCCCTGACTGGCACACAGCAACTGTAACACTCCTCACAGGTGGCGCCACACTGCACGACCGGGACTATTGCCCTACACACCTCACTGGTCTGTTATGCACGGCTATAGGGCACATAATCATAGACATCATTCGTCGAGTCTCTGTTGTGCCCCAGTCCTTTGATGCCAGCTGGGTTGGTCTTGCTGGGGCCACAGCATGCCTCCTACACCTGTTGAACACCTTTCCTACAGTTGCCAGAGTTGATGACGACATGGGTGTCCACACAGCCTGCACTGACCTCTCGCTGCCATTCAGCACCGTTCTCCATTCTGGTATTGACTACATACACATCCACCTGCACATCACAACATATGTCTCTGGATGTTATTCAATGTGGCTAATGGACGGGACACACACACTGAGGGTGGCATACCAAATCACATACTGCAATTCAGTTAACTTGACTTACCACAGTACTCAGTCATGGGACCCTCATGTTCGGTATATGCTTCCCTGAGGTACAGGTTACCACTGAGGGGACTTCCCTGCCTAGCTTTACAGACCACTGTATACCCAGCGCCGTTGTTGCTCCACCAGCTGATACAGACCCCATTCATATGGGTGTCACTGTGACAGATACCAATATGAACATCATGGTCTCTACCTGCATGACACTTGGTGTGTACATCACCTTTGCAGTACACCATCCTCCCACTGGTTATCACATAGGTGTTATTCCCCTACATACATGTTGCATTGTACATGTGTGTGAGACATATGTATGTCGCACACACTCCTGTGATTACCACATTGCCACTGTGGCGTGGATATCCTTCTACATGTTCACACATGTCTGTCCTGGGTGTGTAGCTGGTATATAGGCACCCATTGTACCTCTGAACACCGGACATATACACACATCCATGGGTACAACACCCCACATAGGGTGTACCTTACACAACAGCATTACATACCCCAACATTAAAATGCCATGATGTTTATTGAGCTACACCTGGTGACGTATGTGGCTTATGTACAGACACCACATCTGCACACATTTGCAGACTACATACTCAGGGGTGACGTCTGCTGCAAAGACAGGGCCCATGTCTGCAAATATGTTTATGGATGTACTCCGCATACACAACATACACAATAGCCACTATGACCATGATGCTCATGGATATGTGCACACACGCGACTGTGTGTGGGATGTACTTGGGGGTTGCATTCCCAGACTGGACACTCACCATGCTTTGGGACATGTTTCTTATGTACATCACGCATGGACAGTCAGTAGCAGTGTTCATGTGATACCTCGCTTGCTGGATGGTGGACATATGTACGCCAGGGATCACTGCAGTGGCTGTACTGTGCAGTGATGCAGGTTACACATGGCTCTTCTGTTCACAGGACACTACCCTGGAGAGGTGCCACTGGTGTGCACACTGTAGTTGCTGTTACACATTGACTTGCCAGACTGCATGGTACACCACTACGAACCTGTGCAGCTATTACATGTCCTTTGTGCATGGTTACTGGTATAGCCCTTCCAGTTAGATTGGCTGTCACGCTATTACATTGTCCCATGACTATGGGCCATATGTCTACTGTTATTGTACACGCCAATCATGTTCATGTTTGTCTGTCACATCTCTTCCACTATTCTAGTATGGGTGTAATGTTTGCATCCTTTGCAAATGCACAAAGTGCAGTACATAGTTATTTCATCATAACTGTTTATACATATCTTAATTACATAGTACTCACATCACTATATGATACCTTTGTTATGCATCATATGCCTGTTCTCCTGTGTAACATATCTGACGTATCAATCTACTGTACTATACATTACACATGTTTTACATGGTATCCCATAATTCAACCATTACTTGCACAGAGGGTCCACCTTAGACATGTCATTGATGTTATATGCCCATACACATGCGTACTGTTACAGTATATCTACATATACTATCCCCTGCTATGGCACGTACTTATTGGACATACCCTGCCACTGATGGCGGGTCGTATGACATTGTTCTATTTAACGCCGTCATGTTGCATCCCTTGTGGTGTCTGTGCTGTTTACCGTGTGGCCCACTGCTGGATGCACATCTTTTACAAGCATTGGTATGATCAGCGAGACATCACTACATAAATACCATTCCCCACTTTATGCATGGCGGACACTGTTAATTACTGCAAACCAGGCTATGCATACACTGACATTACGTAATTCAGAACATACTGTACATACAGTTAGTGTTATACATACCTTGATATCGTTCTGGTGTTTCGTCTCTATCTCGCTCCTCTGTATCACTCTTTCAACTATTATACGGTATGAGCATACAGTTTGCATATCTGGCAAGTCATCCTTATATACGTCTATACCTGGAACATGTGGTTTACTGCTGCCAATTGGTGGTCCAGTGCGATTAATTACGTGCACTTCAGCTGTGCAGCTACTGCATTCACCAATTACGCGGCAGCAGTGGGGTATAACTGAATTCTCCACCTGGGCATTGGCCATTTGCCCTGCCTTCGGGGAGACGGCCTGTATTGTGTTTTGTTGTGTGTAATTGCAACTGCTTTGTGTAGAGCCAAGTCTATTTTGGGGTCATGTCCCCCATGGATTGTGTGTGATTCTACCTGTGACTGTACCTGTCATCCCACCCGTCTGATAAAGGACTATTGCAAACACCTGTAACATCGCCGTTTGTTCCATTATACGACGGATACAATTTTTCATGGCGCCTTTAAATGTCTCTCACAAGGCATGTCAACGGTTCAGCAGATGTAATTGACTAACTAGATGTTTGGGCTGTGGTTACGGTCTGTATTGCTATTGTTTACAGTGTGGGGGATGTAGGCGGGTGTACATAGCATATACGGTTTTGTGGGGCTTGCATTTCTACATAGTCCATATATATGTGTGTGGGCCCCTTCCCTAATTACTGTGCTATCACTTAATAGACTTCTATTATGGGAATTTACTGTGGGCCGTTGTTAATTGGTTTCAATATGGTATGCAGGTGCGGTTGATACTTCCATACCTCTGGATGTACGGCGATATGTGCAGAGATATTTATAAATGAATGCTATCCCGTGTATGTCTGCCCCAGATATTTGCTGTCATTGCAGTGGTGTTGGTGTCAGACCCTCTGTCACATGGCTTGCCACCTTTTCATATGGCCATAGTTGGACACTTGAGGGTCACACAGTGGTGTTTACAGGCTGACATATGGCCACGGTCAGTACACGGGATAGCACATACTTTTATCCTCATTACAAACCTATTGTTCTTGGTCCTTCACTACGTATCGGTTTGCATGTAACATTTCCGTTTCTTACATACAGGCATGAGTATTTCCTGCAACTATTGCATATTATGTGGGACATACTAATGTCCTACACTCAAGGACAGTTGCCCTTTCTAATGTTTCATGTCAGGACACACCTGCCCAGGGGAGGTCCGTCCCTCCCAATGTGGGACAGGTGTTTACTGCATGCCTACGGATAGCTATACCGGCACCTACCGTAGTCATCTACCTCCGAGTTGCCACCTACAGACACACTACGCGGACACGCACGACACACTTTAGTCACACGGGAACACACATGACACCCTCATCACACACATACACAGGCTACATCACACACAACCACAGTTGTACACGGTACCTACGTGGCCTGCACCGCCGACAGTGGTGACTACATGTCCTTATTATCGTCCTATTGCTCACAGTTCTACTGTTCCAGTACTGTGTTCTTTCTGTCTTTCATCCTCCTGGTTACGCGTGTCGGTGTGTGTGACACGTTCCATAGTTGGCGGTATCCTGTTTATTTGTACCTCAAAGGTGTTTAGAATGTCGTCGACCTATCTATATATTTGCAGATGCCAGTGACCCCTTGTATATCGACATATATCACACTATCGCCCTTTCTATCTGTATTATATATGTGTAGATATATATATATATATATATATATATATATCTCGGACAGGGGTGGTGACAGGCACACTATGCCTTTCACTGTGTGTTTGTCAGTGTATACTGTGTTTCCTAGACTCCGCATGTTTGTGTCTGTACCTGTCACATTACACACCTGCCATAGGTTAAGATTACCTCCCATCCCACTTTGCGAGGGACAATCCCTCTTTGTGCAGTTGTGTCCTGCGAAATATTTGTGAACATAGCAAATGTCCTGTGACTTTGGGACAAACATATTCCCTATAGTTTATGTCATTGTTGCATGTCACCCTTATTCTGTATCTGACCCGCCTACATGTTACAGGACACAGAACACGTACCTGCGACCATTACTAAACTATATGCTTTTTATCTATGCAAAACACTGTTGTTCTGGTTTTCATCCTGGCCGTGTGTGTGTCATCCTGCTGACATCTGGCGTATGTCCCACATTGGTCATTTGAACTGTGGCAACCCTACCGTACGTACATCTTGCCTAGCAATAGTGTTGGGTGATTGTGTACATGACTGCCTGTTCCACTCCTGGTAGTGGCCGTTTTACCCTTCAGAGCAGGCGCTATTTGTTCAGGGGTGACTAATGCTGGTGTCACCTGTTCTGTACATCATTGACCGTGATCTGCGCAGTGGTTGGTGGCACTTAGCCCTGTTTCGCGCATATCCGTATAGTCGTATTTAAACATCGCTTACCAGCTGTGGGCAATGCTTATTCCCGCTAACGTGTGCTACACATATTCTGATGACCTGCATCTGGACTGCATTACCCGTGCCGTCGGGATTATGTTACATCCCTTGCGGGACGTGGGACCGGGAACATGCACGACAGTCACTGCATGTACCACATGGACATCTGGGGGTTGTACACAAATTATGTAAATTTGTATGTGCAGTACACTACAGCAGTTACTCCACACTACATTCACATGGATGACTCCATTAGTTTACAACTTGATGGGTCCAGTTAATGGTATGTCCATGTGATGTTTACTGGCTGTACTCCAGCACTGGGTATGTATATCACAATTAGGTACACCCGATAATTTGCTACACCTTCATACAACAGTGGATGCAGCATGCCGGGGTGACTAATGCCTGTCATGGGTACATCCCCTGCCTTGACACTACATCCATGATTACATTTTGTGGAGCCCCTCAGTAACGCGGCGGATAATCCGTGATGACTGTGTGTAGGACAGTGCTTACACACATGTGCCCCCGTGATTGCCTCTGCTCCAGTACGCGACAGTTGCTTACTCAATGTTGTGGTGACAGGTGTCACTGTTTGCCCCGTTCGGTGTTTTGCCTCTGACAATCGGGCATGTACCTACCGATGTACCTGGGAACCTATACACACAGCACCGACAGATGCTGATGGGCGCATCTACTGTTCAGGTGTTGACAGTTCCGTGTTCCCATGGCTGTTGCGTGTACAATGTTTGAGGGCTGCCTATGTAGGATTCCACAGTGGGCCACCTATACATCACAATTTACAGGTAGTCGTGTTTGTGTGGCATCCATGTTACTGTGTGCAGGTGGGGAGGGGTGTCAGTCCGTGAGAGCCTACACTGTCAAGGTATGTGCTATACGTTCCCTCTCTGCCAAGGCTTAGGCATATTGGGCACGCCTCCGTCTGCCTACTGGGGCTGGCACAGTGTGTCCGTGGTCTGGATCCCTCTGTGCCTGTGTTGGCCTTGGCACTTGTGATGGGCTGTGAGGCCCTCCCCATTATGACCCTGCTGCAGCTGTTTCCGCAGGATCATATTATGTAGCATGGCACATACTATGAAGATGTGGGCACACGTGCCTGGAGAGTATTGCAAGGCTCCACCAGATGTGTCCAAGCACCGGAACCGTCATTTCACCATCCTGAACACATGCTCTATGATGATTCTGGTTTGTGCGTGTGCCTCATTATGGCGTTCTTGCATTGGTGTGTGTGTATTTCTGATGGGGGTCATCATCCACGGCTCCAGTGCATAGCCAGCATCCCCCACAAGGTGACCTTGTGGGATGTCCCCCCTGACAAATACCTGATACAGCTGTGAGGCATGCCAGATATGGGAGTCGTGGTAGCTTCCAGGGCTGCCAGCACACACATCCATGATAATGCCCTAGGCATTGCACATGACCTGGCAGTTGATGGAGTGGAATCCCTTGCGGTTTATGTAGCGCCTACCATACTCACCGGGTGGTGACTTCATTTGTATGTGCGTGCAGTCTATCGCACCCAGTACCTCCGGGTAGTTTGCCACACGGTGGAAGTGACGCATATTGCTGGCCAACTCCTCCTGAGTTCGGGGGAAGTGTATATGCTCGTTGGCATGTGGTAACATGGCATCCAGGAACTGGTGTAGTACCCTGGATGCCGATGCCTGTGAGATCCCCATTATATCTCCAGTCGGCCTTTAAAAGGTACCTGTGGCTAGTATTCACAAGCTTACACATACCTTCGTGTCCACTGGGATGGGTTCCCCTCTGTTGTTTCTCATTCTCAGGCGTGGCCGGCACAGCTCTACTATTTGCTGTAAGATGTCCCTGTCCACCCTGTAATGCTCTACTATCTCCAGATCATGTAGCCCCTGGTAGGTTACCCTTGGTCTGAACACTCTTCTCCTCCTCCAAGACCTACGGTGGTTGCCGGCATTGTCCTCCACAACACCGTCGGTCTGTAACACATGCTGATGAATCACAGCTATGGCAGCTCCCAACATGTACATTTTAAAAGTTCCCCGTCTGTTTACACTTATGGTGCAGTGTTTGGGAATACACAGGTGTGTGTTGGGTGCTTTCACACTTTATACTGTTCTGCTGTGAACACTGATGATGTCATAGGGTGTGTATGCATGATCGTGGCTACAGGGTATCTTCTGTGTTTTATTTACGAAACTGCTATTGTGCTGCCTTTGGTGTTGTATTACATTTGGATGCCGTGCTTACCTCCTGCCCTTTCGTTTACATTTGTGCACGTTACACCTACCATTTGCTGGCATGCATCCAGCTGCCTGCTTTCATTTGTACTTTCCTAGACCTGGCTTATCTTGCGTAATGTGTGCTACTGCCAATCTACTGTGGGTTTGCTTTGCTCTACTATGACAGTTCTCCTATCTTTGCATTCCAGGTCCTCCACACCTTTCTTTGCAATCCTATGCCTCCCCTATCCTGTTTTGCAGGTTTCTGCATGCAGGCTTGTCTACTGCCGTCGAATGGCCACCGTGTGTTGATTGGTGTTAATTGCTCATTACTACGCCAATTACCCTGCTTCGGCATTTCCTTCTTTTCTTCCCATGACCTTCCTGTTTGTACTATTGTTCGCAGCGCGTGCATCCGCTTACCGGGTTTCGGGCAAGAGTTCATCCCCGTACACATGCGCTTTTGGGCACCATGTGTGCTCTCAGCTAAATGGTGCTATACCCTCCTCCCCACCCCTGTCCTTCAGCTTTGCTTAGCAACGGCCAGGCCAGATTTGCATTGCTCCAATGTGCTTACTATTACAGTGGCACACCCCTCTGCTGATGTCATGTATCATCTTTGATACACTCCTCGGTGTTATAGCGCTGCGCCGTCAGGTACATCCTTAATCCGGCGGGACATTTGCGATTCAGTATTGCCTGCCTCATTTGCATGGCATTGACTACTAATTCATAGTTACAGCGCCGAACACTGTCGCGAGCCCCTGGCAACCCTTGCGCCTTGCTTGTGGTGTGCCATGCCTACCATTGCATATTATGGTGCAATCCTGATTTGTCTTTCATTACGATTTTCTGCCATTTTTATATATTTCCTTTGTATTCCTGTTTGCACACACATGCCCTGTGGTTGCACTGTGGACATGACATTAAATGTTGTTTTTTAGGTGTTGTGCATCTTTTCTTGTGCCATTGGCTGTGTATTTCTCCATTGGCATATGTTAACTTTGTAATACATGTGTGTGGTCCGCTTCCATAACTCTGATGTTCTGTTTGGGAAAATGTAAACTGTGTTTTTTGGTTTACATTTCCATGGGCTTGCGCTATGCCTGCACCACTTCATGAATCGCTGTATGCCTTCATTAGCATGGTGCGACACTGTGCATCGGGTGATTTGCATACCTATGCCGAGGGCTGCGTAGCTCTGGTGTACGCCGGTAGTGCACGTGGGATTGGTTCGTACCTGAATCGCTCGGCGGACATATTTGACGTTATGCCGCCTACGCTACGCCTGCGCCTGGCGCAAGCTTCATGAATCCGGGGGTTAAAGTTGCTCTAAAAACAGATTATCTAAACAATCCATCCCACACCTGCCTCAGGAGCAAACCACCTTAAACAGTACATTTCACCAAATATTAAGATGACAAAACTTTGCAAAACCCAGTCGTCACATTTTACTAGTGTATTCTTACTATACAGGATACCATAATCTTAGCAAAGAAAGTAATCTTTCTTAGTCCATGCCTTGTCTATTGATGTAACATTACAACTTACTGTAAGGATTTTTCTAGTTCAATTTAATGTAAATCCTAAGGAATGTAAATTGTAATATGTTTTTCTCCCTGTTTTATCTGTAATACTTTTAATTGTATTTTAAATATTGTCTTTCTTTTGTAATGCTTGTGGAGATTTTCTCCCTGGGCCTCCACTGAAAATGGGTCTCTGACCCAGTGGACTTTCCCAGTCAACAAATGTTAATAAATAAATAAAATAAAATATAAAAGAATTGAGAAAGGAGAGGTCTAGAACTGGTCTCCAAATTCCCTCTTTCTTTGGTACCAGAAAATTCATTCCACGAATAAAAACTTGTGCCCATCTCAGCTGAGGGCAGAAGTTCTATCTTTACCTGGGCTAATATTTGCAATAAAATAGGATGACTGGTTTGCAGGATTTGGAGGAATCCCCTGAAAAGAGGGAAGGGACTCCTGCTGGCATGCATATCCCTGTTGGATAAGTCTCATAACCCACTTGGCTGAGATAAAATAATGTCACTATGGAAGAAGGAAGCCTAGACAGTGAGAGAGATTAAAGGATTGTCAGGGTGGAAAGTGGTAAGGATAGAAAAGGGAAATTGTCATTCTAACTTTATGGACTGTCCTTGTGTCTGCGAGGCCCCCCTCCTTTTTTGTTTTAACTACATTGCCATTGCTATTTGAAATTTTGCTTGTTAGATCTTTTCTGAGACTGCTTACTCTGTTTTATGGAAAAGGATCCTGAAAAGGAAAGAAAGCTTATTTTTAAGGACTTCAGTAACATAGGGCCAAAATAACATATGTTTGTCCAGGAGAGAATTCAAATTGTCAGATTTAGCATCTTCTAGTAGGTTTTGTGAAAGCAACCAAGTAAACCTTCTCATAACCAAGTCAGTAGCAGCAGCTCTGGAAACAGCATCAGCAGAATTATATGAACACTTTAACGAGTGCTTGGTTACCTGAAAAACAGGCACAATTAAGGAGTATAAAGACGTTTTAACCTCAAAAGTAGGAAGGTTAACAGTTTACTTTTTCAGGTTCTCAAAAGAAACCAGTAAAATGTTAATCGCATGAGCCTGGCTGCTCAAAATTCTGTAGTTAAGGTAGCAGAAAAATAAACTCTCTTTCAAATCTGTCAAAAGCTTTCCCCATCCTTGCCAGATGAAACAGGGTTATCATTCACCTTATCTATATCAGTAGAAGAGTTTAAAGATATTACTGCAGGATTTATAATTTATACGTCTGAGGTACTTTATATAATCTGTCAGACTTGTTAGGGCAGGGGGACTTTTTTATCAGGCATCATGCAAGCTGTTAAGAAAACATCCACAAAAGCAGACAGAGGAGGAACAACTACAGGATGAGGAAATTCCAGTTGTAACAAATTATAATTCTTCTGCACAGACATAGGGATTTAATTCCATTTCCACTGAAGTAAATCTTGTGGATGGAAATCTGTAGAATCTGGACTGGAGGGAAAACTGAAGAAAAAAAATCAGCAGAATCAAAATTCAACTTGAGAAGAATTAAATGAAGACTCACACCCTTCCTACTCTCCCTGTTCATCTGGCAGGGAATCATTGTCAGAGTGTGACGAAAGTCTTTTTCTATTAGAGGGTAGTGAGGGAAAAGTATTTAGCACATTAAAAGCAGTTTAGCAACTACCAGCAAATGTTCTCTGTCCATAGTTAGAGACATAGCAGAAGAAGTATTTTTGTTTTTGTTCTTTCTTCCTGGGAGACTCCCTGGAAAGGGACCTAATCGGGACAGGAGCACTAGTCTGGGAATCAAGCACCTTACTACTGGCTAAGTGGTATAGCTTCACCTACTCCTTCCCCCAAGTCCAAGAGTTGTTCTATCTTACCCGGTGAAGGCAACCCTACAGCCACAGAGAATCTGCCAAACTGTGTATCCTTAGTGGCTTCCTGAGAAGCTGGACCAGGAGAAAAAGATAAGTGACCTGAGAAACCAGCTTTGGACACAGGAGAGTCACTAGTCATTGACTGAGGCAGTAGCTGGCTAGTCAATCAAAGACTACCTAACAACTTTCTTCTTGTTGTGGATGAAGGAAGCCAGAGCTACAGAGGGACTAACAAATTGCTCCACTTTATAACCAAGAAGGAAGCCTTACACGTGGGAAGTGAAACCTGATTGAATAGGCAAACCTTCTGACAGGAAACTTGTGAGGTAAACTTTTGTAAGACAGTCCCCAAATGCACACTATCCTGCCCCAAAACAAGATCTCTGCATTAAATTTAGAAAATGTGAATATAAAATATATGTTACAGTTTTCACACAAAAACCTTATACAGGTAAAACACCCTCCAGCACCATGATGGTCCAATAAAAATATATTTTCTACCAGAAAAATAAAATATTCACAGAAAAGAAGTTACATGCTTGCTATAATGATACATCCATGTTGTCTTCTTCCATCCTTATCAACCTGTGGGTTACTGGATCCAACTTGGATCCAACTTTGGCACCTCAGAATCTTCACTCCTGGAGCTCCACCTCCTCTACCCATAATTGTCTCTTCTGTCACTCCTCAGGTAGAGTTTGCACCACAGTTGCTCACAGAACAAGGTAACAGGGGAAAAACAACATGCACATGAGATAGGTAAAGGGCAGCCAAACGGCCCCCTTCGAACACAGCCAGTTAGAAGCAACAAATAGAAGTGACAATTTGGAGGAGGTAAGAAGGGAAGGATGGCTGACAGGGCAGGGAAGGAAGAAGACAACATGAATCTTTTGTTATGGTAAGTACATAACTTTTGTATCCAATGTTGTCTTTTATGTCCATCTCAACCTGTGAAACAGTCCCCAGCCAGTAACAACCCCAGAGTGCTTCTAAAAGAGAACATTCTTCAAAATGGTGGAACCAAAAGGAGCTCTAGACCTAGACTGAATGTCCAGTTTGTAATGGGACATAAAAATATCAGTGTTAGACCAAGTAGTTTCTATAGAAGTGTTATCAACAGAATTTTGTGTGAAAAAGACAGCTGAAGTAGCAATAGCTCTGATGGAATGAGCCTTAGCATTAATAGACAAAGAATTTAATTTTATGGAATATATAAAGGAAAAAGTCATTTGGATAGGTCACTTTAGAGATGGGCTTGCCAAGACAAGTTTTGAAAAAGGAGATAAAAAGCTGGTCAGAGTTCCTGAAATTTTTAGTTTTATGCAAAAGAAAAATCTCAATTGTCGATGAACATTCAAACAGTGGAGCAAGTGGGAAGAAAACTGGTAAATGAATGGGCTGATTCAAGTCTGACCAAGAAGTAACCTTGGGCAGGAAAGAAGGATTAGCCCTGAAGGTAACTCTACCTCTATGAAAAAATCATATAAGGAGGACCAGAGGGTAGCACTTGACATTCAGACATCCTTCTTGCTGGAATAACAGCTACTAGAAAATGGTTTTCCATGACCTGGTAGCCATTACGTCAGCAAGAAGATTTCAAGTGCTATCCTCTATTCCCCTTTATCTGATTGCTTTATAGAGGTAGAGTTGTTGTTAAAGTTCTATTACATTTCCTTTACATGCAGAAGGGGCTGTGTTCAGTCTATAGTGGATCCATTAAAGTCTATTTCTGTAGTATATGCAGTTAATATACAGGTCAGTGGTAAAACTGATAGGATGGGTTCAATTCTTGCAAAAAGGAGATTGTGGCTTCTAAACCGTTCATGGGAGGGGTGTCATAATAGTTAAGGTGTTTACTTCACAGACACAAGGTACAGGGTTTGATTCTCACCTTTGGGAAACTGGGTAGGCTTATAACAGCCCAGAAGGACAGCTAGCCTAGTACTTACCTATGAACCTATGATTGAAGTTTTAAGAACATTGTGGCTGATGGTTCAAGGAGAGGTCTGGTAAGTACTGAAGTCCCAAACAGGAACCGGGTCAGGAACAGGTGGATATAATAAAAAGGTACTTTTCAAAAAAGCCTTGGAAAGCTCAAGAGCTGTCACAGAAGTATTATCTATTCCAGTGTGAAAAGTGGAAATGGCAGCTAACTGCACTTTAATGGTAGAGTAGCAAAGACCAGTGTGAAAAATACCAGCCAAGAAATCTAGGATAGCATCCAAGGGTGCAGGAAAAAGGATCCAGACCTATGGAAGAGTCCTAAATGGAAATCTGCTTCCATTTACTGGTGTGAAGCTTTCTAGTATAAAGGTTTCTGAGATGAGATAAAGAAAGGATATGAATAACTCTCTTGGAGAGCTTGGGTTAGTTTAAGGGACTGAAGGGTCGGGTGAGGTAGGCCCGAAGGATGAGACATTAGACCTGGAAGGGGCAGTATCCATGTAGTGTGAAGAAGGTGAGGCCAAAGGAAGGGGAACTAAACTTGTCAGGGCCAGAATGGAGCAATGACAGTCGCTCTACAATAGGCTGCTTCCTGAAGAAACATGACTATCAGAGGAGTCAGGAACAGGCGTATAGGAGATCTGTTTGATCAGATTTTCCACCAGAATGATGGATTTCCTGGGAATGTGACATGCGATCAAAAACAATGCCCACTGCCACACCTTCATAGCCTCTCAACATAAGGGGTGGGATTGAGTTCCTCCTTTCTTGTTCAGATACCATACCACAGATGTACTGTCACAGTCTGAATGGCAATCGCACCCTTGGGGAGAAGGTCCTGAAAAGACTGCAATGCTAGCAGGATGGCCCTCATCTCCAAGACTGGCCTTGTACTGAGACCAGGTGCTCTGTACAGTTGTACCCCCAAAATACCCCCCTCACCCATAAGGGAAGCTTCTATGGTCACTGTGGTCTGAGGATGGAGAAGAACAAAAGGTCAAACTGCAGTGACCAGGGGAGATTCCAGAACAGTCACAGCCCTTAAGGCTAAACAACACACCTGATACACTTGTAATAGGTGACTCTATCGTCAGGCACACTGACGTCCCGCTCACCAGGCTGAACAAGGAGAAGGTCATGGTGAGCTGCCTGTCGGGCGCTAGGATCCTCCACATAACACAAGCACTCAGGTCACTCCAAGGCAAGTACAAATATGACTCAGTCATTGTCCATGCTGGTGTGAATGACCTGAGACATACCTCCCTGGACTACATGAAAAGAGACATAGAGGAGCTCTCTGAGCATGTAGCCCAGGCCAGTATGACCCTGACCTTGAGTAGCATCTTACCCTCACCAAGAATGATGCCACAATATGAAGACAAGATGATCAATTTCAACAATTGGCTTACGTATTGGTGTCATTCAAAGGGGATCCAATGCCTGTCAGCCTGGGATGACATGCTCGACAAACCACAATGCTTCGCTAGGGACGGCTTGCACCTGTCACCCCTGGGCTTTCGGATATTGGCAAAGGCTCTTGCCACCCCCATAGTGCCTTTTTTAGGCAAGACTCAAAAGACAAACCCACCTCCATAGGTATCACAAGGGATAAGAAACTAAGAGTAATGCTACTCAACGCCAGAAGTCTAAACCTCAAGATGCACGCTTCGAAACTCTCCTTAGCATGGAGAACATCGATATCTGTGCAGTAACAGAAACCTGGTTCAAGGTTCCCGAGAGCACCCCAGCACTACCAGGTTATACCTCATACCATGCTTTTCGGCCCCAAAACTTGGACCGAACCACAAAAGGAGGGGGAGTATCAATATTCGTCAAAGATACCCACACCTCCATGTTGGTGGCACAGCACGAAGCATCAGACACTATCCATGTGCAACTAACAGTGGTAAAACTGCCTTCCAGTTTATAGCCTGCTACAGACCACCCTCCCAAACCCAGGAACCCCACTCAGCCTTCCTGAGAACACTGGAAAATATGAAGGTCTCTCCAAACACCATTATATTGGGCAACTTCAACTACCCAAACATAGACTGGGAACATTACTCTAGCTCCAACACCCTAGCCCAAAGGTTCCTAGAATTTAGAAACTCAAATGCTATGAAACAACTTGTTACCACTCCCACAAGAGGGGAAAACATACTGGACCTGATCATCACCAACATGGGGGCTCTATGCTCCAGACCAGAAGTGTATCCCTCATTGGTAAAATCAGACCATAAACTAATCTCACTGGATATTCACATCCCGACCCCACCCCCTGCCCAGAAAACCACAGTGAAAAACTTCTCTAAAGCAAATTTCACACTCCTCAAAACCGAGGTGGAATCCTTCAAAGCCCCCGGGCCTGTGTAAAATATGGCCCAGACCGCAGAATCCTTTATAAATGCATTCTATGAACACCTTCAGGAATGCATGGATCATGCAATCCCAAATAAAACCAAGACCCAATCCTCCGAAGGCAGGCATCCTGTCTGGTGGACCCCAGCCATAAACAAACTATACAATAGAAGGAGGAAGCTACTACATGATAGAGCAAAATCCCAAAAAGGGAAGGCATCTCTGATCAGTATTAGCAAAAAACTACGGGCAGTCATAAAATCATCTAAGGCCAGCTTCGAGAGACAAATTGCACAGGACACTAAGGATAATCACAAGGCTTTCTTTAGTTATGTTAGGAACCTGGGTGGGGAATTCCCAGATATGCTCAGAATTAGTCCAAAATGACAAAAAATACACCAAACCCACAGACATTGCCAACATCCTAGCTGGCAGGTTCAGTGCAAACACCCCCTCCCCTACCCACCAAAAGGGCAAATATCTATCCCAGCAGAGTGCTGCCCCCCTGACATCTCAGATGCTCAGGTAAGAGCCGCCCTCTCCAAAGCAAAAAACACAGCATCAATAGGACCAGACGGTGTCCCAGGCTGCGTCCTACATGAACTCCAAGAAGAGCTAAACCCAAACATAAAACTACTGTTCAATCTCAGCCTTACTACAGGATATGTACCCAAAGAGTGGCGTACAGCAACAGTGGTCCCTCTCCACAAAGGTGGTGCCTCAACGGATCCTGGAAACTATCGCCCCATAAGCCTGACTAGCTTGGTCTGCAAAGCTATGGAAAGGATCATGGACCTCATAAATAAAGATATTGGGGACCTACAAACACTGGATCCTACCCAGTTCGGCTTTGTTAAGGGCAGATCCTGCCTCTTAAACCTGGTTGATTTCTTTGAAACAGTCACCAAGGCCATTGATGAGGGGAAGGTGGCCCACACAGCCTACCTGGACCTCGCAAAAGCCTTCGATACAATACCCCACTCGGGCATTATAGATAAGCTCACCAGCTAAAATATAAACCCCTATGTCACTAGATGGGTTGCAAACTGGCTCAAGGACAGAACCCACATGGTTAGAATTGCTGGAGCCATGTCAGACTCCAAACCAGTTACAAGTGGCATCCCACAAGGCTCAGTCCTGGGACCTCTCTTGTTTGGTATATATTTCTCGGAGGTACAGGCCAACACGGAAGGACTGTGGCTGACCAAGTTCGCAGATGACTGCAAACTAGGCGTCATAATCGACTCTCCAGCTGACACAAGCATCCTACAAAAGAGCCTCATAGAAACAGACAACTGGTGCCAGAGCCATGGCCTCAAGCTAAACGCCAAAAAGTGTATAGTCATCCCCTTTGGCAAAAACAAAGTGCCCACAAATTACCACATAGGTGGTAATCCATTAAGTACAGAAGAAGTAATTAGGGACCTGGGGACCCAAGTTGATAGCAATCTCTCATTTGAAAACCACGTGGCCAAAGTGGTTAGAAAAACATTTTATATAGCCCACCTAATCATGAACGGATTCACATCTAGATCAGGGGAGGTCATCGTGCCTCTTTACTCATCCCTCATCAGGCCCATAATTGGATACAATGCCCCTTTTGGGATGTACCTTACCAGACACCTGCAGCAACTGGAAAGTCCCCAAAAGTACCTCACCAAGAGGATCAAAGGGCTCAAGCAGATGCCATATGCTGCCTGGTTAAAGAAACTCCAGCTCTCCTCAGTAGCATACCGCCTGCTCAGAGGCGATCTGTGCCTGACATATAAAGCCATGTCCAACCCGGAATTAATGGACATGCTGCACCTCAGAAAATCCAAATCCCATCGAGCTACGCGCTCAAGAGACTTGAACCTCAGCACTGAAATAAATAGGACATGCTGGAGGGACAGATTCATAACCCAGAGGCTCCCTTCACTCTGGAATAAAATCCCAGTCCAGGTTAGGCAGAGTCCCTCATTGACTCTCTTCAAGAGGAATCTTGATGAGTGGATGGGAGATTGTAGGTTTATCCCGGGTATCACTTCTGTGTCACTGTTAGACAGAGGCACAGTATACTAACCTCGAAAAAGGGCATAGCAAAATTCATTTAAAATGGGTGGCGAAAGCCAAACACACTCTGGCTAGGCTTATAAATGCCCTAGGACAGATAGCCTAGTATGAACCTATGAACAACATTGGATGTAGGAATAATAGATGTTTGTTAAAGAAACTGGAAGACTCATAGTACCTTGCCAATGGAACTAGACAAATAGAGGCAGCCATATGCCCAAGGAGGTGAGGAACTGAGGATGCTGGGAGTCTGCGAACCTGAAGAATGTGAGAAGCATGTAAACAAAGCTCTAGTTCAATGGGCTGACCCTGTTCAGTGAGCAGCATTGACTGTAGTTGCTCTCTCTGCCATGGGAGGAACTGTCACTAATGAAGAAACTTTAGTCTTTAGGATGGTAGTTTGGCTGTTTGATTGGCAGTATTCAAATGGCAACCAATGAATTCCAGTAGTTGAACTATTTCAAGGCTGGATTTCTCATAATTTACTTTTATGTTCAAGGACAGACACAGCTGGAGCAAGGATCAGGCTTTCATCAATGGTGACTTTGTGGAAGTGGTTAGGAGCCAGTCATCCAGGTACGGGAAAACCTGGAACCCCTTTAGACTAAGGCAGACTGCTACTACTGCCATACATTTGAACACCTGGATACCTGTGGTGAGGCCAAAGGGCAGAGAACAAAATTGATAATGACTGGCTCACAGCCAAAAGTACAGAAACCACCTGGAATACCTCATTATCTTTAAGTGATTGTAGGCATCTTTGAGGTCTACCAAGCACATCCAGTCATCCTTCCTCATTAGAGGAAGAATGGACAGCACTGTGACCATCCAGAACTTGGTCTGTTTGAAAAATCAGTTCAACTTGCTGAGATCCAAAATGCATCTGAGGTCCTTCTTTTTTGTACCAAAAAAAATCTGGAATTGACCCCAGATCTTTGTTGGTTGGGTGGGACCTTTTGGATGAATCAGTTGAGAATCGTTTTTTGAATTTCTACTGCTGATTCTGTTTGCTGTCAGAGTGGCATATTAGGAAGTGACTTTTGGGAGTCTGTTGATGTGAATAAAATGGGAATTGTATAAGCTATGGATATAAATCTTAAAACCCACTCATCTGACGTGATAGTCTCCCAAGCTCTTTGTTGGACAGCAAGATGTCTCCCAACCACCTCCAGAATGTGGCAGTCAGGCAACCCTTTAGGGTCATTGGAAGGACCTCCAGCAGAAATCCTCATGGAAGCTCTAGTTCTGTGGACTGGCCCTGCCCTGTTGGTAGTTCCCATTGTAGTTGCCCTCTCTCTTGTTACTGGAATCGTCACTATGGGCATCCTGGAAAGGATTCTTTCCACTTGTCTGATTCCCTGAGAAGTGCCTCTGAGGAGTAAAGTGAACTCCAATGGTAGACAGCATCTTTCCATCTTGTTCACTCCTAATCAGTGTCTCTTCAACTATGGGCCAAAAAGGGAGAAACCATTGAACAAAGTCTTGATAAAGGACATCTTGAAATAATCCACTAAAGTTCATTACTGCATCCAGGCATGATGTTATGCAGTGACACAGATGCCTGCTTGACAGAAAGTTCGATCTGCCATTTTGGACAACAGCCTCATGGAAACATTAGATATACACTGCATCATTGACAATGAAGCCTCCAGGGTCTTTTGAATGTCCGGGGGCTGGTAGAATTAATGACCTCTGACACTTCTGAAATCATTTCCCACAGAAGTCTTGTCGAATGAGCCAGGTAATTCATTGCAGGGAAAGCAAATGTGGTTGAAGTGTGTGCACACTTTCTCAAATGATCCAAGAGCCTGAGAGTATTTGGTGGATAAACCAGGGAATTCTCCTCAGAAATGTCCTTTTTGGTGGCTGCCACAACTGCAAAGCCATACAGAGTGGACTCTTCTAGCGAGGTCTGTCTTGGTGGGGGGGGGGGGGGGGGCAAAATTTTGTCAGGTTTCCTGGGAATTGTTTCCATCACATCAGGTTCTCTCCATGTCCCCCTTTGAAACCATGTCCATAAGGGCATCCAGAGAGGGAACTGCCAGGATGTGGATGGGACCCTGCCAAAATCCTCAAGAAAAGCCTACTCCTCTGGGGACAAGTATTTGGTGGTCCATCCCCATGCTGTTAATTTGAGCTAATTATCAAAGGAGGCATCTTTGTGGGGGTCTTCTGGGAGCTTAACTCTCATTCAGAGTTGGCATCCTCAGTGAGTGACTCCTAAGGAGAATCCAAGTACTTCCTCTTACACTTACTCTTCCTATGCACCTCAATGGGAGGGGGTGGGGGACATAGAAAAGCTTTGGGAACCCTGAAATCAGGGAATCCCCAAGGCATAATGTTGTGGGCTGTTCTGGAGCCAGCTGATGCATAGCCAAGGACAGAGAGTAGGGAAGGGATCAAGATGGATCTGAAGCAGCTGCTGAGGCTCAAGTCTCTGAGTGGAAGAGGACTCTCAACACAACACTGAAAGACAAAAGCAAAGCCGGACAACTGGACCCACAGTTCCTCAGATCTGATTACCTGAGCGGGATACTAGTGTCTAGCACTGACTCAGCTAGCTTCAGTGTCAAGATAAGCACCAAATTATCAGGGATGAATCTCCCAGGGCAGAGATGAGTTTGAAACCCAGAAGGCCAAACCGGCCCCGATCCACTGGCTCTGAGGAGCAGTCAGTCCTGAGAAGGCCTGAGCTGGGAATGCCAAGGACTAAGTCAGTGCTGGAAGCAGCAAAGCCATTGATGCCACCAGAGGGAGGACAGCTGAGCAGTCAAACCTGACATCCCTAAAACCAAGGGAACCAGGGAAGGAACAACAAGATTTGAAAATAAAAGAGTCCCAGACTAAGGATTCAGAGCTGAGTAGGCAGAGATGCTGCTCCAAATCAGATGACTTAATTCTCCCAACTGATCTAGCAGCCTTAGAAGAAGTCACAGAAGGAGGATAAGATAGTCTTTGGGTTGAGAGATCTAAGGTTCAGATCTGGAGGGGCGAAGACTGGACCCAAGCACAAAAGGGAGAAAGTCTTGGAGAAAATTCTGCAGAGTAATCAAGGAAATAGGAAAAATAAAGCCTGCCCAAAGAGGCGGAAGGATCCTTGAAGAGAAAAAGGCTGGGGATGTTAAGGGAGGGGAAACTGGTGGACTCTGACTCCAAGACCATAATGACAGGGGATTGAGGCTGAGGCACCACCAAAGAACCCGATGAAGTAGGAGCTGGAGAAGCTGAAGGTCAATGAACCAGTTTTGCTTCAAAATTAATGTAAAAGATTTTCTCCAGAAGGGTACCTATCTGCCCAGCCTTGAAAGAATCATTAGCTGACCTTCAATTCCATGAAGGCCACAGTGGTGTAGATCTTCAGCAGCAAGAAAGCTTTAAAGCTTTTGGTGACCACATTGCATGTTATATGGCTCTGCTCAAGCCAATTGCAGTTTGGACATGTGAAAAGTGCCTTAAAGCTTTGAAAGCTGGTTGGTGTGGATATCCTAAGCAAGGATATAATTGATAATAAGAAGTTATGTACCTACCATAACGTTCCATGTTAGTTGTCTTCTCTCGCCTTCTTTCTTGCTTGATGGGTTCGGAGCCGATCCCTCGGCTCCGACTCGGCACTTGCTAAGCTCGAGAGTCACTTTTACCAGCTCGAGGCAGCCCCATATCACATGATGCAAGGCGGTAAGTACCCAGATCTCGTTTGCTGACAAAGGGCAATAGCACCAAGCATAAAATACTTCCCAAAGGAAGAAAGAAAACTTACAGACGGAAGAAGGACCAGGTCTGAATGGTCTTCAGCATAACAGTTTCTTATACAAGGTTTGTCCAGGCCAGGGGGAAGGAGGGAGGGTCGCAAGAAAGAAGGCGAGAGAAGACAACTAACATGGAACGTTATGGTAGGTACATAACTTCTTAATGTTAAGTTGTCAATCTCGCCTTCATTCTTGCTTGATGGGACCGCGTCCCTAGCACCTCTATCCTGGGTGGCTCAATGGAACAAGCTCTTGAGGACTGTAGAGCCAAAACTGGCTCTGTCCCTGGAGGCCAAGTCCAATTTGTAATGGGAAACAAAAGTGTGAGGAGTAGCCCAAGTGGCCGCTGCACAAATAGTGTCCAAAGGAAGTCTAGCTTGAAAGGCTGTAGAAGTAGCTAAGCTCCTAGTTGAATGCGCTTTAGGTTTTGAGCACAGCTGTTTTCCCCTGAGCGTATAAATTTCCGAGATGACCGAAGAAAGCCATCTGGACAAGGTCACTTTAGAAACAGGAAGGCCTTTTTATTATCCGCATAGGAAACAAAAAGTTGATCAGATTTTCTAAATTTTTTTGTTCTGTCCAAATAATATCTAAGTTGACGGTGGACATCAAGATAATGTAGCTTTTGTTCAGCTCTATCTGAATAGTTAGGAAAAATACAGGGAGATCAATGGATTGATTCAGATTGTTCTTTGAAGCGACCTTAGGTAAAAAGGATGGATTAGTTCTCAAAGATACTCTGTCTTTGTGAAAAACCAAATAGGGGGGTCGAACCGAAGAGCATGAAGTTCAGACACCCTCCTGGCAGATGTAATAGCCACTAGGAATAAAGTTTTCCAAGAAAGATATTTCAGGGAACAAGAAACAGCTGGCTCGAAGGGGGGAAGAATCAAGGATGTCAGCACTAAATTTAGATCCCACTGAGGAGGAGGATTCCTGATTGGAGGCTTTAGTAGGAAAATTCCTTTCAAGAAGGCCCTGCAGAGCCTATGGGACATAATATTATGATCTGCTATCCCGACATGAAAATTAGAAATAGCAGCCAATTGAACTCTGACTGTGGAAGAAGAGGAGCCTGCATGAAAAATCTCTGCTAAGAAGTCCAGGACTGCCTGAACAGGCGCAGTACAAGGATCAATATCTTGCGCCTTAGCCCAATAAGAGAAACGTGTCCATTTGCTTGTATAAATCCTCCCGGTAGAGGATTCTAGCGGTTACTATGATGTCTCTAACTGGGTTAGAGATCAAAGGAAGCCTGGCTAAGGAAGGAAGTGGAGCAACCATGCTGTGAGGTTGAGAGAAGGGATTGACCGGTGCAGCTGACCCGATTGGTGAATCAGAAGGTCTGGCACTGGGTCCAGATGCCACGGCTGCACCAAAAGGTGATGATGGAGGAACGGGAACCAAACTTGTCGAGGCCAGTAAGGGGCAATGAGAATCAATTTGGCTCTCAAAACGGTAGCTTTCTGGATCACCTGAGGGATCAGAGGAAATGGAGGGAAGGCATAAAGAAGTCCCTGGGGCCAATCCTGGGTCAGAGCGTCTCTGGGGGGATGGCCTGATAGAGGGAAGAGGCTGAAGAAGTCTGGACATTTGCTGTTTTGGGGAGTAGCAAAAAGATCGCAACATGGACGACCCCATTCCAGAAAAATCTCTTCCGCTATAGATTGCTTGAGAGACCACTCGTGAGGCATGAGGATAGCTCTGCTCAATCTGTCCGCTACAATGTTGGTTTTCCCAGGGATATGCGTTGCTACCAGAAACCGATGAGAGGAGATCGCCCATTGCCATAGTCTGAGCGCTTCTCGACACAAGGGGTAGGACTTGGTTCCGCCCTGTTTGTTGATATACCAAACTACAGACATGTTGTCTGTGTGGACTGCAATTGTCCCTACGGGAAGAAAGTCGTTGAGGGCTTGCAACGTTAAAAGCACTGCTCTCATCTCCAGGACATTTATGTGCAGATGGTACTCGAACGGCTGCCACGTCCCATGAACCATCCTGCCCTGATAATGACCCCCACCCGATCAGGAGGCATCCGTGGTGACAGTGGCTATCGGGATGGGGTACAAAGTACCTGCCTTGGTGAACCTGAGACGATGTGATCCACCAAGCAAGATGCTCTTTGCATGTCTGTGTCACCAGAATCTGGTGACGCATTGGAAGTTGCTGGTATGACCACTGTGTGAACAGCATCCACTGAAGAAGGCGCATGTAGAATCGAGCCAGGGAAGAAGAGTAATGGCCGCAGCCATGAGACCTAATACCTTTAGAACCATTCTGGCCTGTATTTTCTTGCTGGCCAGAATGATCCTGACATGAGTCTGAATGTCTGAAACTCTTTGTTCTGTAAGGGTAGCTGACATCCGAACAGTGTTTAAGTTTGCGCCTATGAAGGTAATAGACTGGCAGGGCGATAAGGATGACTTTTCAAGTTGATTGAGATGCCCAAATGAGAACAAAGGTCTATTGTGTAATCCCTGGCTTGTATAAGCTGATGCCTGGTGGTGGCTGACAGGAGCCAGTCGTCGAGATACGGAAACACCTGGAATCCTTGACGTCTCAGGTGAGCCGTGACCACTGCCATGCATTTGGTGAACACTCTGGGGGCTGTAGTGAGACCAAAGGGCAGGGCTCTGAACTGGAAATGACTGGACCCCAGCCGAAAGCGGAGAAATCTCCTGGAGCGTCTGTGAATTTTGATGTGATAGTACTCATCCTGAAGATCTATTGAGCACATCCAGTTGCCCTTCTGTAAGAAGGGCAGAATTGACTGAAGAGTGACCATTCGGAATCTTGTCTTCCTGACAGACTTGTTGAGTCTGCTGAGATCCAATATTGGTCTCCAGTCTCCCGTCTTTTTGGGGACCAAAAAGAACCTTGAGTAGATTCCGGGCTCTGAATGGTCTATTGTAACTGGCTGAATGGCTCTTTTTTGCAGTAGTTTTGCGATTTCTGACTCTGCAATCTCCCTTAGACCGGGTGGTACATCTGGAAGGGAACTTGAGGGGAAGGGACTTTCCTCGAAAGGAATTATGTAACCCTTGGATATGATCGACTGTACCCATCTGTCTTGAGTGAGGGAATGCCAGGCTTCTGGGTACAGTGATAATCTTCCCCCGACTGCCTCCAAGGAGGGACAGCCGGGCAACACCTCAGGGATGCTGAAAGGGCTTGTCAGAGAGAGGCTCCCTGTTTCCCTGGTTCTTCGGACCCCTCTGCCTCTAGAGCGGCGTCTGTTGTTGTTACCCCTCTGCCTCTAGGGGTAAACTGACCACGTGAATCCGGCGTGACTCCTTGGGATTTACGGAACCACATCTTCCCGCCCTTCTGTCCTTTGGGATAAGGTCTAGAAGGGGTGGAAAACGGACTCCAACAGCAGAAAGAGTCTTGCCGTCCTGCTCGCACCTGGTCAAGGTTTCCTTCACCTGAGGGCCAAACAAAGCTGACCCATCAAAGGGAGAATTTGTGAAGGACGCCTTAAAGGGATCCGCGAAAATCACATAGCCGCATCCAGGCTTGGCGCCTAAGAGCCACACCTGTACCTGCGGCTCTACTCGCTCCATCCGCAGCATAAGATATTAGCCGCATGGAGGAGTTTGCAATGGAATTGAGGGTTCCTAGCTGCGAAGCAATTTTTCTTGAGCCCCTGCAGCTGTAGGATCCTGAACTACTTCTCCCAGCTCCTTCAGGATATCTCTCTGGAGTCTGGTGAAGTGACATAGGTAATTCAGCGAACGCATAGCAAAGGTCGCTGAGGAAAACATCCGCCACTGCACCTATCCATGGTCCTAGAGTCCTTATTAGGAGGATGGACGGGCACGGAAGGATCTGCAAGTTCCTTTTTGGTGGCCGCAGCCACCACCATGGCATCAGCGGGACACCCTTAGTAAGGAATTGTTTGTCACTGGAGCAGTGATAAATTTTGAAGGCCTCCTAGGGACTGGCTCTACAGAGTCAGGAGCTGCCCACGCCTTCGTGCAATAACCTGCATAAGGGGTCGAAGGCGGAGACACCCAGGAGGTGGAGGGCCGAGATCCAAACGCCTCTAGGTATACTGACTCATCCTCAGAGGGATTGTTGGTGGGCCAGTTTCCCTCTGTTTCAGAAGTTCTAGGATGTCTGAGAAGGAGACATCCTCAGAGGGGATCTAGGGATCCCTCTGACTCATCAAAGTCAGTATCCAAGTGACAGACTCGGGGAGTCTACATGCTTCCTCTTACAAGTACTCTACCTAGGAGCATCTCCCGCAACATCAGGAGAATCCTCGGAAGAGCGCGAAATTCCCAATGGGGAAACCTGTGGCGGAGGATCTCTGGGTCCTGTAGCAAGAGAAGTGGCAGAGATGTCAACAGGTACTATAGAGGGAGGAGCTACGGGAACAGACTGCTGACTGATACCAGTGGCCAGTACACTCTTCATCACCTCGAATGCTCCCTCCCAGACAGGTCCGAGAGAACCCGCTCCAAGAGCTAGGAACTCCAGGGACCACCGAAGGGAAGTCTCCGAGGCAGATGTCGGAGCCGAGCTCACCAAGGCCGAGGCTCCAAGGGGAAGAGCGGGTTCGCACAAGGGTCCGATGCCACTCACCCCCTCGGAGGAGACCATGGAAGCCCGACCAGCGAATCCCTCTAAGGAAGGTCTCAAGAGGAGATAAGAGTAGAGGCTGAAGGAACAGAAGGGGGTATCCGTCCTCCAGCCGTAGCAGTAACCATTCCCGAAGACTCCAACCCAAGCTCTGGGGTAGAGTTGAAGGAGGAACTGTAATGGGGTGTGGACCAACAGTCGCCTGTTGAGACGGACTGTGTAACATTTGGGCCAGTACCTGTGACTTAAGTAATCTACTGACCACTCTCTAGGTCATGATCTGACAACCTGGATGACCTTGAAGATCGGCTCCGATGGCTCTGCTCCGATAGAAGAGGTGAAGCCGAGCCGAAAGTATCGGCTCCAAGGAAGGAGACCTCGACCTCTTCCTGGAATGAGCCATCGGAGCCGATACTATAGATCCTGTCGGAGCCGACCTCTCGGAGCCGACAGGAAGCCTCGATGTATCGCTCCAGCCGTAGCCGATAAAGCCACCAAAGTAACGGTGGCGGCGCCGATCGGAGCCGACACCGATGCCTGTGCCACATGGGTGTCGGAACCGATCGGAGCCGACATCGGCGGTCAATACAGATTCGGCACCGATAGCCATCGGTGCCGAAGGCTTTGTTGCCAGAATCGGCTCCAGCCGAGCCGATCTCGACTCAGCACGAAGTCGGAACCGAGGCCGCAGGCTTAGATACAGAAGCCTGGGCCTTGGAAGGTTTAACTGATTTGGATGGAGCCGACTTAGCCGGAGAGCCCTCCGGCTTAAGAAGGCCCCTAAGAATCAGTTTATTACGTCTTTCCTGCAGGACTCTCTGGCTGAAGGAATGACAAATAGCACAGGAGTCCTGCAGGTGAAGAGGGCCTAGGCAATAAGGCAAGAAGTGTGACCGCCTGTCAGAGACATCTTCTGACAGCACGAGTCACACTTCTTAAAACCTGAGACCCTCTCCTTTGACATGGTGCTTTAAACAAACACACACACACACCAGTCAAAAATTAACTTAAATAAAATACCCAAAAAGGTATTTCTATAAACAACACACACACCCTAACAGGGAGGGGATGGGATGGGTAAATTTGACTAAAAATAATTAGAAAAGACAGGGATTTTCTGTCACAAAAGGTAAAAAATTAACTAATAACTAACAATTAAGGGTTTTTTTTAAGAAAAAGGGGCTTAAATATCCAAAAAGAGAATCACTTACCAGGAGCTGGTAAAAGGAGGACCTCATAAGCGAAGCGGCAAACGAGATCTGGGTACTTACCGCCTTGCATCATGGGATATGGGGCTGCCTCGAGCTGGTAAAAGTGACTCTCGAGCTTAGCAAGTGCCGAGTCGGAGCCGAGGGATCGGCTCCGAACCCATCAAGCAAGAATGAAGGCGAGATTGACAACTTAACATCTAATAACTTCACACAAAGGGCTCATGCCAGCTCAGAAGCTTGAGTTATTGCAACACCTATGTTGGTCCAAAAAGTATTACATTGTGTCTATGTTTCAGTGACTTTGTGTTAACCTCACTTTTAAAATTCATATCCTCAGTTACCAAACAAGACACCAGTAGCATGGTATTGATTGCATTTTTATAAGTAAAAGGAATCAAATTAAGTAATTTTTACATATTTTTTCACCGTATTTTTGTCATTTTTTTTCTACTGGATTGATCTATTGTTATTGGATTGTGGATAGTTACATGATGTACACAGTATACTTAAATGTTTTAGTAACTACTTAGTTTTATTCTGATGAAATCTTTCATTTAATGTGGATGAAAGTGATTAATTTACAATAAATCTTCTGTGGATTTAGACTGATTTGTTTCTTACTAGAAGCCATACCTCTCAACCTTTTAGTGCAAGAAATCTGGACAAAGCCTTAAATAATGGGAGGGGGGTGGGCAATGGCCCAAAGATTGGGACAGATTTTAAACACTGCTCTTATAAAATTAAAAATTGCTAGAATTACAGGTTTTGTGTTAGCATGCATTTTTTTGAAGGATATAAAATCTATAACTCATTTGTGCATTACTATTTAGTGACTTCAGTCCTCAGTGATTTGCCAGAAAAGAACAAATTTTACGATGAGCAGACCATAAGTATAAGGTAAAAATCTGGACATTCTGCGAAATCTGGATAGTTGAGAGGTATGCTGCTAGCTTTTATTAGTCCTAGACATTGCTTATTTTGGAGTTTCTTATTCTATTACTGGTCTGATAAGGAAGGAGTAGAGGGAAGGCATGATAACTTTCTTGGATCTAGAAAATATGCTCTGGTAATCAGCCTAGCTATATAAAAGGATTTCCTAGCAGCAGTGTCACAATTTGGTCAGAGCATAGTTCAATGTCAGTAAAGGACCCAAGCCCCTAATTAATAGGTCAATTTTAGGAAGGTATTGCTTTTGTAAAAAGCAGCAGGAGTACCCAAGTTTATCAAAGGACACATTGTTGCATTTTTTTGACATTTCGTTTGATGCCATGGTCCAGGTATTGCTTTTTAACTATGAGTTAGTTCCTCCTTGAGAATATATATACTTCTTAGCTTTCTATACCCAGACCCCTGTCCTCCAACAGTTGCTTCTAAACCTTGTTCACTGGTACCACAAGCACTACTTGACACATGTGACAGGTTTATTTCCAGTTGAGTATTTCAGCAAAAATAACAAAACAAAACATCTACATATAAATGGTATTATAATTAAAATGATATGTCTTACCTTGTGCTTTTCCATTAGGGCAACCATCTCAGTTATCTTATGCTGGCACCGTGTATCAGTTTCCTTCTGAATTTTTACTGCATCATCAGCTAAGATTTTTAGCTTGCTCAGCTAAAATGTAAAACATACCAATAATATGCATAAAAGCATAAAATTATATTTTTGTCAGTTACCATTATACAGTTTAAGTTGTCACATGCAGCACCGTTTCTTGGCAGCTTACCTATTCTACAATAACGACACTTCCACTTTACATAGAAGCCTATTCAGCTAATACAAGATATTTGCCTTTAAGAAATATAATTTTGTGGCCTGCTGTATCTCTTTTTAGCAAAATGAATATAACAGTTGAAAATCTCCCACAATTTAGTGCAGTGCACAACAGATTAAAGGCCTTCAGGATGAGGGAGTAATTACAGACCTACTGTAATTTAAAGTCTTCTTGTGTATACTCACCATTTACTACTTCTTATTTAAATATGAAACATCTTTATTAAATTATCACTTATGACATAGGCAATCATACATTTATATAAATGAAAACAAACCATATTGACATATTTGTTGTTGCAAACATTATACATCGCTTGTAATCTATCCAGTCATTGTCAGTCAAACATTTCATAGCTCATTCAAATCTTGCCTTCTTTTAAACTTTGTTCATCTCTGCGTGTATTGTTCCTACAATTCCATTTTTTTTCTATGTAATTTACTCTTCACTCCTACCCCTTTCCAAAGATCACATTTCCAGTTGTTTTATCTCTCTTACTATATTCATATTTCTAGTACAGTTGGTTTAGGCTTTGATTTCCATTTTCTAGTAACTGCTTTATTTGGCAGCCACCAAAATTAGACTCAACAAGGCCTTACTATGTCTAGACAATTCTGATTCTGTATCATTGCTCAAAAAATAATTTCCTGAGTTATATCAATTTGCTCATCCTGTAATTCTGATAGAGTAGTCTGCAGGGAACTTTTAAAGTATGCCAACGCATTACACTCCCAAAAAATAGTTTCCCAATTATCTCTTTTTTCCCCATCACACCTCCAACATTTGCTGTCTACCTAAGGAAAAATTATTTGGAGTCTACTTGGGATATAAAAATACCTATGTAAACACTTCCAAGCAAAGATCCTAAATCTTCTACACTTTGTTGCATACCCTGGGAGATATACATACATCTCCCCATTGTTTTTATTTTTGTGAAATGCTTATCCAGTCTCTCTTCCTAATCCTTTCTAACCCTCCTCTGATTGAGTCTTATAGTTAGCAAGCGATATTTTATATGCTCTACTAATTATCCCTTTGTTAACAGCAGCTTCTGTTCAAGATTCTACTAAAAACTCTACCAGTGCTGGTCTTTCACTTAGGATCCCCACATTTCTTTCCCTTTGCCTATACTCTGATATCAATCTTGGATAAAGACGATAATCTCTAGCCTGCAGTCCAAATAAATTCCTGGCCTCCTCCTATTCTATTACCTTTCCCTCTTTAATTATTTGCTTCCAATACATTAGTTCCTTTTCCAATTTCCTCCAATAAATTCCAGCCCCCTCTTGTCTATTGTCTGTATCCCTAATTGGAGTCTATCATATCCACAGAATCTCCTTTCTCCATTCTTGTGTTGACTTAGTTCTTAAAATACTTTCTGCTACTTTATTAATATAATATAATATATTATAATAGTCTGTATGGTTATTGTAATTCACAAATCTGCATCCAAAAACCCAGTCTCTCCTTGATTCCTGAGCTTCCTCCCCATTTCATCATCATCCTTTTGTACGTTGAATTATAGCTTTCTGCCTGTGCTATGCATATGAGCCTTAACTGTGTAGCTCTGAAATATCCCTTCATATCAGGTGATACCAAACTACTTTGTTCTGTTGGAAGAATCAGTTTATCCCACTTGACTTTTGTCATCTTCCCACTCCCAGATAAAATCCCACAGCTCCTTATTAATTGTTATCCACAACTTCTCCTCTGTTTGATAAAAATATG
The DNA here is from genome assembly GCF_019279795.1 of Protopterus annectens. Taxonomy (NCBI): domain Eukaryota; kingdom Metazoa; phylum Chordata; order Ceratodontiformes; family Protopteridae; genus Protopterus; species Protopterus annectens. Next base: position 12,628,900 of record NC_056739.1, read on the forward strand.
CCCAACCTGTATATAAAAAGTACAGTCATGTACACTTATCATAAATGTAGATGTTTATTCACTGTTGCAGTCATCACATTTGGGTTATCTGCTTGCAGTAGCCCTTGGTCGGCCTGATTATAAAAGTCTTGGGTCCTGCGTCAGTTGCTGTCTCATCTTCCGTGACATCAGGTAGTCAGGAGTATAAAGCAAGCAGTCGATGCCATTACAACAGTTTTTCTTGCCCCGGATGTCAGTTGCCACCCTAATAGGAAGCAATTAAATATATATTTATATATATATATATATATATATATATATATATATATATATATATATATATATATATATAAATACATATACACAAGGTTATACCTCCAACAAAAAGCTTTTAAGCATAGTAAAGGAGAGTAGAGGTACAGCCAAAAGAAGTCAGGGGGCTGGAGGGAGGGTAAGCAGGACTGCAACAGTGAATACACTCGGACATCAACATTTATGGCAAGTGTACACAACTGTACTATGTTATTCATGTTTAAACCAGCAGAATACCAAAAACCAAAGACACCAAACGATTGCAGCAACTCGTAACACTCGGACCAACAGTGGAAGAGAAATTCACGTCTGAACGTTAAAGTCCACTTTATTAAATTTCGACAACCAGTACACAGCCAAGCAGTGGTAGTAGTAGTTAACCTAGGTTTCGTCTTATACCATAAGACTTCTTCAGAACTACTCCATAACATTGAATACATGTTTAAATACTTCCATTAATTAACAGTTACAACCTTAATTGGCCATAAAATTAAAGCGAACACTACACTTTAAAAGTTGTTCGTTATTCATATTACTTCAAAAACAACCTAAAACAATCAATAAAATCCTACAGAAAACTAACTTGATATATTATTATTAGATTAGCTAATGCCAAATTAATTCTTATATAAAATATTAATAAATTCAATACAATATACAATTAAATAACTATACAATATATAACATATCTGTATAAAAGTTTTAACAACAGTAAATTAATTGTTCTCTACTAGAAATAAAAAAAAAAATATATATATATATATATATATATATATATATATATATATATATATATATATATATATATGCACATAGGTGATCCCACCTGTGTAAACCTTAACCATTAATGTATCTAAGTTTTAACAAAGGGGCAATACTAATGCTGTCATTGAGACCTGGGTATCTAGTGGCATCTAGTCTCAGCTGCCATTTCAATTCACAAAGATCTAAGTGAACATCTAAAATACGTCCTTGTAAATCCTTGGTAATCTGTTGTATAATAGCAAATTTAAAACTATGTCCAGGAAATTGGTTGATATGCCTATAAAGGGCATTGGTGTTCTTTTGATGTCTAATATCTAAAATATGTTCACCTATTCTATCCCTAAACATTCTACAGGTTTTTCCTATGTAGAACGCTAAACAATCGCTACATTTAGCCATATAAACTACATTTTAAGTGTAACAATTGAAATGCCCCTTAATAAATATTTGGGCGCTGCTGTGCCCATCCCTCGAGTCTGGTTCTAGGCACAGAATCTTTTCCATTTTTCAGTGTAAGATGTTCTAGTACTAGTCCTCCTCGCCTCCAAAAATGACATCCAGCACTTGTTTACTGAAGGATGGTAATGGACAGATTAGGTAATTAGCCAGGCTGCCAGGTTCAGGGTTTGAAGCTGAGGGTGCAGAATCTGGCTCTCCTGCTGTGACAGCAGGGTAGAGGTCTGAGGCAGATGCCATGGAGCCAGCAATGACAAACTGCGCAAGAGGGGGTACTAGTGTTGGCGTGGCCAGTCTGGTGCAATCAGTATCGTCCTTGGTTTGTCCTGTTTGATTTTTAGTAGTACTTTGGAGAGGATAGGCAGAGGAGAAAAGGCATAAACAGATATATTTTTTCCAGCTGAAGGACAGAGCATCCACTTTCCAAGCTTGTTTGTGGGGAGTCCTTGTGCAAAATTTGTCCAATTGGTAGTTCTGGGGGGAGGTAAACAGGTCTATATCTGGGCTCCCCCATTTGTTTATCAACATGTTGAAAGTCTTTGGTTTCAGTTTCCACTCGTGTGGGTCCATGAGATTTCTGCTTAGTTCGTCTGCCAGTGAATTTAGTTTTCCTGGGAGGAATTGAGCCTGTAGATGCACTTGGTAGCTCAAGGCTGTGTTCCACAGAGCCATGGCTAGTCTGCAGAGGTGGGAAGAATGGGTACCCCCTGCTTGTTTATGTACCACATAGCAGTGGTGTTGCCCATCTGTACCATTAATTGTCCTAAAAGAATGTGGTCCTTGAAGGCTGTCAGAACATTCCATACAGCTAACATTTCTTTTTGACTGATATGCAGGTGCATTTGATTTGGGTTCCATTTGCCCAGAATGCACTTCCCTTCCAGGTGAGCCTCCCATGCATAGTCTGATGCATCTGTTGTTAGGGTTAGGGGGGCAGGGGTAGAGTGAATGGTAGTCCCTTGTTTTGGTGGCAGGCCTCTGCTCACCAAAGGAACTCTAACCGTAGGCAAGGTATGATAGGAAACATTGCTTCTAGATCCTGAGAATGTTGACACCATAGGCTTTTTAGATACCATTGTAGTTTCCTCATATGCAGTCTTGCATATGGAATTAGTAGAATGCAGGAGGCCACAAACCCCAAGGCTTGCAGTATTTGCCTTGCAGATAGCAGGGTTTTTGTGGCCATTAGTTTGAAGTAAGTTGTCAAACGAATCTGTTTGTCTGGCGTGAGGAAAGCCATCTGGGAAGTTGTGTTCAAACTTGCTCCCAGGAATATAATTTGTTGACAGGGTACCAGATGTGATTTTATTTCATTTATGGTGTACCCCAGACAAGTTAGCACATTTTGTACAAATGCCAGATGATTCAAAAGTATGTCCTGGCTTTCTGCCAAACGTCCAGGTATGGGTATATTTGGATATTTCTTTGCCTGCAAAATGCAATGACTGGAGCTAGGCACTTTGTGAATACCCTGGGCGCAGTAGATAAGCCAAAGGGCAGTGCAGAGAACTGATAGTGTGTGTAGTCTGCATTGAAGCGTATGTATCTTCTGCAATATTCCCTGATTGGGATGTGCAAGTAGGCTTCCTTTAAATCCAGTGTTGCCAACCAGGCATCTTTGCCTAGCATAGGAAATAACTGGTGAAGAGTTAGTATCTTGAATTTTGGAAACACCAAAAAGGTGTTTAAGATAGAAAGGTCCAAGATAGGACACCATGAGTTGTCTTTTCTGGGTACCAGGAAAAGTCTCGAGTGGAAACCTTGTCCCTTTTCCTCTTCTGGTACAGTTTTAATAGCCTATATGCTTAAGAGAGAGAATACTTGCTTTTGAGCCTCTGCCCACTGATTTGGGGGTAGACCTGGCCAACCGTTTGGGGTTGGTAATGTGGAAATAAAATCTGTATCCTTGGGAAACTATATTTAAAACCCATTTTCCTGGGTAATGAGTTCCCAGTTTTTTGCCTGCAGAGCAATCTTTCCCCTAAAGGATCAGTCAGTTGAGAAGAGCTTGGAAGATTTAAAGTTAAGTCATTGAGACAGTTTACCATAGGGGGGAGTTTTACTACTCCCTGATTTGGAAGTGGGGGCCCCCCACTGTTTAGTCCTGTGCATACCTTGGGATTGAAGCCTGGGTGTTCTGCTGGTTCTGGGTTTGGACTGAGAAGGCCTGGAAGAGGCAGGAAAAGACCAATTCTTAGAGAGCCAATGCCCACTAAGTCTTGGAGGCTGTACTTGTAGAAATCTTTTAACAGTTTGCACAGATTTAGCTTTTTCCTCCATCTTTTTAAGAACTTCTTCAGCTTTGTTGCTAAACAGGCGGTCCTGATGTAAGGGAGCATCCAGCAATTTAGCTTTAACATGATCTGGCAAAGATTGCTCCTTAAGACAAGCATGCCTTCTTATGTACAGACCCAGTGATAGCAGCCCTGCAAGAAGCCTCTAGTGAATCAAAACCACATTGCAAAGTATGCTTTCCAACCTTTTCAGCAGAATGCATTAAATCCTGTAAATCCTTATTTTCAGCACAGTCAGAAATCAACATCATTTTCTGTTTAAGCAATCCAATAATATGCTGCTGATACTTTAATATATGCAAGTGGCAGTTTAAGATCCTAATGGCCAAAGTTGCAGAAGTGTATACTTTCTTACCCCATCTATACAGCACCCTGGAGTTTCTATCAGAGGGGGTAGGATTTTTGGCAGTAGTAGCCTTAATGCCCTTGGGTCCCTGTGAAATGGTCTCAGGATCCGCAGTAGGATTTTTACAAAGGAACTTGTGAGAGTCAGGAACCCTGTAATACTTATCAGGTTTTCTGGGAGCAGGAGGTAAAGAGTCAGGGGCCAAGCTAGATTCCGAAAAGGCATCATCAACAATGTCTAGTACAGGGGGGATAGCTAAAGGCCTGTGTTGGGGCAGGAGTAAGAAATCCCTAAGCCTCTTTTTAGAATCAGAGCAATCCTGGCTTTCCCAGAGAAAGTGCTCCCTAAGAGTATGCAGGTTTTCACCAAAAGAGAAATCATCTGGGGGGGGGGAGCAGAAGGAATAGAGTCCTCTGTATCAGAACCCTCATAGGTAGATAAGGGTAAATCCTGGTCATCAAAGGAAACAGAAATTTCAGAATCTTGGTCAGAAGTATCATAAGCAAATTCAGTCCTAGGTCTCTTTGAGGGAGAAGGTTGGCTTCCCCTGATTAAAGTAATAAGGTCTTCAGCCATTCTTATCATTTGTTTTTTAGGCATAGAGGCCTGACCATGCGGTCTGGGCATTGGTTTTCTAGGCATGGTTCGAGTTTTAGGCCTTGAAGAAGAAGATGGCATTGGTTTAATATGCAAGTCAGTAGGCCTGAATACACCCTCAGAAGCCGGTGCCTGCACAGTGGCTCCAGACCCATCCAAGGTAGAGACATCCGCAGGTTCCACAGTTGAAGCATCTCGTGGCATACTGGACTCCGAATGGGTCTCAGTAGAGGCCTGCAAATCTGAAGTAGCGGGTATCAGGGGCTGCGAAAGCGCCTCACTGAGTTCTGGCGAACTGGTGACTGGCTTAGAAGAAGCGTCGTCGGCAGCTTTGGACCTAGACGGCCTGTCTCTGTCTTTATCTTTGTGTTATTTCAAATGTTGGTAGTCGGATGGCTTACAGAAGACATAGCTGGATAATTGAACCGAGTACCAAAATATTTAGAAGTGTAAATATACCGAAGACGAATAGTTTGTTGCTTAAATAAGGCACAAAACCGTTAGCAAGGTACGTTGTGGTCATGGTCTAGACAAGGAATACAGTACGAATGAAAATCTTTGTGAGGTATTTGCTTTCCACAAGAAATACAATTACTGACTTTTACTGACATCAGTTTAGAGCAAGAAAAAGTTTCCCCAACGGGGTACTTAGCTTAAGTTGAAGACTTCGGTTCTGAAACCCGAAAACGAAAATTTCAGGAGTCGGCCGACTGGCACTTGCGAACTTCTTCTGCTTCAGGCACTGCATGGTAAGAAAGACTGATGTAATGGCGTCGGCTGCATGCTTTATACCCCTGACTACCCGACATCACGGAAGATGGGACAGCAACCGATGCAGGACCCAAGACTTTGATAATCAGGCCGAATGAGGGCTACTGCAAGCAGATAACCCAAATGTGATGACTGCAACAGTGAAACACAAAGAACATCTAAAGGGACTAAAACATTTTAACTGCTTGTATCTTGCTATCCATATCCATAAAACAGAGCTTCCAATTTCTCAATTTTCGTATTATCTTTTGTTTAGTCTGTTCCCACATACCAATAGCTGCCACAACAGAATCCTTTTTTTAATCCGTACTCTTAAGTACTTCATTTTATCATGCCCCCATAAATATGGACCATTCACTACTTCAAATGGAATTCATTCCTTGCCAGTTACTTAACCTTCTCTAAAGGACAAGCCTGCAACTTAGTAACAGCATCAATTCTGTTTTTAACACCTTTATTATATTACCAATTCAATTAAGACATAGGCAAGCATACATTAATATAAACGAAAAAAAGAGGTTATGTATTCACCATAACGTTCCATGTTTGTTGTCCGGTATCTCACCTTCATTCTTGCTGGATGGGTTCGGAGCCGATCCTTGGCTCCGACTCGGCCGCATACCAAAGCTCAAGAACTTCTACTGGCTCAAGGCTATAATCTATTCCAGGATGCCTAGCGGCTGTTCCCCAGATCTCGTTTGAGAAACTACTCCCTAGAGTATGCTAACATGCAGAAAAGAAATTTTATGAAATATATTGGTCATAAAGGTAAAGAGGCAAGAAGGAAATCAGACCATATTTGCCAACTGTAAAGTCCTCTAGATCCTCCAGGAGGGAGAATGGATGGGTGGGATGCAAGAATGAAGGCGAGATACTTGGACAACAAACATGGAACGTTATGGTGCGTACATAACGTCTTTATGCTATGTTGTCCTATCTTGCCTTCATTCTTGTTGGTTGGGACAGAGTCCCAGCACCTTTTTCTTGGGTGGCTCAAGGGAATAAACTCTTCAGGACAATGGAACCAAAGGATGCCCTGTTCCGGGAGGCCACATCTACTTTGTAATGAGAGATAAAGGTGTGAGGATTAACCCATGTAGCAGCAGCACAAATTTCATCCAATGGGAGTCTGGATTGAATAAGCACCACTAGTTGAATGTCCTCTAACTTTCCCTGGTGGTTCTTTATTATGAGAATTACAGACATAGGTGATGGTCTCAGTAAGCCGTTAGGACAAAGTAACTTTTGAGACTGCCATGCCTTTTTTATTTTCTGAATAGGAAACAAACAACTGGTCTGACTTTCTGAAATCTTTGGTCCTATGCAAGTAAAAATGCAACTGTCTATGCACATCCAATTGGTGAAGCTTATATTGTGCCTTTTTGCCATAGTTAGGAAAAAGCATAGGCATTCTATACATTGGTTTCAACTCACTTCAAAACAAGCTTTTGGTAAGGAAGGATTTGTTCAGAGGGAAACTCTATCTTTGTGGAAACTCAAATATGGAGTGCAGATAGTCAAAGCTTGCAATTCTGAAATTCTCCTAACTTAAGCAATTGCTGCCAAAAAGACTGTTTTCCAAGATAAAAATTTTAGTGAACAAGAGGATGCTGGTTCAAAGGGAGGAAGGATCAAGGATGATAATACTAAATTTAGGTCCCATGGTGGAGGAGGTTCTTGTAAGGGTGGCCTTAATAGAAAAGTACCCCTAAAGAAAGCTTTGCATAATCTCTGGGACATTACATTGGATCTGAGGTCTCCCACATGATAATTTGATATGGCGGCTAATTGTACTCGTATAGTGGCTGCCACTACCCCTTGATTAAAGACTTCTGTTAGAAATTCCAAAATTGCAGGTATAGGGGCTGTAAAGGGATCTATGTGTTTTTTGCCTGCCCAACAAGAGATCCTCCTCCATTTGCTTCCTAGTCGTCTTTTTGTGCGAGGAAACCAGAATGTGGTGTACTGCAGGGGATAATTCTGGAAGCCTGGCTCAGACTGGAAGTGGAGTAACCAAGCTGTCAGCTTGAGGCTCTGAAGAGCGGGGTGGAGCGTTCCTGACTGATGTGTCAGAAGATCCGGCACTAGGTCCAGGATCTACGGGTTCTCCTGAAGGTGATGCCAAAGGAATGGGAACCATATCTGACGAGGCCAGTAAGGAGCAATGAGAACTAACCTGCGACCCAATGACTTGGTTTTCTGAATCACCTATGGAATCAATGGAAATGGGGGAAAGAAGCCCTGGGGGCCAATCACTGAGTGCATCCCTCGCTGACTCTCTCTGAGGGGAAATGAGGCCAAAGTAGTTGCTGCATTTGGCATTGAATGGAGTGGCAAAAGGGTCGTAGCAAGGCTGGCCCCATTTGTGAAAGATTTGATTCGCAACTTCCTGATTCAGGGACCACTTGTGAGGCATGAGAATTGCTCTGCTTATACTGTCTGCTATTAAGTTAGATTTCCCCGGGATGTGCGTTGCAGTCAGAAAGTTATAAGAAGAAATTGCCCACTGCCAAGCTCTCTGGGCCTCTTGACATAGGGGATAGGATCTGGTTCCCCCCTGTTTGCTGATGTACCATACCACCGACATATGGTCTGTTTGAATTGCAATAATCCCTATGGGAAGAGATTTCTGAAATGCTTGCAACACCTGAAGCACCACCCTCATCTCTAGGACACTGATGTGCAAATGGTACTCATGATCTTTCCATACTCCTTGGACAATCTGTTCCAGAAAATGCCCCCCCAACCTATCTGGACCTCCTTGGAGGGATGTTCTGGGAAGGTGTCTGAAGAGGGGGTTCCACCCATTGGGGTTTCCTGGGGCACTGACTCTCTACTCTGGGGCTGGTGGAGGGAATGAGAAGCAGTAGATGCTTGGCCTTTAGGGGGAGGAGTGTGTGGAGCAGACTCAGTGGACAGCACACTCCTCATCACCTCAAAGGCACTGCAATCCTAGGCCAAGAGAGACTCCAATCCCGAGGGACCGGGAGATCTAGCCGGCGCTGAGGAGGGTAGCTCCAAGGCTGATGTGGGTGCTGAACTCAACTGTACCTAAGTAGGAGAGTCGGTTCCGACAAGGGTCCGACTCGACTCCCCCCCGGAGCCGACTAAGGAGTATCGGCTCCCAGATCCCTCGATGGACGACAGCATAGACGAGATTGGAGCAAATGGAGCTGAGATATCATGGGTGATTACTGGCTCCACCGGTTCCAGTACAATGACTTCCTGACACTCTGTCTCCAAACTCATCTGAGTTGGAGGAGGAAGAGATGACACCTGAGGTACAGTGGTCAGCTCCTCATTCTGAAGGGCTCAAAAGAATTTGTGGCAGGGCCCACATCCGCAGCAACCTCTTCACCACCCACTCCACTTCATCATCTGATAAACTTCTGGAAGACCGAGAGGAATGGTTCGATGACCTATGACTACCTGCCACCGACTGTAGTAATGGAGATTGCGGCACCAAGTGTACTGGTTCTAATGATGGTGACCGACTCCTTTTTCAGCTCTGCTATGGTTCCGTGGACTCAGATGGAACCAAGGGAAGGCCAGGTTTGTCGGAACCAATAACCTTCGGCTCCAAAGATACTTGTCCCTTGTGACTGCTTGATGGCTCAGACACCGGAGCCGACGAAGCTGACTTTTTTGTCTTGTCCAATTTTGAGGCCTGATTACCTTCTTCAAAAGGGCCTTTCAACAAACCTCTTAATATGAGTTTATTTTTTCTTTCCTGTAGGACCCTTGCACTAATCACATGACAAATGGAGCAAGAATCCTGCAGGTGGACTGCTCCTAAACAATATGCACAACTTGTGTGTCTGTCCGTTAGAGACATTTTCTGGGTGCATGAATCACACTTTTTAAACCCAGATTATCTCGATTCCTTAGTAGATTCTTTAGACATTGTAAAGATACCAAAGGAAAAACCACTATCAGCAATAACAGTATAGAAGCAAACGTTTTTTTTTTTTTTAACTAGGAGAGAAAGAGTGGGTGGTGGAGAAGTCTCTAAGTTAAACGACAGTCTCCTCCAACCTGAGGAGCTGCCTCTAACTTAAATGGTGACTCCTTAAGGAAAGGGAAAGAAGCCCTGTAAGAAAAAAATGGGCTAAAGAGAAAGAATCCTCTAACTTAAACAGATTCCTTAAGGGGACAGAAGAAGAAGAAGAAAAAGGGCCCTAAAGAGAACAGCCAAAGACACATCCAAGTAAAAAAACAACACACACGAGCATACTACTTGATAAGGGAAGATGTTAATAGACTCTAATGGAAAAGTTTTGCCAAAGATATAGAGAAAATTTTAAAATAAAAGTAATTACTAGCCTGAGCCAGCGAAGACAATCTCGATGCTTCAATTGGCAAAGGAGATCTGGGAAACAGCCGCTAGGCATCCTGGGATAGGTTGTAGCCTCGAGCCAGTAGAAGTTCTCGAGCTTGATATGCAGCCGAGTCAGAGCAGAGGATCGGCTCCGAACCCAACCAGCAAGAATGAAGACAAGGTAGGACAACATAACATCAAACCATATTAACATGTTCTTAGTTGCATACATTATACATCACATATGTTCTTTTTATAGCTATCACCAGTCCAACATTACATAAATTGCTTAATTCCTGCCTTCCCTTAAACCTCACCCTTCCTCCAGAACATTATTTTGCATGGATTGTTCCCACAATTTCCATTTAATACTATGCAACTTCCTTCTTTCCTTTTCTAAAGATCCCACTTCCATTTTTTTTTTATCGCTGTTGCAATATTCAATACTTCAAATCCAGTGGTTTAGACTTTGATTTCCATCTTCTAGTAATTACTTTTTGGGCAGCTACTGGACTTAAACTTTCCAAGGCCTTTCTATGTCTGGGCAATTAAGATCCTGTATCACAGCTCAAAAGAATCATTTTCTTAGTTACACCAGTTTGCTCACCCAATATTTCTAACAGAGCACGCTATATGAATTTTAAAAAATTGCCAGCTCAATACACTCCCAAAATAAAAAGTTATGTACTCACCATAATGTTCCATCTGTGTGTTCGATTTTCCTTCTTCCTTAACTGTTGGGGTTCAGATCCGACTAGGCTGCTTCTTCCAGATCATAGGATTCCTGAACATTTGAGCTCCTCCCTTTATCCATAATGCCCACCAGCCTAACATACCTCAGATCTAGCTTGCTTCTCATGACTAAAACAGTGGAAATTAAGAAAAGAATGAAAGCTGGAGCTCAAATAAGCAACAGAGGTTTCTGAAATACTCTTCGATCTCTCCAGGAGTAGAACAAAGAGGGGGGAGGGTGGGTGGGAAGTTGATGAAGAATGAAAATGAAAAACACAGATGAATGTTATGGTGAGTACATAACCTTTTAATCTGATGTTGTCCATTTTCATTCATTCCTCAACTGCTGGGACAGGGTCCTCAGCTACCTAAATCCTGGAGGACTCTAAGGAATAATATTCCGGAGCATAACTGAGCCAAAGGCTACTCTTCCCCTAGAGACCAGATCCAGTTTGCAATGACCAATAAAGCTAGGATGATTAGTCCAAACTGCAGCTGCCCAAATATTATCCAAGGAAGTTCTGAATAAAAAGGTTGATGAGGTTGCTATACACATGGTAAAGAGGGCTTTGGGTGGTTTTGGTAAAGGTAAGCCCATTTTTGATAAATAAATGTAATACAATCAGTTAGCCACTTGGCCAAAGTAACTTTAGATACTGGTTTGCCTAGTTTTGAATCTGAAAAGGAAACAAACAATTGCTCGGACTTTCTTAGATCCTTGGCCCTGGGAAGATAGAAACGTAATTGTCTGTGCACATCTAACAAATGTAACAAATACTCATTTTTGTATGAAAAATTTGGAAAGAACACTGGAGGGTTAATGATCTGATTAAGATTAGACTCGGAAACCACTTTTGGTAAAAAGGATGGATTGGTCCATAGAGAAACCCTATCCTTGTGAAAAAAGGAGACTTACAGGACAATGCTTGAAGTTGAAACACTCCTCTGGCAGATGTAATAGCAACTAAGAAAACAGTTTTCCAAGTCAAAAAAATTTAGATCGGATTTGGCTGAAGGTTCAAAGGGAGGATGAGTCATGACCTAAAGTATGATGTTTAAATCCCAAGGAGGGGGAGGATCCTTTAATGGATGTCTAAGTAAAAAAAAGTTCATCTTAGAAAGGTTTTGCAAGCTTTAGGGAAAGCTAAGGTATCATTATTTACTCCCAGATGAAAGGTGGAAATGGCTGCTAATTGTACTCTAATAGTTGAGTAACTAGCACCTTCAATGAAAATTGTAGCTAAAAAGTCAAGGACACTTGAAATCAGTGCTGGAAAGGGTCCTATTTTTTTTAGGGTCCAAACAGCAAATCTTTTACATTTACTCTTGTAAATATTTCTAGTAGAATGCTTATGGGAAGATAACAAAATGTAATGGACTGGGAGGACAGCCTGGGCTGTCCAGCAATCAATGGAACTGAAGAAACCATGTGATCAACTTAAGGCTCAAGCCTGGCTGAGTTATGCCTTTTGAATGAGACAGGAGGTCTGCAGTACGATCCAGAATCCATGGTGGATGTAGAAGATTAATCCAGAGGAAGGAAAACCAAATCTGACAAGGCTAGGAAGGGGTAGTGAGGATAAAAAGAAATTATGTATTTACCATAACGTTCCATGTGAATTGTTCATCTCGCTTTCATTCTTTACTGTTGGGTTCGGAGCCAATCCCTCGGCTCAGATACAGCCAATTGCAAAGCTCAAGGTCTTCAAATAGCTCAAGGCCAAGTTCCTATCCCATGATGCACCTGGAACTATCTCAGATCTTTTTTGTTGCGTATAAGAATACCATATGTCATTCTTTTATCCCCAAGGAAAGGTATATAAGGATTGAGTAACCAGGATGGATCCAGCATTTCGGTCATCTATCAGCCCAGGAGGGAGGAACATAAGAATGAAGGCGAGATGAACAACTCACATGGAACGTTATGGTAAGTACATAACTTCTTTATGTGAATTTGTTCAATCTCGCCGTTCATTCTTTACTGATGGGTAGCGTGCCAAGCACCATCAATCTCGGGTGGCTCACGGGAGTATATTTTTCAGGACCGTGGATCCAAAGGAGGCCCATGTCAACCTTGTAATGAGTGATAAAGTTATGAGGTTTTGACCAAGTGGCTGCAGCACAAATGTTATCAGTGGAACGTCTGGCAGAAAAGGCAGAAGATGTAGAAACTGCTCTGGTTGAGTGAGCTTTAATCTTATGTTGAAAAGACATATTGGCCGATGAATAGGCAAAGGTAGTACAATCAGATAACCATTTAGACAGAGTTGTTTTAGCCACTGGTCTCCCCTTCCTGGTGTCTGAAAATAAAACAAAAAGCTGGTCTTATTTTCTGAAATCTTCTGTTCTATCCAAATAAAATCTGAGCTGTCTGCCAACATCAAGTTTGTGCAGCATATACTCTAAATTATTGGAATGGTTGGGGAAGAAGACTGACAAAATCAATAACTTGGTTAAGATTGGTTTCAGTGCAAACTTTGGGCAAGAATGAGGGATTTGTTCTAAGTGAGACTCTGTCAGCATGGAATATCAAATAGGAAGGCTTGATGGACAAAGCTTGAAGCTCTGACACTCTGCGGGCAGATGTAATAGCTACCAAAAAGATGGTCTTCCAAGACAAAAATTTGACATCACAAGATGAAGCTGGTTCAAATGGTGGAAGAATTATGTGGGAAAGCATAAAATTTAGATTCCATGGAGAATAGGGAGATTTCACAGGTGGTCTAATATGAAAAGTCCCTTTGAGAACGGCATTGGATAACTTGTAAGACATGATATTTAATCCTTCAAATTCAAGATGAAAATTAGAAATAGCAGCCAAGTGAACCTGAACTGTTGCTGCTGCAGCTCCCTTGTTAAAAATCATAGTCAAGAACTCTAAGATGGAAGCATAGGGGCTTGATAAGGATCAATATTATTTTTAGAGGCCCATACAGAAAATGTTTCCACTTGCTAAGGTATAGCTTCTTAGTAGAAGATTTATGAGAAGACAAAAGGATCGGTTTTGTCTCATTAGAGAAGTTATGGAACCTGGCTATGATGGGAACTGGATCAGCCAAGCTGTTAGCTTCAGGGACTGCAGAGAGGGATGAAGATTCCCCGACGGGTGCATCAGAAGGTCCAGAAATGGGTCCAGAATCCAGGGATCCTCCAAAAGATGAAGTCGAAGGAAGGGGAATCAAATCTGACAAGGCCAATGAGGGACTATTAGAATGATGGTCCTTCTCAGGGATTTTGCTTTCTGTAGAATCTTGGGTATCAATGAAATTGGTGGAAATGCATATAGGAGACCCGGAGACCAATCATGTACAAGTGCGTCCCTGACCCGGAGACCAATCATGTACAAGTGCGTCCCTTGGGGATTCTCCCGGAGGGGGAATCAGGGCAAAGTAGCTTCTGCATTTTGTGTTCATGTGACTGGCAAAAAGGTCACAGCAAGGCTGGCCCCACCTGTGGAATATCCTGTCCAATATTTCTTTCTTGAGGGACCACTTGTGGGGCAACAAGATTGCCCTGCTCAGTTTGTCTGCTATCACATTGGATTTCCCCAGGATGTGCGTTGCCAACAGAAAGCGCTGGGTGGAAACAGCTCACTGCCAAACTCTGAGAGCCTCGCGACAAAGGGAGTAAGACTTGGTTCCTCCCTGTTTGTTCAAATACCAGACCACCGATATGTTGTCTGTCTGAATAGCATCTGTACCCAGAGGAAGAGAGTCCTGAAAGTACTGCAACACCAGAAGTACTGCTCTCATCTCCAGGACACTGATATGCAGATGTGTCTCTTGATCGGTCCATGTGCCTTTGGCAGTCTTTCCCCTGAAAATGCCCCCCCCCCACCCTAACAGGGAAGCATCTGTGGTCACTGTGGCCGCTGGAGAGTGTAGCACAAATGGGCGTCCTATTGTGACATGAAGTGAGGTCAACCACCACTGAAGGTCCTTTTTGAAAGAATTTGTGATCATTATAGTGTGAGTCATAGGGAACCCTTGGTAAGACCATTGAGTGAACAACAGCCATTGAAGTATCCGCATGTGCATATGAGCTAGTGGTATGGCTAGAATTGCTGCTGCCATCATGCCTAATAATTTCAGAACTTCTGATGCTGGTGCTCTGTCTTTTGATATCATAATGCTGACATGCTGGTGAAGAAGAAGAAGAACTCTTTCTCTTGGAAGCCTTAGTGTGGTGGTGGTGGTGGTGTCCAACTCTGCCCCAATAAAAACGATATGCTGCGATGGCGACAAGACAGATTTTTCTGAGTTGATTGTAATGCCCAGATGGTTGCAGAGTGACAGAGTGGACTCCCTGGCCTGAATGAGTTGATGCCTGTTGGCGGTGGTAAGGAGCCAATCGTCGAGGTACGGAAACACCTGGAATCCTAGACGCCTCAGGTGAGCCGTGACCACTGCCATGCATTTGGTGAACCCTCTGGGGGTTGTAGTGAGACTAAAGGGCAGGGCTCAAAACTGATTGTGACTGGCTCCCAGCCAGAAGCGCAGGTGATACCTGGATGGTCTGGCCATTTTTATGTGGTAGTACGCATCCTTGAGATCTATTGAGCACATCCGATTGTCTTTCCCTAAGAAGGGAAGTATAGACTGAAGCATGACCATCCAAAACTTCTCTTTCTTTACGTACTGGTTCAGTCTGCTGAGGTCCAATATGGGTCTCCAGTCCCCCATCTTCTTTGGAACCAAAAAGAATCTTGAGTAAGTTCCGGATCCTGTCTGGTCTGCTGGGACTAGTTGGATGACTCTTTTTCTTAGCAACGTTTGGACCTTTACTTGGTCCATGATGGCTTGTTCCCTGTAACTGGGTGGAACATCCGGGATTTGTCTTATAATTGGAGGGGGTATGGTAAATGGAATGAAGTATCCTCTGGAAATGATACTTTGTACCCAGCTGTCTTTTGTTATTTTGAGCCAGGCATCTGGGTACAAAGTCAAGTGACACCCGACTGCCTCCAGAGCAGGAGAGTCGGGCCTCCAATCAGGAGCGCTGGTAGGGATTCCCAGAGAAGTGATCTCTGTTGCCCTGGTGTTGTGGACTCATTCTGCCACGAGGGCGGCATCTTCCACTATTGCCCCTTCCTCTGCCCCTGGAGGGGGGTTCACCACGTGTGTCCTGAAAGGCTCTTTGGGCTTTTAGGAACCACATTTTTCCTCCCCTTGAACCTTTAGGGTAGGGTCAGGTAGGGGTGGAAAAATGGACTCAGATGGTAGACAGAGTCTTTCCATCCTGTTCACACCTGGTTAAGGTTTCCTTCACTTTAGGCCTGAAAAGGGATGAGCCATCAAAGGGAGTGTTCACAAAGGATGACTTGAAGGGCTCTGCGAAGGAACACAAGCGCATCCAGGAATGTCTCCTAAGAGCAACTTCTGTACCCGCTGCCCTACTCGTTCCATCAGCTGCATATGAGATGAGGCGCATAGATGAGTTGACAATAGAACTGAGGGTAGCAAGCTGGACCACAACTTTGTTGGAAGCTCCTGCAGCTACTGTACCCTGAAGAGCATCTCCTAACTCCTTAAGTAGATCTCTTCGCAACCTGGTAAAATGGGTTAGATAGTTCAGCGAAAGGACAGCAAAGGTTGCTGAACCAAACATGCACTTTCCATATCTATCCATAATCCTGGAGTCTCTGTTAGGAGTATGGATAGATGAGGAAGTCTCAGATATTTCCTTGTTGGTGGCTGCTGCCACCACCATGGCATCAACCGGAACACCTTTTGTTAAAAAAATTAATTTCTGCCCCCCCTTGACAAAACATATTAAGTCTCCTAGGGACAGGCTCCATAGTATCCGGAGACTCCCACACCCTTTGTGAGATCAGGTGCATCAGCTCATCGAAGGGCGGAGTCACCCAAGAGGTGGAGGGCTGACACCTGAAAGCCTTCAGGAGAACTGACTCATCCTCAGTAGGGCTTTTGGACTTCCAGTCACCCCTCTGCCTAAGGATCTCAAGTATCTCAGTGAATGATATATCCTCAGAGAGGGACTGAGGGGACCCTTCTGACTCATCAAAGTCAGTATTTGATGTTAGAGACTCCTGTGGGGAGTCTAGATGTTTCCTTTTACACAATCTCTTCCTGGGAACCTCATCAGTGGGAGCTTCTGGTGAGGTCTCAGAAGAGCAGGGGCCACCAAATGGGGCTTCCTGAGGCTCTGGGTCTCTATGCTTGGTCAGGATGTGTGAGGCAGAAGCAGACACAGGCACTTTAGAGGAGGAGGAAGGCAGGCCTGAGGTCGAGGATGTCCTAGGAGACATGACTCTCCTCATGCCATCGAAAGCACCTCTGCTCCAATGCGAGGGAGCCGACATAGACAAAGAAACCATCGACCCCCCGGCACTGGGACAGTGGGCTCCGAGCTCAAGGTAGGAGCTGAGCTCATCCGAGCCGAGGCCCCAAGAGGTAAAGTCAGAACTGACAAGTCAGTCCGACTGTCCTCCCCGGACCCGACCAGACAGTGTCAGCTCCTATAGTCCTCGATTGGCACCGAGGACATCAGAGGGCATGGAGCCGAAGACACTGGAACAGGTGTCGGCTCGGAGGATTCCACTAACATCAGGTCTACTTCCTCCGGCTCAGAAGGACCAGCATGGCTTAGAGGAGGAATAGTAAGAGTCGGGGCAAGGGTCTTCGGCTCCGAGGCCATTTGGGCTGAAGCTGATAACATTTTTGCTAAGGCCAGTGTCAATAACAGCTTCTGCACCACACGATCCACATCCAGATCCGACAGGCTGATAGATCGAGAGGATCGTACCGAAGGTGGTATCAACTGCAGAAGTGGACTCTTTGGTGCTTTGGACACCGGTTCCAAGACTGGGGACCGGCTCTGAAAGGTAAAGACTGTCAGCTCCGATAGCAGTGAAGCCGAAGTCAAAGACTTTTTCAATTTTTTTTTTTAGTCCAACATCTTGGAAGACTTTGAGGACTTGCTGGATCCATCTTGGTCACTCAAAGCTTCCTGAAACAAAGGCTTTAACAATCTTCTCTCAATGAATTTCCTCTTCCTTTCCTGCAGGACCTTGAGGAGAAGGAATGACAAATAGAACAACTGTCTTGCAAATGCAGAGCCCCTAGACAGTAAACACAATTAACGTGGCTGTCTGTAACAGACATCTTTTGGCTACACTTTGGGCACTTTTTGAAGCCAGACTTAGGGTGCTTATCTTGGTCAGCCATAGTAATGTCAAGAAATTACTGTCACCACAAAAAACTATAACAGTAATTATGCACACAAGCTGAAATAAAAGCAGGCTAAATTACACAAAAGTAAATATTCACAGAAGCCTTAATAAAAGCAGGCTAAATCACACACACACACACACACAGTAATAGCAGTATAATGTGATATAACACAAAGAGAATTCCAAGCAGACTGTGCAAAAAAAGGGAGATAGCTGCTAATTCACAACAACCTTATCTAAATTGTCTAAGGTTTATCAACTTTAACAGTAAAGAAGTACTAAGCCTTATCTATAAAACTCAGAATGCAAAACAGACCACACAGCAAAAACTATAACTATCCAAGAAACAGTAAAAATTGTGACAGAAGGTCACTAAATAACCCACTGTAGTGTGAGAAACAACTATTAAACTAGGCCTAAAAGAGGCCAACTAGAAATTTGTTAAAGCACACTAAATGGGAAGGGAAAAACACACTGAAAAGCTATAAGAGCTTATCAACTATCCTAAACTAAGCTAAACTATTCTAACTATCTAACTAGCAAAAAATTTTAATAAGAAATTTTGAATAAGTAATGAAAAAACAGCTTAACTGGCCCAAGCTAAATCAGAACCTCCGATCTGTTGCAGTGGCAAACTAGATCTGAGGTAGTTCCAGGTGCATCATGGGATAGGGAATTGGCCTCAAGCTATTTGAAGACTGAGCTTTGCAATTGGCCGTATTGGAGCTGAGGAATCGGCTCCAAACCCATCAGTAAAAAATGAATGGCGAGATTGAACAACTTCACATCTGTACTCTTCAATCGAGATGCTTTCTGTAAAAACTTGGAAATGAGGGGTAACGAGGACTGGGGGACAAGCGCGATGTTAAGCATCTCTTGGTGACTCAGGGCAAAGAACCTCTTGCATTTGTTGTTGAAGGAAAAGAAAAACAGATAGCAATATGGCTGATCCCAGTGATGGAATATTTTCTCTACCACGTTGACATTGAGAGACCACTCATGAGGCAACAAAATGGACCTGCTTAACTTGTCTGCAATCATTTTGGATTTCCCTGGGATGTGTGTTGCTATCAGAAATCGACTGGAAGAGATTTCCTATTGCTATACTCTCATAGGGTAAGGCCTAGTTCCCGCTTGTTTGTTGATGTACCACAGTACTGAAATATTGTCTGTCTGGATCTCCATAGTCCAGATTGGGAGAGTGCCCAGAAAGGCTAGGAGGACAGCTCTCATCAACAGGACACTGACATGCATCTTGGCATCTTGGGAAGACCATGTGCCATGGATTGTCCTTCCCAAGAAATGACCACCCCCACCCATGCTGAAAGGCGTCTATGGCCACTGTGGCCTTGGGTTGAGGGAGAACAAAAAGATGGCCTTCATGGAGTTGACTGGAGTGGATCCACCACAGAAGATAATTCCTGCAAGTCTGAATGACTTTGACTGGCATGGATAAAGGGTGTTGGAAAATAGACCATTGAGTGGCGAGTGTCTATTGAAGGATTCTCATATGGAATCTGGCAAGCAGTACAAGGGTGATTGCCACTGCCATGGATCCCATGGCTTAAACTACCTGATGTGCCATAAAGGAAGAATTCTGAATAATCTTCTTGACCTGGTGTCTATTTGAACTTGAGGAAGAAATGTTATTTGGATGACTGTATTCAGATGAGCACCAATGAATTCCAAACTCTGAGCTGGTATGAGTTGAGATTTGTTGTAACCGAATGATATTCCCAGATGAGAATACAGCTGGAGTAAGTAGTCCCTTACTTGAGTAAGTTGATGCCTGGTTGGAGTAGTCAGGAGCCAGTCATCTAGATATGGAAACACTCAGAATCCCAGCAGTCTTAGATGAGCTGCTACACCTGTCATGCATTTAGTGAACAGCCTGGGGCTGTGGTAAGACCAAAGGCCAATGCTCCGAATGAATAATGACTGGCTTCCAGCTGGAAGCGCATGTATTGTCTGCAGCACCTATTCACTTTGATGTGATAGTACGCATCCCCAAGATCTGCTGAGCACATCCAGTCATCCTTATACAAGAGTGGAAGAATGGACTGACTCATGACCATCCAAAACTTTGTGTACTGAACAGACTGATTTAGTCTGCTGAGATGCAAACCTGGTCTCAAGTCCCCTGTTTTTTTTTTTTTTTTGGCACCATAAGGAATCTTGAATAAGTTCCAGATTCTCTCTGGTCTGGCGGGGGGGCTCTTGGATGACTCTCTTTTTTATCATCTTTTTATCTCTAGAGAAGCTGATTCCCTCTGACTGGGTGGAACATCTGGGATCTTCTTTGAAACTTCTGGATAGGGTTGGGAAAATGGTATAGTATAACCTCTGGATATTATCCTCCGATTTTACCTGAGGGCCAAATATTAAGGTTCTCTCAAAAGGTACATTGATGGAAGAACATTTAAATGGTTCTACAAAATCAGACAAGTGCATCCAGGCATGTCTCTTAATGGAAATGTCTGAACCTGCCACCCATGAGATACCTTCTACAGCATGACAGATTAACTTAATGGATGAAAAAGATATTGATTGAAAGGTAGCAAGCTGCAAGGAGTTGGTATTCTCTTTTTCAGAGGACATGGATCCTGAAAGAGATTTGGTAAGCTCCTTGATCAAATCTCTCTGAAATCTGGTTACATGTGCCAAATAATTCAGTGACCTTGAAGCAATGGTTGCTGAAACATAGACATGCTTGCCAAACCTGTCCAGTGCCCTAGATTCCCTGTTAGGGTGGTGGAAAGAGGAACTTTGTTCTGTTAGTTCCTTTTTTGAAGCTGCCACAACAACCATGGCATCAACTGGCACTCATTTATCTCTTTTGAAGGTGTAAGAATTTTGTCTGGTCTCTTGGAATAGACTTGATGGTGTCTGGTTCCTTTAATGACTGCCAAGAGGCCAGCTCTATAAGCTCATGAGTGGATACAGACACCCAGGAGACAGATGGGCCATACCTGAAAGCCTCCAGAAACAATGACTCCTCTTTTGAAGGGTTATCAGGAGACCAACCACCTCTTTGTTAAAGGAGTTCAAAGATGTCTCCAAAGGAGACATCATCAGGTGGTGATCTGGGGGACACTTCCCCCTCATCAACACCAGTGTCTTCAGTGACAAACTCTTGTGGGGAGTCTAAGTGCCTACTCTTGCACACTTTCTTCGGAGGGGCCTCTTCGGTGGAATGCTCCAGGGAGGTATAAGAAGACATAACAATACCCTGATGAGTGAAATGGAGACTAGCTTGGACTAGCTGCCCTGATGGAAGGGATGAGCAAGGCTCAGAATGTAAAACTGAATGGGACAAAGAAGTCTGATCTGAAGATGACAAGGTCATTTGCTCTCTAAGCATAGAGAAGAGTCTCTCCACTACCTCAAAATGGAGTTCCTGGGGGAAGCGGGGACTGGCAGATGCAACAATGGACCCTCTTGGATCATTGGCTCCCAACATCCTGAAGGCACTCCACCTGGGAAAGGAGTCAGAACCAAGCTATCTAGCTACAAGGGGAAGAGATGGCTACAACATCTTTGGAATTGTCTCCAAAACACCATCCATGCTTTGGCTCTGAGAGACCTCTGGCCCCAAGGTACTAGGTGCCAGTCATCTCAGAGCAACCATCAGAGTTGAAGAAAGAGTGATCTTAGGATCCAAGGAAGACACCCCAAGGATTTCAGGCCCTATGGCTCTGAAACTGAAGGACAGATCAGAGAAGGAGAAGTCAAAGGTGGTGGTGTTCTATGAAAGTTCTCAGGACCCGATGGGGTTAAAGCCAAAAGGACTCCCATTTGAATCTGCATCCTGAGAAACTTCCTCATTATCCTATCTATATCTGCTTTGCATAGGCTCCTGGAGGATCTAAGAGATGCAGTTGTTGAAGAGGGCCTAGAATGTTTTCTAGATGACTGTTTAAGGAAAACAGATAGTAACCTGGAAGGGATAGGCTCTGAAAGCAAAGGGAAAATATGGGTCTGAGGAGATATTTTAATTCATGGTTTCAGTGGTTGGATCCAGCTTTATTAAAAGTTTATGGAAGTAAGCATACCAGGACCAGGACAAAATCCAGGATAAGTTATATAATGAATGAAAAATCATCCACTAAGCTGAAGTTCGGATAAAACACACTTTAATCAAAACAATAAAACAGTAAAAAAAGGTTAATGTTTTCGTGGCACTGCCAATTCCTCAGACCATACAAAACATACATTCTGTTAAAAATCATTTAAACACCATCCTACCAACCAAATACAGAAATAAAATCACATGGCGTGTCTTAATGATGTAAGCCTCTCTTTTTTAGGGCTGGCTTTAAACAGACAGCATTATTAAGTCCTGGATATGCATCTGCTTTAAAATCTAATATCCATCTTAATTCCATGAACTCAGTCTCATTAGCAATGTCACCCTCTCTAATGTTGCTGTTAATCTTTTGTAAAACCAAAAATTTAAACTGATGGGTACCATCTAGTTCTGAGGCATGTTTGGCTAATGCATTAGTAAGTTTTCCATTATGTATGTCATTCACATGCTCAAGTATTCTCTCCTTCAAAGTATGGTTAGTCTTCCCAACATAAAACATTTTACAAGCAATACACTGAGCCCAATAAACAAGATTATTGTCAGTGCAATCTGCATAAAACCGAAACAATAGCTTTATGGGTTCTGGGATGTGCAGCTGATGTCACTGACCAAATGTATCTACAGGCTTTGCATGATCTACAGGCATAAGTATCCTGCCACTCAGAAAGTGTCCTAACAAACCCAGTTTGCTTGTAACATAAATGTTGTTTAAGAGTCCTATTGTTTCTAAATGTAAAATGTGGAACATCTCCAACTACTTCACTCATATCCTCATCTGTCATCAATACTGGCCAATTTTTCTTCAATATGTCACAAACACACAGTTGATATTACTGGAATACATCAAAACAACCCTATTCACACCACTGTCCTTTAGGGGCTGCAAACCTTCTGATTGATGTTCAAGCTTATCAGAAAAATAAGGTTTGATTCCACTTCTGCTATCTTCTTCAATGGCCCGCTCTATGGCTCTATTATATAGCCACATTCTAGCAATTCAATACATAAGGTATCCAAAGCCTTCTCTAAGGATACTGCATCAATGTGTGATTGCATCACCCTGAGGACCTGATTCTTAACCACACTTCTAGGAATATTTCTAGGGTGCATACTCATATTATGTAAAATGTTATTTTTCTTGCAAGATTTCCTAAACATACTAGTCGATAATAAACCCAATTCATTTTTACTGACAGATGTATCTAGGAAGTCAATACTCTCTAAAGAATAGTGCATAGTAAACGTACGAAAAGTAGTGGTATTCTGTAAATAATCAACAAATTGGGTCAATAAATCAAAAGGCCCTTGCCAAACAAGGAAAACATCATCCACAAAATGCCTGTAGAACTTCACATATGTAGCAAAGCGAAAGACTGTAAACACTGACTGCTTCTCCCAGTAAGCTAGGACTATATTTGCATATGAGTTGGCAAATGCCGTCCCCATAGCAACTCCCAATTTTTGTAAAAAATATTCTGTTTCAGAAGTAAAAACATTATTTTTCCAAAATTAAATCTAACAGTGCACAAATAAGTTCCACTTTGGAGTTACAGAATGTGCTCTAAGATGTCAAAAACATTCTAGTACTTTCCACTCCTATATCATTGGGAATAACCGTAAAAAGTGAATTGACATCTAAAGTTACAAAAATTGTATTGTTTAGATCATTAGATTCCCTAGACCATTTGAAAAGATCTTGTAAGAACTGTTTTGTGTCTTTCAGGATACTCCTAACAGACTTCAAAATCTGCCTAAGTTGCTTCTCTACATATATGGACAATGGTTCTGTTGGCCACCCCTTACCTGAAACTATGGGTCAGAATGGGGGTTTCACAGCATCCCTATGAACCTTAGGTAGACCATGTATGATTGGTATCGTAGAATGGTCAACAGAGAAATAAGCATAAAGATCATAGTCAATCTGGTTCATCATTAACAGGTCATATAAATAAAAATTAAGCCTATTAATGATCCCTGTTAACTGAAATCTCTGCAACTTTAAATACACAACTTCATCATTCAACATGTCCATCATGTTATCAATATGCATACCTTTATCTAATAAAACTACCCCACCACATTTGTCCGCTGGTCTAATAATAAGCTGCTGTGTTCTCATTAATTCATTGAGAGTGTCAAATTATAAAAATAGTTTCTCAAATAATAGCAATGGTGCTGCAAGGTGGGGTGAAAATTGCTTTATCTGGTTAAAGTAGAAACTACACTGTCCATTTCCTTATTCTTGAAAAGTATTCTAAAATTAAGCTTCCTTAAAAACAGTTTAAAATCAATCAACAAGTTGTTAATTTTCGATCTGGAAGAGGGAACAAAAGTAAACCCTCTGCTCAATACATTCACTAAAGAACTGTCAAACGTATTTGTAGTGAAGTTGAATACAGAAAAGTCACCTTGTGTATTTTTGGTTATCATTAAAACCGGCATACAATCCCTGGAAAGCACGTCACCACTATCACTTTCTAGTTCCTGCATTGCCTCAAATTCCTCCAATTCTGTTTGTGATGTGTTGAATTAATTTCCCCTGTTGAGTTGGTTTGAAAATGCTGGTTCCATTGGTTCCTTATCCTCTCTGAACGCCTCAGAAAATTTTGAGCAGCAGGGGCGGGATATTCATATAAACTGTCACTACCTGTTTCTTCTGTGTTTCCATTATGAGTATAAGAGGGGGAACTGATTTGGTTGCTAGATTTTGGATAAGCAACCCCTTTCAGGTAATCAAATTTCTTTTCCTTCCTAGCCAAAATGCTATAAATTGATTTGTCTATGGAAGAAAACATGTTATAAAATTTACCCTGGTACTGTTCAAACAATAAATTGTTGGTAATTACCCCCTCAAGGGTGTTAGCTTCTACCATAAGTTCCTCAATTTGGGCATGGTTGTATTTCGTTAGTATTTCTAACAACTCACACCTCTGTCGATCAAAAAGTACAAGCAATTCACAATGCAGGGGGGGAATCAGCCACAAGTCCATTGGGATGTTATCATTGTCGAAGCCCTTTAGGAATTCTACGCACAGCTATACATTCACGGAAATAGTTATTCTCAACTTGTAGTTTTTTAATTTTAAATAATTTTTCTTCCAGAATGTCAGTGAACTGTGAAACAGTATAGTTGTCAGAGGTAGTATTTTTGTTAAAATGTAGCCCTTGTTTCAACCAAACACTAACATTGAAACTGTTAGCATACCTTTCATCTGATCCATTCACAAGATTCCTTGTCTAAACTCATTATCAGACACAAACGTTAGTGACTTTACCGCCAGTTCTCTGTCCTGGAGGGATAGTTGCAGCCTGGGATTCTTATTGATCTAAAGTTGAAAAATGTACTGGATGTACATGAGCACATTGTTAAAGATTCATGGGATTTTTTAGAAAAACTTAGGTCAAATATGATGATGATTTGATATTTTGCACTGTTGATGTGATGAATCTTTTTAATGTGATACCACATGACATTGGACTTGAATGGTTTCACGAGTTTCTCATTGAGTGTAAAAAGTTTTCCAACAATGAAATAAAGAAGTTATGTACTTACCATATTGTTCCATGTGAGTTGTTCATCTTGCCTTCATTCTTTACTGATAGGTTCAGGGACAATCCCTCGGCTTCAAGTAGGCCAATTGCAAGCTCGAGGTCTTCAAATAGCTCGAGGCCAAGTCCCTATCCCGTGATGCACCTGAAGTTACCTCAGATCTTGATTTCTGCATAAAATAATATCATATGTCATTCTTTCACTCCCAAAAAAGGGTATAGAAGGATTGAGCAACCGAGATGGATCCAGCATCTCGGTCATCTAACAGCCAGAAGGGGGTTGGAGGGAGGGGCGTAAGAATGAAGGCGAGATGAACAACTCACATGGAACATTATGGTAAGGACATAACTTCTTTATGTGAAGTTGTTTTATCTCGCCGTTCATTCGTTACTGATGGGTAGCATCCCAAGCACCATTAACCTCGGGTGGCTCACGAGAATATATTTCTCAGGACCATGGATCCAAAGGAGGCCCTGTCAACTTTGTAATGAGTGATAAAGGTATGAGGTTTTGACCAAGTAGCTGCTGCACAAATGTTATCAATGGGAAGTCTGGCAGAAAAGGCAGATGATGTAGAAACTGCTCTGGTTGAGTGAGCTTTAATCTTATTCTGCAAAGGCATATTGGCAGCTGAATAGGCAAAGGTGATACAATCAGATAACCATTTAGACAGAGTTGTTTTAGCCACTGATCTACCCTTCCTGGAGTCCGAAAATGAAACAAAAAGCTAGTCTGATTTTTTGAATTCTTTTGTTCTACCCAAATAAAATCTGAGCTGTCTGTGAACATCAAGTTTGTGCAGCATATACTCTAAAATTGTTTGAATGGTTGGGGAAGAAGACTGGCAAATCAATAATTTGGTTGAGACTGGTTTCAGTGCAAACTCTGGTCAAGAATGAGAGGTTTATTCTAAGTGATACTCTGTCAGCATGGAATATCAAATAGGGAGGCTTGATGGATAAAGCCAGAAGCTCTGACTCTCTGTGGGCAGAAGTAATAACTACCAGAAAGATAGTCTTCTATGACAAAAATTTGAGGTCACAAGAGGAAGCTGGTTCAAATGGTGAAAGAATTATGCGGGAAAGCAAAAAATTTAGACTCCATGGGGCATAGGGAGATTTCACAGGTGGTCTAATATGAAAGGTCCCTTTGAGAAAGCCTTTGAATAACTTATGAGACATGATATTTAATCCTTCAAATCCAAGATGAAAATTAGAAATAGCAGCCAGTTCAACACGAACTGTTGCTGCTGCAGCTCCTTTGTTAAAAATCATAGTCAAGAACTCTAAAATGGAGGCCATAGGGGCTTGGTAAGGATCAATATTATTTTTAAAGGCCCATATAGAAATTGTTTTCCATTTGCTAAGATATAGCTTCCTAGCAGAAGATTTATGAGAAGATAAAAGGATCTGTTTTGTCTCATTGGAAAGGTTATGAAACCTGGCTATGATGAGAATTGGAGCAGCCAAGCTGTCAGCTTCAGGGACTGCAGAGAGGGATGAAGATCCCCCGACAAGTCCGTCAGAAGGTCTGAAACTGGGTCCAGAATTCAAGGGTCCTCCAGAAGATGAAGTCAAAGGAAGGGGAACCAAATCTGACGAGGCCAATGAGGGGCAATAAGAATGATGGTCCTTCTCAGGGTTTTTGCTTTCTGTAGAACCTTGATTATCAATGGGATTGGTGGGAATGCATAGAGGAGACCCGGAGGCCAATCGTGTACAAGTGCATCCCTTGGGGCTTCTCCCGGAGGGGAAATCAGGGCAAAGTAGCTTCTGCATTTCGTGTTCATGTGACTGGCAAAAAGGTTGCAAGGCTGGCCCCACCTGTGGAATATCCTGCCCGCTATTTCTTTTTTGAGGGACCACTCATTGGGCAACAAGATTGCCGTGCTCAGCTTGTCTGCTATCACACTGGATTTACCCAGGATGTGCACTGCCAACAGAAAGTGCTGGGTGGAAACAACCCACTGCCAAACTCTGAGAGCCTTGCGACAAAGGGGGTAAGACCTGGCTCCTCCTTGTTTGTTCAAATACCAGTCCACCGACATGTTGTCTGTCTGAATTGCAATCGTACCCAGAGGAAGAGAGTCCTGAAAGTACTGCAACGCCAAATGTTTGGCTCTCATCTCCAGGACACTGATATGCAGATGAGTCCCTTGATTGGTCCATGTGCCTTGGGCTGTCTTTCTCTGAAAATGCCCCCCCCCCTATCAGGGAAGCATCTGTGGTCACTGTGGCTGCTGGAGGGGGTAGCAGAAATGGGCGTCCTATTATGACATGAAGTGAGGTCAACCACCACTGAAGGTCCTTTTTGCAAGAATTTGTGATCATTATAGTGTGAGACATGGGAAGCTCTTGGTAAGACCACTGAATGAACAACAGCCACTGTAGTATCTGCATGTGCATGCGAGCTAGTGGTATGGCTAGAACTGCTGCTGCCATCATGCCTAATAATTTCAGAACGTCTGATGCTGGTGCTCTGTCTTTTGATATCAGAATGCTGACATGCTGATGAAGAAGAAAGCCTCTCTGCCCTAGTAAAAATTATATGCTGCGATGGCAACAAGGCAGATTTTTCTGAGTTGATTGCAATGCCCAGTTGATTGCAGAGTGACAGAGTGGAATCCCTGGCTTGAAGAAGTTGATGCCTTAAGGTGGCGGAAAGGAGCCAATCGTCTAGGTACGGAAACACCTGGAATCCTAGGCGCCTTAGGTGAGCCGCGACCACTGCCGTGCATTTGGTGAACACTCTGGGGGCCGTAATGAGATGAAAGGGCAGGGCTCGAAACTGGTAATGATTGGCTCCCAGCTGGAAGCGCAGATGATCCCTGGATGGCCTGGCCATTTTATGTGATAGTACACATCCTTGAGATCTATCGAGCATATCCAATTGTCTTTCCCTAACAAGTGAGTATAGACTGACGCGTGACCATCTGGAACTTCTCTTTCTTTACATATTTGTTTAGTCTGCTGAGGTCCAATATGGGTCTCCAGTCCCCTTTCTTCTTGAGTAAGTTCCGCATCCTGTCTGGTCTGCTGGGACTGGTTGGATGACTCTTTTTGATAGCAATGTTTGGACCTCTATTGTTGCCTGTTCCCTGTAACTGGGTGGAACGTCCGGGATTTTTCTTATGAGTGGAGGGGGTGTGGTAAAAGGGATGAAGTATCCTCTGGAAATGATACTTTGTACCCAGCTGTCTTTTGTTAATTTGAGCCAGGCATCTGGATACAAAGATAAGTAATCCCGACTGCTTCCAGAGCAGGACAGTCAGGCCTCCTATCAGGAGAGCTTGTAGGGCTTCCCAGAGAAGTGATCTCTGTCACCCTGGTGTTGCAGACCCCCTCTGTGGCGAGGGTGGTGTCTTCCATTATTGCTCTCTCCTCTGCCTCTGGAGGGAGGTTTACCACGTGTGTCCTGAAAGGCTCCTTGGGCTTTTCGGAACCATATTTTTCCTCCTCTTTGACCTTTAGGGTAGGGTCGGGTAGGGGTGGAAAAACAGAGTGCGATGGCAGACAGAGTCTTTCCATCCTGTTCCCACCTGGTTAAGGTTTTCTTCACTTTAGGCCTGAAAAGGGACGAGCCATCAAAGGGAGTGTTCACGAAGGATGACTTGAAGGGCTCCGCGAAGGAACACAAGTGCATCCAGGAGTGTCTCTTAAGAGCAACTCATTTACCAGCTGCCCTACTCGTTCCATAAGCTGCATAAGAGATGAGGCACATGGATGAGTTGACTATAGAATTGAGGGTAGCAAGCTGGGCGGCAACTTTGTCTGAAGCTCCTCCAGCTACTGTACCCTGAATTGTACCTCCTAGCTCCTTAAGGAGATCTCTTTGTAACCTGGTACAATGGGTTAAATAGTTGAGTGAATGAAGAGTAAAGGTCGCTGAACTAAACATGCACATCCCATATCTATCCATTATCCTAGAGTCTCTGTTAGGAGGATGGATAGACGAGGAAGTCTCAGATATTTCCTTTTTGGTGGCTGCCGCAACCACCATGACATCAACTGGAACACCTTTTGTTAGAAAAGATTTATCAAGAGGGGCAAAAATTAATTTATTAGGCCTCCTAGGGACAGGCTCCATAGTATCCGGAGACTTCCATGCCCTCCATGAGACCAGCTGCATCAGCTCATTGAAGGACGAAGACACCCAAGAGGTGGAGGGCTGAAACCCGAAAGCCTTCTGGAGAACTGACTCATCCTCCATAGGGCTGTTGGACTGCCAGTCAGCCCTCTGCCTAATGATTTCTCAGCAAATAAGATATCCTCAGAGGGGGACTGTGGGGACCCTTCTGACTCATCTAAGTATCTTATGTTAGAGACTCCTGAGGGGAGTCTAGATGTTTCCTCTTACACAATCTCTTCCTGGGAACCTCATCAGTGGGAGCTTCTGGTGAGGTCTCAGAAGAGCAGGGGCCACCCAATGGGGCTTCCTAAGGCTCTGGATCTTTACGCTTGGTCAGGATGTGTGAGGCAGGAGCAGACACAGGCACCTTAGGGGAGGAGGAAGGCAGACCTGAGGTCGAGGATGTCTTAGGAGACATGACTTTCCTCATGGCATCGAAAGCACCTCTGCTCCGATACAAGGGAACCGTCGGATCTGAAGAAACACCCCGGCACCAGGATAGTGGGCTCTGAACCAGAGGTAGGAGCTAAGCTCATCTAAGCCAAAACCCTGAGAGGGAGAGTTAGAACCAAGTCAGTCCGACTGTCCTCCCTGGACCTGACTAGAGAGTGTTGGCTCCTAGAGTCCTCGATCAGCACCGAAGGCATCAGAGTGCACACAGCCAAAGACACTGGAGCAGGCGTCGGCTCCGAGGGTTCCACTATCATCAGGTCTGACTTCTCCGGCTCCGAAGGACCAGCATGGCTTGAAGGAGGAATAGTTTGCGCTGGTGCAAGAGTCTTCGGCTCTGAAGCCATTTGGGTCGAAGTCGATAACATTTTTGCCAAGGCCGGTGCCAACAACAGCTTCTACACCACACGATCCACATCCAGAACTGACAGGCTGATAGAGGACCGAGAGGAGCGCACCCAAGGTGGTACTGATTGAAGCAATGGCCTCTTGGGAACTTTGGACACCACTTCAAAGACTGGAGACCGGCTCTGAAAGGAAAAGACTGTCAGTTCTGATGGCAGTGGAGCCAAAGTAGAAGAGTTTTTTGATTTTTTTTAAGTCCGAAGTCTTAGAAGACTTTGAGGACTTGCTCGATCCATCTTGGTCACTCAAAGCTACTTGAAACGAAGGTTTCAACAACCCTCTGTCGATAAGTTTTCTCTTTCTTTCCTGAAGAACCCCTGAGGAGAAGGAATGACAAATAGCACAGCTGTCTTGCAAATGCAGGGCTCCTAGACAGTGTACACAATTCATGTGGCTGTCTATTACAGACAACTTTTTGGCCACACTTTGGGCACTTCTTAAAACTAGACTTGGGTGCTTGTCTTGGTCAGCCATTGGAAATTTTGGAGAAGAATTACTGTCACACAAAAACAATACTAACAGTAATTTGCTACCAAAAGCCTTAATAAAACCAGGCTAAATCACACACACAGAAATGCAAATCTATATATAAATGTAAATATAATTGTAATATAAATGTGACAGGAAAAGCCTTTACTGTCACCACAACTTTCTAAACACTCAATAAGAGCAGGCTATACAAAAAAATGAATAGCTGCTAAGATATTACACACTATATATGCTAAGAATAAATAGTCAGATTAAACTACTGTTAATTCCAAAACTCTAACAGTAATTATGAATTTAAGCCTTTTCTAAAATGAAGGTTAAACACACTACACAGAAAACTACACGCTAAATACGTTTTTTGCAAAAATAGTGACAAAAGGTCACTGACTAAGCACAGCAAAAGCTAGCAAAAGTTTAAACTAGGCCTAAAACAAGAGGCCAACTAGAAAAAATTTTGAACACACTAAGGGAATGGACTATAATACTGAAACACACACTATGAAGCTGTAAGAGCTTTAAGAAACTATCTAAGCTATTAAACTATCTAAATATGCAAATATCAGCAAGTAATAAGTAGAAAAAAAACAGTTTACTGGCCCGAGCTAAAGCAGAACCTTCGATCTATTTTAGTGGCAAACTAGATCTAAGGTAACTTCAGGTGCTTCATGGGATAGGGACTTGGCCTCGAGCTATTTGAAGACCTCGAGCTTTGCAATTGGCAGACTCGGCATCGAGGGATTGGCTCCGAACCCATCAGTAAAGAATGAATGGTGAGATATAACAACTTCACATCAACTGTTTGGATATTTGCATGGAACTGGTGTTAAAAAACAATTTTGTGTTTATTGATGGTCAATATTTCTTGCAGAAGAAAGGTGTGGCGATGGGGGAAGCTTGTGCCCCCATCTTTGCTAATATAATTTTGCTTCATTGGGAAAAGAAATACATTCTTGGGCAATTTGCTATACCCCCCTGGCATATTTATTTGCGTTTTCTGGATGATTTATTTATTGTATGGAATAAATGCAGGGATGAACTGCAAACATACATCAACTATATGAATGAATCTGCTATTTTTTTAAAGTTTACTTCTGAGTGGAGTGATACTAACATAGCTTATTTGGATGTAGACATTTCTAAAGCAAGTTAAACCAGGGATTGGTTAGCAATATATATCGAAAGCCCACTTTTTCTAATAGTTTCCTGCATTATGATAGCTGCCACCCAGAGCACCAGAAGAGGGGGATAATAAAGGGTCAACTGGTTCGACTTACCAGGATGTGACAGATGATGAGACCTTTAAAACAGAAGCAGGTAAACTTACTGATATGTTAATTTCCAGGAGTTATCCCCCCAACATAATACAGGGTATATACACCGAAGTTAAACATAAAAGAGCTATTGGTCAATATGTCCCCTTACTATCTATTAATAATGATGAGAAGGTGGCCTTTTCATCTCCTGGTGGCAACAACTGTGATGAATTTACCCATGCATTTATTTCCACCTATACCATTAACTGTTGCCATATATGTAACATTTGGAGAAAGAATTGGAATATTTTTTCTTGTTTTTATGGTTTCTTGGATACTGTTCGAACTACTCCTAGGATTGTCTTTAGGAGAGGGAGATCTCTTATGAATTTATTGGAATCCAACAAGGATGACCACATGTTTCCCAATAGCAGGAAGTTTGGGACACATAAATGTGGATTTTGTAGACAATGCCCTTTTATTAAGGTACAGGATGTAATTATTGTGAACAAAATGCAAATTCACACCAAGTTTTTTTTGTAACTGTAACTCTGTGGGAATTATTTATTTGGCTCAATGTTCTCAGTGTCCCTGTTTTTATGTTGGGGAAAACCCAAAGAAATTTTAGAGAAAGAATATATAAACATGTCTTGGATATTAAGAAAGGGGATCTTAAAAACGCCCTGGCCAAGCATGTGTTAGATCACCCTGAACACTGTTTTGGTTTTCTTGGTTTGGATATACTTAGAAAAAATACAAGAGGGGGCCCATGGAATGACTTCATTGAATAAAGGGAACTTAAGTGGCAGATTAGGCTAAATGTCTATAACTACCCTGGCCTAAATGAGAACATGTCTATTTCTAGTGTTTTGAAATTACATTCTTATTCTATATAGCATATATGGGTTTTATTGTGTGATTATTTGAATAGTTTTTTTTAACTTTGCATAGTATGTATTGCTGACATTATTATGCTTTGTCAACCTTTGATTGGTTAACTTGGTGATGTGTTTATGTGTGGGAGGGATATTTAAACAGTGTGATTCTACTTGTTAAGTGTTTCTGAAGATGTCTGTGATACATTCTGATGAAAGCACTTAAACAATAAACTTTTGAGTCTCCTAGCTGCTTCTGTGGTTATCTGTATCCAGCTTGTCACTTATTTATCAAGTTTTTCCTCCTAGATTCCAAACTTCTACAGGAATACCATCAATTCCTGGGGACTTCCCTGTTGATTGGTTATCATCATTTTTATCCCATCTCCTCCTATGCTAACCAGTAGTAACTGAGCCTCATCTACCTCTAATCTTGGCATATTTAATTCTTCCATAAACATTTCTATTTATACCTTTTCTTGATCTCCATATTGCTCTGTTTTATACAAACTTTCATAAAATTTCCAAAATATTTCTAGTTCCACTACAACATCTCTTGTTATCTTCCTTGTTATAGGCTTCCTAAGCTTGGTGACACTTTCTTCTTTCTGTTGCCTGAGTCATTGTGCTAAACGTTTTTGTGCTCTGGCATTATTATCAAAAAATAGTTGCTTAACAGCAATATTTCTAAACTCATGCATATTATCCTTTATTTTCTGCTTCGCATTCTGCAATTGCTCCTCTTCTTGTTCTGTGAGATTCCCCTTATTTTGCAATGCATTGTCAGTCCCTCTAAATAATTTGTGTTGAATTTTAACCATATATATCTTTCTTTTATTTCCACCCCATTTTTAAACTGCACTTTAATTTTATCCAACTCCCTAGCTATATTTTTAGAAGACATTTCTGTCTTCTCTAATAACTCTAAAATAATTTCCACTACTCATTCCTTAAATTCCTCTCTTTTCAGTAGATATGTGAGAAAGTGCCAGTATCCCATTTTTATTTCGTTACACTGCATCATTAGTTTAGTTAGTACTGGCTCATGATCTGAAATAGTTATTGGATGTGTATCAGAACCTAAAGGCACATGATTATGTGAAATGTAAGTTCTGTCTAGCCTAGCTCTGTTTCTGTATCTTGAGGAATAATATGTAAATTCACTCCAAATTCCTACTACTGAATTCACATTTTCTAGCCCAACTATTTTAATACATTTCTTCAAAAATGTACCCTCCTTTGTTATATTTTCCCTTCTGCCCCCCGACACATCTTCACTGCTGCAAATCAAATTCCATTCCTCAACTATAAGTAATATTCCCTGATGAAAACTTGATTATTTCTCCCAGTATTTTAAATTCCATGATAGCATTTTTAGGTGGAATATAAATACATGCCAGTGTAATCCTCCTCCCTTGCCAGTAGCCCTTTAATACTAAATATCTACAATTACTATCTTTTTTATTCTCTTCTATCACTATTGGAGCTCCTCTTGCAACTAATATAAGTACTCTTATTTCCCTTTGTCCCAAGCATTCAGCTGAATGACTGTCCTGAAAACTTTCTTTATAAATTCACGTTCATTTCTTTCCAAATGTGTCTCCTATCGCATAGCTATTTGCACTCTACACTTTTAATATAGTTCACTACTCTTTCTTTTCTGTATATATCTGAGAGACCATTAACATTTACAGATCATATCGAAAGGGTCATTATATTAAAAAGTTATTATTCCCACCTTTTTATTTGTAACAGCTTTTTTGATAACTATCTAGTTCCAGCTTTTGTGTTACATACACACACTAATGTTTGGCAGACTGACCATTTATACAGTTGTTTCTTGTCATATCCATTTGAGCCTGTATCACATCTTCCAAGACATTTTGTTTTATTGAAAGCCCTCAAAAACATACACCCAACACACCCCAAAAACCTATCAGCTTATGTACAACTTCAAATACTAAAGTTTTACCTTCCTAATAAGAACAGTTTCCCAAAGTGACAGCCACACGCTCAAACTTGGGTTAACCTAAAAGGAAGGTTATCTATGCTAAGACACATGGTACAGCCTGTGCTTCAGCTAAGTGCTGTCTGGTTTTGTCTTATCTTTATTGCTTTCCCAGAATGAGAAAGCACTTTAATGTTTTTAGAAAACATTATCTCATAGCCATTGAAAGAAAGAAAGCCTTTCAAAGAAAGTATTCTGTTTTTATTGCTCTTTATCAGATTGTCTCCATGACACATGAGAACCAGATATAGAGTTGCTTCTACAAGTATTTATTTATTTATTTGCTAGAGGTGAACTTTATTATATGAAATGTTCTTTTTTATAAAACTCATAAAACTTGTTACTAGATAAAGCCAAGAGCCTTAATCCAGTCATTCATTATGCAAGAATGAGAAAAAAGCACATCATTTTTTTCTTGTATCATACTCTTTTGAACAGACTTTTCTTGTTTGTATATATATATATATATATATATATATATATATATATATATATATACACACACACACTGCAGTGCCTACATTTCTTAAAACTGAACAAAGAAGGGAAAAAAAACAGGTGCACCAGTTTACTTTAATATCCCAATTACACTTGAAAACAACCGAGAAAACTTTATAGAATGCAGATATCATACACTATAAAAATATTACTGTTAAGAGAAAGAAAAAGAAGTTATGTACTCACCATAACATTTCATGTTTTTGGTCCATCTCATCCTTCATTCTTACACATGGGTTCAGAGCTGATCCTCGGCTCCGACTCAGCCTTTTTACAAGCTCAAAGTCTTCTAGTTGGCAAGTGGCTAGGTAGGCATCCCATAATGCACCAATATAATCCCCAGCTCTTGTTTGCTTCTAACTAAAGAGAAATAACAAAAAAACATGTAGAAAGAACCCAATAATAAAAGGTCTCCACTTAATAATAATTTTCTCCTGTCTCCAGATCTTTCCAGAATGGAGGTAGGAGGGTGGGTTAATAAGAATGAAGGGCGAAATGGGCTACAAACATGGAACATTATGGTGAATACATAACTTCTTTATGTTCTGTAGTCCTATCTCCCCTTCATTCTTACACATGGGACAGCGTCCTAGCAACTTATGCCTAGGTGACTCAAGGAAAAATACTCCTGAGTACCGTGGAACCAAAGAATGCTCTACCCCTGGAGGTCAAAACCAATTTGTAATGAATAATAAATGTGTAAGGCGTATCCCAAGTTGCTGCTGCACAGATATTATCAAGTGGGACCTTGGCTTGAAAGGCTGCAGAAGTAGACTGAGATCTCATAGAATGAGCCTTAATTTTGAAAGGTAAAGGCTTACCATCAGAAGAATAAATGTAAGCTATACAGCTGGAGATCCAATTAGAAAGGGTCACTTTGGAAACTGGGAGACCTAATCTGGAGTCAGAGAAGGAAATAATTGGTCTGATTTCCTGAATTCCTTGGTCTGGTGCAAATAAAACCATAACTGTCTGTGAAAGTTCAACTGAAGAAATCCGTATTCTGCTGCGCTTGAATGATTAGGGAAGAACACTGGAAGCTCTTTGGACTGGTTCAGAGTGTTATGTGTGCAGACCTTGGGGACAAAGGATGGATTAGTATGGAGAGATACTCTGTCTTTGTGAAATATCAAATATGGGGATTTGACGGATAGTGCTTGCAACTCGGAAACCCTTTTAGCAGATGTGATTGCCACTAAAAACAAGGTCTTCCAAGACAGACATTTCAAAGGAGACGAATGGGCTGGCTCAAAAGGTGGAAATGTTAATTTGGATAAAACAAAATTCTAATTTAGATAACACAAAATTCAAGTCCCATGAAGCAACCAGTTCTTGAAGTGGGGGGGGGTCTTCACAAAGTGGCACCTTTAAGGAAGATGTTGCACAGCCTATGTGACATCAGATTAGAATCTTGTTAACCCAAATGAAAATTGGAAATTGCTGCCAACTGAACCCTGATTGTGGCAGCCACAGATCCCTGGTGATAAAGTTCTGACAAGAATTCCAATACCACCAGGACAGATGCAGTATAAGGATCAACATTCCTTTCCTCAGCCCAGATAGAGAACCTCCTCCATTCACTTGTGTATAATTTCCTAGTGGAGGGTTTATGAGAAGATGCAAGAATATTAGTCACAGAGGGTGAGAAATTGTGAAGCCTGACTAGGGATGGAACTGGAGCAGCCAAGCTGTCAAATTGAGGGTGTGTAGGCTGGGGTAAAGAGAGCCTGACATGTGCGTCAAGAGATCTGGCACACGGTCCAGAGTTCTTGGATCATCTAATAGGTGATGCCCGAGGATGGGGAATCAAACTTGATGAGGCCAGTAAGGAGTATTGAGGATCAGTTTGCTTCCCAGCAGTGTCACTTTCTGAATCACCTTGGATATGAGAGGAAAGGGCGGGAAAGCATAAAGGAGACCCAGAGACCAATCATGAACAAGTGCATCTCGGTGACTCCCCTGATTGCTGCATCTGGCATTGATCGGGCTGGCAAAAAGATTGCAGCAAGGCTGTCCCCATCTGCGGAAAATCTGCTCTGCTATTTCCTGCTTCAGAGACCACTCATGAGGCATCAAAAGTGCCTGGCTGAGTTTGTTGGACATCACGTTGGCTGTCCCCGGGATGTGCATTGCCACTAGAAAGCTCTGAAAAGATATCACCCATTTCCAAACCCAAATGGCCTCTCGACAGAGTGGGTATGATCTGGTTCTACCTTTTGCTGAGATACCATACTACCGACATGTTGTCTGATTGTATTGCAATCGTCCCAAGAGGAAGAAGGTCGTGAAGTGCTTGCAATGCCAGGAGCACCGCCCTCATCTCTAGAACACTGATATGCAGGTGAGCCTCATGATCTTGCCATGTGTCTTGGACAGTCCTGCCTAGATAATGCCCCCCCACCTTATCTGTGAGGCATCTGTGGACACAGTGGCAACAGGTTGGTGAGGGAGGAATGGAGTGCCTGTAGTTAATTGATTGGGTTGACTCCACCAACTGAGGTCCTTCTTGCAAGACTCTGTTAACAGAATGTGTTGAGTTAGGGCAGTGGCTGGAAGGACCACTGGGATGACAGAAGACACTGAAGAATTTGCATGTGTAGTCTGGCTAATGGCACTAGTAGTATGGTAGAAGCCATGGTCCCTAGAAGCTTCAGAATAGTCTTGGCCTTGACTTTTCAGA
Organism: Protopterus annectens; assembly: GCF_019279795.1. Taxonomy (NCBI): domain Eukaryota; kingdom Metazoa; phylum Chordata; order Ceratodontiformes; family Protopteridae; genus Protopterus; species Protopterus annectens. Next base: position 12,667,085 of record NC_056739.1, read on the forward strand.
GAGGGAGGAGATGGTGAATTTGTAGTACAAGATTCTGTGCCCATGTGCCAACATGGTTACTGTGTCTATTTCTGCGGCTATAAAAGTCACACATTGAGAGGGCAATAAGGCATATTTTTCCCAGTTTATAGTAATCCCCAACTTGGCACAAAGTTGAATAGTGGTGTCCCTGGTCTGAAGAAGTAGATGCCAGGTGGGGGCAGTCAGGAGCCAGTCGTCCAGATACGGAAACAGCTGAAATCCGAGACGTCTCAGGTGAGCTGTCACTACTGCCATATACTTGGTGAAAACCCTGGGGGCTGTGGTGAGACTAAAGGGCAGAGCACGAAACTGGCAGTGACTGGCTCCCAGCTGGAAGCGTAGCTGACTCCTCAATGCCCTGTCCATTTTTATGTGGTAGTAAGCATCGTGGAGGTCTACTGAGCACATCCAAGTGTCTTTCCCTAGGAAGGGGAGTATAGACTGCAGTGTCACCATCCAGAACTTGTCCTTCTTTATGGATTCATTTAATTTGCTGAGGTCCAAGATGGGCCTCCAGTCCCCTATACGTTTTTTCACTAAAAAGAATCTGGAGTAAGCTCTGAATCCTATTTGGTCTGTGGGGATGGTTTGGATGACTCTTTTTGCAGGCAACTAGTTGACTTCCACAGTTGTTTGATCCCAGTGATTGGGTGGAACATCTGGGATCCTGCTGGGGACATGAGGTGGCAAAGAAAAGGGTATGGAATAACCTCTGGTGATAATTCTTTGTACCCATCTGTCTCAAGTAATACTTAGCCAGGCTTCTAGATACAAAGAAATGCGACCCCTGACCAGCTCCAGAGAAGCACAGTTGGGCCGGCCCTGAAACGAATCATGGCCTCCCTGGTTTTGCGGTCAGCCCCTGCCTCTATGGTGACATTTACCATTTCCTCCTTCTCTGCCTCTGAAGGAAGAGTCACCTTGTGCATCCTGGAAAAACCTCTGTGACTTCTTGAACCACATTTTACCACCTCACTGACCCTTGGGATACGGTCTCGAGAGGACGGTAAAACGTACTCCCATGGCAGAGAGTGTTTTTCCTTCTTGCTCGCACCGAGTGAGTATGTCCTTTACCTTAGGTCCAAACAATGAAGAACCATCAAAGGGGACATTGGTAAAGGTAGGCTTGAATGGCTCCACAAAATTACACAAGTGCATCCAGGAGTGCCTCTTTAGGGATACTCCTGAACCCGCTGCTCTGTTTGCTCCATTGACTGCATAAGAGATCAGCCTCATGGACGAGTTGACAATAAAATTCAAGGTGGACAACTGAGCAGACACCTTCTCAGGGACTCCCTCAGTAGATGTACCTTGTAGAGTCTCTCCTAACTCCTTAAGGAGATCTCTCTGAAGCCTTGTAAAGTGTGTTAGGTAGTTCAGCGATCTAAGAGTAAATGCTGCTGACGAAAAGATACGCTTCCCGTATCTGTCCATCATTCAAGACTCCTTATTCGGCGGATGGACAGAAGTCATCGTCTCCAGTAGCTCCTTCTTAGTGGCCGCCGCCTCCACGATGGCATCTACAGGAACACCCTTTGACAAAAATTCCTTCTCCTTGGGAGCTGACAGAAATTTATTTGGTCTCCTGGGGACTGGCTCCATGACATCAGGAGTCTCCCACACGCTTCCGACTAACAAGCTCTAACAGTTCGTCGAAGGGTGGAGACACCCAAGAGGCTGAAGGTTGAGACCCGAAAGCCTTCAGGTACACAGACTCCTCATCAGAAGGGATAAGAGTGGGCCAGCCGTACCTCTGCTTAAGGATTTCCAAGATGTCTACAAAGGAGACATCATCAGAGGACAAACTGAGGGACCCTTCTGACTCCTCGAGGTTGGTGTCAGAGGTAAGAGACTCATCCTGTAAGTCTACATGCTTCCTCTTGCATGTCCTCTTCCATGGGGGTTCCTCGGAAGGATATTCCAGGGAGGTCTCGGAAGAATGGGAGCCACCAGCTGGAGGCTCTTGAGGCTGTGGGTCTCTGCTATCCAAAGAGGGAGTAGGTGCTGAGACTGAAGTATGTGCCCAAGGGGGAAGTGTGTCAGTACCCCTGGGTAGAGCTGATGATCGGGGTAGCACACTCCATCTCAAAGGCTGACCTCACCAGCTCCAAGGAGACAGAGGATGCCATCGGCTCCGAGATAGATGTAGGGTCTGAGCTCACCCTAGCTGATGCACCGAGAGGAAGGCTCGGAACCGAAGAGGTCCAGTTTGAGGCGTCCCTGTCGGGGCTGACTGGGGAGCTTTGGCTCCTAGACACCACGGAAGGCACCGAAGGTGTCGGAGCAGAACTCGGCTCCAAAACAACCTCAAGGGGAGCTGGAACCGAGGGTTCCACCAGTGGTACTGAGCACTCTGGCTCCAAAAGCCCAGCATGGCTCAGAGGAGGAATCACAGAAGGGATACTGGACTCAAGTGGCCCTGGAACCGACTGGGTCGGAGCCAACATTTTAGGCAAGGCAGATGACTTCAGGAGTCTCAGCACTACTCTCTCCACATCTTCTTCTGATAAGCTCCTGGAAGATCTGGAATACAGTGTTGGAGATCCAGATCTCTGTAGTATGGGGGACCTTAATGTAGGGGAGACCGGCAAAGGCTCTGTAGACCGGCTCCAATGTCTGCTATCAGTGGTTGGCTCCAAACTGCCTGGTGCTGACATTGTAGCCATAGTAGTAGTAGTACCCTTGATCGGCTCCAAACTCAGTGATGCTGAGGAGGCAGCAGGTTTGTCAGTTTTAGAAATTTTGAGAGGAGGTTCCAAAGCACTAGCCAGTGCTAGGGAATGCCTCTTAGAAGGTTTAGATTTTTCCTTTTTGGATCCATATGACTTAGAAGAGAAGGAAGAGCTAGCCAGATCTTCCTCAAAGGAGGGCTTAAGGAGACCTTTTAATATAAGTTTATTCTTTCTCTCCTGCAATACCCTGGCACTAAATGAGTGACAAAAAAGACACATTTCCTGTAAATGGATGGCCCAAGACAGTATACACAGTTACTGTGGCCATCCATTACAGACATCTTCTGTGAACATTTCACACACTTTTTGAAGCCAAAGGGCTTATGACCCCTGACCTCCTTAGACATCTCACAGAAGATTAAGCCACTCAAACACACAGAGAGGAAAAAAAGAGACTGAGAGGACCAGGTCCTCTAACTTAAACGGGCCTAGCCCTTAAAGTACCAGCAGACACACAACCACGAGTATTAGGTCCTCTAACTTAAACGGGCCTAGCCCTGGGTAGAAAGAGAAGGGGAAACCTAAGTCCTCTAACTAAAATGGACCTAGAAGAGGAAAGGGGTTAGAAAAGACAACTTTAACCACTCACGTACATACACTCAGAGATAGAGAACGAAGGTCAGGCACCCTGTTCTAAATGCAAATACAATACAACTATGCAGAGAACTCCACAAGAAAAAGCTAGTGTTTTTAAAACTAAGAACACAGCACACCGAGAAAGCTTATCTAAATTATACAAAGTACTGCACACACAGTCTAAACTATGCGCAACAGCGACTACACTACTAACAATCAACAATATCTAAACTACAAGAAAATTATATGGCAAAGGCCCAAGATAAACTAACTGGCACACAGGATACCAATGAGAACGAAAAGGCCAATGGCCAACTGTTCTCAGAAAACTAACACACAGGGAAAATACCCAGAAAAAAACTCAACTATCTAACTACAGAAACGTCACTCGCAAAGGTTATATAAGGCTATCTAAATTTGAAAAACAGTACAAACTAGCTAAAAAATTAGGAAAATGTGTTAGACTTAGCCATGGCCCAGAAGAAGCACATCTGAACTCGTCGACGTGGCAAACAAGATCTGGGTATTGTACTGGTGTACCATGGGATACCTACCTAACCACGAGCCAACTAGAAGACTTTGACTTTGAAAAAGACCGAGTCGGAGCCGAGGATTGGCTCCGAACCCATGTGTAAGAATGAAGGAGAGATAGAACTACAGAACATGTTATGTCTTACCATAACATTCCATCTGTGCTGTTGATCTTCACTAATCCTTGACTGCGGGCTTGGTTCTGAGCCCCGTAACTGACTAGGCTGTTATTTCAGCTTGCACCTTCCAAAACTCTTGAGCTAAGCTCTACCCACAATGTTCCTCACCAAATTACCTCACATCAAGTTTGCAAACAATGGTGGCAGACAAGAAATGATAGATACGATGCCATATCTGTGTCCATATTATGAAACCCAAGCTTTGGGAGAATCTGATCCGCCAAGAGTTTTAAAGGCAGGGGTAAGGAGGGAGGGAATGTCAAGGATTAGTAAAGATCGACAGCACAGATGGAACATTATCATAAGGCATAACTTCTTTATCTGATGTTGTCAATCCTCATGTAATCTTTGACTGTGGGACAGAGTCCATAGCTACTGGATCTTGGGAGGTCTCACGGAAGAATATTCCTGAGCACCATTAAGCCGAATGGTGCATTTCCCCTAGAGATCAGGTCCAGTTTGTAATGCGTAATAAAGGTATGAGGAGATGCACATGCTGCTGCTGCTGCACAAATATCATCTAAAGAAGCTCTGGCATGGAAAAACTGCAGAAACTGATATTGTTCTAGTCGAATGGGCTTTTACAGGTCCTGGTAGGTGCACTCCCTTTTTGTTACAGACAAAGGTGATACAGTCTCTATAGTTATTTAGCTAGCATAACTTTAGAGACTGGGCTTTCTAAAGTGACTGAAGAAAAAGAAATAAAAACCTGGTCAGATTTTCTGATTTCCTTTGTTCTGTGAAGGTAGAAATTTAATTGTCAGTGTACATCTAATAAATACAGATAGTACTCCCCTTTATTGGAACAGTTGGGGAAAAAAGACCAGGAGTTGTATAGTCTGATTGATAAGTGACTCAAACAACCTTTGGTAGAAAGGAGGGATTTGTCCAGAGGGAGACCCTGTCCTTATGAAAGATTAAGTAGGGAGGTTTGCAGTATAAGGCTTGTACTTCAGATATTCTCCTGGCAGAAGTGATAGTTATTAAAATTAAGGTTTTCCAGGACAAGAATTATAAGTCACAACTTGCTGAAGGCTCAAAAGGGGGGAAATAAGAGCTTGCAGAACCAGATTCAAATCCCATGGCATAGAGGGTTCCTTATATGGAGGACTGAGCATTAAGGGTCCTTTCAAAAAGGCTTTGCAAAGTTTATGTGACATAAGGGATAAACCATTGAAACCAGTATGGAAGTTAGATATCGCAGCCAGATGCACTCGAATAGTAGAGGCTGATGAGCCTGCCTCAAAGAATACAGCCAAGAAGTCTAAAACTTTATCAACGGGTACTGAATATGGGTCATGATTACACTCTAGTGGCCATTTAGTAAATTTTTGCCACATGTTATGGTACAATTTTCTAGTTGAAAGTTTGTGGTGGGCCAGAACAATGCATTAGACTGGGGAAGTGAGGGAGGAATGACTGGCAGTCATGGGAACTGGAGAAGCCATGCAGTGAACTTGAGATGCTGCAGATTCGGATGAACCAGTCCCTCTGAGTGGGACAACAGGTCTAGAGCTGGGTCCAGTATCCAAGGTTTCTGAAGTAAATGAGGCCATAGGAAGGGGAACCAGACCTGATGAGGCCAGAATGGGGCGATGAGGCTTATTTTGTTCTTCAACCCATTGGCTTTCTTTAGAAACTGACATATTAGGGAAATCATAGGAAAGGCATACAATAGACAGGGGGGCCAATCATGAAGGACAGCGTCTCTGGGTGACTTCCCCAGTGGGGAGGATAAGGGCAAAATAACTGCTGTACTTGTTGTTTAGAGGGGAGGCAAAGAGGTCACAGCAAGGTTAGCCCCAAAGGTGGAATATCTTGTCAGCCACCACTGGATTGAGAGAGACCACTCATGAGGCATGAGAATGGATCTGCTCAGTTTGTCTGCAATCATGCTGGAGCTCCCCAGAATGTACATTGCCATTAGAAAGCAGTCAGAAGAAATTGCCCCTTGCCATACTCTGAGCACTTCTCGACAAAGAAGATAAGATCTGGTTCCCCCCTGCTTGTTGATGTACCAGACTACCGACATACTGTCTGTTTGAATTGCAATCATTCCCAAGGGGAGGGCATCTTGAAATGCCTGCAACGCTAAGAGCACTGTCCTCATCTCTACAACACTGACATGCAAATTGGCCTCCAGCTGGGATCAAGTGCCTTGGACTGTCTTTCCCAAATAATGCCTCCCCCACCCTATCTGGGGCGCATCCATGGTCATGATGGCCTGGGGATCAGGAAGGGTAAAGGGATGGCTGAACAAAATTTGTTTGGAGTGGAGCCACTAATTCGGGTCTTCTTTCCACTGAATGGTGATCATAATCAGATGTGAAACTGACTGATTCAATAAGGACCACTGGGAGGCCAGAAGCCATTGAAGAATTCATATGTGATATCTGGCCAGGGAAACTAGAGTGATAGAGGCTGCCATTGACCCTAGAGCCTGCTGCAAATGATCTGGCTGACTTGTGATCTGATTATTTGAAGCCTTTCTAGGGAAAGAGACCCAATGCCCGTGACTGTGTCTAGCATAGCTCTAGTGAATTCCAGCTGTTGGGATGGTTCTAAATGGGATTTTTCGCAGTTTACAGTGATTCCTAAGGTGGAATAAAGAAAAAGAGTACAATTTCATGCCTTTATGAGTTGATGCCTGGTGGGAGCAGTAAGAAGCCAGTCATCTAGATATGGAAACACAGAATCCTAGCAGTCTGAGGTGAGCTGCTACCACTGTTATGGATTTGGTAAACACCCTGGGGGCTGTGGTGAGACCAAAGGTCAGAGCCTTGAACTGATAGTGACTAGCTCCCAGCTGGAAGTGCAGGAATCTCCTGGACCATTTTTCCATTTTCATATGGTACTATGTATTCTGTAGATCTATTGAGCACATCCAATTGTCCTTTTCCAAGAAGGGAAGTATAGACTAAACTGACACCATCCAGAATTTGGTTTGCTGAACTGATTTGTTCAACTTACTGAGATCCAAAATCAGTCTCCAGTCCCCTGTTTTCTTTGGCACTAAAAAGAATCTTGAGTAAATCCCGGATCCTCTCTGGTCTGGTGGGGCTGCTTGGATGACTCTTTTGTCAAGCAGTTTTTGAATTTCTAAGACTGCTACATCCTTGTGACTGGGATTCTTCTTAGTATTTTTAGTTCTTCTAAAAAGAGGATGTTGTAACCTCTGGTAATAATCCTCTACACTCATTTGTCCATTGTTATCCTTAGCCAGGTAGATTGGTACAGGGATAATCATCCTCCAATTGCCTCTAGAGGAAGGCAATCTGGCTTTCTTTCAGGAGCGCTGATAGGAGTTAGCAGTGAAAGAGTCCCTGGAACCCTGATTCTATGGGCCATTTCTGCCTCTTGAATGGTGTCTTCCATTGTTACTCCCCCCTCTGCTCCACTGGAAGTCACTGCCATATAATTCCTGGAAAGGTCCTTGGGTATTTTTAAACCATAGCCCCCCACTTCTCTGGTTCCTGGAATAAGGCCATGGAGGAGTGGAGAAGCATATGCCAATGGCAGAAAGGGTCTTCCCATCTTTCTCACATCTGACTAGAGTCTCTTTAAAATTGGGAACAAATAGGGAAGTTCCGTCAAATGGGGCATTGACAAAAAGAGACTTAAATGTCTCCGTGAAATCACATAACTGCATCCAGGCGTGTCTTCTGGTCATAACTGAACCCACTGCTCTTCTTGTCCCTTCAGCAGCATGAGCAATTAGTCTCATGGAAGAGTTGGAGATAAGATTCTAGGGTGGTGAGCTGAGAAGCCACATTGTCTCACATGCCTTCAGCTACTGCTCCCGAAACAATACCTGATAGCTCTTTAATCAGATCTCTTTGAAGCCTGGTAAAATGTGCCATGTAGTTCAAGGACCTGAGAGTGAAGGTTGATGAAGTGTATACACGCTTCCCAAATCTATCATCATCCTAGACTCTTTGTTAGGAGGATGGATTGTAGGACTTTCATCAGCAAGTTCCTTCTTGGTGGCTGCTGCTACCACCATGGCATCCACAGGAATTCCTTTGGCCCAGTGTTGCTGATCCTGAGGGGCAGACAGGATATGATCAGGTCTCTTTGGGACTGGTTCAATAGAGTCAGGTAACTTCCAAGCCCACTAAGCGATCAACTTAATGAGATCGTCAGCAGGTGGAGAGATCCAAGAGGTAGAGGACTGGGCATGAAAAGCCTCTAGGTATACTGATTCCACCAAGGAAGGCTGGAGAGTAGTCCAGCCACCCATCTGTTTAAGAATTTCTAGGATGTCCCCAAAGGAAACATCTTAAGGGGGTGACTTAGAGGAACCTTACCTCTCACTGAAATCAGTATCTGTGATGGACTCTTCAGGGGAGTTCAAGTGCTTCCTCTTGCACTTCCTCTTTGAAGGTGCCTTTTCAGTGGGGTGATCCTAAGAGGTATCTGAAGATGTCATAACCAGTGTGGTTTGATCCTGAGACTTTTGTGCCCTCTGTCCCAGGGAAGAGACTGGAGGAAGCTCCAGTCGAGGGGAAAGACAAGATGTTTGGTCCGACAGGGAAGGCATAAACTGTTTGCCTACAATGGACAAGGCCCTCTCTATGGCCTGAAATGTAGGCCTACCCATAGAGGGATGAGAGCCCAGAACCGAAACAGATTCCTTCAGAATCATGGTCCCACCCTGCACCAAGAAGGCTGCCTACAAAGCTGAAGCCAGGGTTGAGAGTACATATGCAGAAGCACTGAGAGGCATGGAAGACTCCAAAAGTATCGAAGTTGAATCCCGACCCTCAGAACTGGCAAGGAAGCCTTGATCCTGGGAGGTCTCTGGGTTTGACAAACTCAAAAAACTCAGGGTAGCTATTGGTGCTGGAGAAGTAGCACTGACTAGCACTGAAACAGTCTAAGTGGGAGGGTCGGTACCAGAGGCTCCAAGAACTCACCTGGAGTCAAAGGAGGAATAAGCAATGGTGTGGAAGAAGGTAAGGTTCCAGAGCTAACATTGCTAGGAACCATGGAAGGAGATACTCCCCTCACCATAAGGAGCTGATCCACCAGTCTCATAATATCAGATTCGGCCAAACTTTTGGTGGATTGAACTGAGGAAGCTGATGGTGACTTTGGTGGATGTTTCTCCAAAAAGGGACTGGGAAGATGGTCCACAAAGGGATCTACTAAGGGGGAGCATGTAGTACATGGTAAATATATAATTGAAGATTCCTTCGGTTCCGTAGGCTTGGTCGGTCTGAAGGGGATGTGTCTTTAACTGATATCAGAACTGTAGTAGTCTGCACCGAATCAGGTACCAAAGACATTGGCGCTGAAGAATTCAGTGCAGAAACAGGCATTGTTGGTACCAAGGACTGAATATTTTGGCCCATCAGTTCTGAGGAGGTTGACAGCACCATGGGAGTCTTGGCAATTTTGCTTGGGTGGTTCTGATGAATGTGTCATAACCAACTGACTGCTTCATTGGCTTGAAAGAGGAGGAAGAACAACAACTTGGCTTCAGTTTTCAGACCAGATAAGGCCTTGTCAAAGTCCAACTTAACCTTTCAAAATTATTTTTTTTTTACAGTCAGAGTTCTGTGGCTGAAATCGTGACAGACTGCACAGTCCTCTTGTAGATGGACCACACCTAAGCAATATACAAATACAGTGTGCCCACCTGAATTTGGCATCTTCCTATCACATTTTGGCACCTCTTGAAATCAGAAGTACCTTGGAAGGGTTTGTCGGCCATTAGAAAAAACAAATGCCACAATCAATACACACACACACACACACACACACACACACACACACACACACACACACACACACACACACCAATCATATTAAGAACAAAAAAAGGGCTTTTTTTAGACTAAGGAGAAAAAGGGCAAGAAGAAAGGATATACCGACAATGATATTTAAAAATACCAGAAAGTGAAAGGGGAAAAGGTACTTGAGAAAACTACCTAATGGTAAATAAGAGAAAAAAACACACAAACACAAAACAAACTAAACTACCCAAAAGGAGGAGCAGGTAGAGCAGATACTGGGATGATAGAGAGAACAGGAAAATCTAACTTACAGATGTGAAGTTGTTCCATCTCGCCATTCAATCCTACTGATGGGTTCGGAGCCAATCCTTGGCTCTGACACAGCAAACTGTAAACGGTCGAGGTCTTCAACCAGCTTGAGGTCAACTCCCTATCCCATGATGCACCTTGTGCCTCCCCCAAATCTCGTTTGCCACTGCAACTATATCAGACGTTCACCAGCTCTGGCCAGTGAAAATTATATTTCTTATTCGTTTGTTGGAAAGTTTTTCCAGTAGATAAGTGTATTTTATAAGTTTGCTTTCTACAGTAGTTTAGGCATTTTCTTAGTGTACTGTTGACTCTCTTTTGTAGTGTATTGTCGTGGCCATATTTTTAGGCTTTAGTTATCCTCCTAACCTGCAGACTAGTTTTTCTTGTAAGGTAGTAGTAGTTGATATAAAACTTAGGTGTGTGATTTTAGAGCCCATTTAACTTAGAAGGCTAGTACATTGTGCCTTAACAATATTGTGGCTGTTTTTGTTGTTCAGGCCTTGTTAGATTACCCTTTTGATAAGGAGTTCATTGCTAGCATTAGATTTAGTCTTGTTAAACTAAACAGAAGTCAGTTTACTGTTTGTGTGTATATAACAGCCCTGTTATATTAGAGGGCTAGTAGAAGTTACTGTTGTTTAACAAGCCTACATATTTTCTATAGGCTTTCTTTTTTTGTCATAGGTATTGCTGTTAGTTGAAAACCAAACAAAAACACTGGAGTCAGAATAAGTTAAGCGCTTTCATCCCATTTATTACAGAACTTCTTCTTGCTGTTAGTTGCCCTATGTCTTAGCAGAAGAAGGAAAAATCCAAGTCTGGAATTAAAAAATGCCCCAGATGTGGACAAAAAATGTCCCCCATTGATGGACATACTAATTGTGTATACTGTCTAGGTGAGGTACACCTACAGGAAGACTGTTCTATATGCCACTCTTTTAGTTCCAGGGTGTTGCATGAATGTAAGAGAAAACTAATGGATAGAGGTCTATTGAAATCCTCTTTTCAGTAGTCACTTGATAAGGACAACCGTGACAGATATTCTAAAACTTCTTTGAGTTCCTCGCAACCGAGGAAAAGCCCATCAACCAGTGAATCAAGGCCGGAAAAGTCTTTAATGGTGGCTCCACTGTCAACGGAGCTGACTGTTGCTACAATTAGGAGCTGATCCCTGGTATAGGAGCCAGTGTGTCCTACCCTGAAGTCCCCAATATTACAGTAAGTGGCTTCATCTGTTCATTCTTCTTGTTCTTTAAGCAGGCTTTCAGATATGAACATGGATCATGTGGTGCAGAAGGTTCTGCAGACACCGGCACTTGCCAAACTTTTATCGGGGCTAATCCCTAGGACTTCAGAAGCAACAACCCCCCCCTCACACCGTCTTCTGTTCCTCCTCCACTCCATCTCGAAGTTTCACAGCCAGAGTGCTTGGAGCTGATGATTGTGGAGCCTTTCGGTCCGGTACCTACTTCAGGCTTGTCAGTCCTGACTACCCTGACATCTTTGGTGCTGACCGAAGGATCTAGGAGCCAATGCTCGCTGGTCGGGTCCAGGGAGGATAGTCGGACAGATTTTTTGGTTACGAATTTGCCTCTCGGGGCCTCGACTTGGGTGAGCGCAGCTCCAACCCCGGGCTCAGAGCCCTCTGTTCTGGCACCAAGGGAATCTTCCATAACTTTAGATCCGGGGGTTTCTTTGCATTCGGACCGAGGTGCCTTCGATGCTATGAGGAGGGTGTTGTCCACACCGACAACCACACCATCAGAACCAGCAGCTCCTTCCCCAAAGCACCGGTGTCTACCACTTCATCACACATCCCTCTAAAGCATAGAGACCCTGAGCCTCAGGAAGCCCCATTGGGCAAGCCTTGCTCTTCTGAGACCTCTCCAGAAGCTCCCACTGAAGAGGTTCCCAGGAACAGACTTTGCAAGAGAAAGCATCTGGACTCCCCACAGGAATCCGTCACTTCGGACACTGACTTAGATGAGTCAGAAGGGTCCCCACAGTCCCCCTCAGAGGATATCTCCTTCACAGATATCCTGGAAATTCTTAAGCAGAGGGGTGGCTGGAAGTTTATTAACCCTACTGATGACACCTTATCTCCACCCTACTTTATGCCTCTCCAATATATACCAACCTAAGGCAATGCGATCTAAACAAGCTAGAGACCTGCTACAACAAAATCGCCAAATTCGCCACAGGGGCATCCTACCGTAGTCACCACTGTCTCTCACTTGCTGAACTGGGCTGGCTTGAACTCCCTCACCTCCTTCAGTGGTATCAACTCTCACTCGCCCACAAACTAGTAAACCATCCTCTAAATGCCCCATCCCTCCAGAATCTACTCCAACTCTATCGCACCACCAGACCACTAAGATCCAGCAACAAAAATCACTTGCAGATCACTAAAGCCAATAACTCTGCTGGTGAAGCACTATTCTCTTGCACCATAGCCAAATTATGGAACTCCCTTCCACCCACATTTACCTCCGTACCATCATGCACCCACTTCAAAACTTTACTAAAAGCGCACCTAAAAACATGCTGGCTATGCCCTTGCAACTCCCATTCTAATATCACCCACCCCATTCAACCACTACCTTTCTTTCCACTCCACTAACTACCTTGATTATAGCAAGCTCAGATGCTCATAAGCCTAGTACTTATTATACAGCAGGAACTTCTTATTGTAACATTTGTTAATGTCTGTTATGTACTTTGCAGATAAAGATTCTTCATCTGTAAATATGTTGTAATTGCTATGTTAAATTGTTAATCGCTATGTAATCCAATGTAACTACTGTCTGTTTATTTAAACTGTGGAGCTTTTCTCCCCGGGCCTCTGCTGAAAATGGACCTACGTCCTGTCAGACACTCCCAGTCAACAAATGTAAATAAATAAATAAATGACGAGTCAATCCTCCTGAAGGCTTTTGGTTCTCAGCCCTCCACCTCTTGGGTGTCTCCACTCTTTGATGAGTCGATGGAGCTAATCTCTCGAAGGGTGTAGGAGTCTCCGGACACCATGGAGCCTGTCCCTAGGAGGCCTAATAAATTTATAACTTTCCCCCAGGACAAAACTGCATGGACAGATATGCTCTCTGATCACTGAACAATCTAATGCCCTTTACAAGGTTGCTAAGGGATCTTCTGAAAGAATTAGGAGATATTCTATAGGGTTCAGTAGCTGTGGGGTCTCAGAAAAAGTAACGTCCCAGCTCACTTCCCTTAATTCTCTTGTGAACTCTTCCATGGATCTGGTCTCCTATGCAGCTGATGGAACGAGTAGGGCAGCAGGTACAGGAATTGCTCTTAGGAGATATTCCTGGATGCACTTATGTTCCTTTGTGGAGCCCTTTAAGTCATCCTTTATTAACACCCCATTTGATGGCTCATCCCTTTTTGGACCCAAAGTAAAGGAAACGTGCACCAGGAGTCAGCAGCAGTCTGCCATCGGAGTCTGCTTTTCCACCCCTACCAGACCTTACCCCAAAGGTCACAAGGGAGGGAAGATGTAGTTCCATAAAACTCAAAGAGCTTTCCAGGACGCTCGTGGTGAGCCCCTCCTCTACAGGCAGAGGAGGGAGTAACAATGGAAGATGCCACTCATGCAGCAGAGGGGGTCCACAGAACCATGGTGACATAGACCAGTTCTTTGGGCAGCCCTATCAGCACTCCTGAGAAGAGGCCTGTCTGTCCATCTCTGGAGGCAGTCAGGGGACACTTCTCTTTGTACCCAGATGCCTGGCTAAAAATAACATAAGACAGCTGGGTACAAAGCATCATATCCAGAGGATACTCAATTCCCTTTGCCACCCCTCCCTTATAAGAAAAATCCCGGACGTTCCACTCAGTCACAGGGAACAAGCAGCCTCAGAGATTCAAAGGTTGCTGGAAAAAAAAGAGTCATCCAACCGGTCATAGCAAACCAAAGAGGATCCGGAACTTACTCAAGGTTCTTTTTAGTTCCAAAGAAAACAGGAGACTGGAGGCCCATTTTGGATCTCAGCAGACTAAACAAGTCGGTAAGAAAGACAAAATTTCAGATGGTCACGCTACAGTCAATACTTCCATTTTTACGGAAAGACAATTGTATGTTCAAAATAGATTTCCAGGATGCGTACTAGCACATAAAAATGGACAGGCCATCCAGAGATCATCTGCACTTCCTGACTGGGAGCCAGTCATTATCAATTTCACACTCTGCCCTTTGGTCTCACTACAGCCCTCAGAGTATTCACCAAATGCATGGCAGTGCTCACGGCTCATCTGAGATGTTTGGGATTCCAGGTGTTTCCATACCTAGACGAGTGGCTCCTCATTGCCACCACCAGGCATCAACTCATACAAGCAAGGGACACAACTCTGAACCTCTGCAGTCAGTTGGGGATTACTACAAATTCAGAAAAATCTGCCTTGTCACCATCACAACATACCATTTTTATAGGAGCAGAGCTAAATGCCATTACCATGACCTTAAACCTTCCACCAGAAAGAGTTTGTGTCCTACGAAATCAGGTCCTGGACCTGCTCCCGAGAGAAAAAGCCCCAGCTTCAATAGTACTCAAATTGTTAGGGACAATGGCGGCAGCGATCATTGTGATTCCTTTGAGTCGGATGCATATGCGAGTACTGCAACAGCTCCTGTTCACACAATGGTCTTTTCAAGAACTCCCAATGTCACACAAAATCCTGATAATGAATTCCTGCAAGAAGGACCTTCAGTGGTGGCTGACATCTCACCAAGTAACTGTAGGTCGCCCCTTTGTTCTACTCACTCCCATAGACTCGGTGACCACGAATGCCTCCCTGATAGGGTGGGGGGGCATTATTAGGAAAGAACAGCCCAAAGTACATGGAACAGATACGAGGCTCACCTGCATATCAATGTTCTAGAGATGAGAGCTGTACTTCTAGCACTGCAGTCCTTTCAAGACTCTCTCCCTCTGGGAACTATTGCAATTCAGACAGACAATATGTCAGTGGTCTGGTACATAGACAAACAAGGAGGGACCAGATATTATCCCCTGTATCGAGAGGCCCTGAGAATATGGCAATGGGCAACTTCCACCCAGCGCTTTTTGACAGCAACACACATCCCGGGGTGATCCAATGTGATAGCAGACAAACTGAGCAGGGCGATTCTAGTGCCTCACATGTGGTCCCTAAAAGAAGAAGTAGCGGAAAGGATATTCTGCAGATGGGGCCAGCCTTGCTGCAATCTCTTTGCAACTCCAACAAACATGAAATGCTGCAGCTACTTTGCCCTAATTCCCCCTCTGGGGGATGCCCCAAGGGATGCACTTGCACACAATTGGCCCCTGGGTCTCCTCTATGCCTTCCCTCCTTTCCCTCTGATACCCAGAATTTTACAGAAACCCAAGGGTCTGGGAAGCACCATCATTCTAATAGCCTCTTACTGGCCTCATCAAATTTGGTTCCCTTTCTTCCAGCCTCATCTACTGCAAGAACCTTGGATTCTGGACCCAGTGCCAGATCTCCTGACTCATTCATCAGGGGCTCTCCATCCTTCTCTTCAGTCCCTCAAAACTGACAGTTTGGCTGCTCCAATTCCAAACATAGCCAGGATTCACAATCTATCAGCTGTGGCTCAGCATATTTTAACATCTTCTCATAAATCATCTACCAGGAAGGTATATCTTAGTAAATGGAAAAGGTTTTCTATATGGGCATTTCAGAACAATATTGACCCATACCTGGCTTTAATTTCATTTAGAGTTTTTGACTAAACATTTCAATGAAGGGGCAGTGGCAGCAATTGCTAACTTTCATCTAGGTGACCAGGGGTCTAATATGTCGCATAGCTTTTCTCAAGGGTACTGTTCATTTGAGACTACCCATCAAAGCTCCAGCTATGCCATGGAACCTAAATTTTGTTCTTCCCGAATAATCCTATCCCCTTTCGAACCAGCCTCATCTTGTGACTTGAAATATCTATCATGGAAAACCATATTTTTAATAGCTATTACTTCTGCTTGGAGGGTTTTAGGGTTACAGGCCTTGTCTATTAAACCCTCTTATTTGATTTTCCATAATGACAGAGTCTCACTCAGAACGAATCCTTCATTCTTACCTAAAGTTTGCACAGTGACAAATCTCAGCCAATCTATTGAATTGCCTGTGTTTTTCCCAAAATACAGTAATAAGATAGAACATATGCTGCACAAGCTTGAAGTTCACAGACAACTTCGATTCTATTTAAACAGGACCAAACATTTCAGGAAAACAAATCAGCTCTTTGTCTCCTTTTCAGAATCCAAAAAAGGTGCTCCAGTGGCAAAAACCACTTTATCAAAATAGTTATCAGATTGTATATCCTTCACTTACAGTTCAATGAATACTCCTTTAGAACAGAGGATAAAGGCCTACTCTACTTGAGCTGTATCTACTTTATCAGCCTTTACAGCTAAATTACCATTAGATACTATTTGTGCAGTAGCTACTTGGTCAAGGCCTCATACCTTCATCACTCATTACAAAGTAGACAAGGCCTCCAGGGAAAAGGCTTCCTTTGGTTTCACTGTCTTGAAAAACATTCTCCAGTGAGCCACCCGAGAAAGATGGGGATTGGGACGCTACCCATTAGTAAGAATGAATGGTGAGATAGAACACCTTCACATAAAGAAGTTACGTACTCACCATAACGTTCCATGTGAGTTGTTCACCTTGCCTTCATTCTTACATCCAACTCTCCAACTCCCATCCAGGCTTCTTGATGACCGAGATTTCATCTATGTCATGGTTTATTGTCTCTTATACAGTTTCTATAGTAGTATATTAGTAGTGGTATGCAGCTTGTTGGCAGCAAACAAGATCTGAGGGAAGCACAAGGTGCATTACGGGATCAGGAGTTGGCTTTGAGCTGGTTGAAGACCTCGAGCTTTTGCAGTTGGCCGAGTCAGAGCCAAGGATCGTCTCCGAACCCATCAGTAAGAATGAAGGCGAGATAAACAACTCACATGGAACTTTATGGTGAGTATATAACTTCTTTTTTTTTTTTAACAATAAGATATCGCTCAAGAGATCATAGAAAATGCATCAGGCATTATGAAGTGTTAAATGAGATCTGAGGTAATTTGGTGAGGAGCACTGTGGGTAGAGCTTAGCTCGAGAGTTTTGTAAGGCGCAAGCTGGAATAACGGCTGAATTGGGTCCAAGGCTCGGAACCGAGCACACAGTCAAAGATTACATGAAGATTGACAACATCAGATCAAAACTTTGCTTTACTTACAGCTAACTGTTTCCATCCTCTTTCCCTCTCCTAAGTGTTCCTCCAAACATTAATGACATTAAATAGGGCATATACTTTAGAGTCCCCTACAAGTTTAACAAAGTCAAAAAAGTAAAATAGCTCCATGTTTTCTTGTTCTGTCATGTTTCACAAATATCTGTAATGCTTTATAATACCACATTTATTGTCAACTTCTGAATTGTTGCTTTTATTCCTGTTTATCCTCATCTCCAAAATCCAGTCTCTGCTTCCTTTCCAATGTACTCTTGGTTCTTCTAGTCAACTCTTGTGCTTTTTTTTGTCTCTCAAGCATTTTCCATTGAAACACTGGAAATGGTTTTACTGGCAGAGTCTCGCTGTGGTCTTTATTACCAAAAGAACAATAAGCAGAATATCCTTCTGTTTCACAGCTCACTTTCTGTTGGACAAACGTTTGTATTTCCTCCTTAGCATGTTCTGCATCAAAAAATCATGATGTCCCTCCAGGAAGGAATATTCAGAAGATACCTGCATACAGTAGTTTGAATCTCAAACCGGCTTCTCGGCATTCCCTGATTAGTGAAATACATTTACTCTTCTTCTGCTTGGTGCACAGTGAATAATCATTTTCCATAAACACTTTATTGTCTCCCAGTTTTAGTACTTTGTCTTTCTGCCACAGTTTTGCCAGAATCAACTCCTTCTGCTGGTAGGATTGCATCTTTGCTATTAAAGGTCTAGACTACTTTCTCATGGCCAGGTTTGTAGCATATACATGATGTGCCCTTTCAATTAACAACTCTTGCTGTGGAATACCAGTGCAGTTGCTTATTTGTGCTTTCATAAAATTAATACAGTCTGTTCTTTCCAGCTTCTCTGGTACAGCAGAAAATCTCAGGTTTTCCCAGCATGCTCTGTCCTCTAATTCTATTATTTTTTGAAATATCTCTTCTTGAGCAGTCTCATACTCAGACAGCCTTTTCTTCATTTCTACCTCCAATTTTTGCAGTTTTATCACTTCATCTGAATATCTGTTTAAAGCCTATTCCTTTTTATCCGGCCTTTTATTTGAGTTGATAAACTTCATCAGTATTTCATTTATTTTAATCAGCTCTGAGTATATTTGACTTATTTTTTCCTCTAGGTTAGGGGAATTTATATCTTGAATCAAAGCTGGAGCTTGCACTGCTTTTTGCTGAACAGCTGCAGAATTCTTTCTAGTCCAGTGTTTTTCCTCACCTTTTGTGGTTGATTTTTTTTTCAAATTGTCTACATTTCTTTTTTTGTTGGCATCGAGGCATTGTACTTATTAGCCAGTTACTGAAATTTACCTCCCCAAAATAAGTTCACTGGCTGTCTCTTCTGAGTTTCTCTTTTCACACCGGGAGAGCTGAAATTAAGCTGTTAACCAATCTGAAGTCTCAGCTTTCAATACCTTGATTCCTTTGCCCATTTCCTGCAGTAAATTCCACCCCCTCTTGCCTACTCTCTGCACCCCTACCTGCAGTCATTCTTATTGGCAAAATCTCCTTACGCCATTCTCATGTTGGCTTGGTTCTTAGAATGCTTTCTGCTGTTTTTTCTGAATATAATATTCTGTGAGGCTGTTGCCATTCTCCTTAAGGATCTGTATCCAAAAATTCACTCTCCTTATTTACTGAATTTCCCCCTGCTTCATCATCATCCCTTTCTACTTTGAATTATAACTTTCTCCTTGTGTCTCGTGTATATCAGCCTTAACTGTGTAAATCAGCTAATCCTAAACCACATTGTTCTAATGGAAGGATCACCTTATCCCACTTAACCCTTGCCTTTTTTAACTCCCAGATAAAGTCCTTTCAACTTTTTTTTAATTATTGTCCTCAGCTTTTCCCCACAGTTGATAAAATATGCATGACTTGTATATAAAACTGAAAGGATTAAAAACATTTTCACTGCTTGTATCTTACTATCCATATCCATGAAAAAGAAATTATGTCTTACCATAGCGTTCCATCTGTGTTGTCTATTTTCATTTTTCCTCAACGTGTGGGTTTGGTTCTGATCCCACTGAACCAACTTGACTGCTTCTATAGTTCATGGAAACCAAAAACTCTCAAGCTCAATCCTTACCCACTATATACTTAGTCACATTACCTCAGATTGAGTTTGCTGGTAGAAAACAAACTAGAAAAAGAAAATTTTAGGTAGACCATGTCTAGAACTAGAAATACATAAAAAAATTGTAAAAATCTGTGTAAAGGCATATTCTTCCAGAAGCAAAATCTGGGCATGGGGATAGAGGATGGGGAGATGAGGAAAAATTAAAATGGACAACACAGATGGAATGTTATGATAAGAGATACAGTGGATATAAAAAGTGTAAACACCCTAGTTAAAATTCCAGGTTTTTCTGATATAAAATGAGACCACAATAAATCATTTCAAAACTTTTCCTACCTTTAATATGACCTAAATATAATTTTATAATATAAAATATTGTACCTTTAATGTACAATATAATTGAAAAATATGTTAGGAAAAAAATCTAAAAAATAAAAAATGTACAATAAGCTGGTTGCATAAGTGTGCATACCCTTAAACTAATACTTTGTTGAAGCACCTTTTGATTTAATTACAGCATTCAGTCTTTTTGGGTACACACCTGCCATCAATTAAAGAGGCTCTGATTAACCCCAAATAAAGTTCAGCTGTCCTAGTAGGATTTTCCTGACATTTACTCAGTTGTCTGCTACAGCAAAAGCCATGGTTCGCAGAGACCTTACAATGCATCAAAGGGATCTCATTATTGAAAGGTATCAGTCAGGAGATGGGTACAAAAAAATTTCCACAGCATTATATATACCACAGAACACAGTGAAGACAGTCATCAAAAAGTGGAGAACATATGAGACAACAGTGACATTGCAAAGAACTGGACACCCCTCCAAAATTGATGAAAAGACAAGATGAAAACTGGTCAGGGAGGCTGCCAAAAGACCTACAGCAACACTAAAAGAGATGCAGGAATTTCTGGCAAGTACTGGTTGTGTACTACATGTGACAACAATCTCCCATATTCTCCATATGTCTGGACTATGGGGTAGGGTTGCAAGACGGAAACCTTTTCTTACACAGAAAAACATCCAGGCCCAGCTAAAATTTGCAAAACAATACAGCAAGTCTCCCAAAAGCATGTGGGAAAATGTGTTTTGGTCTGATGAGACCAAGGTTGAACTTTTTGGTCACAATTCCAAAAGGTACGTTTGGTGCAAAAACAACACTTCACATGACCAAAGAACACCATCCACATGGTGAAGCATGGTGGTGGCAGTATCATGATTTGGGGTTGCTTTTCTTCAGCTGGAACTGGGGCTTTAGTCAAAGTGGAGGGAATTATGAACAGTTCCAAATACCAGTCACTTTTGGCCCAAAACCTTCTGGCGTCGGTTAGAAAGCTGAAGTTGAAGAGTAATTTCACCTTTCAACACGACAATGACCCCAAGCATACATTCAAATCAACAAAAGAATGGCTTACCAGAAGAAAATTAAAGTTTTGGAATGACCCAGCCAGAGCCCAGACCTAAATCCAATAGAAAATCTGTGGAGTGACCTGGAGAGAACTGTGCACAAGAAATGCCCTCACATTCTGACAAATTTGGAGAGCTTTTGCAAGGAAGAGTGGGCAACTATTGCCAAGTCAAGATGTGCCATGCTGATAGACTCCTACTGAAGAAGACTGAATGCTGTAATTAAATCAAAAGGTGCATCAACAAAGTATTAAAGGGTGTGCACACTTATGCAACCAGCTTATTGCACGTTTTTTATTTTTTATATTTTTTTCCCCTAACAGATTTGATTGTTTTTCAATTGAATTGTACAGATTATAGGTCACATGAAAGGTGGGAACATTTTTGAAATGATTTATTGAGATCTCAATTTTTATATCACAAAAACCTGGCATTTTAACAGGGGTGTGTATACTTTTTATATCCACTGTAACTTCTTTATCTGATGTTGTCAATTTTCATTTTTCCTCAACGTTTGGGACAGAGTCTTCAGCTATCTGTAGTCCTTGGAATCAAGGAAGGATATTCCTAAGCACCACTGAGACAAGTGATGCCCTACCCCAACAGAACAAATCCAATTTGTAATTAGTAATAAAGGTATGGGGAGATAACCAAATTGCTTCTGCACAAATGTCATCCATGGATATTCTTGACTGAAATCAGCTGAAGTTGCTACAGCTCTATTTGAATGAGCTTTCAATGGTTTAGGTAATGTGACACCCAATTTGTTATAAAAAAAGGAAATATAATCAGTGCACCATTTAGCCAACGTCACATTGTTCACTTGTTTCTCTAACTTGGTATGTAACAAGGAAATAAATAATTGATCAGATATTCTGATATCTTTCGTCCCGTGAAGATAGAATCGTAAATGTCCGTGAACGTCCAACAGATGCAAAGAATATTCACCTTTGTTGGAATATTTGGGAAAAACACTGTAAGATTAATGTACTGGTTAAGGTTGGTCCCAGAAACTCTCTTTGATAGAAAGGATGGATTAATATGAACTGAAACTGTTGTCTTTTTGGAAAACCAGGTATGGTGATGGTTAGAATGACAGAGCTTGAATTTCTGAAATTCTTCTGGCAGAGGTAATTGCTACCAAAAATAGTTTTCCAAGACAAAAACTTTAAATCACAATCACTGGCTCGTTCAAAGGGGAGTGAATGATTGCTTGCAACATCAGATTAAGGTCCCAAGGAGGGGTAGGATCCTTGTATGGAGCTTTAAGAGAAAGGTAATCTCTAAAAAGCCTTTACAAAGTTTTTGAGACGCCACTGAAGATCCTTGAAAACCAATGTGAAAATTGGAGATAGCCACTAACTGGATTTTAATTGTGGAGGCCAACGCTCCACCATTGAAAAGTGAAGCTAAAAACTGAGGAATCTCATGGATAAGTGACAAAAAAGGGTTAACCTTATTTTGGAGCTCCCATTGAACAAATTGTTTCCATTTTTCTATTGTAGAATTTTTGAGTAGATGGTTTATGAGAAGATAAACAAACAGGTAGTCTAGCTACTAGTGGAACTGGAGAAGCCAAGCTGTCAGCTTGAGATAACCATGCCTGTTGGGTGAGAGAGGAGATATGGAGCTGGACTAGAACCCAAGGTTGTTACAAAAGATGAAGCTAAAGGAAGGGAAACCAAATCTGCTGAAGCCAAAAGGGGGCAATGGGGATGACTTTGCTCTTCAACTTGATTGCTTTCTATAAGAATTTGGGGATTAATGGAGTTGGTGAAAAGGCATATAGGAGACTGGGGGGCTAACTGAGCAGAACAGCATCCCTCTGAAACTCCCCTTCTGGGGGAATCAGGGGAAAGTAGCTGTTGCATTTGTTGTTTAGGGCCAAAGCAAATAGGTCACAGCAAGGCTGACCCCAACTGCGGAAAATCTTGACTGACATGTTTTGATTGAGGGACCATTTGTGAGGTAACAGTATGCACCTGCTCAATTTGTCCATTATCACATTTGATTTCCCCGGAATATGCACTGCTATCAGAAAGCGGTTGGATGAGATTGCCCATTGCCACACTCTGAGGGCTTCTCGGCATAGAGGGTAGGATCTGATTCCCTATTATTTGTTGATGTGTCAAACTATTTACATGTTGTCAGATTGAATCCCAATAATTCCTAGAGGGACAGCATCCTGAAAAGCTTGCAATGCCAATCGCACTTCTATCATCTCCATGTCATTTATGTGCAGACTGGCCTCTGTTGGGGACCAAGTGCTTTGGAATGTCTTCCCCTGCCAATTCCCTCCCAGCTGGGAAGCATCCATGGTGACTGTGGCTTTGGACTGTGGGGGAATGAATGGACAGCCTAGAGAAACTTATATTAAATGAATCCACCAGTTGAGATCCCTTTTGCATGAACTAGTGATATAGATGGGCATCGACATAGGATGGTGAAAAATGGACAATTGTGTTGCAAGCAGCCACTGTGGAATTCTCATACAGAACCTGGCCAGGAAAACCAGAGTTATAGACGCTGCCAAGGAACCTAGTGCTTGGAGAACTAAACAAATTGGAATTTGTTGTTGTTGATTATGGCTAGTACTTGATTCCTGATTGTCTCCAGTCTTGATGGGGGAGGTGCGGCTACTGTGGTCCTCATGTTTAAGGAAGCTCCTATAAAGTCTACAGTTTGATTTGTTTCGAGCAGAGACTTTTCAGAGTTTATTGTAATTCCCAGGTAACAGCACAGCTGTAGAACTTTTTCTCTTGCCTACAATAGTCGATGCCTGGTGGTAGCAGTCATAAGCCAGTTATCCAGCTATGGAAACACACAGAATCCCTGCAGTTTCAAGTGAGCTTCTACTACTGCCATGCATTTGGTGAACACCCTGGGGGCTGTGATGAGGCCAAAGGGCAGAACCCTGAATTGGTAGTGATTGGCTCCCAACCAGAATCAAAGGAACCTTCTTCAACGTCTGTCCATCTTTATGTGTTACTAAGCATACTGAAGGTCTATCGAGTACATCCAATCATCCTTTCCCAGAAAGGGAAGAATGGACTGAACTGTGAACATCCGGAATTTGGTTTTTCGAACAGACTTGTTCAAGTTGCTGAGATTCAGAAATGGTCACCAGCCCGTCTTTTTTGGCACTAAAACGAATCTTGAATAAAATCTGGACTCTCTGTCAAGTCTGACAGGACCATCTGGATGACTCTTTTTTTTCTAGCAGCTTCTGTATTTGTATGGTTGCTTGTTCCCTCTGACTAAGTGGGACATCTGGGAATTTCTTTGATGAGGGAGGGGGAAGGAAAAGTAGTATCATATAACCTCTGAAAATGATCCTCTGCACCCATGTATCTAAAGTGATTAGTAGCCAGGCTCTGTGGTGCAGTGATAAGTGAGTCTCAATTGCCTCCAGAAGGGGACAATTGGGCCTCCTTTCAGGAGCACTGGAAGGGTTTGTCACAGAATCTCTGAAACCCTGATTCTGCCAGCCTCCTTTGTCATGAGGGTGCTGTCTTCCATTAAAGTTTCCCCTTTGCCTCTAAGAGAACCACCACCATGTGTGTCCTGGGTAAACTCTTGGGATTTTTCTACACCACATGTTGCCACTGCTTCGCTGGTTCCTTGAAAAAGCTCTCTGCAGAGTGAAAAAATATACTCCCACAGGAGAAAGGGTTTTACCATCCTTCTCACACCTGGTCAACATGTCTTTGACTGCAGGACCAAACAAAGATGAGCCATCAAAGGCAGCACTGACTAACAAAGACTTGAAGGGCTCCTCAAAGTCACACAGGCGCATCCAGGTGTGTCTCCTTATGTAAACGCCTGAACCGCTGCTCTAGTAGTTCCTTTGTCTGCATATGAATTGAACCTCATGGAAGAATTAGATATGGAGGTTAGGGTAGCCAACTGGGTGTTAACTGATTCATGGACTTCTTCAGGAACAGCTCCTGAGACAGTAACAGAAAGTTCTTTAATCAAATCCCTCTGCAATCTAGTAAAGTGTGCCAGGTAATTCAAGGACCATAGAGTGAGGTTCGATGATGCATAAACTCACTTTCCAAACCTAGCCATTGTCCGAATCTCATTGTTGGGAGGATGAACACAGGAGCTTTCCTCTGCTAATTCCTTCTTTGTGGCTGCCGCTACCACCATGGCATCCACAGGCAATCCCTTCATCTAAAAAGGTTTATCCTCAGGGGCCATGACAATTTTATCTTGTCTCTTGGGGTTCAGCTTAGTGGTGTCAGGCACCTTCCATGCCTCCAAGAGATCAACTCATTGAGCTCATCGGTAGGCGGAAACACCCAGGAGGTAGATGGGTGGGTACAGAAAGCCTGCAGGTACATGGATTTCTCAGATGAAGGGTTAATGGACTTCCAATCACCCCTGTGCTTACGAATTTCTAAGATGTCTCCAAAGGAGACATCATAGGGGGTGATCTCGGGGACCCTTCACCTTCCTCAAAATCCATATCTTCCATGATGGACTCTTCTAGGAGTCCAAGTGCTTCCTCTTACACAGCTTCTTCCTGGGGTCCTCCTCAGTGGGATGATCTGGGGAAGTTTTGGAACATGAAGGGGTAACCTGTTGGGTAACTTGAGTCTTAGGTACCTGCTGTCCCTCTGGAGAGAATGGCTGAGGCTCTGAGTACAAGAGTGACAGGGATAGCACTTCCAAGGGGGATGGCCTGAATTGCTGACTGATGCAACCATGTCCCTCTCCATAGCCTCAAAGGCAAAACCACTGATAAACAATAGGGACCCTGGAACCAAAGGAGCACAGCTCAGAACCGTAGTCTCCTGCACTGATGAAGGCAAACTTATCCATGCTGAAAATCTGAGTTATAGGGAAGGCTTTGAAAAAAAATTAACTAACCCTAACCCCTCAGAACTGACAGGCAAGCTAAGGCCCCAAGAGCTCTACGGCTCTGACTGAGCTAAATGACTCAGTGCAATTGTTATTGAAGAGAAAGGTATATTTGGAACTGATACCATCAGTACCAAAAGGCTCAGAACCAATGAGTCTAAAACCTCCACAGACGTTAGAGGAGGAAGAAAAGGAGGAGAAGTTGACAGGAGCGGTCCCTGACCCAAAGGGGTAGGAATCGAGGATGTCCCTGTCACACTGTGAGCCCAAAGCATCTTCCACAATAATCTCTCCAGGTTATCCTCAGTTAGGCCTTTTGGAAGAACGTGTTGAGACAACAGATAGTGACCTATGCCTTTCTAAAAATGGAGATGGCAACCTGTCAGAAAAAGGATCTATAGAAGGGGAATAACGAGTCCTTGGAAGAGAGTAAAACTTTACCGGGAGGTGTTTGTTTATTTTATTTATTGACATTTGTTAACTGGGTTTGTCCAACTGGGTGTGTGGCCAATTTTCAGTGGAGTCCTGAGGAGAAAAGTTCCAGTAAAACATTTTAAAACTAGTACAATTTTAAACAATACTGATATAATAGCAGTTATAGCAAAACAATTCACATATATTTTTCTACAAGAACAGCTTTACACAAGTCTAATAGAATTTTAGACAAGAATATTAAAATACCTATGTTTTATACTAATGATAATAATGCCATATACAATATCATTAATGACAACTGGAAAATACTTATGAGTGACAATGAAATCAGAAATATAGTTGGTGACAAACCACACTTCAGATGTAAAAATAAACCGAATCTGAAGAGACTGCTATGTGATAATTTAGATAAAGATGTATATAGTAATTTCGGCAATACTAAACCTTGTGGACACTGCAATTTCTGCAGATATATTAATACAAACAGTGAATTCATTCATCCAGACACAGGACAAAGTTATAGCTTTAGAATAAATACTACATGTGACACAGAAAACATTGTCTATTTAGCTCAATGTGAAGCCTGTAGCTCATTTTATATAGGAAAAACCAACAGAGCTTTTAGAATTAGAATCAGAGAACATTTGTATGCCATCAGAACACAGTATTTAAATAATGCCTTGGCTAAACATGGAAATATATTCAACAGTAGTCATACATTTATATTTGCAGCTATAGACATTATCAAACCTATTATTAGACAAGGTAATATAAGAAATAATACAGAAAAAAGAGAAATAGAATGGATTTTAAAACTCAGAGCGGATAGAAACCATGGTCTCAACGAAAAAGCTTCACTTAAACCCATTCTAAAAGCTCGATGAAAATCTAAATGTTTTTATGTATTCATTAAACACATAGTTTTAAATGTTATAATTTATAATGCGAGACATATTTATTAATGATTTTTCTCATAAAATGTGACTTACTAGGTATCTTATACAGAGTTAAGGTTAAACAACTGAATTACATCATTATTGTATTGAGTATTTAAATGTGATTGTTTTAGTGATGTGCTTGATGGTCTGAAGACGCTATTGTGAAAGCGCTAACGTGTTCACATATTAAACCTGTTTTATAACAAAAGGAATTATCTTGTGCTCTAAATCCATTTGTAAGGTTGCACACATCAAGGAACTGTTTGCTGTTGTTGCTACAATTTTATTTTGTGCTCGGTGTGTGGAGTTTACTTCTTCGGGTGTAATTTGCTGTTTTTATTTATTAGTATTCAAAAGTTATTAAATTCTAGAACACTATAAAAATTAATATTAATGGTTTCATTGAGACCAGGGCCACGATCAGCCCTTAATCTGATCTGCCAACTACTTTCTTGACATTACAAAACAATTTTAAAGTTCCCAGAAAAACTGTCAGCACAAACTGAGTCAATTACAAAAAAAGAAACATTTTTTGAAGTCAGTACAATGTGTATCATATTTGGCCAAATCATTACTATGGTCATTATTCTTAATAGCCAACAGATGCTCATTAATTCTTCTGTTTAGGCATCTTATAGTCTTGCTTATATAGAATGCATTGCATGAAGCACAGTTAGCAGACATAAACTACATTCTTAGAGGTGCAGCCGTATCTAGTCTTAGTCCAAACTACTAAGTTGCACTGTTGAAACCGCACAGAGGATGAGTTACTCAAAAACCTGCATTGTTTACAATGTCTGCAACTGAAAGTTCCAAAAGCAACTTGTGATACAGAAGATGATATACCAGATATCTCCCTTTCAAAGAGTGCTTTAAGGTTAACAGTCTCTTAAAAGTGAAGGCTGGCCTTTCACCTAAAATGTTCAACAAGTCTGAGTTCCTTAAGATAATCTTCCAATTTTCTTGGATGGTACTCTTACTAGCCAAATTTCATTACAAATATGAATGGGGAAAGCAAGTATGTAGGAGCTCCATGAAGCCTCTTGAACACTAACCAAATCTGGACTGGTTGGTGGTGTCCATCCAAAATGGGTCATGCCTTAGTCTCAAAACTTCACTTGCTATGGTTGCCAACCAGTTTGGATTATACCCTCAAGTCTAGAAAAAGTGCCTTTAGCTTAGAATGCTTGTGCAAAAAAGTAAATTGTTCAGTAGTCAGTCTGCTTAATCTGATAATTTGTCCCTTAACCACCCCTCTTTTCATGTGTGTCTGGTGTAGGCTGTCTCTGTGGAGATTCTGGTTTACAAAAGTCTCCTTTCAGAAATTTTTACTGACAAATGAACCAGATTCCTTACTAAAGGTTAAATTCAGGTAAAGAAAATTGAGACTGTCACCAAAGCCACTCAGTGTAGAAAGTTAGTACTGTTATTCAGGTGATCAACATAAGATTGAAATTCTTCTAGATTACCACCCCACAGTAAAAAAAGAAATCATCTATGTATCTGTGGTAGAACAACACTTTTTTTGGCTAAGGGATGCTCCTTCAGAAATTTTCCTCCCACCTTGCCATAACCAAATTGGCAAAAGTTGGAGCAACTCTAGCTCCCATGGCCACTCCAGATGTCTGTTTAAAACAGTTGCTTAAAAAACTAAAACAGTTCACGTCTAAGACCAAGTCCATAAGGGAACAAACACCATTCATTTTATTGCTGTCAAAAGTTGTGTGACCATATAAATATTCCCTTAGAGACTCTATAGCAACATCTTGTGGAATGCAGGTATAGAGGGAGACAACATCCAGTAAGGCAAATAAATGGTTCCACGGTACTGAAACCATTCATCAGCTCCAAAAGATGCCAGGAGTCCCTTGTATAGTATTGTGAACTCTGAGTCACAGAGTTCAAAATGTGGTCTAAAAAGGTTGAAATTGGTTCAGTCTTGGAAAAGGCTGCCAACACATTAGGTCTAAATGGAGGTTTATTCCTGTCTTTCTGTAACTTAGGAATTCAGAAAACATGTGCCATTTTCAGAAATTCCACCAGAAGAAAAGCAAGTGTCAATCAAAATTGCCCTGACAAAACATGTCAAACAAAATGTGGTCTAAGGCAGGAAAAACTTCTGTTAATGCTTTCTTTTGACACTTCTGTGTAACAAGAATCATCACCCAACAAACTTAAAATTGCTTGGTTGAATCCTCAGACTTCATCAGCACTAACCTCATACACTTGTCAGCCTTCATAATTCTGATGTCTTAATTTCCGGATACATTTTGAAGAGCTAACCTTTCATTCTTAGTTAAATTGTAATATTTGTATTTAGTTGTCAATTTATTCCTTAATTCATCTTTGCAGATGTTGTTAAAGGCCTGAAGGGTGCTGTTAAGGGTGGCATTGAATGTTTTTTATCTTCTCACTTTGTCAGGACCTGGTTCCAATGTAAAAACATTATGCATGACGTTTTGCAAGTTGAGTTTTCTTACATTTAGCTTGAAGTTTATGACCAATTTTGCGGTATTCGTAGAGTTGCTGGGAATAAAAGAAAACCCTTTTTGTAACACAGTTTGATATTCTGTGTTAAGAGTAACCCCACTTAAATTAAGCACTTCTATTTTGTAATCTAGGTCTTCTCTCTATTTTTTCCTCTCCCTTTGCCCTTGCACTGACTGTTGATAGACCATTTCAGAGTCCTTATCTTGCCTAGTGGGTACATTAAAAAAGGGCTGGGCGAGGCAATGGATGGTGGGGAGCAATTATCACTGGAATTATTACTGGTACTAGGTTTCATTTTACTGGGTTTTTTAGTTTGTCTTCAATTCCGCTTTGCTTTCCTGCATTTGTTTTTGCAGTTTAACCATGGCTGGAGAGCCTCTGTCACAGGACACTCTGATGGATCTGACAAGACATCCTGTTTCGGAGGAGCTTACTGCTTTTATGCAGCAGCTCACATCTGTGATATCTGAAGCTAGTTTGGATTGGCTTTTGTCTAGAAGCCAATTGGGCTTCTACAGGCTTCCAAATAGCACTATTTCAAATTCATCCATGGCAGCATGACAAGGAGTCGGTGCTGCCCCCATTGAACAGACCGACACTCCTGAGGGTGGAAATGGCATTCGCTTGCACACACATAATCTACTCGATTCAGTTTTCACGGATGTACTGAACCTGTTTTCCAGTTGTTTCAACAACATGAACACTGGTACAGTAAGTAACAATAAGAATTCCTTTGTTACCAATGAATTTGTGACATGCAGAAGTGACATTTACAAACTTGAGCAACTCAATAACAAATTTATCACTTTACAATAAGAAATTTTATACCTAGAAGAGTGCATTGCTCAAGAGTGTGTACCACAAGGGTTACGCATTTTTATGTTTCCCAACAGTGTTAAAAAGGTGATTCCTTGTACACTGAATTGGAGTCTATTTTCAACAACACTGGTGTAACATTGATGAAGACTTTAGTCAAAAATTACTGGAATGAGATTGGCAACATTAGAAACCAATTGCAAGAACTTAATGACAAAATTAAAATTTCCAGTAGTTTCCAATCTCTTATTAAATTGTATTTGGGCATTGCTGCTAAAGCTGACCATTTGAGGGCATCACTTATATCAAGAAGACAGGGTAAAGTTCGGAGGGACATTGCAGCATATGGTGAAGAACTACTAACACCTGTACACCACCAGCAGTGGCTAACAATGTTACCATCACCCCTGTTCCACCACCAATAGCTGAAGTTTTGTCTGGTGGGACTGTTGACAACACTACTACAGCAGCATCTAGTACAGTAATAATTCCAATGAAAATCATCTCCCACCATCCATTGCCTCATCTGGACCTTTTTTAATGCAACCACTGGACAAGATAAGGACTCCGAAATGGTCCACCAACAATTATTCCAAGGGCAAAGGGAGAGGAAAAAACTGAAGGAAGACCTAGATTACAAAATATAAGTGCTTAATTCAAGTGGAGTTACTCTTAACACAGAACATCTACCCGTGTTACAAAAAGGATTTTCTTTTACTTCCAGCAACTCTGTGGATATCACAAAATTACTCATAGACTTCAAGCTATATGTAAGAAAACTCAACTTGGAATACATCATGCACAATGTTTTTACATCACAAACAGGTCCTGACAAATTGAAAAGATGAAGTACATTCAATGTCACCCTTAACAGCACCCTTCAGGCCTTCAACATGTGCGAAGACGAATTAAGGACCAAATTGACAACTAAATACAAATATTACAATTTAACTAAGAATGAAATGTCCGCCCTTCGAGATTTATCCAAAAATAAGTACATCAGAATCATGAGGTGAACAAGGGTGGGACATTAGTGCTGATGACGTCTGAGGATTACAACCGAGCAATTTTAGATTTGTTGGATGATAATTCTTATTACATAGAAGTGACAAAAGAAACCATTAGCACACGTTTTTCTGCCACAGACCACATTTTGTTTGACATGTTTAGTCAAGGCAGTTTTGATTACAGCACTTTTATTTTTCTTCTGGTGGAATTTCTGAAAATGGCACATTTTTTTAGAATTCCTAAGGTACACAAAAACAGGAATAAACCTCCATTTAGACCTAATGTGAATGCAGCCTTTTCCAAGACTGAACCAAATTTAACATTTTTAGACATTTTGAACTCTGTGGCTCAGAGTTCATGATGCTACCTAAGGGAACCCTGGCATCTTCTGGAATTGTTGAATGGTTCCAGTAATGAGGAACTTTTTTTTTTTTTTTTTTTGCTTTCCCTCACTGGATTTCTGGATGTTGTCTTCCTCTATACCTGCATTCCACAAGATGTTGGTATAGAGTATCTAATGGAATAGTTATATGGTCACACAGCTTTTGACAATGATAAAATAAATACTGTTTGTTCCCTTATGGACATGGTCTTAGAAAAAAATCTATTTTAGTTGGGTTTTTTTTGGCCAAGTTTTTTAAACAGACATCTGGAGTGCCAGGCGGAGCTAGAGCCACTCTAATTTTCACCAATTTGGTTATGGCCAGGTGGGAGGAACATTTTCTGAAGGCGCACCTCTTGGTCAAAAAGTCTGGTTTTACCACAGATACACAGATGATCTCTTTTTTCCTGTGAGGTGGTAATCTAGAAGAATTTCAATATTATGTTGATCATCTGAATAACAGCACTAGCTTTCTAGACTTTACTATGAGTGGCTTTGGTGACAGTCTGAATATTCTTGACTGCAATTTAACCTTTAGTAAGGAATCTGGTTCATTTGTCAGTAAAAGTTTCAGAAAGGAGACTTTTGAAAACCAGTAACTCCTCAGAGACAGCCTACACTCCACACACATGAAAAGAGGGGTGGTTAAGGGACAAATGATCAGATTAAGCAGACTGACTACTGAACAGTTTACTTTTTTGCATGAACTTTCTAAGCTAAAGACTTTTTTTTAGATCGAGAGTATGATCCAGACTGGCTGACAACCACAGAAAGTGAAGTGTTGGGACTCAGAACATCTGAGGTACGACCCATTTTGGATGGGTAACACCTGACATTGCCAACCAGTCAAGATTTTGTCAGTGTTCAAAAGCTTCTTGGAGCTATTATAAACTTGCTTTCCCCATTCCCATTTGAAATGTGGTTTATTAGGAATACCATCCAAGAATATTGGAAGCTTATTTTAGGGAACTCTAACTTGTTGAACTTTTTAGGTGAAAGGCCATCTTTCACTTTTAAGAGACCATTTAACCCTAAAGCACTCTTCGAAAGGGGCAGAGCTGGTATATAATCTTCTGTAACACAAGTTGCTTTTGCAACTTTCAGCTGCAGACATTGTAAACAATGCATGTTTTTGAGTAACATCCTCTGTGTGGTTTCAAAATTGCGACTTAGTAGTCTGCACTAAGGCTAGATAGAGCTGCACCTCTAAGAAAAGGAAGTTATGTTCTTACCATAACATTCCATCTATGTTGTTGATCTTCATTCATTCTTGACAGTTGGGTCACGGTTCTGTCCTCGAAACCGACTTGGCCATTGTAACAAGTTCGCGCCAACCAGAAACTCTCGAGCTAACGCTACCCATAGTACCTCTCTTCCCTTCAGATTGAGTTTGCCCATAAAAATAAAGACGTGGAAGTTCCTACTACAGAATTAGTACCAGTTCCGAACCTACAGGAGTCTTTGGAGGGGATAGGAGGGTGGAATGTCAAGAATGAATGAATGAAGATCGACAACACAGGTGGAATATTATGGTAACAACATAACTTCTTTATCTGATGTTGTCAATTTTCATTCATTCATGACAGTTAGGACAGAGTTCCTAGCTACTTTATGTCCCTGGAGGTCCTATGGAAGGATATTCCTCAGCACCATACAGCCAAAGGATGTTCTTCCCCTGGAGCCCATATTCAATTTGTAATGAGTGATAAAGGTATGAGGGGTAGCCCAAGTGGCTGCTGAGCAAATGTCATCCATGGATGCTCTAGAATGAAAGGCCACTGAAGTGGAAACTGATCTGGTAGAATGAGCCTTGACTTTAGTTGATAGACGCTTTTTATTTTGATGATAAACAAAGGTGATACAATCTCTCAACCATTTCAACAAGGTGACTTTGGAAACTGGTTTGCCTAGTAGAGGACCTGAAAAAGACAGGAACAGTTGGTCCGATTTTCTGAATGACTTCATTATGTCTAGGTAAAAACGTAATTGTCTGTGTACAGCCAACTAATGCAAACAATTTTTTCCTTTGTTTGAAAAATTCGGGAAGAAAACTGGCAGGTTAATATTTGAGTCTGAGACAACTTTGGGTTGAAAGGAGGGGTTAGCCCTAAGGGATACTCTCTCTTTATGAAAAATGATGTATGGGTGCTTTACACATGGCCTGCAATTCTGATATTCTCCTGGCTGAAGTAATGGCTACCAGGAATAAGGTCTTCCAAGATAAAAACTTTATATCACAGGTGGCTGCTGGCTCAAACGGCTGATGGATCAAAGTTTATAAGACTAACTTCAAGTTCTAAGGTTCAATGGGCTCTTTAAAAGGTGGCTTTAAATGCATAACTCCCTTTAGGAAGATTTTGCAGAGGCAGTGAGATATCAAGGAAAAATCATCGAAGCCATTATGGAAATTTAAAACAGCTGCTAAATGAACTCTGATAGTAGAAGCTGAGGCTCTTGATTGGAGTAAAGTTGACAAATATTCCAACACCTTACTATTCGAGGTTCAAGTCCTTCTCCTTGAGACCAGATCACAAATCTGTTCTATTTACTAAAATAAAGTTTCCTGGTGGATGGTTTATGGGAAGCCAGAAGTGTCTTTTGTACTGGAGAAGAGTGATTATTCTGCCTGGCGATTACCAGATGTGGAGTTACCAAGCGGTCAGCTTGAGAGTTGGTAGACTGGGATGGACCAGCCCCTGCGGATGAGACAGGAGTCCCAGAGTTGGGTCCAGAGTCCACAGACGGTGAAGTAGGTGCGGCCAAAGAAAGGGGAAACAGACTTGACAGGGCCAAGAGGGTGTAATGAGGATCTCTCTGCTTCTCAACCGTTGCGCTTTCTTCAAAAACTGGGGTATCAGGAGAATGGGAGGAAAAGCATAAAGCAGTCCTGGGGGCCAAATGTGTAGAAGAACATCTCTTGGGGACTCCCCCTGAAGGGGGATTAGGGTTAAGTTGCTGCTGCATTTGTGGTTCATGAGAGATACAAACAGATCACAGCAAGGCTGACCCCAATGATGAAAGATCTCCATCGCTACTATGGGATTGAGAGACCACTTGTGATGCAGGAGACTGCATCTGCTCAGTTTGTCTGCAATCAAGTTGGAATTCCTGGGAATGTGCATTGCTATCAGAAAGCAGTTGGAGGCGATTGCCCATTGCCATACTCTCAGGGCTTCCTGACATAACGGACAGGATCTGGTTCTTCCCTGTTTGTTGATGTACCAGATGACCTACATGTTGTCTAAATGATTAGCAATTGTCCCCAGTGGATAGGCAGATTGGAATGCTTGCAATGCTAAAAGCACCGCCCGCAGTCTAGGACACTGATATGCAAATTGGTCTCTAAGGAGGACCAAGTGCCTTGGACCATCTTTCCCTGAAAATGCCTCCCCTACCTCATCAGGGATGCATCCGTGGTCACTATGGCCTTGAGCTGAGAGGGTGAAAAAGGGCGACTCCATAACTCCTCTTCTGGCTTCTTCCACCAATTCAAATCCTGCTTGCATTGATTTGTTATGCAGATTGGATAAGACATGGGGTGTGTTAACAGAGACCATTGAGATGCTAGCAGCCACTGAAGCAGCCTCATGTGGAATCTCGCCAAGGGAACTAGGGTGATTGTCACTGCCATTGACCCTAGTAGTTGTAAGACTAAGCAAGCTGGGACTATGTCTTGACAGAGTAGCACTTGGAGCTGTGACCTTAACCTTTGTAATCTGTGAAGAGGTAGAGCAACCACACAGGTTCTCGTGTTGAATGTCACTCTGATGAATTCTAAGCTTTGAGTGCATGCCAATTTTGACTTTTCTTTGTTTATTGAAATGCCTAAGAACTCTGCCAGTTCTAGAGTGTAGCATAAGGCATGAAGCAGTAGAGGCCTGGTGGGGGTGGTAAGGACCAATTGTCTAAATATGGAAACATCCAAAATCCTTGTAGCCTTAGATGAGCTGTTACCACTGCCATGCATTTGGTGAACACCCTGAGGGCTGTTGTGAGGCCAAAGGGCAGTGAGTGAAATTGGTAATGACTGGCTCCCAGCCAGAAGCGGAGATATCTTCTGGAGTGCTTGTCCATTTTTATGTGGTAATACACATCCTGAAGATCTATAGAGCACATCCAATCGTCTTTCTCCAGAAAAGGAAGAATAGACTGAACTGGGACCATTCAGAATTTTGTCTGTCTGACAAACTTGTTTAAGATACTGAGGTCTAGGATCAGCTTCCTGTCCCCTGTCTTTTTTGGCACTAAAAAGAATCTCGAGTAAAATCCGGACCCTACTTGTTCTGATGGGACTGTTTGGATGGCTCTTTTTTCAAGGAGCTTTTGAATTTCTTGAGCTGCTGCTTCCCTCTGACAGGGTGGAACATTGGGGATTCACCTCTGCAGCCTTGGATAAAGATTGAAGGGGATATAGTAACCTTTTGTAATTATTGTCTGCTCCCAAGAATTTGATGTTACTGAGTGCCAGGCTAAGTGGTGCAGAGAGAACCTTCTCCTGACTGCCTCCAGTGGTAAGCAATCAGGCTGCTCCTCAGGGGCGCTGATAGGGTTGCCCAGAGAAAGAATCTTTGGAGCCCTGTTATGTGGGCCCCCTCTACCATGGGAGGGGCATCTTCTTGATGAGTTCTTCCCTCTGTCCCGGGAAGAAAACTCACCACTTGTGTCCTGAAAAGGCCCCTGGGACTTCCAGAACCAGATCTTTCCACTCCTCTGATTCATGAAATAGGGTCATTGAGGAGAAGAAAAATGTATGCCCACAGGAGAAAGGGTCTTTCCAACAGTTTCACACCTGGCTAATGCGTCTTTAACTTCTGGGCCAAACAGCAAGGCAGCATCAATGGGATCGTTAATGAAGGAAGACATGAAGGGGTCTGTGAAGTCACACAAGCGCATCCAGGCATGACGTCTCATGACAATGCTTGCACCACTGCTCTGGCTGCTCCTTCAGTCGCATAAGCAATCAACCACATGGAGGAGTTAGAGATGGATTCTAGGTTCGCAAGCTGGGAGACAACCTTATTACGTACCTCATCAGACACTGCTCCTGCCAGGGTTCCTGAGAGTTCAGTGATCAGGCCCCTTTGAAGACGGGTAAAATGTGTCAAATAATTCAATGACCATGTGGCAAAGGTCATTGAAGCATAAACCCATTTCCCTAATCTGTCCAACATCTGAGACTCTCGGTTTGGAGGATGGATAGTAGAAGTCTCCTCTATAAATTCCTTCTTTGTGGCCCCTGCCACCACCATAGCCTCTACTGTTAAACCCTTGGACAAGTGGGGTTGATCCTTTCGGGGGAGAGTATTTTGTCAGGTCTCCATGGAATTGGCTCAATGGTGTCAGGGGCCTTCCAAGCACGCTGCACAGTAAGCTTGACTAACTCATCTGCAGGCAGGGTCACCCAGGAAGTAGAAGGTTGGGCACGGAAAGCCTGCAAGAAGATAGATTCCTCAGAGGAAGGGTTGGTGGGCTTCCAGTCACCCCTCTGCTTTAAGATTTCTAGCATGTCTCAAAGGAGACATCTTCAGGGGGCAACCAAGGGGACCTTTCTCCTTCATCGTAGTCTATATCCTCGGTGAGAGATTCTTCCGGAGAATCAATTTGCTTCTTCTTGCATGATCTCTTATGGGGTGGCTCATCGGGGGGAGGTCTGAAGAGAACTCCAAAGAGAGGGTACCCTGCGGTAGGGTGTCTTGCTGCTCCCATGCCCGCTGTCCCAAAGTAGTAGATTGCGACAGCTGTGAACCAGAGAACACATAGATATGACATTCAGACATAGAGGGTGGTAACTGTGAGCCTGCTGAGGTGATCGCTCTCTCCATAATCTGAAAGGCAGGCCTGTCTGAAGAGGGATGGGAGACCAGAACCGAGAAAGACAACCTCAGAACCAGGGTCACACCCTGCTGCAATGAGCCCTCCCCCAGAGGAGCCGCAAGAGGACTCAGAACTGTCAAAGCAACCGGAACCGTATATGGCGCTGTGGAAAAAGTCAGTGCCGTACTAGGGATTCCAGAGCCAGCAGCCAAATCATGGTCTCGTAGGTGGGTCAGCTCACACTGAGTCAAGGTCCACAGAGTGGGTTCCAGAACCAAGGTGAGATCCACCATCGGTAACGAAGAAGATGGCACCAGGAGAGGCATCAGCGTTGAGGGCTCCAAATCCTGTGGGGAGGTTGAAGGAGGAAGAAAAGTTGGAGTCTGTGGAGAAAAAAATCAGCTCTGGGTGGGAGGGCGGTCCTAGATGGGGTTAGAATACCTCTGGCCACCAAAAGTTGATCCATCATTCTAACTACATCGAGCTCCGAATGGCTCCTGGTGGAACAAATAGACATCCCCAAGGGAGATTCTGGACAATCAATAAAGGGACTGAGCTGCTGACCCACAAAGGGGTCAATAGATGGAGAATATCAAGTCCTGGCTAGGGATTCGTCCTTCGGCACCATGGTCGGTTGACCAAAAGCTTGTGTTGGGAGGAAGTGACCAGTTTTACAGGGGAAACTATTATTGGTGTTGAGAGAGTCTGTGGTACCGTGGTAACTTTAGTTGGTTCCATGAAAATAGATGGCACCATGGAAGGGGTCGTAGACTCCGGTGCTGAGACAGTTGGTGCTGATTTCAACAGTTATGTTTCAGTTCCATGGAAACCTGGCCTTCTGACAGTTTTGGTTCCTGAGAATGAGGAGACGCTGGAAACGAGTGGCTCGTCTTTTTCGCTTCTCTTTCAGGAGGTTTTGACACCATCACCTCAGACAAAGCCTCTGAAAAGGGGGTTTTTAACAACCCCTTTAAGATCAATTTGTTTCAATGCTCTGCAAGGGTCTGGGCACTAAAACCCTTACAGAGCTCGTACGGAGTTTGAAGTTTGAAGTGTGGCACTCCTAAACAATAAACACAGGAAAGATGCCCATCAGAGTTGGGCATCTTCCTGCCACATTTGTCACATTGTTTAAATTCATCTTTTTTATCAGTCATTGTTAGGTAAATCATAAACTGAACCGTCGTTCATGCGATCACACACACACACACAACAGTGAAAAACAAAGCAAGTGAAAGATTTGTTTTTTTTGAAAGCTTACCAACAATGGTGGCAAGAGAAATACCCAGAAGGGTAAAGGGGAAAAAAAAAAGAAAGGGGAAAGAATACCAACAATGATATTTAAGAGATACCAAAGGTAAGAGGGAAGGGAGGGGCCTATACCAACAATGGTAAAGAAGAAATATCAAGTATGTAGCTCTCAAACACTAATTTGGTAATACAGAATAAAGAGACTAAGAAATATTAAAGAGAGGAGCTATAAAAGAGAAAAATATTGAGAAATACATAGAAAAATAAAGCACTTAGATTGATAGCATGGCCTGACGTGTCTTGAAACTCCACATGGAAAATGACATGTGAAGGGAAGGGAAGAGAGGCACTATGGGTAGCATTAGCTCGAGAGTTTCTGGCTGGCACAAGCTTTTTACAATGGCCGAGTCATTTCCGAGGATGGAACCAAGATCCAACTGTCATTAATGAATGAAGATTGACAACATCAGGTTGTAGTTTATGTAGCTAACTGAGCTTCATGCAACTCATTCTATATAGGCAAGACTATTAGGTGCCTAAACAGAAGAATTTATGAGCATATATTAGCCATTAAGAATAATGATCATACTAATGCTTTGGCCAAACATGCTGCACATTGTACTGACTTCAAAAATTTGTTTTTGTTTTTGCAGTTGACTTGGTCTGTGCTGACATTTTTTTGGTAACTTGAAAATTCTGTTAGAATGTCAAGAAAGTAGCTGGCAAATCAGATTAGGGTCTGATCCTGCCCCTGGTCTCAATTAGACCATTAATATTAAATGTTTTTACAGTGTTCTAGAATTTAATAACTCTTTTAAATACTATTAAGTCTTTTCAAGTTTTTAGACTACTTTTTATAAGCTCACTATAGCTTTGAATCTATTTAATAAATATATGTGAGTGAATTTTACTTCCTTTCATGTCACTATTGGATGAGTTTTATCACATGATCTTATATGTGGCCTTCTGAACTCAGTGTTAGATCCAGTTTTCATTTCTGAAGAAGTTCTTGTAGGAATAAAATGAATGACAGTGTTTATTTTCAGAACCCCCCCCCCATAACATGTTAACTTAGAACAAACACAAAAAAAGTATGTACACCTTCAAAAATGAAGTTTAACCCACCAGATAGGAACAATTGACCCATATCAACACCTGCACTCACAGGTAATACTTAACCTGAAATTAAGGTTACTCATGCTAAAGTGTGTGTTATAGCCTATGATCCCCCTTACACTGAATGCTGACTGTTCTCTTCTTATCTCTATTCCCTTCCCAGATGTGAAAAACAGCTTGTATGCTTTCATTAAAGGAAAACTCCACCCTCTCATACAGTTTAACTCAATCATTAGGTTTCTTTTCTCCCTACAATATGTTTCCAGCATAGTGTAGGTACCAGAAACCTGCTTGTACTTTCTAAAACTTTTATTTCCTTGCATTGGAGTCAAAGGAAGGGAAAGCCCACCTACTTTTTCTTTAGAAAAAGAAGTTATGTACTCACCATAATATTCCATGTTTGTTGTCCTAGATCTCGCCTTCCTTCTTGCTGTTTGGGTTCAGAGCCGAGGCTTTACACTATAGCTTGAGAGCTTTTTACTTGCGCGAGGCTTGCCCTTATCCCAACATGCCTAGTGGTAGTTACCCAAATCTCATTTATGATAACCCAGCACTAGACCATGCAGGTAAAAAAAATACTCTATTTTACACATTTATTTATTTATTTATTTACTTATTTGCAATTTGATTACCGGGGAAGTCCACTGGGCCGAATTGACCCATTTTCAGTGAAAGCCCAGAGAGAAAAGCTCCAAGATGCATTATACTATTTAGATACAAATGATAGTTAATATTAAAGATCTTATTTAGAATAGTTACTCATAAATGCATTCAATATCATGCATAGTTAAATTCATTAAGCTTGAAGGTAGGGATCACATAGTTTCATTTGAGGAAATCAGATATGGGTTACGTGTGGTAACAGTTTACATACAAATCTTTTAAGAAAATGTAAATACACTTTACATACACACATCAACATTAGAATGCTATTTACAATACTTACAAGGTTGGGCTGTGTGAGGGTAGCTGTAGGAGGTGAGAGCTTAGAAAGAAGCTATAGAAATTGTTGAGATCTTAGATAGGCTCATAGGAAGATAACTGAGAGTTGTAGAGCTTGGGAACCAGAGCGAGAACCCCCTTGGATTAGGTTGGGTGAAGGCAGATACATTTCCATTTAGTGGACAGGTGTTTGAATAGTTGGGTTTTGAAGTTTTCTGAGTTTGGTATGGTTCTTAGTGTGGAGGGAAGGAAATTCCATTTTCTGCCTAGTGAGAAAGATAGGAGACGTTGGCCGGCAGGACGTTTAGGTTTGTGGATAGTAATAAAGTTCTGATTTTCAGATCTAAGAGCTCTGTTGGGTGTATAAGGGGAAAGGATGTTAGTTAGAGCGGGACATTTTGTTGGGTGAAATATGAGTCTATGTGCAGTAGTGAGTTGGAGATAGTCTAGGTAGTTTGGGAGTTCAAGCCAATTCAGGGATTGTAGGGTTAAAGCAGTGATGGGTGGTATTTTTAGATTTAGAGGCAAATTTAGAGATTTTGTTGTAGCAGTTTTCTAGTTTAGAGGTGATAGAGGAGGACAGGTTGTTTAGGAGAGGAGCTCCGTATAATAAGGAAGGAAGAAGATAAGTCGAGGCCAGAATTTGATTGGTAGAATTTGAGAGAAAGCGATTATTCATATACAGCATACCTAGCTTTTGGTGGGTTTTCTTAATATTTTGTTGAATATGAATATCAAACTTGAGGTGTTCATCTACAGTAATGCCAAGTAGTTTGGCAGAGGGGACTACTTCTATAGGTGAGTTGGTTTGACTATAAAGTCTTTGTGGGAGGGAATAGTAGAATCTTTGATTTATTGGCCTTGAGAAAGAGGTGGTTTTGGTGCATCCAGTTTTCAGTTGTTGAGAAGGCAGTTTGGGTTTTAGTCAGCAATTCAGAGAGGTTTGATGCAGAGCAGACTAAGGTTGAATCGTTTGCATATCGAATGATTTTAGCATTGGGAATAGCAGTGTGAAAGATATTGATGAAGATGTTAAAAAGCATTGGCCCAAGGATGGATCCCTGTGGTACGCCAGCTGGGGTAGGTAGGACGGAAGAGATGGAGTTCTTCCATTTGACTGCCTGTGATCTGTCTGATAGATAGCTGGAGAACCAGGATAAACCATTATGTAAGAGATCAAGGTTTGAGAGATGACAGAGAAGGTGCTTGTGGGAAACAGTATCAAAGGCTTTAGACAGATTGAGTAAAATAGTAGAAACTAAGTGGCCTGAATCTCGGGCTTGATTGACAGTTTCTAGGAAAGAGAGTAGAGCGGTTATTGTGTTATGGCCTGGACGGAAGCCATGCTAAGAGAACACCTGCATAAAAAAGAGTAAACCATCAGTAAGAGTAAGAAGGGGAGACTAGGACTAACCAAATGGTATGAAGGGAAACAGCCAGTGTAGCCAATAAAAAATAATTCCTCTCAATCCTTTAGAAAGGGGGAAGGAGGGTGGGATGCAAGAAGGAAGGCGAGATCAAGGACAACAAACGTGGAACATTATGGTGAGTACATAACTTCTTTGTGTTATGTCGTCCCTATCTCATCTTCATTCTTGCTGTTTGGGACCATGTCCCCAGCACCTGTTTCTTGGGTGGCTCACTGGAAAAAACTCTTCAGGACCATGGAGCCAAAGGATGCCTTGTTCTGGGAGGCCACATCTACTTTGCAATGAGTGATAAAGGTATGAGGATTAGCCCATGTAGCTGCCATACAGATCGAATCCAAAGGCAGTTTGGCTTGAAAGGCAATAGAAGTAGTCAAGGTCCTAGTTGAGTGTCCTTTGATTTTTCCTGGAAGTTTTTTGTTAAACAAATTGTAGGTGTAGATTATAGTATCTGAAAGCCACTTAGATAAAGTCACCTTTGAGACTGAACAACCTTTCTTATTCTCTGCAAAGGATATGAACAATTGGTTGGATTTTCTGAAGTCCTTGGTCCTGTGTAAATAAAAATCTGTCTATGAACGTCCAATTGATGGAGCTTATACTCTGCCTTCTTGCCATGATTGGGGAAGAATACAGGAAGCTCTATGGATTGATTCAAATTGTATTCTGAACACACCTTGGATAAGAAAGAGGGGTTGTTTCTAAGAGAAACTCTATCTTTGTGGAAAATCAAGTACGGGGGGATGAATAGATAAGGTCTGTAATTCTGAAACCCTCCTAGTCGAGGTAATGGCAGTTAAGAAAAAGGTCTTCCATGTCAGAAATTTCAGTGGACAAGAAGCAGATGGCTCATGGGGGGAAAAATCAGAGCATCTAAAACTAAATTTAAGTCCCGGGGGAGAGGTTCTCTTATTGGAGGTCAT
The DNA here is from genome assembly GCF_019279795.1 of Protopterus annectens. NCBI lineage: Eukaryota > Metazoa > Chordata > Ceratodontiformes > Protopteridae > Protopterus > Protopterus annectens. Next base: position 12,710,322 of record NC_056739.1, read on the forward strand.
AAGAAGGTAGTACCTCTTAGGAATATGGGACATTATGTTGGAGCCCATTTCCCCCACATGGAAATTAGAAATGGCGGCCAGTTGAACCCAGATAGTAGCTGCTGCTGCTCCTCGCTCATAGGCTTCAGCAAGAAATTTGAGAATCTTTGAAATGGGTGCCATAAAGGGATCAATCTTGTTTTTGCTTGCCCAACAAGAGAACCGTTTCCATTTACTAGCATAAAGTTTACTTGTAGTGGGCTTATGGGATGAAATCAAAATGTGATGAACTGCTGGAGAAACATCGGGAAGCCTGGCTAAGACTGGAAGTGGAGAAACCAAGCTGTTAGCTTAAGAGTTTGAATGAAAGGATGGATAGCACCGGACTGGTGCATCAGAAGATCTGAAACTGGGTCCAGGATCTAAGGCACCCCCTGCAGATGGGGCTAAATGAATGGGAACCATATCTAACGAGGCCAGTAAGGGGCAATGAGGATTAACTTGCAACCCAATGACTGTGCTTTCTGAAGAACCTTGAGGAAAAGGGGAAATGGTGAAAAGGTGGAAAGCAGTACTGGGGGCCAATTGTGAAAAAGTGCATACCTGGGTGACTGCCCCAGTGTTGGGACTAGGGCAAAGTAGCTGCTGCATTTGTTGTTGAGGGGGGTGGCAAACAGATTGCAGCATGGCTGGCCCCATTTGTGAAAAAATCAAGTCAGCGACTTCCTGTTTCAGGAACCACTCATGAGGCATCAGAATAGCCCTGTTGAGCTTGTCCGCTATCACATTGGATTTCCCTTGGATGTGCGTTGCAACCAGAAAGCATTGGGAAGACACTGCCCATTGCCAAATTCGTAGAGCCTCTTGACACAAGGGAAAAGACCTGGTTCCACCCTGTTTGTTGATGTACCATACTACCAACGTATTGTCTAGCTGAATTGCTATAGTCCCTGTAGGAAGAGAGTCTTGAAGTGCTTGCAACACCAGAAGCACCACTCTCACCTCTAGGACATTGATGTGCAAGTGATACTCATGTTCCTGCCAAGTCCCTTGAACAGTCTGTCCCAGATAATGCCCCCCACCCTATCTGGGAAGCGTCCATGGGTCACTGTGGCTATGGGTTGGGGGGTTAGAAATGGCCTGCCATTGACACCATAGGGGAGTGAAGCCACTATGCTAAGTCCTTTTTGCAAGACTCCATGTTCCAAATCTGATGTGACAATGATAAATCCTGGAATGACCACTGAGCAAAAAGGAGCCATTGCAGAATTCTCATGTGGAAGCACGCCATAGGGATCAGAGTAATTGCTGCAGCCATTGAACCCAAGACCTTGAGGACAAATCTTGCCTAGAGTCTCTTGTTTGCCATGAGGATTGAAACTTGACGATGAATGGTTAACACTCTTTCGTGAGGCAGTTTTGCTATCATGTCCCTTGTGTCTAATTCTGCCCCTATAAATGTAATATACTGACAAGGCAACAAGGCAGACTTTTCATAGTTTATGGTGATGCCCAGTTGTGTACAGGTGTGAATAGTGGAGTCCTGAGCCTCAATCAGTTGATGCTTGGTGGTGGCAGTGAGGAGCCAGTCGTCTACATATGGAAACACCCGGAATCCTAGATGTCTCAGGTGAGCCGTGACTACTGCCATATATTTGAACACCCTGGGGGCTGTGGTGAGACCAAAAGGCAGAGCTCTGAACTGGTAATGACTGTCTCCCAGCCGGAAGCGTAGATACCTCCTGGATCACCTGTCCATTTTTATGTGGTAGTATGCATCCTGGAGATCAATACAGCACATCCAATTGTCGTGACCCAAAAAGGGAAGACTGGACTGCAGTGCTACCATCCAGAACTTTGTTTTCTTGACTGATTTGTTCAAGTTTGCTGAAATCCAAAATGGGTCTCCAGTCCCCTGTCTTTTTTGGAACTAAAAAAAACCTTGAGTAAGTGCTGGATTTGATTTAGTCTGCGGGGACTTTTTGGATGGCTCTTTTTTCTAGCAACCTTTGAACTTCTAGGTTTGCTTGATCCCAAAGACTGGGTGGAACATCTGGGATTGACTGTTGTTTTCTTGTAAGGGGTGGTTGGGAGAAGGGAATTTTGTAACCACTGGATATTATCGATAGTACCAAAATGAAAAAAACACTTAGCCTGAGCCGGTATGAGCAATCTCAATGCTGCAAGTGGAAAACGAGATCTGGGTAACTACCGCTAGGCATGTTGGGATAGGGGCTAGCCTTGAGCCAGTAAAAAGCTCTCAAGCTATTGTATACAGCTGAGTCGGAGCCGATCCCAAACAGCAAGAACGAAGGTGAATAGGGACAACATAACATCTAAACTTCTGACATACTTTGCAGAGAAATCCGTCTCCACCTGCATGACATATCATAGACACAGTTAAATCTGTAGTTTACCCTGTTAGTACTGCTGTCAGTCTTAGATGGGCAATTAATCCTGCTAATGGGAGGAACACAGCTGCTGATATACAAAAAGGCAGAAAACTGTGGCACTGTTTTTATTGCAAAGGGGAGGAGTACTTAACACTCCCCTTTCATAGCAAAACAAAGGAAATTGATCAGTCAGGGGTTTAAAGGCAATTGTCAACTGTTATGACAAATCCACGTAAGCAGCAGCACAGTATTGAAATACTATGCTTTAAATGTTATTTATAATAGTTTATATGTTACAATAACTTAAATGCAGTATCAAAGATTTCTGTGACGTGGAGAAAAGTCAGAAAAATATTTTTTTCTTGCAAAGTATCAATGCATTTACCATTTTCAAGCCCCCCCCCCCCACACACACACACACACACACACACACAGGCCACAACTGTAGAAAGAGAGTCAGGTGGCAACCCTATCAACTAGGTGCACTGATACTGTTCATAAAAAGGTGTTTTATGCTTTTTTGTGACATCTTTCCAGAGGGGGATGCATACCTGGTACATGTAGATCCACTGTAAGAGATTCCCACTGATTTTGAGTCAGTCCTTACATTGTTAGAGTGCAACCATAATATACAGCAGAATTTGTTTTAACATATATTTACTATGCGCCCTTGCATTAAAAACACTAAGAAAAGGAAATCAGAAGTACTTAACTGTGCTTAAATGCATATACACACACACACACACACACACACACACACACACACACACGCTTTTCTGCACATGTACTTTATACACATACACAGAAACACACAAACATATATGTGTGTGTGTGTGTGTGTGTGTGTGTGTGTGTGTGTGTGTGTGTGTGTGTGTGTGTGTGTGTGTGTGTGTGCATACAATGAATTATTTATAATAAACAACATAGTATAGTTAAGCATTATTAATGCATACATTCTAGTAAATGTTGCTCAAGGATTTACTTGATTACTGTCAGACATTGGCTATGTGCTGCACATGCAGCCTTGGTCAATGTCTTTATGTCGGCATTTTTTCTTTGTATTGCTAAGTGCATTTAATAATTGTCATTATCTTTGCCAATGTTGACTAAGCTGTGGCTGAAAAGGGTCCTGGGACCAGCTCACTTCCCTGGTTACCAAAGTATAAATAAATATGAAATAGAAAAAAAGACAGTGAACATGACAGAAATAATTGAGGAACTAGTAAAGCACATTTTAAGTCTGTATCATTCATGAGAGAGAAAAACTTCCCACTGAAGGCATTGGGAAGGAGCAGACAGTCTGTTTAGAGTTTTGCTACTCGTCACTTGTAAATGTACAGCAAGGATCATTTACTGCAGCGAAAGTTTTCACATCAAAGCATGAGAGTGTGGGTGAGGGTTTGTCAAATCTTTTAAGACTACAAAAGACTCCTCTTACAAAAAACTGTTATTTATATACTTTCTTTTGCTGCAAGTAGCTAAAACTATTTATAGCATAGAAACAAGCTCTGACAGACACAAATGAGGCTCAGTCAGGTAAACATACAAGCAGCTCTGTTACAAAAGGTGTGCTTAGATGACAGTGCTTCATAGTCCTGTCATTCTATCTTAATGGCATGAGAAAACAGCACCACTTCCTTATGTCTAGCATGAGTCATATAAAGAGGACCTAAAATGTATTCTGGGAAGAAGGAATAAAAGCAAGAAAACAAGATCACATTACCAAGGCAGGCCCCATCATCTGCCATTTTGAGAGAAACTCATTAAAATTGTAAAATAAGCACTTGGAGTGATTTTAAGGCATTAAAATAGCTTAAAAACAAAGATACAATGAAAAAATAAGAAGGTACGTACTCACCATAATGCTCCATGTTTGTTGTCCATCTCGCCTTCATTCATTGCTGGTTGGGTTCAGAACCAAGAATCAGTTCCGACTTGGCCTTATACAAAAGCTTCTACCAGCTCGTGGCTACACCCTATCCCATAATGCTTAGGGAAAATTACACAGATCTTGTTTGCAGATACCATGGTTATTATACCTAAGCATGTAACTATATCCAAAAAAGAGACTAAGAAGAGATTCAGAAACATCATATCCAATTTGCAAAAAAAACAAAACACTCAATCCTTCAGGACAGAAGGTGGGGGAAGGAGGGTGGGACGCAAGAATGAAGGCGAGATGGACAACAAACATGGAACGTTATGGTGAGTACATAACTTCTTTATGTTATGTTGTCCTATCTAACCTTCACTCATTGCTCATTGGGACAGTGTCCCTAGCACCTTCTTTCTTGGATGGCTCAAGGAAAAAAAACTCTTCAGAACAGTAGACCCAAAAGAGGCCCTGTTCCTGGAGGCCAAATCAACTTTGTAATGAGTGATAAAGGTATGAGGCTTTACCGATGCTGCTGCGCAAATGGAATCCATAAGTAGCCTTGCCTGGAAAGCATATGAGGTAGATATAGCTCTTGTGGAATGGCCTTTCACTTTTCCCAGAAGTTCTCTGTTCTGAGCTCTATATGTATACGTTATACAGCCTGTAAGTCATTTAGAAAGTGTGACTTTTGATACTGGGGCTCCTTTCTTATCATCTGAAAAAGATACAAATAACTGGTCTGATTTTCTGAACTCTTTTGTTCTATGCAGGTAGAAATGCAACTGTCTATGTACGTCTAACTGGTGTAATTTATACTCTGCCTTGTTGCTATAGTTTGGGAAAAAGAAAGGTAAGTCAATGGATTGATTTAAATTAGCTTCTGAACACACCTTTTATCAGGAATGAGGGGTTGGTTCATAAGGAAACTATCTTTGTGAAAAGTCATGTAGGGGGGGGCGTACTGACAATGCTTGAAGTTCAGACACTTGTCTAGCAGATGTAATGGCCACCAACAGGGCTGTCCTCCATGACAAAAACTTTATGTCACAAGATGATGCAGGTTCAAAGGGAGGAAGAAGCAACACAGATATAACAAAATCTAGGTCCCATGGTGCTGGAGGTTCTTTTACTGGAGGTCTCAGTAAGAAAGTACCCTTCAAGAATGCTTTACAAAGTCCATGGGCATGATTTTTTGTCCGATTTCCATGATATAATAGTTCAATATAGCAGCTAATTGAACTCGAATAGTAGCTGCTGCTGCACCTTCATTAAAATAGTAGTCCAAACCAAAATAGGCAACAAAGACAGCCACAGACTTGAATAAATGCCAGAACTCACTTCGTAAAAGACAGGTTTAAATTAATAATTAAGAATAAATTGAACCTCAGGAGAATGCTATGTCAACCATTTAACAAGCATGTATCTATTAATGATGAGAACTTAGGTACTGTACCATGTGGTCAATGCAATTTTTGTGAGTGTATAAATGCAAGTGGGTTGTTTGTGCATCCAGATATGGGACGCAAGTATGTGTTCTCTTGTCTGGCCAATTATACGACTTCCAATGTGGTTTATCTTGCGGTCTGCATGACCTGCAGTTCTTTTTATGTTGGCAAGACGAACAGGATACTCAAGAATAGGATCAGGGAACATCTCTATGCCATCAGAGTACAATCTCCTAACAATGCTTTAGCTAAACATGTTTTGGCTACAGGTTTAGATCATTATTTTAGATTTATGGTCATCGATACTATCGTATCCATTGCCCGTGGAGGTGACATCAGGAATGGCACTGAAAAAAGGGAGATGAAGTGGATCCTAAGGTTTAGAGCTGACCAAGGGAGGGGCCTCAATGAGAGGGCATCATTGAAGCCTGTACTTAGATCAAGAGCGTTGAAAGTGCCTTAGCCCTATGGGACTTACATTAATTTTGCCTTGTTATGTGTTAAATTTTAGAATTGTCATTTTTTATTTTGTATTTTTTATATATATTTTTTAATTTTGCATTTAACAGCCTCATATGTATACTTTGTTGATTGTCAGCTTTGCAAGATGTCATATAGTCGTATAGTAGAATGTAGTGTCTCTGAATATGTGTATGTCTTTTTAAATAGTAATGGTTTCTATTGTAATTTCCTTTTCAGCTGTGAGTATTTAAGTAATGACCTTTGGTGTGTGCTTTTGAAGGTCTGATGAAGCGGAATGTGAAAGCGCTTACCTACTGTGCAGAATTAAACCTGTCTTGTACGAAGTGAGTTCTGGCGTTTATTCAAGTCTGTGGCTGTCTTTGCTGCCTATTTTGGTTTGGACTACTACATTTACGTTGTTTTGGCAGCAAGACTCTTATCCTGTGGGGTGTTGCATTTCTTGCTGTTTGTGTTTACCTTCATTAAAATGTTTAGCCAGAAAGTTTAATACAGCTGTTATGGGGGCAGTAAAGTGATCAATATGGTTGTTGAAAGCCCAACGGGAAAATCTTTTCCATTTGCTAGAATATAATTTTCTGGCTGCCGTCTTATGAGACGAAATCAATATATGTTTTACTGCAGGGGAAATATCAGGAAGCCTGGCTATGTGTGGAACTGGAGCAGACAAGCTGTCAATTTGAGGGCTTGAATTGATGGATGGAGCGAACCTGATGGATGAGTCAGGAGATCTGGAACTGGGTCCAGAATCCACGGCTCCTCCTGGAGATGGGGCCATAGAAAGGGGAACCAAATCTGATGAGGCCAGTATAGTGTGATGAGTATTACACTGCTTCTCAACATGCTGGCTTTCTGAAGGACTTTTGGTATCAAGGGAAATGGGGGAAAGGCATAGAGGAGACCCAAGGGCCAATCGTGTACAAGTGCATTCCTTGGTGACTCTCCCAGAAGGGGGATCAGGGCAAAGTAGCTGCTGCATTTGGCATTCATGGACATGGCAAAGAGGTCGCAGCAAGGTTGGCCCCATTGTGAAAAATCTCTTCCACAACTTCATGCTTTAGGGACCACTCGTGAGGCATCAGAATGGCTCTACTGAGTTTGTCAGCTATCATGTTGGACTTCCCCGGGATGTGCTTTGCTGTCAGAAAATATTGGGAAGAGACTGCCCATTGCCATACTCTCTGGGCCTCTCGACATAGGGGGTTGGATTTGGTTCATACTTGTTTATGTATCACACTACTGACATATCTGTCTGAACTGCAATTGTTCCTAGTGAAAGGGAGTCCTGGAATGCCTGCAACACCAAAAGCACTGCTCTCATCTCTAGGACATTGATATGCAAGTGGTTCTCATGAGCCTTCCAAACACCTTGGACAGTCTTTCCCAGATAATGCCTCCCCACCCTATCTAGGAAGCTTCCGTGGTCACTGCGGCTACTGGTTGCAGAAAAATGAACAGTCGGCCTAAGGTCACTTGAGTGGAGTGAAGCCACCAATGCAGATCTTTCTTGTAGGATTCTGTTATGATCACTTTGTGAGAATTGTTGTTACTGCATGGACCACTGGGAGAATAGTAACCATTGACGAACCCTCATGTCCAGGTGAGCTAAAGGTACCAAAGTTATTTCTGCTGCCATGGTACCCAGAACTTTCAAAACAATCTTTGCCTGTACTTTCTTCTTGTACAAGAGGTTCTTGATTAGATGATGCAAGGTTTGAATCCTCTCAGGGGAAGTTTGGCCAACATTTGTCTTGTGTCTAAGTCTGCCCCTATAAATACGATATGCTGTGATACCAACAAGGCAGATTTTTCGAATTTATTGTGATGCCCAGCTGAGAGCAAAGGTGAATGGTAGTGTCCCTCACTCTTGTTAGTAGATGCTTGGTGGTGGTGGTTAGGAGCCAATCATCTAAGTACAGAAACACTCGGAATCCTAGACGCTTCAAGTGAGCCGTAACTACTGCCATGCATTTGGTGAATACTCTGGGGGCTGCAGTGAGACCAAAGGGAAGAGCTCAAAATTGGTAGTGATTGGCACCCAGCCGAAAGAGTAAATGTCTCCTGGATCGCCTGTCCATCTTTATGTGGCAGTATGCATTCTGGAGATCTATCAAGCACATCCAATTGTCTTTCCCCAGAAATGGGAGTATCGACTGCACTGTCACCATCCGGAACTTTGACTTCTTGACAGACTTGTTTAGTCTGCTGAGATCCAGAATGGGTCTCCAGTCCCCGGTCTTTTTTGGAACTAAAAAGAACCTCAAGTAAGTTCCGGATCCAATTTTGTCTGCGGGGACATTTTGGATTAATCTTTTTTCTAGCAACTTTTGTACCTCTAGAGTTGCATGGTCCCTTTGACTGGGTGGAACATCTGGGACTGATTTTTTTTCTAAAGGGGGAGAGGAAAAGGGTATGTAGTAACCTCTGGATATGATCGCTTGTTCCCATTTGTCTCTTATTTTTTAGCCAGGCATTTGGGTACAATGACAACTGACCCCCAACTGCCTCCAGAGATGGACAGACAGGCCTCCTTTCAGGAGCACTGAAAGGGCCTACCAAGGAAGGAATCCTTGGCACCCTGGTTTTGCAGACCCCCTCTGCCATGTGGTCAGTGTCTTCCATTGTTACTTCCCCCTCTACCCCAAAGAGAAGAATCACCACGTGTGTCTGGGAAGGCTTTCTGGGACTTATGGAACCACATTTTTCCCCCTTCTCGCCTTTAGGATAAGGCCTGGTAGGGAGGGAAAGACGGACACCCATGGCAGAAAGATTCTTTCCTTCTTGCTCGCACCCAGTTAGGGTCTCTTTCACTTGTAGCCCAAACAAGGATGAACCGCCAAAAGGAGTGTTGATAAAGGAAGACTTGAAGGGTTCTGCAAAATCACATAAGAGCATCCAGGAATGCGTCCTTACGGAAATTCCTGTACCCGCTGCCCTACTCGCTCCATCGGCCGCTTAAGAGATAAGTCAGATGGAGGAGTTTACCATGGAATTTAAGGTGGAGAGCTGGGAGGAAATCTTGTTTGAAACCCCCGCGGCTGCATCTCTTAGCTCCTTCAGGAGATCACTCTGAAGCAGAGTGAAATAGGTCAGGTAGTTCAGCAACCTAAGGGCAAAGGAAGCTGACGAAAACATATATGCTTTCATAGCTGTCCATCTTTCAAGACACTTTATTCAGTGGATGGACAGATGAGGATGTCTCAGACAATTCCTTTTTGGTGGCTGCCGCCACCACCACCATACCATCTACCAGGACACCTTTGGTGAGGAACTCCCTATCTGAGGGCACATTAGTAAATTTATTTGGACTCCTAGGAACAGGTTCCACTGAGTCTGGAGAGCCCCATGCCTTCCGACTGACTATGTCCATGAGCTGGTCGACAGACGGAGACACCCAAGAGGTGGAAGGGTGAGACCCGAAAGCCTCCAGGTACACAGACTCATCCTCAGAAGGGTTGATGTACTGCCAGCCACCTCTCTGTTTAGGGATCTCTAGGATGTTTGCAAAGGAGACATCCTCAGAGGGTGACCGTGGGGGCCCTTCTGACTCATTGAGGTCTGTGTCTGAAGTGACGGACTCCTCAGGGGAGTCTAAATGCTTCCTCTTGTATAACCTCTTCAGAGGGACCTCCTCAGAGGGGTACTCAGATGAGATTTCAGAAGAGATTGCTTCACCCAATGGGGCATCCTGGTGTTTTGGGTCTTTACGCCTGGGTGGAAGCGATGGCACTGAGACAGACACTGGCACTTTAGGGGGAAGTGTATTTGGACCTGAAAGCAGAGCAGTCTGAGGTGACAGCACCTTCCTCATCACCTCGAAAGCCCCTCCGGCCTTGATCCAAAGAGGTCCCTGGCTCCAAGAAACCAGAAAGCCCCCCCAGAACCAAGGCAGTGGCCTCCGTGGCCAATGCAGGTGCCGAGCTCACCCGCGTCGAAGCCCCAAGAGGTAGATTTGGGTCGGACAACTGTCCAGCCCGACTCTCCTCCCCGGACCCGACAGGAGCACGTCGGCCCCTAGTCACCTCGAATTATGATGGAACCAAGGAGGTCAGAGTGGTAGTCGGGCATGACTATCCCAGAGCAGGTCTTGGCACTGACGATTCCGCTCCAATCTGATCCAAGCACTCTGGTTCCAAATGCCCAGAATGGGTCAGAGGAGGAATCGACGAAAGGGAAGTGATGTTGGTCGGTTCTGAATCCCTCTGGGTCAGAGTCAACAGTATCTTGGCTAGTGCCAGTGTGCATAAAAGCATCTTCACCACCCGCTCCACATCATTGTCCAAAAGGCTTCAGGATGATCAAGAGGATAGAGTCAGAGACCTCACTGGTTGTAACAACAGAGATCTCAAGACTGGGGAGACCAGTTCCAACACTGGGGAATGGCTCAGAAACTGGAACTCTGTCGGCCCTAAAATCACAATGAGAGCTGAAGAGGAAGATTTCTCGGGCCTCAAAGCCTTCAGGTCCGAAGATTAGTCCTTTGTCTGTTTGTCTGACTGCTCCGAAGGTGAAGCAGCAGTAGATGTCCTATTTCCTGATTTTTCTGATCTGGAGGACAGAGATTTTTCAGTAGTTTTAGAGGTACTCTGATTCCCCTCTAAAGCCTCAGAGAATGGAGTTTTCAACAAACCTCTTACTATGAGTTTGTTCGTCCTTTTCATCGGTACCCTGGAACTAAAGGCATGACAGAAGGAACATGACTCCTGAAGGTGGACAGAATCCAAACAATACACACAGCTGGTGTGTCCATCATTTAGAGACATTTTTTGATTGCACTTTTTTAAAACCCGAAGGTTTCACTTCTTTAGGATCCTTAGACATGTTACCAAAGGTTTTTTTAACACACTACCACAAAAAACTATAAGAAAGAACACAGTTTTGTTTTTTTTAAAGACAGTTAACAGGGAAACAACTAACCCTATTTTGCTACTACAGAAAAGGAAAGAAGCAGTTCTAACCAAAAAAACGAACTGACTGCTACTACAAAGGAAACAAAGCTCTCTAAGTTAAATGGGCAGAAGGGAGCCCTCTAAGTTAAACAGGCGGGAGGGAGCTCTCTAAGTTAAACGGGTGGAAGGAAACCCTCTAACTTAAACGGGCTCAAGGGAGCCCTCTAACTTAAACGGACTACCGAAGAAATCAAGAAAGGGGAAAAATTTAGTCCAAAACTCTCTAACTTAAACGAGTCTGGGAAAAAAGGTCAAACAGGCCTAGTGGTAGACTACGGCCACCAGAAAACACAAATAACAATAAAAATGAACACCGGAAAGCACAAAGTACTAGTCCAAATTACCTAAGTTATTAAACTACAACAACAATAGTAATTTTTAACTAGTTTTGAAGAGTTATATGTAAGAAAAAATTCCACTTAGCCAAGAGCCTGCGTGGAGCACCCAATCTTTAGTGGCAAACGAGATCTGGGTAATCTTCCCTGAGCATGATGGGATAGGGTATAGCCTCGAGCCGGTGGAAGCTCTTGAGCTTTTGTATAGGCCAAGTTGGAAACGATTCTCAGTTCTGAACCCAACCAGTAATGAAGGAAGGTGAGATAGGAAACATAACATCTCTATCTTTGTGGAAAATAATATAAGGTGGTTTAGAAGAAAGTGCTTGTAATTCAGAGATTCTTCTTGCTGAGGTGATGACCACTAGAAAAATAGGCTTCCAAGACAAAAATTTTATGTCACAATCACTGGCAGGCTTGAAAGGCTTTTGACTAAGACCTTGGAGGATGAGTGAGGGATCCCAAGGAGGAGTGGGGTTTTGATTGGGGGTGGACTAAGAAGGAAAGTCCCCTTCATAAAAGCTCTACATAATTTAGAAGAAGTGACAGAGCCTGAAGATAACCCAGAGTGGAAGTTGAATATGGCCACCAGCTGAAGCTTAATCATAGCAAAGTTGGATCCCTCTTTAAACAGGGAAGTAAGAAAAGAAATGATGGTAGGGATGGGGGATGAAAAAGGGTCAATCATTTCTTTGGTGGCCCAAACAGAGAATCTGTTCCACTTACTCCTATATGCTTTTTAGTAGATGCCTTTTGAGAGGCTAAAACAATAGTCTTGACTGGTGATGAAAGCCTGGACCCTTTAATAATCATTGAAATTGGAGAAATAATGGATTAGCTTGAGACTGGTCAGATCCTGATGGAGTCTTAGAGATGGATGGGTTAGGAGGTCCCGATTGGGCTCCAGTATCCATGAAGGATACTTCGGATAACACCAGAGGAAGGGAAAGCAAATCTGATGAAGTCAATAAGGGGCAATGAGGATTACAGTGCTATTCAACTGCTGGAATTTCTGAAGGAATTTTGGGATCAACAGAAGGGGAGGATAAGCATAAAGAAGACCGAAGGGTCGCGGAGTAGAGCATCCCTTGAGGACTCCAATGGGGGGGGGGGTCAGGGCGAAGTACCTGATGCATTGGTTGATGTGAGGGGAGGCAAAAAGTTTCAAGGCTGGCCCCAACAGCTAAAAATTTGACTCACTACTGTTAGATTGAGGGACCATTCGTGAAGTGTCAGGATGGACCTGCTGAGCCTGTCTGCCAGCATGCTGGATTTCTCCAGTATATGAGTTGCAATGAGAAAGCAGTGTAAAAAGATTGCACATTCCCAAACTCTCATGGCCTCTCTAAAAAAGGGGTAAGAATGGGTCCCTCCTTGCTTACTGATGTACCAGGCTGCTGACATATTGTCTGTGTGAACTGCAATAGTCCTCAGAGGAAGAACATCCTGAAAGGCTTGCAATGAGAGAAGGACAGCTCTCATCTCTAGGACACTGATATGCAATCTGGTCTCTAAGGGAGTCCAAGTGCCTTGGACCATCTCCCCCTTAAAATGCTCCCACTACCACTCTAGCTAGGAAGTGTCTGTGGTCACTGTGGCTGTGGGGGAGAGAAGAAAGAATGGTCTGCCAACAGACAGGTCAAAAGAATCCACCATTCCAGGTGGGTTCTACAAATTTTTGTCAACTTGATAGGAGCAGATAGACTGGTGAAGTATAGGCCACTGCACAGCTAAGGTCCACTAGAGAACTCACATAAAAAAACTTGCCAAAGGTACTAGTGTTGCAGCAGCAGCCATAGATCCAAGAACTTTAAGAACAAGCCTGGTGGGAGAAGGATTAACTAGTAAAGTTTGGACTTGATTTCTCAAGGTGTCAATCCGATGTGGGGGCAACAAAGCTATTTGGGTAATAGTGTTCAGCTGAGCCCTAATAAACTCCAAAGCTTGAACTGGTACTGGTTGTGATTTGTCCAGATTTACTGTGATGCCTAGGAGGTTCGATATCTGGTAAAGGTAATCTCTGGCCTGAGATAGTTGATGCTTGTTTGGGGCAATCAGAAGCCAGTTGTCTAAATACGGGAACACCCGAAAACTTTGCAGTCTGAGGTGGGCTATGACTACTGCCATGCATTTGGTAAACACCTTGTGGACTGTGGGGAGTCCAAATGGCAGGGCTCTGAATTGATAGTGAATGGCTCCCAGCCATAAGCACACATGACCCCTGGACTTATCTAGAGGAAAATATTTTTTTATTCAGGCATGTCCAAGGGTCAGCTCCCGGTGTTCTCTCCCGTTTATCTGATGAATCTGGGCATCTTGAAGCAATGTAGAAATTGCCTCATGTACACAGACAACCCTCTCCTCCTACCACCCAACACTACAATCTGTGAGAGATGCACTTATCTAGCCAAACTGGAGGTAAACCTCTCTCCAACCAAGACTGAACTTGACAGTCATGAAGAGAAGGTAAACATTTGCACCACACCACACTCATCACATAGTCTCACTAAATCCACACCACCAAAATCCACACATAGTAACACAAAAACATTCGCGGAGGCTCTCAATAATAATCTGTCTAAGCAACAGAGACCTCCAAAGCAGAAACACAAGCAACCTCCATCCCCCAACACAACCCAAATGACACATAGCCCGCAGACTGAGTGTGCCACTCAACCACAGCCAATAAGGCAAAACAATGTACCCAACACACTAGTCATAGGTGACTCTATAGTCAGGCACACTGATGCTCCACTCACCAGAATAAACAAGGAGAACGTTACTGTCAGCTGCCTGTTGGGTGCCAGGATCTGCCACATAACCCACACACTCAGGTCACTCCACAACAAGTACAAATATGACTCTGTCATCGTCCATGTTGGCGCGAATGACCTGAGATGTACCTCCCTGGACTACATGAAAAGAGACATGGAAGAGCTCTCCGATCTTGCACTCCAGGCAGGTATGACCCTAGCCCTGAGTAATATTCTGCCATCACCCAGAATGATACCGCAGTACAAAGACAAAATGATTGACTTTAACAATTGGCTAAGCTTCTGGTGTCATTCTAAGGGGATCCAGTATCTGTCTGCTTGGGATGACATGGTCGATGGACCACGATGCTTTGCCACAGAAGGCTTGCACCTGTCGCCCCTGGGATTCCGGATACTGGCTAAGGCGCATGCTGCCCCTATAGTGCCTTTTTTAGGCAAGGTTCAAATAACAAATTCACCACCGTAACAGGAACAGGCAAGCAAAACCTGAGGATAATGCTACTCAATGCTAGAAGTCTAAATCTCAAAATGCACTCACTCGAGGCACTCCTTAAAATGGAGAACAGTGATATCTGTGCAGTGACTGAGACCTGGTTTAAGGCTCCAGAGAGCACCCCTGCACTACCAGGCTAGAACTCATACCACACTTTTCGGTCATGTAACCTGGACCGAAACACAAAAGGCGGAGGTGTGTCCATATTCATTACGAACATCTACACATCCAGGCTAGTTGCTCAGCATAATGCATCCGAGGTTATCCAAGTACAAAACTGCAATCCAAATTGTAGCTTGCTACAGATCCCCCACCATGCCCCAGGATTCCCATTCATCTTTTCTTGATGTACTGGAAAATATTAGGGTTCAACCAAACACCCTAATAATGGGCAACTTCAACTACCCCACCAGTAACTGGGAAAACTACTCGTGTACCAACTCCTTAGCTCAACGCTTTCTGGAATTCATACACTCCAATGCCCTGGATCATCTAATCCACACCCCCACCAGGGACAACAATATCCTAGACCTAGTCATTACCAACATGAGTGGCCGGTGTTCCACACCTGAAGTCAACTCCTCGTTGGTCCGATCTGACCATAAGCTAATCACCCTTGATATCCACATCCCGCCACCACCCCCCCATTAAGGAAACCACGGTAAAATATTTCTCCAAAGCCAACTTCATGCTTCTTGAGACAGAAGTGGTGAACTTCATGACACCCATGCAGATGGACAATACAGTTAACAACTGCTGAATCCTACACAAATGCACTCTATAAGCATTTACACAAGTGCATGGATCGTGCTATCCCTAACAGAACCAAGATGCTATCCTCCAAAAAAAGGAAGTCAATCTGGTGGTCCCCTGCCATAAACAAACTGTACAAAAGAAGGAAGAAACTGTTGCAAAAGAGAGTAAAATCCCAAGAGTGGAGGAGCTCCCTGGTCAGCCTCAGTAAGAAGCTGAGATCCCTTATAAGATCCTCCAAAGCTAGCTACGAAAACAAAATTGCCACTAATTCTAAGTACAACCACAAAGCATTCTATAGCTATATCAAGAATCTCGATGGCAACACCCAGATCTGCTCTGAGTTACAGCACAACGGCATGAAAATTACAAAACCAACTGATATTACCAACATCCTGGCAGATAGGTTCAGTGCTAACTTTACCTCCCCCTCACCCCCTAAAGGGCCCATATCAATACAGGAAGAATGCAGAGTCCCTGTAATCACAACTATGCAGGTAAAAGCTGTACTCTCTAAAGCCAAAAACACAGCATCCATGGGACCAGACAACATTCCAGGTTGTGTTTTACACAAACTTCAAAACGAACTGGCTCCCCACTTAAGCACCATGTTCAATAACAGCCTCGGATCAGGCTTTGTTCCCACTGAATGGCACACAGTAACAGTTATCCCACTCCACAAAGGGGGTGCCACCACTGATCCCAGGAACTATCGACCTATTAGCCTGACGAGCCTGGTCTGCAAGGTCATGGAACATATCATCATGGAACTCATAAATAAAGACATTGGTAACCTCCACACTCTGGATCCCACCCAGTTCGGGATTGTGAAAGGCAGATCATGCCTTCTGAACCTGATCGACTTCTTTGAGGCAGTCACCAAAGCCGTAGATGAGGGTAAGGTGGTTCACACAGCCTATCTTGACCTTGCCAAGGCTTTTAACACCATCCCCCATTCTGGAATTATTGCTAAACTCACTAAACTAGGTATAAATCCCTACATCACAAGATGGGTTGGCAACTGGCTCATTGACAGAACCCACACTGTAAAAGTTGCAGACTCCAAATCTGACCTCAAAGCAGTGACAAGTGGAGTACCACAGGGTTCCATTCTGGGACCTCTCCTGTTTGGTATCTACTTCTCTGAAGTACAGGCTAACACAGAAGGCCTCTGGCTAATGAAGTTCGCAGATGACTGCAAACTAGGAGCCATAGTCAAGTCCCCAAATGATGTGGGCATCCTACAGAAGAGCCTCGTTGATACAGATGCCTGGTGTCAGAGCCATGGCCTCAAGCTCAATGCCAAAAAGTGCAGTGTCATCCCCTTTGGTAAACACTCTGTAGTGATGAACTACCACATAAGCAGCAATCTACTTAACACCAAATGTGTGATAAGAGACCTTGGGACCCAGGTGGACAGTAGTCTCTCCTTTGATAGTCACATCGCCACAGTAGCCAGGAAGTCCTTCTACGTAGCACACCTCATCATAAAAGGGTTCTCATCCAGGAAAAAAAGAGGTCATTGTTCCCCTCTACTCGACACTCATTAGACCCATTATAGAGCACAACACCCCTTTTGGAATGTGCCTCACAAGATATCTGCAGCAGCTGGAAAGGCCACAGAAGTACCTCACAAAGAGGATTACTGGCCTCAAACAAATGCCCTACACTGACCGCCTCAAAAAACTCCAGCTTTACTCCATAGCATATCACCTACTCCGAGGTGATCTCTGCCTAATATATAAAGCTATGTCAAACCCAGAGCTGTTGGTCATGCTACACCTAAAGAAATCCCAATCCCTCCAAGCTACCCGCTCTAGGGACCTAAACTTTGTCACCACAATAAACAGGACATGCTGGAGGGATAGATTCCTGTCCCAGAGACTTCCTATACTCTGGAACAGGCTACCCATCTATGTCAAGCAAAGTTCTTCATCAGCACTCTTCAAGAAAAATCTTGATGAGTGGATGGGAAATAGGAAATATACCCCGGGGATCACTTCTGTGTCTCTGCTCGACAGTGGCACAGGAAAATAACTTTATTGGGTGGCGTAAGCCAGGGAACCTTGTTGGCTAGGCTTACGTAGACCCTTGGGCCGACAGCCTAGTACCTACACATGAACCTATGAGTGTCTGTCTATTTTGATGTGATAGTATATGTCTTTTAAGTCCACAGAGCAAATCCAATCATCCTTCCTTAGCAATGAAAGGACAGATGTACCGTAACCATCAAAATCTTTGCTTTCTTTACATACAAGGTTAGTCTACTTAGGCCCAAGACTAGCCTTAGATCCCTGGTCTTCTTTGGCACTAAAAAGAAGAGGAAGTTCCGGATCCTGACTGTTCAGTTGGGACCTCTTGGATGACTTTTTTTCACAGTCAATTTTGAATTTCTAATACTGCAGACTCCCTCTGGCTGGGTGGAATACTGGGGAGTTTCCTTTGTGTTCTTGGTGGCGTAAAGGAAAAGGGAATGTAATAGCCTCTGGATATTAAGCTTTGCACCAAACATGTTTTGTTGCACCAACATTTTTTTGTTAACCAGGTGCAGGCATTTCAGTGCACAGAAAAATGACCCCCAACTATCTCCAGGGCAGAGCAGTCGGGCAATGCTTCAGCACAGCTGATAGGGCTTGTCAGAAAAGTGTTTCCTGAAGCCTTGATTTTGCAGGCCCCCTCTGCCTCTGTGGCAGCATCTCCCATTGAAGCCCCCTGCTCTGCTTGTAAAGGGGAACTCTCCACGTTGGTCAGAAAAAGACCCTTGAGACTTACGGAACCAAATTTTCTTGGGCCCTCTCTGATTCCTGGAGTAGGTCTAATGACAGGGTGGAAAACTTTATTATTATTATGATTTATTATTTTATATTTGTTGACCAGAAAAGTCTGACTGGATGCATGTCCATTTTCAGCAGAGACCCGGGGAGAAAAGCTCCACAGTTAAATTTTAAGCAAAATATAAGGTGTATACAGAAGCATTCAATTTTACATAGATAGTACCATAGCACTGAAGCTTAAGACGTAACATATTTACATAGACTGAACACATCTTTTACAGTTTTAGGTGGAGGCATTACATAATGGTGAACATTGTTAGTAGGGGTTGCATTTTTTGCTTTATACAGCTGACTTGTGAGCAAGATAGCCACAGCAGGGAGTATAGCAACAAAGAGAGCAAAGACTAGGCATAGTAGGGAGTATAGTAGCAGGAGAAGAGACAGAGATGGGAAATTGGATAACAGGTTAAGTAAGAAATGCGGGAGGAGCAAGTAGCTTAAGTATAGAGTAAGAGTAGAGGTGTAAAGAGAAAAGTAAAGTTTAGTGTTTACCGTTTTTTTTTTTTTTTTTTGTTTTTTATATTTTTTGTGAACATTCGATGTTTTAACAGTTCAAACACTAAAGGTCGACCTTTAGTGATTCAAACTGTTAAATATTCGATGTTCTAATATAGTGTGTCCTATCAGTGACATATGGGTATTGACTAAGGGGTTAGAATTAGAGGTGGAACTGGAAAGCAGCTAGAGAAGTTGCATTCTTTTGGTGATGAAGCTAAAGTCAGAGGGCTAAAGTAAGGGGAGAGGGTGGGGTGGAGGTCATCCAGGTGGGGAACATGTGCAGATCCATGTGTGGTTTAGGTGTTCTTTCAGGAGTCTTATAAATGTAATCTTTGAGCCTGCTGAGGTAATAGCAGTAGGTAGGGTGTTCCAAATTTTGCCTACGTACTTAGGGAAGAGGGAGTCCCCTGCTGTGTTGTAGGTCTTTCTGACCTTGATTAATTTTTTGTCGCTAGAGCAAAGTTGTCTAGTTTTAGCTTGTAGTTCTAGTAGACTGGCCAGAACTGGAGTTTTGTCTGGAAGTAGTAGGAGATTATGGGCAAAAAAGTTGATAGTTTAAAAGATTAGGGAATTCAAGCCAGCCAAGTCGTTTTAGGGAATGGCAGTGGTAGGTTCGGAAGGGGGCACTGGTAGCAAATTTTGCAATTTGATCGTAACAGGTGTTGAGTTTGGCAATTTCAGTTTTGAGTAAGTTGGTGAGAATGGGTGAGGCATACAACAGAGTGGAAAGGAGGTGAGTTTGAACAATTCTTATCCTAGCAAGTTGTGTTAGAAATGTTTTTTTTTTTTTTATATAGACTGCCCAGTTTTTTGTGGATATGTTTAATGGTTTAATTTATATGCTGATCAAATTTGAGGTTATTATCAATGATCACTCCTAGCAATTTAGTGAAAGTGTCAGGGGAGATGACAGTCCCATCTCCCAGACACAATATTAAATGGGCTGGGTATTGTGGTAGATTTGTTAGGTGTAAATAGCAGCAGCTTGTTTTTTGGGGGATTTAGCATTAGGTTTTTGTTAAGAAACTATTTCTTAGTGGTATGGAAGGCTTTCTGGGTCATAGAGAGGAGTTTCTGAGGATCATTGGCTGAACAGACAAGTGCTGAATTGTCAGCGTATTGTATAACTGTTGCATCTTGACAGATGTTGTGAAGGTTATTGGTGAAATGGAGAATAGGAGGGGGCCTAAAATGGAACCTTGTGGGACCCCTGTGGTGATGGGTAGCAGTGTGGATAGCTTGTTGTCCCACCAAACTGCTTGTTGTCTTCCTTGTAAACAGTTCTGAAACCAAGCTAATGCTTGGTTACTAAAGCCAACATCAGTAAGGGCATGTACTAGTTTAAGATGGTTGACCATATCAAAGGCCTTTGACAGGTCCAAGAATACGGCAGAAATTAGATTGCCTGTGTGTTTGTTTTGGTTGATGAGGTTTGTGAAGAGAGTAGGGCGGTGCTTGTGCTATGAGAAGACCGAAATCCATGTTGGGTAGGAGAGAGAAGTTGGTTGTTAAGCAAGTATGGCATAAGTTGGTAGTGTATACATTTCTCAAGTACTTTAGCTAGTGGAGGCAGGATGGCTATGGGGCGATGGTTGGTGGAGGTACTGCCTTTACGGAGGGGGATAATATAGGAGATCTTCCAGATGGGTGGTATTGAGGTTTCTGAAACAGATCTGTTTAGAAGGATGGATATAGGGAAGGCAAGTTCACTGGCAGCCAATTGAAGATATTCATCAGGTATCCCCATCAGCTGCTAATGTAGTAGGTTTTAAGTTTGGATAGCAACCTTTTGACATAGTTGGTAGGGTGGGTTGACACTGTAAGGTTGTTTTGGGTCCATCTACAGGTTCTGCGTAATTAGTGGTGGTGGATGTGGGCTGTTTTTGAACAAGATTAGAAATAGTTTCTATGAAGTATTTGATAAATGTGTCTGGTGGGTCTATATTACATTCTCGGAATCTGACATTGTCGACACGAGAATAGTGAAACTGCAGAACATCGAATAAGTAAACGGAAATCTCTGTAAGGGGAGATTTCCATTTACTTCAATGTAGTGCGGTCTCAGAGTTGGTGTATTTAAGTAGCAGGGGGTGCAGGGGGGCTTGTCCCCCTGCCTACACCATTTTTTTTTGTTTTTTGTTTATTTTTTGTGAACATTCGATGTTTTAACAGTTCAAACACTAAAGGTCGACCTTTAGTGATTCAAACTGTTAAATATTCGATGTTCTAATATAGACCCATGTCTGGTATATTTGTGATTTCACTAGTGGAGGTTGGAGGTGGGGTGGAGGGTCTGCCAGGGTGGTGTAGCTTATTTATTCTTGCCCAGAATTTCTTGGGGCTGTTATGATGCTTGTTTTGTAGCTGTAGGAAATTATTCTTTTTATCTAGGAGAACTGCTTTTTTGTCTCATTCCTAAGTTTTTGGAATTGTTCCTTAGCTGCTGGGGTTTTTGTGACTCTCCAGTGATACCAGGCTTTGTTCCTTTTTGATATTCTATTTTTAGTCTCTCTGGTAAGTCAGGGGGCTGTTTTCATTTTGAGTTTAGTGGTCTGGGCTGGAGCATGGGCATTTAGGATTTCTAGGAAAATGTTACTGAAATGGATTATGGCTTCTTCTAGCGGAAGTACTTTTAGTATGTTCCAATTATGGTGCTTTAGCTCAAGTCTGAATTTGTTGGCAGTCAAAGTTACTGATTGTTTGCAATATGGGGGTAGGGCTAGCCTGGGTTTTGAATTTTAGTAGGAATGGGGGTTGATGGTCGCTAAGGGAGTTCGGGAGGACACCTGCTTGGTAAGAGGTGTTGGTCTTATTTATTAACTCATTCCTTCCTGTACAGCTCTTTTGAGTGTGTATCTAACTCCCAGTGGGTGTGACCTGATCCTTTAAAAAATGAAGTTATCACCTTACAGTTCTAACAAATACTCATTGACAGAGGTTAAATATCAATATAATTGTGTTTGCCATCATGTACTCTTCAGGATAAAATATTTTAATACCTTGTATGTAGTATGGTTTTGGAATTATTAATGCTAATATGAAAAGCAATATTTAATGTCTAGAAGCACAGTAGGAGGTATTTACATAAATGCCTGGAGGTGCACTCGGCTGTAATGAGTTGATCCAGTGTAGGAGGTTCTCTTTGATTTTTGCATTTCCTAATCTAGTGCTTGATTGGATGACTTGTGAGAAAATGTAGAGGTTGATATGGTTTGTAGGGTTAATAGCTGAACATGTGTTCCAATCTATATTAAAGTCACTGAAGATGATAGTTTCCTAGGGCAGGTTTTGACGCTAAGTTTGAGTTTAGCTAGGAGGAGTTCAGAGTTATTGAAGGAAGGGATTTGTGGATTAATACTGGTGATATTTAGGGTTTTCTTATAGAGTAATGCTACCCACCCCCTTTTTTAGACAGTCTATCATGGTGTAGTACATTGTATCCAGTAAGAAAGAACTCATTGTCTGCTGTAGTGGGCTTTAGCCAGGATTTAGTCAGGCATAATATATCAGGGGAGTAGGTGGATAGTAGTGCATGCAATGAATGTACCTTACTGTTAATACTTTGACTATCGCACATTCACCCGCGCCCTAAACCTAACTCACCTACCCCGCCCTAACCCTCACATCCACACAGTCGCACACTTACCTGACCCGCGCCCTACTTTGAATATTTAAGCTCAGAATTAGTAGGCTGGTCTTTGGTCTAGTAGTAGGTAGATGGCTAAAGGAGAAGGTTGCATTAGCTATGGTAGTTTGCATAGGGGGGTTAGGCCCTGGATTTGGGTGTATGTCTTCTGCTAGGATCGGGTCTATATTCGAACATCGAAGTTTCAAAACTTCGAATGTTCTAATATTGACCCCTATCCAGCGAAAGCTGAAAACATCGAACATATAGAACAGCGAATTTTTTCCTAGGGAAAAAAATTCACTGCTCCAAAACACATACACACAACACAAGCGCACCAAACAAACAGCAATCCACACAAATAAACCTAAAATCTTACGCCTAACCCTACACTAAACTATACACACCACTAACTATCCACTTAGCTTAAACACAACCCTAACCCTAAGGTCTGTCACTATGGCACATTCACCCGCGCCCTAAACCTAACTCACCTACCCCGCCCTAACCCTCACATCCACACAGTCACACACTTACCTGTCCCGCGCCCTAACCCTAACTCACCTAACCCGTCCTAACCCTCACGTCCACACAATCGCACACATACCTAACACATGCCCTAACCCGCCCTAACTCTCATGTCCACACAATCGCACACTTACCTAACCCGCATCCTAACCCTAACTAACCTAACCCGCACTCAATCGCACACTTACCTGAACCCGACCCGTAACTTTCCATCCCAGCTCTGAAAATACCGAAGCAACATAAACAGACAACCAAATTCTTTCCCTAGGAAAATATTCGGTTTTCTGTTGCTTCGATATTTTCAGCTTTCACTGAATAGGGGTCGATATTAGAGCATTTGAAGTTTTGAAACTTCGATGTTCTAATATAGACCCCTAAGATCAGTTGGTAGTTTATATGGTGTAAGAGTTTGGAAAGGTTAGTTAGGATGGCTATATACTTGTTTGTTGTTGGTGAGCTAGGAGTGATTGGGAGTAAAATGGGTGAGTTAGGTGCTACTGTAGTGTGATGGTATATGTGTTGACTGGAGTGAAGAGTGTGAGGAACATAAGCGGAAGTATGTTTTGTTGGGGTAGCGTAGGGTAGCATTTAGTGTGGTTTGGTAGGAGGTGAGGTAGAGGGTTAGTGTTAGGATAAATAGGATAGTGAGACTCCATGAAAGGATAGTAGTTATTCTAGGATTATGTGATGGTTTCATTATTGTAGGTGGGGATATGGAGAGGGATATAATTTGGTATAGGTTACTGGAGGGTATTGAGAGGGAGTATCCAATCTGTGATTGGTTGGAGTTTTGGTGGGAGGAGATGGCTAGGTACAAGACTAGGGGTAGTGGGGCGAGTGGGAAAAGGGGGCAGGGTAGAGGAGTGGAGTGAGCTTGAGTGTTAGCGAGGACAAACAGAGCGAGGCAGCACCAAGGTCTGCAGCTAAGGATCTCCAAAAATAACTCTCAGTAAGCTTGACGAGGGTATGGTACACCGATACAATCTTTTTTTATTGAAATTTGACTACTGAGAAGCCAGTTGTAAGATATAAAGTTAGTTAAATGTGGGGACCAGCAAGGAGCAGAGGTAAGCTTTCAAATACAAGAAGGACTAGGACACCATTGGGTACTAAACTTAATGTTAAAGCAGTACAAGGACACTGCCTCCTGTAGCTTAAGAAAGCTAGGTTAGGCTGTAATAGGTCTTATGGGGGAGGGGGGACAGAATAAACCGAAAAAGTGGTGGATAGCCAATAGTATGATGAAAAGGGCTGGCCCTGATTTCACAGATATGCAAGTCTATAGAAACAATAAGAAAAGACAGTAGGTACTCTGACTTGCTTGTTTTGAATACCTTTCTTACTGAAATAAAATAAACCAATTTTACCAAGGAGTTATGTGGAAATTAGAAAGTCAAGAATTTATAAGAGAAAGGGTTTAGTAGAAAAACAGCAGGGCATATAAATAGTTAAGACAGCATATACTCCCTGGAGGAGTGGTTTCAGCCCAGAAGTTAGTAGTTTATTGACCATTTTGGGCTAGTTTCTATCTCTTTCACTTCCCTGCTATAAAAAACGCATTTGCACAGTTTTTGCACTTGTATTCCGCTCAGCAAGTGTCTTCCAGGTGTTCTGCAGAGTCTACAGCAGCAGAGAGACAAAAGAGTGACTTTGAGTGATTAAGTACCATTTTTCTGCTTTTCTTGCTGTCTTAACTAATTCCGCCTAAAACGCCAGTTTTTCTAGCAAATCTGTGATTTAAAAAGTTTGTTATTGCTACATATTGTACTTATTTGCTGCCTGCACTTGAATTAAATCATTTTTGTGTTTAAATAATCTGTTTAACTATTGTAGGCTACAGACTAAAGTGTGATAGCCTTTTCTGTGCATTTAAAGTGTTATTTTGATTGTATCTACTCTATTTTCTGAAAAAAAAACCCTCCAAAAAATATACTTGTTACCCGCCTTTCTGAACTAGTAGAGTCCAGTTTTCAGGTTATTGTTGAATCCAGGGCTGAGAGTTACAAGTTTTTGTGTTGCCCATACCTTACGTGGATAGAAGGATGTTTCTCTGTTCACTTGTGAGAGAGGGGAGCTGTGAGCTGCTTATCTGTCCCTGGAGGAGTGGTTTCAGCCCAGAAGTTAGTAGTTTAGTGGCCATTTTGGGCTAATTTCTATCTCTTTCACTTCCCTGCTATAAAAACCGCATTTGTGCGGTTTTGCGCACCAGGCAGCGCCATTTAGCTAGAGTTAAACTATTCTCAGCTCCAACGAAGTCTACTCTTCAATTTTTCCCTTGGAACTAGACAAACCTTCAACTTTAGCACTCAAACCATTCATTTCACAGTCAAGCACTTGCTTAAAACTCATAGCAAGCACTAATTAACCCTAGCACTAGACCTTTCTATACTGTCCAGAAGGACAAGGCTCTCTATTCGTCACCACCAGCCAATGAGAAAAACAGCTTACTCTACCTATTCAGGCATGTCCAAAGGGCAGTTTCCGGTGTACTCTCCAGTCCAACTGGTGAATCTGGGCATTTTGAGGCAATGTTACAACTGCCTCATGTACACAGACAACCCTCTCCTCCTACCACCAAACACTAATATATGCAAGAGATGCAATTATACACCAAACTGGAGGCAAAGCTCTCTCAACCCAAGACTGGAACTGACAGTCAAGAGGAGAAGGGTAATACTTGCAACACACTACCAGTCTCACACAGACCTAATAAACCAATACCGGCAAATGACACACAAGAATACATGAAAACATACTCGGAGGCTCTAAATAAAAATCTGCAAAAGCAACAGAGACCTCCAAAGCAGACATCCAAGCAATCTCCACACACCATCACCAACCATGAAACACATACTTCACATAATCAGTGTGCCATGCAATCACAGCTCTTAACGCAAAATAACATACTTAACACACTAGTAATACGCGACTCTATATTCAGGGACACTGATGTCCCACTAACTAGGCTGGACAAGGAGAAGATTACAGTTAGCTGCCTGTCGGGTGCCAGGATCCGCCACATAACACAAGCACTCAGGTCACTCCAGAACAAGTACAAATACAACTCTGTCATTGTCCATGTTGGTGTGAATGACCTGAGACGTACCTCCCTGGACTACATCAAAAGAGACATGGAAGAGCTCTCTGATCATGTAGCCCAGGCTGGTATGACCCTGAGTAGCATCCTGCCCTCACCAAGAACGATGCCACAGTATAACGAAAAAATTATCAATTTCAACAATTTGCTAAGTTTCTGGTGTCATTCAAAGGGGATACAGTATCTGTCCACCTGGGATGACATGCTCAACAAGCCACGTTGCTTCGCAAGAGATGGCTTGCACCTATCACCCTTAGGCTTTCGAATATTGACCAAGGCTCTTGCCACCCCCATAGTGCATCTTTTAGGCAAGGCTCAAAAGACAAACCCACCACCATAAATAGCACAAGTAACCAAAAACTGAGGGTAATGCTACTCAGCGCCAGAAGTCTAAACCTCAAAATGCACGCACCCGAGGCACTCCTCAGTATGGAGAACATCGACATCTGTGCAGTAACAGAAACCTGGTTTAAGGCCCCTGGGAGCACCCCAGCACTACTAGGCTATAAGTCATACCATACCTTTTGGCCACAGAACCAGAACCGAAACACAAAAGGTGGGGGTGTATCCATATTCATCAAGGATACCCACACCTCCAGGTTAGTGGCGCAGCACAATGCATCAGAGATCATCCATGTACAACTAACAATGGGCAAAACAGCAATCCAAATTGTAGCTTGCTACAGATCACCCACCATGGCCCAGGACCCCCATTCCGCATTTCTGGAGACACTGGGAAATATGAAGGTCCTACCAAAGCCCTAATACTGGGTGATTTCAATTACCCAAACATAAACTGGGAAAACTACTCAAGTACTAACTTCTTTGCCCAACGCTTCCTAGAATTTATAAACTGGAATGCCCTGGATCAACTGGTCAACACCCCCACCAGAGGGAACAACATATTGGACCTGGTCATCACCAACATGGGCGACCGCTGTTCCACACCAGAGGTCAACCCCTCGCTGGTTAGATCAGACCATAGACTAATCAATCTGGATAACCACATTCCGCCCCCACACCCAATCAAGGAAACCACCATGAAAAACTTTTCAAAAGCAAACTTCACGTTACTTAAAACCGAGGTGGAAAGGTTCACAGCCCCCATGCTAAAGGGCAATGCCATCCAAGCTGCTGAAACCTTTACAAATGCACTCTATGAGCATCTGCAGGAATGCATGGATCATGCTATCCCAAGTAAAACCAAGACTCACTCCTCCAAGAAAAGGAAACCAGTCCGGTGGACCCCTGACATAAACAAGCTATACAACAGAAGGAGGAAACTAGTATAGAAAAGAGTAAAATCTAAAGAAGGAAAGACATCCCTGATCAGCATCAGCAAGAAATTATGATCCCTCATTAAATCATCCAAGGCTAGTTTTGAAAGACAAAACTGCCAGTGACTCCAAAGATAACCACAAAGCGTTCTTTAGCTATGTCAAGAACCTAAGTGGAAACTCTCAGATCTGCTCCGAGTTAGTGCAGAATGACACAAAATACACTGAACAGACTGATATTGCCAACATTCTGGCAGACAGGTTTAGTGCAAACTTCACCCCCCTCTCACCCCATAAAGGGCCCATAACTATACCAGAAGAATGTAGGGCCTCATCAATCACTGACACACAGGTTAAAACAGCCCAATCCAAAGCCAAAAACACAGCTTCAGTGGGACCGGACGGTGTCCTAGGCTGTGTCTTACAACAGCTCCAAAATGAACTAACCCCTCACCTAAATACACTGTTCAAACTCAGCCTCTCTACAGGCTATGTACCCACAGAGTGGCGCACAGCAACAGTTATCCCGCTCCACAAAGGTGGAGCCACAACAGACCCTGGGAACTATTGCCCTATAAGCCTGACTAGCCTGGTCTGCAAGGCTATGGAACTCATCATCATGGAACTCATTAACAGAGACATTGGGAACCTCCAAACCTTGGACCCTACCCAGTCTGGCTTTGTTAAGGGCAGATCATGCCTCCTAAACCTGGTGGACTTCTTTGAGACGGTTACCAAGGCATTAGATGAGGGAAAGGAGGTCCACACAGCCTACCTAGACCTCACAAAGGCTTTCAACACCATTCCCCATTCTAGTATTATAGACAAGCTCACCAGCTTGAACATAAACCCCTACGTCATGAGATGGGTTGCCAAGTGGCTCATGTATAGAACCCACATGGTGAGAGTTGCAGGCTCTACGTCCGACTCTAAACCGGTTACAAGTGGCATCTCCCACGGCTCAGTCCTAGGACCCCTCCTGTTCGGTATATACTTCTCAGAGGTACAGGCAAGCATAGGAGGACTATGGCTGACCAAGTTCGCAGACAACTGCAAACTAGGGGCCATAATTGATTGTCCGGCTGATACAGACACCCTCCAGATGGGTCTCACTGAGATGGATACCTGGTGTCAAAATCATGGCCTCAAGCTAAATTCCAAAAAGTGCATAGTCATCCCCTTTGGAAAAAACAAAGTACCCGCGAACTACCACATAGGTGGTAGTCCCCTAAATACAGAAAATGTAATAAGGGATCTGGGGACTCAAGTAGATAGTAATCTCTCCTTTGATAATCATATTGCCAAGGTGGTTAGAAAATCCTTCTATGTGGCCCACCTAATCACAAAAGGGTTCGCATCTAGAACAAAAGAGGTTATTGTGCCTCTCTACTTATCACTCATTAGACCTATCATAGAATACAACGCCCCATTTGGGATGTACCTTACAAGACACCTGCAACAGCTGGAAAGACTACAAAAGTACCTCACCAAGAGGATTACTGGCCTCAAACAGATGACCTATGCAGCCCGACTCAAGAAACTCCAGCTGTACCTGGTTGCATACCGCTTACTCAGAGGTGATCTCTGACTGACATACAAGGCCATGTCCAACCCAGAATTGATGGACATGCTCCACCTAAAAAAAACAAATCCCAGAGAGCCACACGCTCTAGAGATATAAACCTCACTACAACGATAAATAGGACATGCTGGAGGGATAGATTCTTGTCCCACAGACTCCCCATGCTTTGGAACAGGATTGCAGTTTACATCAGGCACAGCCCCTCACTAACACTCTTCAAGAGAAACCTTGACAGCTGGATGGGAAACTGCAGTAGCTCTGCTGGACAGTGGCACAGGGAACTAATAGCTCTGCTGGACAGAGGCACAGGGAACTAATCTAAGGGGGTGGCGAAAGCCAACACATTCTAGCTAGGCTTATAAATGCCCTTGGGCAGATAACCTAGTACTTACCTATGAACCTATGTACCTATATAAAGAGAGACTACAGTTAAACGTACAGAAAGGGGGGGGGGCAGCTAATGTCCTGAAGCAATCAGGAAAAACAGTACGTACTTTGGACTTACTTGTTTTGTATACCTTTCTTTTGAAATAAAATAAAAAACACTTGTACCAGGTGTATGTGGGATTTAGAAAGTCCACACTTTATAGGAGAAAGGGTTTAGTAACATTAGAAAAACAGCAGGGCTTTCAAATACTTAAAACAGCATGCAAAGGGAGACTGCTGTTAGGAAGTACAGGATTGGGGGGAGGGGCAAGCTAACATCCGTTGTGGAGTGCTTAAATTAAACAAGGGCTAGCAGTTAATTTTGTCCACAGGATAAAAAGTATTTTCTATATATTTTGAAAACAACACAGATCCCAAGGTTGCCCAGTTTTGTTGAAGAGCACTACAGGCCAGTTGATCAAAGCTGGCTTGGTGAGGATCCAGGGAAAAGTAGATTAAAAGAAGAAAAGAAGCTGGGCAGAAAAATAATTAGAAGTTATGTACCTACCATAACGTTCCATGTTAGTTGTCTTTTCTCGCCTTCTTTCTTGCTGGATGGGTTCGGAGCCGATCCTCGGCTCCGACTCGGCACTTGCTTAGCTTGAGAACTCCTTTTACCAGCTCGAGGCAACCCTATATCCCATGATGCAAGGCGAGACTACCTCAGATCTCGTTTAGTAGCTAAATAACCCTGCCAATAATACTAATCCCAAAGGAAGAGCAAAACTAGCCTAGAAGAACTAGGCAAAAAGTTCTTCAGATAGACTCTCTAAGAACTAAGGAGAGTGAATTTGATAAAGAGAAACTCTTCAAGATCTGTCCAGGCCAGGGGGAAGGAGGGAGGGACGCAAGAAAGAAGGCGAGAGAAGACAACTAACATGGAACGTTATGGTAGGTACATAACTTCTAAATGTTAAGTTGTCAATCTCGCCTTCATTCTTGCTGGATGGGACTGCGTCCCTAGCACCTGTATCCCGGGTGGCTCAATGGAACAGACTCTTGAGTACTGTGGAACCAAAACTGGCTCTGTCCCTGGAGGCCAAATCTAATTTGTAATGAGAGACAAAGGTATGAGGAGTGGCCCAAGTAGCTGCTGCACAAATGGTATCAATGGGTAGCCTATCTTGAAAAGCTGCAGAAGTGGATAGGCTCCTGGTTGAGTGTGCCTTCGGTTTCGAGGGTAGTTGCTTGCCTCTGAGTGAATACACGTATGAAATAGTGGAAGATAACCATCTGGACAAGGTCACTTTTGATACTGGGAGACCTTTCCTGTTTTCTGCATAGGAGACAAATAATTGATCTGATTTCCTGAATTGTTTAGTTCTATGCAAATAATATCTGAGCTGACGATGGACATCCAAAAAATGCAGCTTTTGTTCAGCTCTGTCAGAATAATTTGGGAAAAAACTGGTAGATCAATGGATTGATTAATATTAGTTTGAGAAACAACTTTGGGAAGAAAGGATGGATTTGTTCTCAAGGATACCCTGTCCTTGTGAAAAACCAAGTAAGGGGAACGGATGCAGAGAGCTTGAATCTCGGATACCGTCCTTGCTGAAGTGACAGCCAGTAAGAATATTGTTTTCCAGGTCAGTAACTTCAAGGAGCATGAAGCAGACGGTTCGAAGGGGGGTAAAATCAAGGATGCTAACATCAAATTCAGATCCCATTGTGGAGGAGGATGTCTTATTGGAGGCTTTAGGAGAAAAATTCCTCTCAGAAAAGCTTTGCATAGTCTATGTGACATAATGTTATGATCTTGCAAGCCAACATGATATTTGGAAATAGCAGCCAGTTGAACTTTGACTGTTGATGAAGAAGATCCTGACTGAAAAACTTCAGCCAGAAAATCTAAAACAGAATGCACAGGTGCAGTAAAGGGATCAATGTGCCTGGAGTTTGCCCAAAGGGAAAAACGTCGCCACTTGCTAGCATAAACCGTTCTGGTGGACGACTTCAAAGAAGATATTAAGATATCTCTGACAGAATCAGAGATCATAGGAAGCCTGGCTAGGGAAGGAAGTGGAGCAACCAAGCAGTGAGGTTGAGAGAACGAATGGCCCGGTGCTGTTGACTCGATTGGTGGATCAAAAGATCCGGAACTGGGTCCAGATGCCAATGCTGCACCAGGAGGTGACGATGTAGGGTCGGAAACCAAATTTGTCGAGGCCAGTAAGGGGCAATGAGAATCAACTTGGCTCTCAAAACGGTAGCTTTCTGAATGACCTGTGGAATTAAGGGGAAAGGAGGAAAGGCGTACAGAAGTCCCCGGGGCCAATCCTGGGTTAGAGAGTCTCTCAGGGGTTGGCCTGGTAGGGGAAAGAGGGTGAAGAAGTCCGGGCATTTGTTGTTTTGGGGTGTAGCAAAAAGGTCGCAACAAGGAGTGCCCCACTTCAGAAATATCTCGTCCACTATCGATTGATTGAGAGACCACTCGTGAGGCATGAGAATGGCTCTGCTCAGTCTGTCCGCTAAGAGGTTGGACCTGCCGGGGATGTGCATTGCTATCAGAAACCAATGAGAGGAGATTGCCCATTGCCAAAGTCTGAGAGCTTCTCGACACAAAGGATAGGACCTGGTCCCGCCCTGCTTGTTGATGTACCAGACCACAGACATGTTGTCCGTTTGAACTGCAATAGTCCCCGCGGGAAGAAAGTCATTGAGGGCTTGCAACGTTAAAAGCACCGCTCTCATCTCCAGGACATTTATGTGCAGATGGTATTCGATGGGTTGCCAAGTCCCGTGGACCATCCTGCCCTGATAATGCCCCCCCACCCGATCAGAGAGGCATCCGTAGTAACTGTGGCAACCGGAGGAGGGGGAACAAATGGTCGGCCCTGATGAAGTAGAGGGGAAGATATCCACCAGGTTAGATGAGTCCTGCACGATCGTGTAACCAAGATTTTGTGCATCATGGGAAGGTTCTGGAACGACCACTGAGTGAATAACATCCACTGCAGAAGACGCATGTGGAAGCGAGCTAATGGTAGAAGTACAATGGCCGCAGCCATAAGACCTAGAACCTTCAGAACTAATCTGGCTTTGACTTTGCTGCTCTGCAATAAGATCCGAACGTATTTTTGGATGTCCAGAATTCTCTGATCTGTTAGTCTGGCTAACATACTGACGGTGTTTAATTCTGCACCTATAAAGGTGATAGATTGGCAAGGCAGCAGAGAAGATTTTTCGAAATTCACCGATATTCCCAACCTTTTGCAAAGCTGCAGTGTGTAGTCTCTGCTCTGAAGAAGCTGCTGCTTGGTGGTGGCGGAGAGGAGCCAGTCATCTAAATAAGGAAACACCTGGAATCCTTGACGTCTCAGATGAGCTGTGACCACTGCCATGCATTTGGTAAACACTCTGGGGGCTGAAGTGAGGCCAAAGGGCAGGGCTCTGAATTGATAATGACTGGTCCCTAGCCGAAAGCGGAGAAACCTCCTGGAGCGCCTGTGTATCTTTATGTGATAGTATGCGTCCTGAAGGTCTATCGAGCACATCCAGTTGTCCTTGCCCAGAAAGGGCAGAATGGACTGAAGCGTGACCATCCGGAATCTTGCCTTTTTGACAAATCTGTTTAGATTGCTCAGGTCTAAAATAGGTCTCCAATCTCCCGTCCTTTTGGGGACCAAAAAGAATCTCGAGTAGAAGCCGGACCCTACATGGTCTGCTGGAATAGTCTGGATGGCTCTTTTTTCTAGGAGCTTTGAAACTTCCTGTATTGCCAAATCCCTTTGACCGGGTGAGATGTCTGGAAGGGATTGGTGAGGTACGGGATACCTTTCGAAGGGGATTTTGTAACCCTCGGATATGATCGACTGTACCCACATGTCTTGTGAAAGGGAACGCCAGGCTACTGGGTACAGCGATATCCTTCCCCCGACTGCCTCCAAGGGTGGACAGTCGGGCAACACCTCAGGGATGCTGAAAGGGCTTATCAGGAAGAGGGTCCCTGTTGCCCTGATTCTGGGGACATCCCCTGCCTCTAGGGCGGCGTCTATTATTGTTACCCCCTCTGCCTCTGGGGGTAAACTGACCACGTGTGTCCGGCGCTGCTCCTTGGGCTTTACGGAACCACATCTTTCCTCCTTTCTGACCCTTGGGATAGGGTCTAGAAGGGGTGGAAAAATGGACTCCTACGGCAGAAAGAGTTTTGCCGTCTTGCTCACACCTGGTCAAGGTTTCCTTCACCTGAGGTCCGAACAAAGCCGAACCGTCAAAGGGGGTATTGGTGAAGGAAGCCTTAAAGGGGTCCGAGAAATTACAAAGCCGCATCCAGGCTTGACGTCTAAGAGCCACTCCTGTGCCTGCGGCTCTGCTCGCTCCATCGGCTGCATAGGATATGAGTCGCATGGAGGAGTTGGTTAAAGAATTTAGGATTGCTAGCTGTGAGGCAATCTTGTCCTGAGCCCCAGCAGCTGAAGGATCCTGAACCACTTCACCTAGTTCCTTGAGAATATCTCTTTGAAGTCTGGTGAAATGACAAAGGTAGTTCAGCGAACGCATAGCAAAGGTCACTGAAGAAAACATCCGCTTACCATACCTATCCATGGTCCTAGAATCTTTGTTAGGAGGATGGACAGGCACGGAAGGATCCGCAAGTTCCTTCTTGGTGGCCGCCACCACCATAGCATCCACAGAGACGCCCTTAGAAAGAAACTGCTTGTCTGAACGGGCCGTAATAAATTTGGATGGCCTCCTGGGGACAGGTTCCACAGAATCTGGGGCTGCCCACGCCTTCCGAGCCACTACCTGCATAAGTGGGTCGAAAGGCTGAGACACCCAGGAGGTGGAGGGTCGGGATCCAAAAGCCTCCAGGTATACCGACTCATCCTCGGAGGGGTCAATGGAAGGCCAGTCCCCCCCTCTGTTTGAGGAGTTCAAGGATGTCTGAAAAGGAGACATCCTCAGAGGGGGACCATGGGGAACCCTCCGACTCATCTAAGTCGGTATCAGATGTTGTAGACTCAGGGGAGTCTGTGTGTTTCCTCTTACACGTCCTCTTCCGCGGGGGTTCCCCTGCGGGATCAGGAGAAACCTCGGAAGAGGAAGTTATTCCCAATGGGGAAACCTGGGGCGATGGATCCCTGGGCCTGTGAGCAAGAGGCTGGCAAGAGACATCAACAGGCACCGAAGAGGGAGGAGCTAAAGGGATGGACCGTTGACCTGGCTCAGGTGCCAGGACACTCCTCATCACCTCAAAGGCTCCCCTCCCAGGGAGACCAGAATACTCCCGTTCCGAGGGGACAGGAATTCCCGGTTCCACTGAGAGAGAAGGCTCCGAGGCCGATGTCGGTGCCGAGCTTACCAAAGCCGAAGCCCCGAGAGGGAGAGTGGGGTCGGACAAGGGTCCGATGCCACTAGCCCCCTCGGAGCCGACAAGGGAAACCCGACGACCGGATCCCTCCAAGGAAGGTCTCGTGGAGGAGATCGGAGCCGAAGACGACGGAGCCGAAAAGGGATGTATCGGTTCCGGCGCCGACACGGTCGCTGTCCTGAGTAGCTCCGGCTCCGAACTCTGGTGGAGAGTCGGAGGAGGAAGTTCAAGGGGAAGAGCAATAGCTGAAGTCTGTTGAGACGGGCTATGGAGCATATGGGCTAGTGCCTGTGACTTCAACAGCCTGTTTACCACCCTCTCTAAATCGTGGTCAGACAGCCTGGAAGATCTCGAAGATCGGCTCCGATGACTCCGTTCCGACAAAAGAGGAGACCTCGGAGCCGAGTGGATCGACTCCAAAGAAGGGGACCGAGATCTCTTCTTGGACAAAGCCATCGGAGCCGGCGTCCTCTGGGTTCCAGATGGAGCCGAAGGCTTTTCGGCTCTGATACTGGATAACATGTCGGCGCCAGCCGGAGCCGACAAGGCAACTGTAGACTGAGTGTCGGAGCCGGTAGGAACCGACACTACCACATCAGAGGAAGAAAGATCGGCTCCAGCAGGAGCCGATCTCGACTCCGAAGGAGTCGGAGCCACCGGGGAAGGCTTAACCACTGTAGCCTGAACCTTAGGTGGCTTAGAAGGTTTACTCGACCCAGTCTTAGTGGGTGAACCTTCTGGTTTTAATAAGCCACGGAGGATTAACTTGTTCCTCCTCTCCTGCAGGACTCTCTGGCTAAAAGAATGACATATAGCACAGGAGTCCTGCAGGTGTAAAGGCCCCAGGCAGTAAACACAAGAAGTGTGACCGTCTGTCAGAGACATCTTCTGACAGCACGAGTCACACTTCTTGAAGCCTGAGACCTTTCCTTCCTTAGACATAGTCTAAGCACAAAACACACACACACACACTGAACAGTCACACTATTAATCCCAAAAACACACACACAGATAGGGATTAAGAAAGAGAGGCCTAAGCCTAACTGAAATATTATTAACTTTACAAATTAACTTTAAAGTTTAATTAAAGGGAAATAGGGTGAGCTGTAGAAAAAAAC
Source organism: Protopterus annectens (assembly GCF_019279795.1). Taxonomy (NCBI): domain Eukaryota; kingdom Metazoa; phylum Chordata; order Ceratodontiformes; family Protopteridae; genus Protopterus; species Protopterus annectens. The sequence goes on from NC_056739.1 coordinate 12,746,098, forward strand.
TACACACTATTCTGACTATTAAGAAGAAAGGGAGAGAAAAAAAAACCCTGACTAAATTGTTTGAAAATTCAAACTCACCTGAGCTGGCAAAAAAAGAGACCTCTTCGCAAAGCGGCAAACGAGATCTGAGGTAGTCTCGCCTTGCATCATGGGATATAGGGTTGCCTCGAGCTGGTAAAAGGAGTTCTCAAGCTAAGCAAGTGCCGAGTCGGAGCCGAGGATCGGCTCCGAACCCATCCAGCAAGAATGAAGGCGAGATTGACAACTTAACATGCAATATTAACACAAAATACTGCAATTGTTAAGAAAAAATGCAAAAGGTGCTAACAGAGGAGTGGAGAGAAAAAAAGATAAATGCTTCATTTTGTGATGATGTGAAATTTAAGTCAAGTTGTGTCAGTTATCACATTCAACAGATTAATGCAATTGCAAATATATCAGAAGGAGAAAATAGAAGGTAACATTTACAGAACTAAGCACATTAGTCAGTACAATACTGTACATGTTATAAGCAGAGAAATGCAACATGGACTGCTAAGATTTTAAGAACAGATATAGGAATATTTATACAAATTTAAGTGGTCTAACACATTCTAAACTAATAAGTGAGGAAAAGTACACAGTGATAACTGGGCAATTTTATAAAAATGCAATAGTAAAGTGAGCAGCAAAGAAATAATATTCCAACAATAAATGCTCTACACCAGTAACAAAGCTCTAACAAGTCTATACTCTAGTAAGCACAGTATCTGGGCCACACTAATACAATGGCTAGGTAAACAGTTTTGATCCCTATAGCAAACAAGGTTCTGCCCTCCACCTCTCTGTGGGTCACAGTGTCTTTAACTGATGGTCCAAATAAAGAGGGACCATCAAAGGGGATATTGACAAAAGACACCTTAAAGGGCTCTGCAAAGTCACAAAACCTCATCCAGGCATGTCTGTGTACAGCAATGCCTCTGCCAACTGCCCGTGAAGTACCCTCTGCTGAATGAGAGGAGCCTCATGGATGAATTGGCAAGGGAATAAAAAGTGGCCAGCTTTGGAGAAACTTTCCCATAGTCTTCAGTTGGGCATGGTCTCTGCTAAAGTCAGAGAATTCATTGACGAGGTGTCTCTGCAGGCGAGTAAAATGTGCCAGGTAGTTGAGCACTCTCAGCGTGAAAGTGGCCGAAGAGTAAATGCACCTGACAAACCTGTCCATCGCTGCAGACTCCCTGTTAGGCAGGTGGACAGTAGAGCTTTGTTCAGCCAGCTCTTTCTTACTGGCAGCTGCCACCACCATAGCATCAACTGAAATACACTTGGACCACAAAGAACAGTCTTTAAGGGTGAAAGGATTTTGTCAGGTCACTTAGCATGGCTTCTATAGTGTCCAGCTCCTTCCAGGCCCGGCGGGCCAACAGGTCTATGAAGGGGTCTGCTGGAGGTGGTAACCCAATATTTACATGAGCCCATCCTGAAGGCTTCCAGAAATATAGACTCCTTGGAAGTAGGATCTTGGGATGAAAAACCACCTCTTTGAAAATTTCCAAATGTCTGCAAAAGAGACATCCTCTGGTGGTGATTTTGTGGATCCTTCTCCATCTAACTCCATATCCTCAGTGAGGGATTCCATGCGGGAAATCTAAATGCCTCTTCTTGCATGTCCTCTTGTGAGGCACCTCTTCTGGAGGATATTCAGGGGAGGTATCAGAAGAGGCAGGGCCACCTCAGGTGGAAGATCCTGGCTAGTCTTTGAAACGGACTGACCCTGGACAGGAATGGAAGGACCAGTTCCCAAATCTGATGAGGAGCGATGGTGTGGAACAATAGCCAAAGAGATCAGGTCGCTGTCTGCAGAGAAGGCCTTTTCTACGACCTAGAAAGCCGAGGGACCTGAAGAATTCCTGCCCAATTTCATTAGGGCCAAAGCCCTCGGATCCACGGCTCCCAGATAGAATAGAACACATACTGTCAAGAGCCGAAGTACCAAGGGGAAGAGACAGCTCCAATAAAAATGGAGCTGAATCCCTACCCTCAGCTGCAACCTCGACTCCCCAGATCTGAGACCTCTCTGATCCAAAGATCTCAGAGTAGAAGTGTCAAAACAACTGTCGGAGTCGAGTAAGCGAAGGTCTTCGGATCTGACATGGAGTCTCTTGGTTGGCTAAGGTTCTGAGCTCCGATACCAAAGGCTGTATCAGAGAAGGAGAATCTACATTAGCTGGAATGCTCACAGATCCACGAGGGGACAGAGCCAACAAGACCCCATCTGAATCTGAGCCCTGATGATCTTCCTTACCATCCTGTCCACATCCTATTCAGAAAGGGTTCTGGAGGATCTTGAAGCTACTGATGAAGGGCAGGAATGGCTGGGAGTCTGCAAAATCTTAATGGGTACCGTGGGAAACATTGATCGAATAGATGACCTCGGTGACCATCTCCTAGCTCTCAGAACTGAAGTCCTAGGGTCCAAGGTTAAAGAAAGGGATAGTGGAGAATGAGTCTTTGAGCCAACCTCCTTGGATCTGAGGGATGACTAGCATCTGGAGTGGGTGCAGTAGTTTTGGATCATGAAGATGTTAGATCTGAGGACTGAGGATCTGAACAGTAGACAAAGTCATCGAAGTAGATGCAGATGGATCCGAGATGGCCTTTGCATCCACTGGTGCAGAACCTGGTCTTGGAGCCAAAGAAGTCAGAGTTGAGGTTTTTCAAACTTTTGCGGGAGGTTCTGATGAAGCTCTGGGGTGTTTGCGAGGGTGTTTTTTTTACTCTGAAGCAGAACCTGGTGTAGCATGTTCGGGGGGTTGAGCCCCTGGAGAAGAATGAGTGAATGGAGGCCGAATCCCTTTTAAGATTAATTTGTTGTGCCTATTGACGATCACTAGGGTTGAAACACTCATAAATGGAACACTTGGATTGTAAGTGTGCTGCTCCTAAACAGTAAACACATTTATCATGCGAATCAAAGTGTGGAATCTTATGTCTGCACTCTGAACACCTTTTAAAACCTGTAGGCTTATCCATTTTTTTTATATAAGGAACTGACTAACAATCAAAACACCTAAAAATTGTAACAACAGTAATAACAATAGCAATGAGAATAGAAACTACTGCTATATACCTATAATTATATAACTGAAAGGGACGGGACTTAAGATTGCCCTAATGTCTGCAAAAAGCTTACTGGGCAGGAATAAAGGGATATAAAAACACTAATTAAAGAAAAAGGTCATACTTGTCTGAAGAAAAAGATTTTTAAATTCTCACTAACTGCTCGAGCATTACACAGCACGATTGACGCAAATAGATATTTCATAAACACCCTTGCAGCTGCAGATAATCCAAAGGATAATGCAAACAACTGCTAATATGTACCATATACATAGAACCTTAGAAATTTCCTGAAGCTTATGGCTATGGGAACGTGATAATAAGCACCTTTTAAGTCTAGTGTTGCTACGTAACTCAAAGAAGAAATGAGGGGCAACAAGTTCTGCAGGGTCAACATTTTGAACTTTTGTTCTTCCACATACATATTTAGAAATGAAAGATCTAGTAATGGTCTCCATGAGGCCCATTGTTTTGATACAAGAAATATTCTGGAATAGAAGCCTTTGCTCCTTTGACTTACAGGCACTGGTTCCATGAATCCTAGAGATATATAAAGATTGAAGAACCTGAGAAAAATGTTATGTTTGGTACGGAAGATGTAGAGGAATTCCCCTGAAAGGAGGTTTTTGTATCCAGTGCCATCTGTAACACTCCTGCATCACTTTTAATGCCCAAAAGTCTGAGACAAACATTTGCAAAGTAGGATGTTGGAACCTCCTTCCAGGACAGGTTTAACAGATACTGGCTGGATGGAGAGGGATGGGGGAGTGAATGCTGGCATAGTCATTCTGAACTGTCTTGTCTGTCCGTGTTTCTGAAAGGACCACTGTTTCTTATTTTTATTTCCCCTAGCCATGACTCTTTGTGGGCCAGAATATGACTAGTTCTGCATATTTGGCTTTTTTTAGGGAAAGAGGGATGCCTAAAAGGTTTGTAATGGGGGACATGAAATACCATAGAAACTCCCTGAATCATGTTCTTACAAGATGGCTACACACTGATTAACAGCTTGACTTCAGCTCTCCCAGGAAACTGAGAGATAAGGGCCAGAAACTGCAAGTTTTAGCAAATTCAGATACTGGGTAGTAAGTACACTGTCTGGATGGCAACAAACAAGAAACAGAGATCCTGATTAAAAGTCGATGAAAATAGGTGTAGAGAAAACACTGACTGGGAAGAATACTGCACCTGTTCAGAAGAAAGCAGTTCAAGCTCTAGCTTTGGTGCAAAAGATGGCTTCAAGTAATCTAGAAGAAAAAAATAAATTAAATGTGCTTAGAGCTTATTAAACAAAGCACTGAAGGAGCATATTAACTCAAATAACAAAAGGCAGGAAAAAAATGGAAGATGTTCTAAACTATTCAGTTGAAATGATAAAACTGCAAAAATCAGAGGATGAAATGCAGAAAAGTCTGCTTGAGTATGAGACTGTTCAAGAAGAGCTGTTTCAAAAATGGTAGAGTTAGGGGACGCAGCACACAGGGAAAACCTGAGATTTTCTGTTATATCAGACAAAGTGAAAAGAACAGATTATATTAATTTTATGAAGGCACAAATCAGCAGCTGGACTGGTATTCCACTGCAGGATTTGAAAGAGCACATCATGGGTATGCTCCAAACATAGCCATGAGAAAGCAGCCAAGACCTGCAATAGTAAAGATGCAATCATACCAGCAAAAAGAATTGATCCTGACAAAACTAGCAAAAAGGCAAAGTATTAAAATTGGAGACATTAGAGTGTTTGTGGAAAAAAAGAAGTTATGTACTCACCATAATGTTCCATGTTTGTTGTCCTTCATCTCGCCTTCCTTCTTGTTGGTTGAGTTTGGAGCCGATCCTCGGCTCCGACTCGGCCGTTTACTATAACTCGAGAGCTTTTTACTGGCTCGAGGCTAGCCCCTATCCAAACATGTCTAGTGGTAGTTACCCAGATCTCATTTATGATAACCCCTCCCAGACTAAATAGGTCCAAATTTTACTAAACTTACTCATGTGAAAGGGACCTGCATATGAGTGTGTAAACATCAGCAAAGAGAAAGGTAGGAAAGACTAGGTCTAACCAACTGGTAAGCAAAAAGGGAACTCAGCCAGTGTAGCCAAACAAAAGGGAAGAAAACTCCTTTCAATCCTCCAGGGGGGGGGACGCAAGAAGGAAGGCGAGATGAAGGACAACAAACATGGAATGTTATGGCGAGTACATAACTTCTTTATGTTATGTTGTCCCATCTTGCCTCTGTTCTTGCTGGTTGGGACAGCGTCCCCAGCACCTATATCTTGGGTAGCTCACTGGAAAAGACTCTTCAGAACCGTGGAACCAAAGGATATCCTGTTCCGCAAGGCCACATCTACTTTGTAATGAGAAATAAAGTTATGGGGATTAGCCCATGTAGCTGACGCACAGATTGAATTTAAAGGCAGTTTGGCTTGAAAGGCAGTAGAAGTAGCCAAGGCCCTAGCTGAGTGTCCTTTTATTTTTCCTGCAAGTTCTCTGTTCCACAAAGCGTAGACATGGATGATAGTGTCTGAAAGCCACTTTGATAAGGTCACTTTAGAGACTGGACAACCTTTCTTGTTGTCTCCAAAGGATATAAACAATTAATCAGATTTTCTGAAATCCTTAGTCCTGTGTATATAAAAATGTAACTGTCTATGAACATCCAATTGATGCAGCTTATATACTGCCTTGTTGCCGTAATTGGCGAAGAATACAGGAAGCTCTGTGGATTGATTTAAATTGTGCTCTGAACACACCTTGGGTAAGAAGGAGGGACTGGTTCTGAGAGAAACTATCAAGTACGGGGGACGAGAAGATAAGGCTTGTAACTCTGCAACCCTCCTAGCTGAAGTAATGGTGGTTAAGAAAAAGGTCTTTCATGTTAAAAATTTCAGAGGACAAGAATCAGCTGGCTCAAAGGGAGGATTAATGAGAGTCTCTAAAAATAGAAGTTATGTTCTTACCATAACGTTCCATGTTAGTTGTCTTCTTCTCGCCTTCTTCTTGCTGGATGGGTTCGGAGCCGACCTCGGCTCCGACTCGGCCACTCTAAAAGCTCGAGAGTTGGTTCCACCAGCTCGAGGCTCCCCTTATATCCCACAATGCTAGGCGTGAGTTACCTCAGATCTCGTTTGTAAGCTAACCCCAGCTTATAATAGTATGAGCATAACTATAACAAAGTCCACCTCTAACCAGGGAGAAAGAAGGGTGACCTATATCCTCATCCAGGAAATATGCACAACAGCATATGCCTAATAAAAGAGGTGGTAGAAAGAGAGGTCACAATCACAACTCCTCTAGGTCTGTCCAGGCCAGGGGGCAGGAGGGTGGGACGCAAGAAGAAGGCGAGAAGAAGACAACTAACATGGAACGTTATGGTAAGAACATAACTTCTATATGTTAAGTTGTCTATCTCGCCTTCATTCTTGCTGGATGGGACCGCGTCCCTAGCACCTTGTCCGGGGTGGCCTAACGGAACAGACTCCTGAGAACAGTGGAACCAAAGTTAGCTCTATGACTAGAAGCTAAATCCAACTTATAATTAGAAATGAAAGTGTGAGGAGTAGCCCAAGTAGCCGCTGCACAAATGGTGTCAATAGGCAGTCTGTCTTGGAAGGCTAAAGAAGTAGCCAAAGCTCTGGTGGAATGGGCCTTAGGTTTATTAGGCAGCTTTTGGTGTCTAATTTCATAAACAAGGGAAATCAGAGATGTTAGCCATCTAGATAATGATACCTTTGAAACTGAAAGTCCCTTTCTGCCTTCTGCATAGGAGACAAACAGCTGGTCAGATTTTCTGAATTGTTTTGTTCTATCCAAATAGTACCTCAACTGACGATGAACATCTAGCCAGTGTAATTTTTGTTCAGACCTATTGGAATATTCTGGAAAAAAGACAGGGAGGTCAATACTTTGATTTAGGCTTGACGTCGAAACTACCTTAGGCAAAAAGGACGGGTTGGTTCGTAAGGATACCCTGTCCTTATGGAACAATAGATAAGGAGGTCGACAGCTGAGTGCTTGAAGTTCTGAAACTCTTCTAGCTGAAGTAATAGCTACCAGAAAGAGAGTCTTCCATGATAGCAATTTTAAAGAACAGGAGGCTGCAGGTTCGAAAGGGGGAAGAATCAAAGAAGTAAGAACTAAATTTAGGTCCCAAGGAGAAGGAGGATTTCTTATAGGAGGTCTGAGAAGAAAAACTCCTTTCAAAAAGGCTTTGCAAAGCTTGTGGGACATTAAGGCAGACTCAGAAATACCCACATGAAAGTTAGAAATAGCTGTTAATTGAACTTTAAGAGTAGAAGGAGATGAACCTGCATGGAAGAGTTCAGCTAGAAAATCAAGGACTATTTGGATGGAAGCAGTGAAAGGATCTATGTCCCTTCCTTGAGCCCAATATGTGAAGCGTTTCCACTTAGTCAAATAAATCTTCCGAGTGGAAGATTTATGGGAAGCTATCAAAATATCTCGAACGGAGTGAGATAATTGAGGAAGCCTGGCTAAGGTTGGAACTGGAGGAACCAAGCAGTGAGGTTCAGAGAGGGGAGGGAGCGATGTAACTGACCCGACTGATGGATCAAAAGATCTGGAACTAGGTCCAGATGCCAAGGTCGCTCCAATAGAAATTGATGTAGAAAGGGGAACCACACCTGTCGAGGCCAGTAAGGAGCAATGAGGATCAACGAGGCCTTCTGAGCGATAGCTTTCTGTATCACTTGAGAGATTAGTGGGAAGGGAGGAAATGCATACAGAAGTCCCCGGGGCCAAACTTGGACTAGAGCATCTCTGCTGGGTTGGCCTGGTAAAGGGAATAGAGTGAAATAATCTCTGCACTTGCTGTTTTGGGGAGTAGCAAAAAGATCGCAGCAAGGCTGACCCCACTTGAGGAAAATTTCTCTCACAACAGAGTCTTTCAGAGACCACTCGTGAGGCATGAGGATAGCTCTGCTCAACTTGTCCGCGATTTGATTGGACTTCCCGGGGATGTGCGTTGCTATCAGAAAACGCTGAGAAGAAATCGCCCATTGCCACAATCTGAGTGCTTCTCGACACAGGGGGTAGGACCTGGTTCCGCCTTGTTTGTTGATGTACCACACTACAGACATATTGTCTGTCTGGATTTCAATCGTTCCCAAGGGAAGAGAGTCTTGAAGGGCTTGCAACGCTAAAAGCACTGCTCTCATCTCCAGAACATTTATGTGCAAGTGGCATTCGCCTGGTTGCCATGTGCCCTGGACCGTCCTGCCCTGATAATGCCCCCCCACCCGATCAGGGAGGCGTCCGTTGTCAGAGTAGCAACCGGAGGGGGTGGAACAAAGGGTCTTCCCAACAAGAGCTGAGGGGAAGACATCCACCACATGAGATGATTTCTGCACGCCTGCGTGATCATAATGGTGTGGGACATTGGAAGTTGCTGGTATGACCATTGTGTAATGAGCATCCATTGAAGGATTCGCATGTGGAATCTGGCTAATGGAAGCAGAGGTATGGCCGCTGCCATAATTCCCAACACTTTCAGATCTAACCTGGCTTTGATTCTGTTGTTGTTGAAAAGGAGTGAGACCAGTTTGTGTATGTCTGTTATTCTCTGATCTGTTAGTCTCGCAGACATGTCTACTGTGTCTAGAATTGCGCCTAAGTAGGTAATAGTACGACTAGGCGACAAATCAGACATTTCGCAATTTATTGAAATGCCTAACTTTGACAAATGCGAAAAGTGTAATCCCTGGCCATCAGAAGGAGATGCTTGGTGGGAGCTGTGAGGAGCCAGTCGTCCAAATATGGAAACACCTGGAATCCTTTTCGTTTCAGGTGGGAAACTACCATTGCCATGCATTTGGTAAACACCGGGGGCAGTGGTGAGACCAAAGGGCAGGGCCCTGAATTGAAAATGACTGGTTCCCAGCCTGAAGCGGAGGAATCTTCTGGAGCCGCCTGTTCATTTTTATGTGATAGTACGCATCCTGAAGGTCTATAGAGCACATCCAGTTTCCTTTTCCCAAAAGGGGAAGGATGGACTGCAGCGTGACCATCCGAAATCTTGTTTTCTTGACTGATTTGTTCAAGATACTGAGATCCAAAATTGGTCTCCAGTCCCCTGTTTTCTTTGGAACTAAAAAGAACCTTGAGTAGATTCCGGATCCTTGCTGGTCTGCTGGAACTGGCTGAATTGCTCTTTTTGCAAGCAGCTTTGAAATTTCCAAAACCGCTAGATCCCTTTGAGCGGGTGGAACATCTGGAAGGGATTTTTTTGATTGGTTTGGAATGCGAAGAAAGGGGATAGAATAGCCTTCGGAAATGACGGACTGTACCCATTTGTCTTGAGTCAGGGATAGCCAGGCTTCTGGGTACAGTGACAATCTTCCCCCGACTGCCTCCGAAGGTGGGCAGTCGGGCAACACCTCAGGGATGCTGAAAGGGCTTATCAGAGAAGGCTTCTCGATTGCCCTGGTTCTGCGGAGCCCCCCTGCCTCGAGTGCGACGTCTACCATTGTTATTCCCGCCTCTGCCTCTGGCGGGGAAACGACTTTGTGCCAGGCGAAGTCCCTTGAGATTGTTTACGGAACCACATTTTCCCACTTTTCTGGCCTGTGGGGTAAGGCCTGGAAGGAGTAGAAGACCGGACTCCGACGGCAGAAAGCGCCTCGCCATCAGTCTCGCACCTAGGCAAGGTTTCTTTCACTTGAGGACCAAAGAGAGATGATCCATCGAACGGGAATTAGTGAAAGACGCTTTGAAGGGTCCGCAAAATTGCATAGCCGCATCCAGGCATGCCTACGTAAGGCCACACCTGTCCCTGCGGCCTTACTCGCTCCATCAGCCGCATAAGAAAGGAGGCGATGGAGGAGTTGGCTATGGAGTTCAGGGTAGCCAGCTGAGTGTTCATCTTATCTTGAAAACCCGCAGCTGTAGGGTCCTTCAACATGTCACTCGCTTCTTTGATCAAGTCCCTTTGAAGACGAGTAAATGGCACAGGTAGTTCAGCTTAACGATAGCAAACGTCGCTGACGAGAACATCCGCTTCCGCACCTGTCCATGGACCTAGATTCCTTGTTAGGTGGATGGACAGGTACTGAAGGATCAGCTAGTTCCTTCTTAGTGGCAGCAGCAACCACCATAGCATCCACAGAAACTCCTTTTGTCAAGAACTGTTTGTCTGTTGGTGCTGTTATGAATTTTGAGGGTCTCCTGGGAGTGGGGTCCACTGAATCAGGAGCCGTCCATGCCTTTTTAGCTACCACCTGCATGAGGGGGTCAAAGGGGGGAGATACCCAGGAGGTGGAAGGACGAGAGCCAAACGCCTCAAGGTACACAGATTCATCCTCCGAAGGGTTGAGGGCTGGCCAATTTCCCCTCTGTTTGAGGATTTCGAGAATGTCTGCAAAAGAGACATCTTCAGAAGGGGAACGGGGGGAACCCTCGGAATCCTCTAAATCTGTGTCAGATGTGATGGACTCAGGTGAGTCAATGTGTTTCCTCTTACACTTCCTCTTCCGAGGGGGCTCTTCTGCCAAATCAGGAGAGGCCTCGGAAGAGGATGAGATCCCCACAGGGGGTTCCTGAGGAGCTGGCTCTCTGCAGTCCGGGATGAGGGAGTGAGTCGACTTGACCTGAGGCACCATAGAGGGAGGGGCGGATGGAGCCGACTGTGGAGTAGAGCCAGGCTTTAACACACTCCGCATGACCTCGAACGCACCCCTGTCAGGCAGAGCCAGAGGTCCCCGCTCCGAGAAGCTGAGAAACTCCCTCGGCACTGACAGTGATGGCTCCGAGGCCGATGTCGGAGCCGAACTCACCAGCGCCGAAGCTCCGAGAGGAATAGCGGGGTCGGACAAGGGTCCGATGCCACTCACCCCCTCGGAGCCAACGAGGGAAGTCCGTCGCCGAGATTCTTCGAAAGAAGAAATCGGAGCCGACGACGGAGCCGAAGACATCTGTATCGGGTCCGACGCTACCACAGTCTCGGTTCCGAAACGCCCCGGCTCCGAGCTCAACGGAGTCGGAGGAGGAACATATTGATGGACAGGGGCAGGCATCGACTGATGAGTCGGGCTCTGAAGCATTTGGGCCAGTGCCTCGGACTTAAGAAGTCGACTCACTACCCTCTGAAGGTCATGATCCGACAGCCTCGATGACCTAGAGGAGTGAGATTTATGGCTCCGTTCAGACAGCAGAGGAGATGCTGGAGCCGAATGAACGGAGCCAAGGGATGGTGACCTAGATCTCTTCCTAGATGTCGGCTCCGAAGGTCTGGTCGGAGCCGACAAGGAATTTAATACCTCGGCTCCAGCCGGAGCCGAGGGAACCACAGAAGTTAGACTCATCGGCTCCAGCCGGGGCGGGTGCAGACGCAGCTTTAGTAGGCTTAGGTCTCGGCTCAGTAGCTGGAGCCGAGGACCTAGAAGCCTTGGAGGGCTTCCCAGAGACAGAAAGGGAATCCTCAGGCTTAAGTAGACCCCTTAGGATCAACTTGTTCTTTCTTTCCTGCAGGACCCTGGGGCTGAAGCCGTGGCATACAGCACAGGAGTCCTGCAGGTGCAAAGGCCCCAGGCAGTAGACACAAGAAGTGTGACCGTCTGTCAGAGACATTTTCTGACAGCACGCATCACACTTCTTGAAGCCTGAGACCTTTGTGTCTTTAGACATCCTAGAACAAGAAAAGTGTAACCACACACACTCAGTCAGACACACTGATTACACTTTATCTTATTTTTTACAAGTCAAAAATAAAACAACTATCAAAAGGTTTTAATTAAGAGAAAACAACACACACACACCACTAGGGAATGGGGGAAAGGCCTGAAGGCCCGAGGGAGAACTTTTAAGTTCTTGTGGGAAAGAAACGGGATTTTATGAAAAAAAGGGTTAGAATTCCACTAAACTAAGGGAAAAGTAGTTAAAATTAAAAATAAAGGGGTTTAAGTATCCTTACTTGACTGAAAGTTTACTTACCAAGAAGCCGGTAGAAAACCAACACCTCGATCGCTGTAGCGGCAAACGAGATCTGAGGTAACTCACGCCTAGCATTGTGGGATATAAGGGGAGCCTCGAGCCGGTGGAACCAACTCTCGAGCTTTTAGAGTGGCCGAGTCGGAGCCGAGGTCGGCTCCGAACCCATCCAGCAAGAATGAAGGCGAGATAGACAACTTAACATCTAGATTTAAAGCCCTGGGGGAGAGGTTCTCTTAATGGAGGTCTTAAGAGGGAAGTACCACTTAGGAATGCTTTATATAGCTTGTGGGACATGATATTAGATCCCATTTTTCCTACTTGGAAATTAGAAATGGCAGCTAGCTGGACCTGGATAGTAGCTGCCGCTGCTCCTCGTTCAAATGTTTCAGCAAGGAAATCCAGAATCTTAGAAATGGGGGCAGGAAAAGGATCAATGTCATTCTTTTTTGCCCAACAAGAGAACCTCTTCCATTTACTAGCATAAAGTTTTCTTGTAGTGGGTTTATGGGATGAAATCAAAATGTGTTGAATTGCCGGGGAAACATCTGGGAGCCTGGCTAAGACCAGAAGTGGAGAAACCAAGCCATCAGCTTGAGAGTATGGACGGAAGGGTGGAGAGCACCTGACTGATGCGTGAGAAGATCTGGAACTTGGTCCAGTATCCAAGACTCCCTTTGCAGATGGAGGCCAGTGGAATGGGAACCAAATTTGTCAAGGCCAGAAAGGAGCAATGAGGATTAACTTGCACCCAATGACTGTGCTTTCTGAAGAAGCTTGGGGATCAGGGGGAATGGTGGGAAGGTATAAAGTAGTCCTAGGGGCCAATCATGAACCAGTGCATCAGTGGGTGACTGTCCCGGTGGTGGGACTAGGGCAAAGTAGCTGCTACATTTGTTGTTGAGGGGAGTGGCCCCATTTGTGAAAGATCAGCTCTGCAACTTTCTGTTTCAGGAACCACTCATGAGACATCAGAAAAGCCCTGCTGAGCTTGTCCGCTATCATGTTGGATTTCCCCGGAATGTGCCTTGCAATCATAAAGCAATGGGAAGACATCACCCATTGCCATACTCGTAGAGCCTCTCAGCATGAGGGATAAGATCTGGTTCTGCCCTGTTTGTTGATGCACCATACTACCGACATACTGTCTGTCTGAATTGCTATAGTCCCTGTAGGTAGAGAGTCTTAAAGTGCTTGCAATGCCAGAAGCACCGCTCTCATTTCTAGGACATTGATGTGCAAGTGGTACTCGTGTTCTTGCCAAGTCCCTTGAACAGTCTGTCCCAGATGGGTATAGAAACTGTCTGCCCATTGATACCAGAGGGGAGTGAAGCCACCGTGCTAAGTCCTTCTTGCAAGACTCTGTGAGCCATATCTGATGTGACATTGGCAAATCCTGGAATGACCATTGATCAAAAAGAAGCCACTGTAGAATTCTCATGTGGAATCGCGCCATAGGGACCAGAGTAATTGCTGCAGCCATCGAACCCAAGACATTGCGGACAAATTTTGCCTGGATTCTATTGTTTGCCAAGAGGATTGAAACTTGACAATGAATGGTTAACACTCTTTCGTGAGGCAGTTTTGCTATCATGGCCCTTGTGTCTAAATCTTCCCCTATAAATGAAATATACTGACAAGGCAACAAGGCAGACTTTTCATAGTTTATGGTGATGCCTAGTTGTGTACAGGTGTGAATAGTGGAGTCCTGTGCCTCAATCAGTTGATGTTTGGTGGTGGCAGTGAGGAGCCAGTTGTCTAGATATGGAAACACCCAAAATCCTAGAAGCCTCAGATGAGTTGTGACTACTGCCATACATTTGGTGAACACCCTGAGTGCTGTGGTGAGAACAAAGGGCAGAGCTCTGAACTGATAATGACTAGCTCCCAGCCGGAAATCGTAAGTACCTCCTGGACTCCCGGTCCATTTCTATATGGTAGTATGCATCTTGGAGATTGATAGAGCACATCCAATTGTCTTGACCCAAAAAGGGAAGAATGGACTGCAGTGTTAGCATCTGGAACTTTGTTTTCTTGACTGGTTTGTTGAGTTTGCTGAGATCCAAAATGGATCTCCAGTCCCCTGTCTTTTTTGGAACTATAATGAACCTTGAGTAAGTGCCGGATTCAATTTGGTCTGCGGGGACATTTTGGATGGCTCTTTTTTCTAGCAACCTTTGAACGTCTAGGTTTGCTTGATCGCGAAGACTGGGTGGAACATCTGGGACTGAGTGTTGATTTTTTTGGGTGGTTGGGAGAATGGAATTTTGTAACCCCTGGATATTATCGACAGTACCCATGTATCTTCCGTGATTGTTTGCCAGGCTTTTGGGTACTGGGATAATCTGCCCCCGACTGCCTACAGAGGCGGACAGTCGGGCCTCCTTTCAGGAGTGCTGGAAAGGCCTGCGAGAGAAGGTATCTCTGTTGGCCTGATTCTGCAGTCCCCCCTGCCGCAGGACCAGCATCTCCCATTGTTATTTCCCCCTCTGGCCCTGGGGGAAAGGTCTCCATGTGTGTCAGGCGAACCTCCCTGGGATTTTTTGAACCACATCTTCCTGCTCTTCTGACCCTTGGGGTAAGGTGTAGAGGGATGGCAGAGAGAGTTTTGCCACCCCGTTCACACCTGATAAGAGTATCTTTTACCTGAGGCCCAAATAGCGATGAACTGTCAAAAGGGGTGTTGGTAAAGGAGGACTTGAAGGGGTCTGCAAATTGACAAAGGCGCATCAAGGAGTGTCTATGCAAAGCAACTCCTGTGCCTGCTGCCCTACTCACTCCATCTGCTGCATAAGAGATCAGCTGCATGGAGGAGTTAACTATAGATGTCAAAGTTGCAAGCTGTGAAGCCGCCTTGTTCGCAGCTCCTTCAGTTGTAGGATCCTGTAGGGTATCTTCTAGCTCCTTTAGGAGATCCCTTTGAAGGCATGTAAAGTGGGACAAATAATTCAGTGACCTGAGAGTAAAGGCTGCTGAAGCAAACATATGCTTCCCATACCTGTCCATCGTACGAGACTCTTTGATTGACGGATGGACAGAAGTCATCTCCGCTAATTCTTTCTTGATGGCTGGCGCCACCACCATAGCATCAACAGGCACACCCTTTAACAGAAAGGACCTATCCTCTGGAGCATTTATGAATTTATTGGGCCTCCTTGGAACTGGCTCCACAGTCTCTGGGGAGCTCCAGGCCTTCCGATTCACCAAAGCCAGTAGAGGGTCGAAAGGCGGGGACACCCAGGAGGTGGAGGGTCAGGAACCAAATCCATCCAGGTACACAGTATCATCCTCAGAAGGGGCAAGGGACTTCCAGCTACCCTTCTGTCTAAGGATTTTCAGAATATCTGAAAAAGAGACATCCTTAGAGGGGGACCGTGGGGACCCTTCTGAGTCCTCCAAGTCTGTGTCTGAAGTAAAAGACTCAGAGGAGTCCAAATGTTTCTTCTTGCATTTTTTTCTTCTGAGGGACCTCCTCCGAGGGGTGCTCAGAGGAGGTTTCGTAAGAGGTGGGGTCGCCCAATGGGGCATCCTGGAGCATGTGTTCCCTACGCTGGGGGGGGGTCGACTCAGACGCCGAAAGAGTAGAAGCCAATGAAGCCAAGGGTGGAGCAGTCTCAGAGGAGAGCATGCTCATCACCTCGAAGGCACCGCGGTCCTGGTACGAAAGAGTGCCTGACTCCAATGAGCCCGGAGATCTCCTCCGAACCGAGGTTGATGACTCTGAGGCCGATGTAGGAGCCAAGCTCACCTGCACCGAAGCCCCGAGAGGGAGAGCGGGGTCGGAAAAGGGTCCAATGCCACTCCCACCATCAGAGCCGACGAGACAGCATCAACCCCCAGATCCCTCGATAGACAGAGACAACAAAGAGATTGGAGCGGTAGTCAGAACCGATAGACCAAAGGTAATCAGAGCTGATGGTTCCACCACAACCGAACTCAAAGGAGTCGGAGGAGGAATCAATAATGGTGCAGGTTGGGGTGTTGGCGCCAAGTCCTTCTGGTCTGGGCTCAATAGTAATTTAGCTAATGCCTGTGTCTTGAGAAGCCTCTCCACTGCCTCCTCCACATCATGATCCGAAAGCCTGGATGATCGAGAGGAATGAGAGGAAGACCGATGACTGCCTGCCACAGATTGCAACAGCAGGGACTGTGTAACAGACCACACTGGCTCCAGAGAGGAAAACCTGGTTCTCTTGTGAGTCCTGACTGGCTCCAAAACCACTGATGGAGCCGCTGGAGAAAAGTCTGTTGGAACCGACAAACTCTCAGGTTTATCCTTAGATTTAGATGGTTCTGATGTTGAGCCAACAAAGATGATGGCTTTGGGAACTTTTCCTGTTTTTTTTGCTGGCTGAGAACCCTCAATAGCAACATCAAAGGGGCTCTTTAGTAAGCCTCATAAAATCAACTTATTTTTCCTCTCCTGCAGGACCCAAGAACTAAAAGCATGACATACAGAACACGAGTCCTGCAGGTGTACAGCCCCTAAGCAATAGACAGCTTGTGTGCCCATCTGTAAGGGACATCTTCTGGCAGCACGAGTCATACTTTTTAAAACCCAAAGGTTTTGACTCCTTAGGATCTTTAGACATGCTAGAAGTAACTACAATATTACCAAAGAGAAAACACCAACAACAGCAATGACAACAACAATGAAATAAACTTTAAACTTTTTTTTTTTTTTTTTTTAAACAGGAAAAAGAAAGGAGAGAAGGGGAAGAGCCTCTAAGTTAAACGACAACTCTCCCAACCCAGCAGAGCCAATAATTTAAATGGCAGCTCCTATAAGAAAAAAGAAAGGGAAATTAAAAGAAAAGGGCCTTAAACAAAGACTGGGCTAAGAGAAAGGGAACAGGGAACCCTCTAAGTCAAACGGGTTCAAGGAAACAAGTTAGGCCTGAAGGAAAAGTACGATGGCCACAACAACAACAAAAAGGCAGCAGCAGAAAGGTCAGAAAAGTGCTTGCCTAAGGTGAACACACTCTAACACTAAACTAAGAGAATTTAGCTATCTGAAAGCAAATAATTTGAGTAAATATCACAAGAAGAAGAAAATACTTAGCCTGAGCCAGCATGAGCAATCTCGACGCTGCAAGCAGCAAAGGAGATCTGGGTAACTACCGCTAGGCATGTTGGGATAGTGGCTAGCCTCGAGCTAGTAAAAAGCTCTCGAGCTATAGTATATGGCTGAGTCAGAGCCGAGGATCGGCTCCAAACCCAACCAGCAAGAATAGAAGTGAGATGGGACAACATAACATTAACTATTTACTGTACACCACACAGAAGAGAAGCAGATTTATCCCAGCAATAAAGGAATGTCAACAGGCTGGTGTGAGATTCAAGCTGCTGTACTGAGCTGTCTCTTCCTGAAGAATCAAAGTCAGTTTTTGATGCAGAACAGGCTAAGGAGGAAATATAAAAGTTTGACCAACAAAAAGTGAGCCATCAAACAGAAGGGGACTCTGCTCTCATTCTTCTGATAATAAAGTACATGCAGACACTTTGCCAATGAAACATTTTCCAATTTTCCAAAGGAAAATGCTTGAGAGACAGAAAAAAGTACAGGAACTGACTAGAAGAATTTAGAGTACCTTGCACATGAACTACAGTCTGGGGTTGAGAGATGAAGATGAACAGGCAACATTGAATTTAGTGAATAAATGTGAGACTATAAAGAATAAATCATACTTGTAAAAAAAAAAAAAAAAAAAAAAAAAGTTATGTACTCCCCATAACGTTCCATCTGTGTTGCCCATTTTCATTCTTCTTCAGCTGTTGGGTTCAGATCCAATTCTTGGATCCAACTCGGCCACTTCTTCCAGCTTATGGAACAATGAAACTTTCGAGATCCTCCCTTTACTGACAATGCCCTAGTTACCTAACATACCTCAGCTCTTGTTTGCTACCCCTTATACCTGCAAAACAGTAAGAAATAATAGTATAACAGAATCTGGGACTCAAACAAAGGAACAGTAGTTCCTACAACATCCTTCAATCTTTCCAAGAGTAAAGCAAGGAAGGGGTTGGTGGGAGGGAAGTTGAGGAAGAATAAAAAATGTACAACACAGAGTATCATTATGGTGAGTACATAACTTTTTTATCTGATGTTGTCATTTTCATTCATTCCTCAACTGTTGGGACAGAGTACCCAGCTATCTAATTCCTGGGAGGACTCTAAGGAAGTATATTCCTGAGCACAGCTGAGCCAAACCCTGCTTTTCCCCTAGAGACCAGATCCAATCTGTAATGAGCATTAACAGTATGAGGATTATCCCAAGTTGCAGCTACACAAATATCATCCACGGAAGTTCTAGACAAAAAAGTTGAAGAAGTTGCTATATATCTAGTCTAATGGACTTTAGGTGGTTTTGGTACAGGCAAACACACTTTTTGTATACAGAAGTAATACAGTCAGGTCAACCATTTGGCTAAAGTTACTTCAGAAACTTGTTTGTCTAATTTTGATTCTGAAAAGGAAACAAATCCTTACTCAAATTTCCTTAAATTTTTGGTTCTGTGAAGACAGAAACGTAATTGTGAACATCCAGTAGGTATAACATATATTTTCCTTTATTTGACAAACTTGGAACGAAGACTGGAAGGTTGATTATCTGATTAATATTGGATTCTGACACCACCATAGGTAGAAAGGAAGGATCCTTCCATAAAGATACTCTATCCTTATGAAAATTTAAATAAGGAGGTTTAGATGACGGGGCCTGTAATTCCAATACTAATCTGGCAGAACTAATAGCAACCAAAAAGATAGTTTTCCAGGTCAAAAGTTTAGTGCACACTTAGCTGATGGTTCAAAAGGGGGTTGGGTTAAAATCTGCAAAACAATGTTTAAATCCCAAGGAGGATCAGGGTCCTTTAATGGCAGTCTAAGTAGGTAAGTTCCTCTGAGAAAGGCTTTACAAAGTTTGGAGGATGCTAAAGTTGAATTATTTACTCCTATATGAAAATTAGAAATGGCAGCCAATTGAACTCTTACAGTGGAGGAGCTAACATCTTCATTGAAAACTGTAGCTAAAAAGTCAAGAACCCCAGAAATCTATGATGAAAACAGGTCTAAATTCTTTTTATATGCCCAGACAACAAATCTTTTCTATTTACTTTTGTAAAGTTTTCTAGTTCATAGGTAGGTACTAGGCGATCGGCCCTGGGGCCTATACAAGCCCAGCCAAAAATGTACCCTGGCTTTTGCCATCCAAGAAAATTATTTTCCTGTGCCACTGTCGAGCAGAGCCACAGAGGTGATCCCTGGGGTGAATTTCCTATTTCCCATCCAATCATCAAGATTTTTCTTGAAGAGTGCTAATGAGGAACTTTGTTTGACATAGATAGGTAGTTTATTCCAGAGTATGGGAAGTCTCTGGGACAGGAATCTATCCATCCGGCATGTTCTGTTTATTGTGGTGACAAGGTTTAGGTCCCTAGAGCGTGTAGCTCGGAGGGATTGGGATTTCTTTAAGTGGAGCATGTCCAACAGCTCTGGGTTTGACATAGCTTTGTATATTAGGCAGAGATCACCTCTGAGTAGGCGATATGTGACGGAGTAAAGCTGGAGTTTTTTGAGACGGTCTGCATAGGGTATCTGTTTGAGGCCAGTAATCCTCTTTGTGAGGTATTTCTGTGGCCTTTCCAGTTGTTGTAGATGTCTTGTGAGGTACATACCAAAAGGGGCGTTGTACTCTATAATGGGTCTAATGAGTGATGAGTAGAGGGGAACAATGACCTCTTTTTTTCTGGATGAGAAACCTTTTGTGATGAGGTGTGCCATGTAGAAGGATTTCCTGACTACTGTGGTGATGTGATTATCAAAGGAGAGACTACTGTCCACCTGTGTCCCAAGGTCTCTTATCACACTTTCGGTGTTAAGTATACTACCACCGATGTTGTAATTCATGGGTAGAGTTTTTACCAAAGGGGATGACAATGTACTTTTTGGCATTGAGCTTGAGGCCATGGCTTTGACACCAGGCATCTGTCTCAATGAGGCCCTTTTGTAGGATGTCCACATCGTTAGGAGTTTTGATTATGGCTCCTAGTTTGCAGTCATTTGCGAACTTCATTAGCCAAAGACCTTCTGTGTTAGCCTGTACTTCAGAGAAGTAGATACCAAACAGGAGAGGACCCACGACTGAACCGTGATACTCCACTTGTCACTGGTCTGAAATCGGATTTGGAGTCTGTTACTTTCACAGTGTGGGTTCTGTCAGTGAGCCAGTTGGCAACCCATCTTGTGACATAGGGATTTATACCTAGTTTAGTGAGTTTATCTATAATTCCAGAGTGGGGGATGGTGTCAAAAGCCTTGGTCTATTGAAGCTTTGGGGAATTATAATAGAATGTGACAGACAGGGGAGGAAAGCCTGGGCTGTCTAGCAATCAATGGAACTGGAGAAATCTTGTGCTCAACTTGAGGTCTGAAATATCCAGATGAGTCATGTCTGTTGGGTGAGACAGGATCCAGGGCAGATGTAGAAGATGAGGCCAAAGTAAGGGAAACCAGATCTGATGAGTCCAGTAAGGGGCAATGAGGATAACTGTGCTCTTCAATCGAGATGCTTTCTGAAGGAATTAGGGAATGAGGGGTAATAGGGGGTAAGTGTATAGGAGACCAGATAGCCAAGTGTGAAGTAGGGCATCTCTCAGGGTCTCCCCACTTTGGGGGATCTGGGCAAAGAACCTGCTGCACTTGTTGATGGGTAATGCAAAGAGACTGCAGCATGGTTGGTCCCATCGATGGACAATCCTCTCCACCACCTTCATGCTGAGAGACCAGTCATGAGGCATTATAATAGATCTGCTTAACTTGTCTGAAATCACGTTAGACGTCCCCGAAATGTGTGCTGCTATCAGAAAATGACTGGATGAGATCACCCATTACCATGCTCTCACAGCTTCTCAATAAACAGGGCAAGATTTGGTTCCCACTTGTTTGTTGATGTAGCAGACCGATGACATATTGTCCGTCTGGATTACAATAGTCATGGAAGGGAGAGTGTCTTAGAAGGCATGTAACACTAGGAAGACAGCTGTCATTTCCGGAACATTGATATATATGTTGGCCTCTTTGGGGGACCATGTGCTTTGGGCTACAATTGCCAAGAAGGGCCCCACCCACCCAATCTGGGAGGTGTCTGTGGTCACTATGGTTTAGGTTGAGGAAGAATAAAGGCATGGCCTTCTTGTATTCGACTGGAGTGTACCTGTCACAGAAGGTAATTTTTGCAAGCTTGTGTTATTTTGACTTGACTGGATAATAGTTAATGGAGAATGGACTATTGAGTTGGGAGTGTCCACTGAAGAGTCCTCATATGGTACCCTGCCAATGGTACTAGAATGATTGCCACTGACATGGATCCCAAAGCTTGGAGGATTAGATGAGCTGAAAAAGAAGAATGTTGAATGATCTTTTTGACCTGAAACTGAATTGTTTGAACTCTGGACACAGGCAGAGAAGCTTCTTTGAGTAACTATATTGAACAAGGCACCAATGAATTACAATATGTGAGCTGGTTTGAGATGAGATTTGTTGTAACTGTTAGAAATTCCTAGATGAGAGCATAACTTGGGTACGCAGTCTTGTGCCTGAATTAGATGATACCTGGTCAGAGTGGTTATGAGCCAGTCATCCAAATATGGAAGCACCAGGAATCCTTGCAGTCTCAAGTGAGCTGCTACAACTGCCATACACTTGGTAAACACACTGGGGTCTGTGGTGAGACCAAATGGCAGTTCCCTAAATTGGTAATGACTGGCTTCCAGAAGGAACCATAGATATCTCCTGGCCCATCTGTTCATTTCTATGTGATAGTACGCATCTTGAAGATGTGTCAAGCACAGCCAGTCATTCTTGTGCAGAAAAGTCAGAATGGACTGCTATGACCATGGCATTAAGGGGTACTCCCTTGCTCCAATATGTTGTATCCTTAGGTGGTGTCAGGATCCTATATAGTCTCTTAGGGATAGGCTTAACTGTATCAGACTCCTTCCATGCCAGTTGAAAGACCAAATCAATGAGCTTATTGGTGGGCAGAGTCATCCAGGAGGTAGACAGGCCAATGTCAAAGGCCTTCAGGAACACCAATTCCTCTTGGAAGGGTTATCTGGGGACCAACTACCCCTTTGCTTTAGCAATTCTAAGATGTCTCCAAATCAGACGTCAGGTGGTGATCTGGTAGACACTGCCCCTTCATCAAAGTCTGTAACCTCTGTGATAGACTCTTGTGGAGATTCTAAGTGCCTCCTTTTTCACTTCCTCTTCCTAGGAACTTCTTCATTGGGATGCTCTGGAGAAGTGTCAGAAGAGACTGCTATTCCCTGCTGGGTGGTCTGGAGACTGGTTTGAGCTGGCTGTCCCAACGGCACAGCTGATTGAGGTTCTGGTCATAGAGTCAAATGGAAATGGGTAGTCAGAGCGAAAGAGGGAAGAGAAGTTTGAACTCTGAGAACAGAGAAAGCTCACTCTACTACCTTGAAGGCAGAATGCCTAGGAGAAAAGTCACCACCGGATCTGATAAGGCATGCTTATGGACCATCAGCTCTCTCCACCCCTAAGGCAAACTACTCGAGGAAGGAGTCGGAGCAAAACTGTCTAGCACCGAAGCTCTGAGGGCAGAGACAGCTTAGGAGTCAACTCCAACATCCTGGAGCTGGCACTGACACTATGGCTCCAAACATCATCCAGTTCTGAAGTGCTCAGTGCCAGACCACTCAGGGACAACATCTTCAACTCTGAGGTGGATGACACCAGAACATTCAGATCAAATGGCTCAGAAACCAAAGGTCAGATTGGAGAAAGAAACAGCAACGGGACAGTGGTACTGACAAGGGTAACCCAACCCACTGGGGTCAGAGCTAAAAGAACTCCAACTTGAATCTGCATCCTGAGGAACGTCCTCATCATCCTATCCACATCAACTTCTGTCAGACTCTTGGAAGACCGAATGGATGAGGCTATGGAAGATGATGTCAAATGGTGTCTTGGCAATTGTTCCAAAAAGAGGGTGGGATGTGAGAAGAGAATGGATCTGAAAGACGTTAAAGTGACCAGATCCCAGGAGATTTTTCCTCTAGGTCTTGGATCCGAAGCGGTCAGATCCAATATTTATGCTACTTTGACAAGGGGTTCAGATGCCAGTGCTGTAGAGGTAGATGGATCTGGAGGTCTTTTTCTTGATTCTTTACAGAAAGAAAATCTCCCTTTTTATCAACTCTTTTTGGGCCTTGAGCCCCAGAGGCTGTTGAAGCAGGTTTATAGGGTAGCAAACCTCTAAGAAGTAACTTGTTTTTTTTTTACCTATCAAGTCCAGTGAATTAAATGCTTTACATATCTCACAGTCAGAATCAAGATGAGATGGGCCTAAGCAAAAGACACACTTAGTAAAAACATGGATATCACCACTACCAAAACAAAACTTTCGGAAGTACAGTCACCAGAAAAAGATGTGATTTCTAAACGACAGAAAATTACTAAAATACAGGAACAACAGAAACCAGGGACTTAAACTAAACCTGAGCAAGCATTAAACATGGAAGACATCAGAAATGCCCTGCTACCCATACAGGAAGCTCTGAAGGAACTGACTTGTCAAATACAAACATTTGGAAATTCATGTGCTCAGTTGCTGGAAAGAATGGATAAGACGGAAGCTCGAATTTCTGAAAATGAGGATAAACTAACTTTACTCAAAAAAAAAAAAAAAAACTAATCTACATGATGTGGATATACAGGTTATGCAAAGCAAACTTACGGACTTAGAAGCAAGATCCAGGAGAAACAACATTATTAAAAGAGGGATTCCAGAATCTATTCAGTATAATGAATTAATTCCATCCATACTACAAATATTTGCAGTGCTTCTAAATGACTCTGATATGGTGAAACAAATTATTATTGAAAGAGCACACAGAGCTCTGAGAGAGTTACAAGCATCTAGCTTTCCTAGACCTGTATATGTGAAAATACTTAATTATCAAGATGTAAACAGAATACTTAAAGTGGAGGCTATATCATGTGGAAAAATAATAAAATATCCCTCACACAGGATCTACCTATACAGGTCAGACAGGCTAGGCAGTCTTTGTCTCCATACTGCAAATTTCTTATTGACAAACAAATTAAGTTTCAAATGAAATACCCTAATATGCTTATATTTACAATGGATGTGACTAAACATGCTATTTCCACTAAACATGAGGCAAGAAATCTGTTTCTAAATGTTTTCAAGGCTTTACCTGCATCAGAGACTTGAAATGAACTCTCGTTGGGACTGGCATGCTGCTGAGGTCGGATCCATTGTTTACTGTGCCTTGAGGACTGGGTAATCCTTTGTTTTCGTTTGTAAAGATTTAGGCCTTTTCCTGAGTAATAAAACTGTTTGTTTTTGCTTATCTTGATCATCTGCGCTAGTTTCCCGATGTTTTATGGCTTCTACAAACTGTTTTCAACGAGGAGGAAGACAGGAAATGCCTAAAATGCTGTCGTGGTTGCAGATTTCGCTGTGACACTTCTGGGAGTCCGTCTGTAAAAGCGGTCCCCCATCGTGAATATTTCACAGGGTTTCCAGGCTTAGGAAACCGAAGGGAACTGTTTTAAACACTTTTTTGCTTATTTAACACTAAAATAACACTGTTGTATGGTAAATTAAACACATAGGCATGTTTTATATACTTCCCTTATAAATGTTTATTTAGAATCTTGTAGTTATATTATTTAGAGAGGGTGCAGGGTTTAGTAATGTTTGTATAACTATATTTGTCATTATAGTCTTTCATGTACTGTGTAGAGATGATAATCTACTATATTAATTAGTTAGTAGTTTGCTTTAATATAAAACTATAATAGTGTGAATTTATAACCAGGGATATTAGTAATTAGTAGTTAGTTGTATACTTATTTTAGTATAGGGTTATATTCTAGCATCTTTTTTTTTTTTTCTCTCTATGTTATATTCGTAGTAAAATGATAACTCTGTTTACACATTAAGTCTTTTTTTATATGTTCTTTCTTTTTCTTTTTGCATGCGGTTTATGTATAGATAGCTAATCCAATTATTAAAACTTTCTTTTTTTTCGTTTTATTTATTTATTTTTTTATATGTACTGTAATATTATATTTTCAATATTGATTTGCTTAAATAAAAGTTAACCAAGGAGCTGTAGATCATGACAATGCTTGTTAGGGAATGTTTAGTTTAGACTTTGTCGTAGTTAAGTTAGATTATATAGGTCTTAACTGTGGAACATGTTTGAAATTTTATAATATGGTGTTTTTTTATTTGTTTCTTCTCTCTAACCTTTTGTTATTCCATGTTATACAAGACCTATACATGTCCTGGTCCGGGGTTATAGTGGCTAAGCACTGGTGTAGGACAGGATATAAGGGTTGCTTCCAGACTATGTATGGTTCTGAATTTACTTTATTTTTCTTTTATGTTTTCTCTCCAAAACCTTCATTGTACAGCCAACCTTGGAAATGTGGGAATTAGACTCATGGAATGTTAAAGGGCTCCAGAACTTAAAGAAGAGGAAATTATTGTTACATGTTTTATTGCAGGCTAAGGCGTGGTTTATTTATTTCAAGAAATGCATTTAATGAATGATCAATGGGTTGATATTAAAAAAAAGAAGTGGATCAGAGAAGTAGTAGCATCGGAAGGTAAGTCAAATAGTGCTGGGGTAGCTATTATTATTAAAGATCAATACAAGGAAAAAATTTTGGATTCTAACACAGATAAAGATGGGCGATGGTGCTACGTTACTCTTGCATCTACCCTATTTGATAAACCTATTTTATTTTTAAATATTTATGCGCCCTGTAATGATCAACAAATATTTATAACATTATTGTACTCAATTCTAACACAATTTGATAGATATTATATAATTATTGGAGGTGATTGGAATGCTTACCAAAATCCGAAGTTGGATAGATCTTGCCCACAAAGAGCATTTAATAAGCAGGCTGCATTAGCACTGAATGATATTAAAGAGGATTTTCAACTTTATGACCCTTTTCACTATTTGAACAATGTTAATAGCACAAATAATTTTACATTTTATTCCCCATGTCATAAAATGTGGTCCAGAATAATTTTCTTTCTGATTTCAAGAACATTGATTAATCTAGAACCTATAGTTGTTATAAATGCACGTTATCTCTCAGATCACTCGAAAATCTCACTGAGTTTTACTAAGGAGGTAAAGGATACCTTGAGACAAACAGGTTATAATTGGTCGCTTAACCCAAACTTGCTGAATAAGGAAGAAATAATACAAGAAATTACAAATTACCTTAAAGATTTATTGGTTGGCCTAAAGAAACAACAATATACCCTGAATATTGAATGGGCGACAGTTAAAACACAAATAAGAGGGATCCTTTTGCAAAAAGCTTCTTATTATAAAAAAATACTAAACAGGGATATAAAAAATTTAGAAACAAAAATTAAACTACTTGATCAAGAACTGATTCGGAATTTTAATGAACAAACAGAGAAGGAACTGCTTAAATGTCAAAAGGATCTCTTCTTAATTCAAAATAGTACATTAACATTTCAAGAATATAAGACGCTGGTGAGGTATGCTAATCATGTTCAAACACCATCGACAGCGTTGGCTAGGATCATTAATCAATCGAAAACAACAGTGCAGATTTCGGAAATACAATCTAATAATATTATATATTCTAAAACAGAGGATATCATTAATATTTTTGAGGGAATATATACTAGTATTTACGATGGGCAAAAGGATATGTCCTCACACAGAAGTTATGAACAATTTTTACAATCAATTAAGTTTCCAAAAATAGGAGAGGATATTCAAAATGACTTGGTCAAACCGATATCCGAAGAAGAAGTAGTATATATAATCCAACATATGAAATCACATAAATTACCTGGTCCTGATGGGTTGACAGTGGAGTTTTATAAAAGGTTTGCAGATACTTTCGGTAAGATACTTTCAGTTGTATTTAACTACATAATTAGGAATAAAATTAGTGATCCACATCTTAACGCTTCAAAAACTATTTTTATACATAAAGCCAATTCAGATCCCCAAAACCCTGATAATTATAGACCGATATCATTAATAAATGTAGATATGAAAATTCTAACCTCTATTATAGCATCTAGACTGAAGAAAATCATGACTCATATAATATCCAAAGAACAGGCTGGATTTATGGCAGGTAGACAAACCAGTGATAATACACTTACATTACATACTATG
Source organism: Protopterus annectens (assembly GCF_019279795.1). Lineage (NCBI taxonomy): Eukaryota > Metazoa > Chordata > Ceratodontiformes > Protopteridae > Protopterus > Protopterus annectens. The sequence goes on from NC_056739.1 coordinate 12,773,384, forward strand.
ATAACATATGCTAAACAAAATAATCTTAATGTTTATGCCCTTATAATTGATGCACAGAAGGCCTTTGATAGCGTTGATACAATTTTTTTGTTTGATCTTTTACCTTATTTTAATATTTCCCATGAGTTTGTGCAAATATTACAAATAAGCGCAGTGGTGCAGCGGTTAATGCTGTTGCCTCACAGCAAGAGGTTCTCTGGTTCGATTCTCGGCTGGGGTGCCTTCTGTGCAGAGTTTGCATGTTCTCCCTGCATTTGCGTGGGTTTCCTCCGGGTACTCCGGTTTCGTCCCACATTCTAAAGACATGCATCTGGAGCATTTCTCCCCGGGCCTCCGCTGAAAACAGCATCTGTGGAACCTAGTCGGACTTTCCCGGTCAACAAATGTTAAATAAAAAATAAAAAATAAATAAATATTATATAGTAATCCCTATACTACACTGTATATTAATAAAAGTTTCTCTAAAAGAATACAGATTAAGACTGGAACACGCCAGGGCTGCCCTTTGTCCCCTTTATTATTTAATCTTTATCTTGAACCTTTGTTCTTATATATTAAGCAGAATGTCTATCATAATGTCCCAATAATTTATGGAACCAAAATATCAATGGCAGGTTTTGCTGATGATCTTAACATTTATTGTGCATCTCCAATATCAGATACTGAAAAATTATTGAAGGCTGTTAATAACTTTTCAGAAGTCTCTAACTATAAAATTAACTTGAAAAAAAACAATATCTTCCCTTTAAAAACACCTAAACCTTTTTCGCTATTACCTTTGGTTGGGCAGGTAACATTTAAAGAAAATATTAAATACTTAGGTATTGAATTTTCTACAGATAACAAAGACTTATACAATAATAATATTAAAACAATTTGGGACCAAATAATTTCTGATTTTGGTAGGTGGAAAAATTTACGATTGCCAGTATTAGCAAAAGTTTCAATTGTTAAAATGAATGTATTGCCACGGCTATTATATATTTTCAGGTCAGCCCAACTAAAACTTTCGAAGACATTTTTTAAACAAATTCATAAAGAATTGGCTAAATTCATTTGGGAACAAAAAAAAAACAGGATTTCTTATGATAAATTAATGACCCCAAAAAATAGAGGAGGACTGGAGTTGCCTAATTTTTAAATGTATTATTTAATCGTAAACTCTAATAGAATTCTAAGAATTGTCAACTGTGATATCACTAGTACTAAGTGGACACCAACTTGGGTGATCTTGAATTATAAATATATTTCAAAGTTGAATATTAATCCAAATGCCATACGTTTTTTAGGTAAAGATACTTTGAAATTATATGGGATTATTGAACACATTAAAACGAACATCATTTCTTTACAAGACTTATTTCAAGCATTAGATCTGGTTCAGTATATGATGGTTTTTCAACCCTTTCATAGGAATCCTAATTTAAAATTGAATAATCAATTAATTGATCTTAAAAAGTTTCCATTAATAGTTAATTTAACTTTGATTAATATATATAAATATCTTGAATTTTCGGCCAACCAAATAAGACAAGAATTTAACCTACCTAAAAATTATCTTGTTATTATAAGACAAATTAGAGAACTTGCTATAAGTTACTTTAAAAATTTTAAACCTGAAGATGAGACTGTGAATAAATGCTCTGATTTGTGGCAAGCTCTCCAACAGGATATTAAATATATAACAACAACAAAAAAATTAATTAAGGAATTTAGATTTCACGATAAAATTTTATCATCAAACTACTGGGAAGAGAAAATCCTATTGACAGACAAAAGTATTATGTTAAAAGCAATTGACTTGACTATCAAATCTACTTCTCTTCAAAAATTGATATATACCCAGATGATGATATGGAATAATGCATATTATACACGCCTTACCCTGCATAAATTTAACTCGAAAAACTCTCCAACCTGTCCATATTGTAAGAATCAACCGGCTGATCTTCTTCATATGTTCTGGAGCTGTAAATGCATATACAAGCTTTGGAATTCCCTTAAGATTCAACTTCAAAAGATGGGTTACCAAATCACAACGTTGTCATGGAAATCTATGATTTTGCATATTCCCCCGAAAGAACTCCCTAGATCACAAAGTATTATATTTATTAATATTGTTTTATTAATGAAACTTTATATAGCCACGAATTGGTCAGACCCATCTAAAACATCATGGGAAAACTTTAAAGTTTTGGCAACAAGGCATATATTAGCTCATAAACTACTTTTAAATCCGCATAATAAAAATATTAATAATCCAAAAATTTGGGAACAGATATTTAATATTATACTAGCATAATACTTGTAACTTGAAGGTATTAACAATTATTTATATGTTTAGAGAGAATTTTGTAATCAAACTGTCTATTACTTGAAATGTTATTAATTACTCTTTGTTTTTCTTCTATTATTAATGTTTTATATGGAAGCATTCTTGTAAATATTGTATATTTGTTTGGTGTAGTGGTTAGTGATATTAGTTAGTAGTTTTTTTTTTTTTTTAAGTTTTGTTCTTGTTTTTATTGATGTATGAAAATAATATAATAATAAAGATTTATTATGGAAAAAAAAGACACACTTAGTCTGTGTGTCTAAATCTGGAATGTTATGGCAGCAGGCTACACACTTTTTGAAACCTGAAGATTTCTCGGACATAGTTATATTTCAACAAAGAAAACAATTAAGATTTATTTTTTAAATAGATGCAAGAAAAGGAAGAGGAGAAATGAGAACAATACCAATAATGGTAATAAAGGTACTGAAAAGTACAAAAGAAATACCAACAATGGTATTTAAGGAATACTCAAAAAACAGAGTACAAATAAGTATAAAGATTTTATCATTAAAGATATAAGTATTATAAAGTAGGGAGAAAGAGTAAAAATAGTATAATATAAGAAAGAATAAAAATAGTATAATATAAGAAATAGTCCTAACTCACATAAATAATATAATTCTTACTCAAGAGATACCAGTGACCACATTCATACACTAAGATGGCACATGAGATCTAAGGCATGTTAGGTGACTAAGGCATTATGGGTAAATGGATGAACTTCAGAGTTTAAGCATTCAGTGAGCCAGAAGCAATATTCCAAGTCAGATCTGAGGACTGGATCCAAAGCCAACAGTGAATGATTATGGCTTTCACAGGAAAAAGTGGAAAGTTTTCACTTTTGTTGACTTTGTTAAACTTGACAGGGACTGGAACGTATATGCTCCACCTCATGTTATAAATGTTTGGAAGGGCACTGAAGGGAAACAGGAAGGGGAATAAAAGAAAAGTAACTAACTAAAACTATTTTTGCTCTTAACATTATTTGTACTGGGCATGTAATTATACAATTGCACATTATATAGTAAACTATTTTCAGTTACTGTTGCATATGATAAAAAAACTAAAGTAAACAAGCGACTTTTATCTTTTCTTCTTTTACAGCTTTAAGAAATGTAGGCATTATAATGTAAAACAAGAAGAAAGGCTGGACAAAAGCATGTTTAATTAATATAGTGTAATCTTGAGTTGTTGAGATGGGTGATGGGGTGTAAAAGTGAACAGATTATAATACGTGTAGAGCTGATATGTTCTCTCTTACTTTTGTGTAACTGAATGTCTAAATTAAGGTCTCTGGATTAATCTAGTAACATTTTGTGAGTGTGTGTGTGTGTGTGTGTGTGTGTGTGTGTGTGTGTGTGTGTGTGTGTGTGTGTGCATGTGTGTGCGTGTGTGTGCACATGCGTGCATGCCTGTAAGCAAGAAAATAAGAGGGCACTGAAAAAGAAGCTATGTCGTTCATTCATTACCGAGCCAGCCAATATCAAGCTCACGTCAGCCATAAACTCTCGAGCCAAGGTCCTACCCAGAATGTTCTGCTCCCTGTTACCTCAGATCGAGTTTGCAAGTTGATAGATATATGTAGAGGCTACCTCTGGTCATAACAGACCTACAAGAAAGGAGCCCGTGAGATCAACCAAGAACCTCCGGATGGGGGATGGAGGTTGGGAAGTAATGAATGAATGAAGATCAACAACACAGATGGAACATTATGGTAAGATATAACTTCTTTACCTGATGTTGTTAATCTTCGTTCATTCCTTAATGATGGGACAGATTCCTGAGCTACCTGTATTCCTGGGTGGCCCTCATGGAGGGACATTCCTGAGCACCATGGAGCCAAAGGAAGCTCTAACTCTCGAGGCCATGTCTAATTTTGTAATGAAGAATAAAGGTATGAGGTTTGGCCCAAGTTGCAGCTGAGAAAATATCACTGAGGGAAGCCTTACCATGGAAAGCTACTGAAGTTGCCATAGATCTTGTAGAATGTGCTTTGACTCTATGAGGCAAGGTGAGATTGTTTTTGTTGTAGATAAAGGTTATACAATTTCTCAACCATGAAGCCAATGTAACTTTTGATACAGGATGACCCCGTTCTAGGTCCAGAAAAAGCCAGAAACAGTTGGTCTGATTTATGGGTAGATTTTGTTCTGTCCAGATAAAATTGTAATTGCCTATGAATATCCAATGGGTGCAGGCAATACTCTTCCTTGTTGGAATGGTTAGGAAAGAACACTGGAAGGTCAACAGACTGATTGATAGATCGCTCTGACATCACTTTTGGTAAAAAGATAGAATTAGTTCTCAGTGATACCCTATCCTTATGGAAGATGAGATAGGGAGGTTTGATGCATAAGGCCTGGAGTTCTGAAAATTGCCTGGCCGATGTGATTGTAATCAAAAACAAAGTTTTCCAAGAGAGAGATTTTACATCACATGAAGATGCAGGTTCAAAGAGGGGAGCTGTTAGAGCATGCAGAACCAAAGCCAAATCCCAAGGTTGTACGGGTTCTCTAAAGGGAGGTTTTAGGTGGATAATCCCTTTCAAGAAAGTCTTACAGAGTTTGCGTGACATAAGTGAAGAATTTTGAAAACAATATGAAAATTTGAGATGGCAGCTAAATGTACATAGATAGTAGAGACAGACAACCCAGAGTGGAAAAGATGTGATAAGTAATCCAATACTACCAAAACTGCGGCTGACAAGGGGTCTAATTGTTTATTTGCTGCCCATAGAGAGAACCTTTTCCATTTGTTAAGATAGATTAGTCTGTTGGACGATTTATGAGATGCAATAAGAATATTGCGCACAGAGGATGAAAGGTTTTCATGTCTGGCAATCATTGGAAGTGGAGAAACCAAGCTGTCAGTTTCAGGGTTGTTAGACTGGGGTGAATCAGACCCTGCAGATGGGAGATCAATGTTGGGGATGGATTGAGGATCCAAAGTTGATCTAGCAGGTGAGGCCAGAGGAAGGGAAACCAGACTTGTCGAGGCCAATATGGAGCAATGGGGATCACTTTGCTCTTCAACTGTTGTGCTTTCTTTAGAAATTGGGAGATGAGGGGGAGAGAAGGATAAGCATAAAGAAGACCTGAGGGCCAAGCGTGGACTAGAGCATCCCTTGGTGACTGTCCCCAATGGGGGATCAGGGCAAAGTAGTTGCTGCACTTGCAGTTGGTTGGGGAGGCAAATTGTTTGCAGCAGGGCTGGCCCCAGCGGTTGAAGATTTTTGCCGGTATCAGAGGATTGAGGGAACTCTCATGGGGCTGTAGAATGCACCTGCTCAATTTGTCCACTGTCATGTTGAAGCTCCCGGGAATGTACATTGCAATCAGAAAGTCATTGTAAGCTATCACCCATTGCCATATTCTCAAGGCCTCTCGGCATAATGGGAAAGATCTGGTTCCCCTTGTTTGTTGATGTACCAGACCACTGACATGTTGTCTAATTGGATCGCAATAGTCCCTGACGGAAGGATGGAGTGTAATGCTTGCAACACTAGAAGCACCAGTTCCAGGACACTGATATGCAAAAGGGCCCCTGTCTCCAACCAAGTGCCTTGGGCTGAGTTTCTCTGACATAGCCCCCCCCCCCCCACCCCATCAAGGAGGCATTTGTGATCACTGTGGCTATCAGTTGATGGGGGTTGAAAGGGTGAGACCATTGCTGGGGATTTCAAGATGTCCACCAGAGTAAATCTTGCTTGCATCTCTGAGTTACACTTATATGAAAAGACAAAGGATGTTGTAGAGGGTACCACTGAGTGAAAAGTAGCCATTGAAGGAGACTCATGTGGAATCTGGCTAGAGGAACAATGGTAATTGAGGCTGCCATTGACCCCAATAGTTGGAGTACAGATCAAGCTGGGGATTTGTGGTGACAAAGCAGCGGTTCTGTCTCTAACCAAGTGCCTTGGGCTGAGTTTCTCTGACATAGCCCCCCCCCACCCCATCAAGGAGGCATTTGTGATCACTGTGGCTATCAGTTGATGGGGGTTGAAAGGGTGAGACCATTGCTGGGGATTTCGAGATGTACACCAGAGTAAATCTTGCTTGCATCTCTGAGTTACACTTATATGAAAAGACAAAGGATGTTGTAGAGGGTACCACTGAGTGAGAAGTAGCCACTGAAGGAGCCTCATGTGGAATCTGGCTAGAGGAACAATGGTAATCGAGGCTGCCATTGACCCCAATAGTTGGAGTACAGATCGAGCTGGGGATTTGTGGTGACAAAGCAGCGGTTGAACTTGTCTTATTCTCTGAAGTCTGTGTTCTAGAAGGGATGCTGTGCAATTTCTCGTGTCCAATAATACCCCTATAAATTCCAAAGACTGAGTTGGGATTGTGTTGGATTTCTCCCATTTTATAGTGATTCCCAGGCTTCAAGCTGTTAAGAGAGTATACTGCAGGGCTTCTTCCAGTAGACACTTGGTGGGGGTGGTCAGAAGCCAGTCGTCTAGATATGGAAATGCCTAGAATCCTTGAAGTCGCAAGTGAGCAATAACCACTGCCATGCATTTTGTGAACACTCTGGGGGCTGTAGAGAGACCAAAGGGCAGGGTTCAAAACTGGTAGTGACTGGCTCCTATATGGAAGTGGAGGTATCCTCTTGAACATTTGTCCATTTTTATGTGGTAATACGCATCTTGAAGATCTACAGAGCACATCTAATCATCTTCTTCCAGAAGAGGAAGGATAGACATAACCGTGACCATCCGGAATTTCTCTGTTTTTACAAACTTTAGTGTGCTGAGATCCAGAATTGGTCTCCAGTCCCCTGTCTTTTTGGCACTAAGAAGAACCTTGAGTAAAAACTGGATCCTATCTGGTCTGGGGGGGGACCATCTGGATGACTCTTTTTGTAGCAGCTTTTGGATTTCGTGTGCTGCTGTTTCCCTTTGACTGGATGGAATGTTGGGTAAAACTCTTGATGAGACTGGGCAAACATGGAAGGGGATGTGATAGAATCTGGATATAATCCACTGTACCCTAGAGTCGGTTATCTTTTGCCAAGCAGTGGGGTACAAGGAGAAATGACCCCCAACCACTTCCAGATGCAATGCTTCAGGAGTACTGATAGGGTTGGCCAGAGAAAGAATCTCTGGAACCCCGGTTTCGCAGACCTCCTCTGTCCTGAAAGGGGCATCTTCCATTGGAGTTTCCCCCTCTGCCTCTAGGGGAGAACTCGGCACGTGCATCTCGGAAAGAACCCTGTGATTTCCTGTGCCAGATCTTTCCACTCCTCTGATTTCTGGAGTAGAATTGCTGAGGAGTGGAGTGTCTGACAACAATGATAGACAGGGTCTTGCCATCTTGTTTGCATCTTGCCAGCATATCCTTGACTTTAGGGCCAAACAAAGAAGTGGCCTCTATGGGGGCATTCATGAAGGAAGCCTTAAAGGAGTTTGCAAAGGTGCATCCAAGCATGTCATCTGGCGACTATACCTGAGCCTGCCGCTCTAGCCACCCCTTCCACTGCATGAGAAATAAGACGCATGGAAGAGTCGGAAATGGACTCTAGGATGGCTATCTGAGGAGCCACATTATCACGGACTTCGTCAGAAACAGCTCCTGCCAAGGTTTCAGAGAGCTGGTTGATAAGATCTTGCTGAAGCCTGGTAAAATGTGCCAAATAATTCAAAGACCGTACGGTGAAGGTCGATGAAGCAAACACACACTTCCCTAATCTGTCAATCACCCGGAACTCCTTGTTGGGTGAATGGACAGTTTGGCTCTCTTCTGCCAAATCCTTTTTAGTAGCAGCTGTCACTGCCATAGCATCTACTGGAAAGCCTTGTGACCAATGGGGGTGCTCAGATGGGGGCAATAATATTTTATCCGGTGTCTTAGGTATCACTTTCATGGTGTCAGGAGCCTTCCAAGCGCACTGCACGATGAGCTGGACGAGATCATCGGCAGGTGGGGTGATCCACAAGGTAGGGGACTGGGCATGAAAAGCCTGCAGAAATACAGATTCCTCAGAGGAAGGATTAGAGGGCTTCCAGTCACCCCCCTGTCTAAGGATCTCGAGGATGTCGGCAAAGGACACCTTATCAGAGGGTGACCACGGGGACCCTTCCCCATCAAAATCCGTATCTTTAGTCAATAATTCCTCAGTGGAGTCCATGTGCTTCCTCTTACACAATGCTTTGCGGGGTACACCCTCAGTGGAAGTTTCTGGTGAAGACTGCAAACAGGGGGTCTCCTGAGGAGGAGAAACTTGAGGCTCTTGTGCCCAGTGTCCGGCAGTTGAAGCTTGTGGCAGTTACGGCACAAATGGGGGAGAGGACTCCGACAAATGAGCTTTGTCAGCAGAGGTAAGTGCCCTCTCTATGGTCTGGAAGGCTAGCCCATCCAAGGAGGGATGGGAGTCCGGAACCAAACATGACAACCTCGGAACCGGGGTCATACCCCTCCCCGACGAGCCCGCCCCCAGACCAGGAGTCTCAAGAGGACTGTGAACCATAAGAGAGATAGCATCCCTGGAAGGTGCCATAGAAAAAATCAGCATGGAGCCAGGAATGCCCTCCCCAATGGCACAGCCACTGGCCTGAGAACAGCCTGATGCCCAGTACACCAAAGGCCACAAGGACGACTCTGGTTCCGAAGTGAGATCCACTTTTGGAGTCGGACGGAGGGAAGCTGCTGTTGGAGTAATAGGCTTCGAGACTTGAGTGAAAGTTGAAGGAGGAGTATACATTGAAGTTTGAGGAGATATACCTTCATCTGAATGAGGGAACGTGGACTTCAATGATTGAGAGAGACCTCTGGTCACAAGCCGCAACACATCCTGTTCAGAAAGACTCTTGGTTGACCTCATGGAGAAATCTGATGGCAAATCTGGCCTTTCTAGGAAAGGACTGTACTGACTACTAGCAAAAGGATCCAGTGAAGGGGAATATTTGGTCCTTGCTAATTCAACAAGTGCAGAGTTCGGAGCCAAGGAAGTCTGCATTGAAGAAAATGGTGTGGAAAAAGTCTGTGCCGAAGTTGTCAGAGCTGTAGTAGCTGAACATGTATGCATTGTAAAGGCAAAGGTCTGTCCTGAAGGGTACGGTACCGTAGTGGAAAGTGTCTGCACTGGCAATAATGACAGTGCCAAGAAGGACTGCACTGAAGCACATGGTGCCAAAAATGTCTGCACCGTGGAGTACAGAAGAGTCATACTTGGAGCCATAGGTGACTGCACCAATGGTGCTGAAGGGGGCTGAACCTGTATTGACAGTGCCATTAGGGGTTGCGACAGAACTGTTGGAACCATAGTTGTCTGCAGCAGGAACTCTGGTGCTGATATCAATAAAGGAGACATAGCTGTAGTCAGAATCATTTGGGGTGGTGCTGAGCCTGGAGCCGACAAGGTCACAGAGGGCAACGCCAGAGTAGTAATCAATTTCACCTTCTTGTGAGCTGACTCCCAACAATCTCCAGAGGGAGAAGAAGGGAGTGACTTCGATGAAGAAGAGGAAGAACGCCTCTTGCAGGGTTTAACAGGAGGGGGTGAGCCCTCTGACCCAGAAATAGCCTCAGAGAAAGGAGACTTGAGGAGACCTTTCAAAATTAACTTATTCTTCCTCTCGTTGAGAGTCCTGGTACAGAAATTTTTACAAATCCCACACGGAGGATCCACAGTCAAGTGGGAGACATTAAGACAGTAGATACATAAGTCATGGCCATTGGAAAGTGGCAATTTATGGCCGGAAATCCTTGCACTGCTTGAAACCAACACTACTTTTCTTATCCGACATAACTGGTGTGGAGAAGAAACACAGTACCAAAAGGAAGACTAAGGGCTACCCAACAAAAGGGTACAAAAGAAAAAGAAGAATTACCAGTGATGGTAATGGAGAATTACCACAAGGCAAGAAAAGAGGGCAATAAAGGGAAAAGACTAAAGGGAGTGAGTCTAAAGTGTGCGATAGGGTAGGAAAATATTAGAATAAACTTTTGAGAAAAATTTAGAGTAATAATATATAAACTTTCAAAAAATTACACACTTAGCTGAGAAAGTGGCTTGACACGGCTGTAAAGCAAAGCAGCAAATGAAATCTGAGGTAACAGGGAGCAGAGCATTCTGGGTAGGACCTTGGCTTGAGAGTTTTAGGCTGACACGAGCTTGATATTGACCGGCTCGTTTCTGAAGATGGAACTGATAAACCATCAGTAATGAATGAACGAAGATTAATAACATCAGATTGCAATTTTTTTCCCCTGTGGCAAATAAATGTTCAGTGTAAGTTGAGATATTTAGTACTTGTGTTTCCATGGAGACAAGATGACTATGGGGGCGTAATAAAAGCCAGAACACCTTTTTGAGATTAAAAGTTATTTTTTTCTGAAAGCATATAAGATAAGCTGTTTTTTTCACATTTGGGAGGGGAATAGAGATAAGACAAGAACAGACAGTGATTGGGGTAAGTAGGACCACAGGGTAATATGCATCTTAGCATAGATAACCTTAATGTTAGGTTAAGTTATGCCTGTATGTGCAGCTGTTAGTTTGGGACAATTGTCCTATCAGGAGGGTTAAACTTTATTATTTGAAGATGTATATAGCTTTGTGTGTTTTTTTAAGTTAATAAATTATGGAGTGTTCTGAGGGTTTTGCTTTTTTTTTGTTTGATGGTTTGCATTAAAATAAAAAGTATTTTAAATGTCACATAGGTTCAAATGTAGATGCAAGAAATAACTGTATAAGGGATCAACCTCTTGAACATTAGTGGATACATGTAACACAAAAGCTGGAAACAGGCATTTAAAAAAGCTGCCATATATGATAGGTGGCCATAACTTCTTATTATAATGGCTACACTAAGCACTTTATTTTGGAATGTGAATGTCCTCACATGTATAGACAAAAAAGGAAGAGTACTGAATTATATTAGGAAAAGTAGAGTGCAAATAGCAACCCTACAGTAGACAGATTTGGAAGGAAGGAAGCATGTAAATTTAATAAAGAAAATATTTCAGAATGGATATTCAGCAGAATATCAGGGACATAGGAAAGGGGGAGTGTTAATACTAACTGCTAAATGAACCCCAAAAATAATAGAAGAGGAAAAAAAGGAATGGTAGATTTCTGGTCATAAGGGGCTACTTGCAAGGGAGGAGAATTATGATGGCATGTATTTTTATTCCACCTAAAACTGCTATTATAGAGCTTAAGAAAATTTTCAGAAAATTAATCAGCTTTCAGCAGGGAATATTACTTATATGTGTGGACTGGAACCTGAACTGCAATGGTGAAAATGTATTGCAGGGGACCTAGAAGGGAAAATATAACAAAAGAAGGTAGATTTTTTGAAATAATTTATGAAAATATTTGATATGGAAGATGGGAATCTCGGAGATAATTTACATATTATACCCTAATGAACAATAACTGGGCTAGACTGGACAAAAATCATGTTTCACAAGAACATATCCATCTACTTGAAAGCTTTGACACATATCCAATAACTATTTCAGATATCCCAATAACTATTTCAGATCATGTGCCAATAAAAACTAAGATAAAAATGCAAGGTAATGAAATAAAAATAAGACACTGGCACTTCTCACCTGCCTATGAAAAAGACAGGAATTTAAGAAATGTGTAGCTGAAATATTTCAAGAGTTATTAGAGAAGATAGAAATTTCTTCAGAAGTTATAGCTAGCAGTCACTATAACAGAAGTTATAGCTAGTGAGTGGGATCAAATGAAAATAGAATTCAAAATAGAGTAGAAATAAAAGAAAAAGAGATATGGTTAAGTAACAAGAGTTATTTAGATGGGTTTTAAAGGTTAAAGTATTGCAGAATAAGGGGGATTGCACAGAACAGGAAGAAGTGCAACTGCAGAGTATTAAAGAGAAAATAAGGGGGTACCTGGATAACACGTATGAGGTTAGAAAGACTGCTGTTAAGTAATTGCTTTTTTTATGACTCCAGAGCGCACAAACTTTTGGAAGAACAACTTTGGTAACAGAAAGTAGAAAGGGCTGTTGCCAAATGTAGGGAACATACAACAAGAAAAATGCCAGAGATCTTGCAGAGGTATTAAAAACATTTTGTAAATGTTATGAACATGTGTATAAAGCAGAAGAATGTGGAAATAAGAAAATACAGAGGGAAATATTTATGGAAGATTTAAGTATGCCAAGGTTAGAGGTAGATGAGGCTCAACAATTCAAAATTAAGGAGGGAATGAGATAAAAGTGGTGATGCATAATCAGTCTGTAGGAAACTCTCCATAAATAAATGGTATTTCAGTGGAAGTTTGGAAGCTAGGAGGGAAGAAAGTGATAAAGATCTGGAAGGATTTCTTTAACAGTATTTTAAAAGGAAAGGAAGAAGCAACATCCTGGAAGAAAGCTGTTGTAGCTGTAATACCTAAATACAGTAAAGACCCATCAGACCCCTCTTCATATAGGCCCATTTCAATTTTAAACCATGGTTATATAGTGTTTATGTCTATAACAGCTAAAATAATGGCAAAGGTGCTGCAAAAATTGACAGATATGGATTGATGTAGTTTTGTGGAGGGGAGGCAAACATTTGACAAAATTAACAAAACAATGGTGATACAGAAGGAAGCACAATGTAAGAAAATACTGCTGTTGTTGATTGGTCTTGATGCAGGGGAAAGTATTCGACAGAATAAGCTGGGATTTTATGAGTAGAGCAATGGAAGCATTTGCATTCCCTGACAGAAAAAGAAGTTATGTGCTCACCATAACATTCCATCTGAGTAGTTAGACTTCATTTGTCAGAAACATGTGGGTTACGGAGCCGATACGGATCCAAGCCAGCAGCTTACCAAGCTAAAGATCCAAGCTCCAAGGTCCTCCCCATTACCCATACTACACTGCAACCTCCGTCCAATCCTCAGATTGAGTTTGCCACCCAATACATGACACACAACAACCTAAGACACAAAAACCTGACCTGAACACACACACCAGGCTCGTCAAACTCTGGACATCGAGCCCAAACAGAGAAATAACCACCAAGGTCAGGGGGAAGGAGGGAGGGAAGGTTGCTGACAAAAGAAGTCTAACTACTCAGATTAAGAAGTTATGTACCTACCATAATGTTCCATGTTAGTTGTCTTCTTCTCGCCTTCTTTCTTGCTGGTTGAGTTTGGAGCCGATCCTCGGCTCCGACTTGGCCATCTTCAAAAGCTTGAGAGCTGCTTACTGGCTCGAGGCCCCCCTATATCCCATGATGCCTGGCGCTAGATACCCAGATCTCATTTGGTAACCTAATTACAGACATAATAATAATAGCAATTATAATAATACAGCAAACTGTAGTAGGATACATGAACCTACTGGAGAGACTGACAGTCAGAAGTAATAGTCAGAGAAGACTCAGCCAGTGATAAACAAACCTAAGGAACTCTTCTCGGTCTACTAGGTTAGGGGGATGGAGGGTGGGACGCAAGAAAGAAGGCGAGAAAAAGACAACTAACATGGAACGTTAAGGTAGGTACATAACGTCTTAATGTTAAGTTGTCTATCTCGCCTTCATTCTTGCTGGTTGGGACAGCGTCCCTAGCAACTCAATCCTGGGTGGCTCATCGGAACAGACTCTTCAGAACAGTGGAACCAAAATCAGCTCTGCTCCTGGAGGCCACATCCAGCTTATAATATGAAATGAAGGTATGTGGATTAGCCCATGTAGCTGCCGCACAAATAGTTTCCATTGGCAATCTGGCCTGAAAAGCCACTGAAGTAGCTAGAACTCTGGTGGAGTGAACTTTGGGTTTAGCAGGAAGCTCTTTATTTCTTAACTGATATATAAAAGTAGTAGTAGAAGTCAACCACCTAGATAAGGTTACTTTTGACACCGGTATATCTTGTTTTCCCTCAGGGTAGGACAGGAACAACTGGTCTGATTTTCTGATTTGCTTGGTTCTATGCAAGTAAAAGCGTAATTGTCTATGAACGTCCAACTGATGTAACTTGTATTCTGCCTTGTTGGAATAATTTGCAAAGAACACAGGTAGGTCAATGGACTGATTCAAATTATAATCAGAAGTAACCTTTGGAAGAAAGAAAGGGTAAGTCTGAAGAGAAACTCTATCATTGTGAAAAACTAGGTAAGGAGGGTGAACACAAAGAGCCTGAAGTTCAGAATCTCTTCTGGCCGACGTAACTGCAACCAGAAGAAGGGTATTCCAAGAAAGAAACTTCAAAGAACAAGAAGCTGCCGGTTCAAAGGGGGGTAGTATCAGGAAAGCTAAAATCAAATTCAGATCCCACGGAGGTGGGGGATCTCTTACTGGGGGCCTGAGTAGAGTGGTCCCTTTAAGAAAGGCTTTACAAAGCTTACGGGACATGATGCTTGAATCAGATAGGTCCGTATGAAAGTTTGAAATTGCAGCTAGCTGAACTCTAATCGTGGCAGAAGAGGATCCAGCTTGAAAAAGTTCTGCTAGAAATTCTAAAATATGGTGCACAGGGGCTGAAAAGGGATCTATATTTCTGGTCTCTGCCCATAAGGAAAAACGTTTCCACTTACTAGCATAAGTTTTCCTAGTGGTCTACTTATGCGAGGATAAGATGATTTCACACACTGAGTGGGAGATGTTCGGAAGCCTGGCTAAGGTCGGAAGTGGAGAAACCAAGCAATGAGCTGGAGAGATTGAAAAGATTGGTGCAGCCCGCCCGATTGATGGATCAGGAGGTCTGGAAATGGGTCCAGGGCTGCTCCAGAAGGTGATGATGCAGGAATGGGAACCAAATTTGTCGAGGCCAGTAAGGGGCAATGAGGATCATCTTGCATCCCAATGTGGTAGTTTTCTGAATTAGTTTGGGAATCAGGGGAAACAGAGGGAATGCATAAAGAATTCCATGAGGCCAATCGTGAACTAGAGCTTCTCTGGGGAAGTGTCCGGGAAGAGGGAGGAGAGAGAAGAAATTGTTGCACTTGCTGTTGAAGGGGGTGGCAAAAAGGTCGCGGCAAGGCTGACCCCATTTGCGGAAGATTTTGTCCGCCACAGTCTGATTGAGAGACCACTCGTGAGGCATGAGAATTGCTGTGCTCAGCCTGTCTGCTATAACGTTGGACTTCCCATGGATATGCACTGCTATCAGAAACCATTGGGAAGAGATTGCCCACTGCCAAAGTCTGAGTGCTTCTCGACATAAGGGGTATGACTTGGTTCCGTCCTGCTTGTTAATGTACCATACTACTGACATATTGTCTGTTTGAATTGCAATGGTCCCGGTGGGAAGAGAGTTCTGAAGAGCTTGCAATGCTAAAAGCATGGCTCTCATCTCCAAGACATTGATATGCAGATGGTCTCGAGAGGCTGCCAGGTGCCTTGGACTGTTCTGCCCTGAAAATTCCCCCCCCCCCCCGACCAGGGAGGCATCCGTGGTCACCGTAGCTACTGGAGGAGGAAGAACAAATGGTCTGCCTTGGTGTAATGATGGGGAAACCATCCACCAAGCAAGTTGGTTTTTGCATGACTGTGTGATCATTATCATGTGAGACATTGGGAGTTGCTGGAAGGACCATTGTGCGAACAGCATCTACTGAAGAATCCTCATGTGAAAACGTGCAAGGGGGACTAGTATGATAGCCGCTGCCATGAGACCCAATATTCTTAGGACGAATCTGGCCTGAATCTTTTTGCATCCTAATAAGACCTGCACATGTCGTCGAATGGCTAACACTCTGTCTACTGGGAGAGTCGCTGACATGTCCTTTGTATATAAGTTTGCGCCTATAAAGGTGATAGATTGAAAAGGCGACAATGCAGACTTTTCAAAATTTATTGTGATGCCTGGAGTGGAGCACATTTGGATGGTGTAGTCTCTGGCTCGCAGTAGGTGATGCCTGGTGGCTGCAGTAAGGTGCCAGTCGTCTAAATATGGAAACACCTGGAATCCTTGCCGTCTCAAGTGAGCGGTGACTACTGCCAAACATTTGGTGAACACCCTGGGGGCTGTGGTGAGACCAAAGAGCAGAGCTCTGAACTGATAATGACTGGCTCCTAGCCGGAAGCGATGGAATCTTCTGGAGCATCTGTCCATTTTGATATGGTAGTACACTTCCTGAAGATCTATGGAGCACATCCAATTGTCCTGACCCAGAAAGGGTAAAATGGACTGTAGCGTGACCATCCGGAACTTCGTTCTTTGAACAGACCTGTTTAGTCTGCTGAGATCCAGAATGGGTCTCCATTCCCCTGTCTTTTTTGGTACCAAAAAGAACCTTGAGTAAATTCCGGATCCTTGTTGGTCTGCTGGGACTGACTGGATGGCTCTTTTTCTTAGCAGTTTTGAAATTTCTTGAACTGCTTGATCCCTTAGATTGGGTGGAACATCTGGAAGGGATTTGTTGGAAAAGAGTGGAGTGCAAAAGAAGGGGATTTTGTAGCCTTCGGATATGATAGAAAGTACCCATTTGTCTTGTGTTATACTTTGCCAGGCTTTTGGGTACAGCGATAATCTTCCCCCGACTGCCTCCGAAGGTGGACAGTCGGGCAGCACTGCCTCCGAAGGTGGACAGTCGGGCAGCACTTCAAGGATGCTAGAAGGGCTTGTCAGAGAAGGATTCTCTTTGGCCCTGATTTTGTGGACTCCCTCTACCCTTAGGCATGGCTCCCTGGGGTTTCTGGAACCACATTTTCCCACTCTTCTGACCCGTGGGATACGGTCTTGAAGGGGTGGAAAAACGGACTCCAACAGCAGAGAGAGTCTTGCCTTCCTGCTCACACCTGGTAAGGGTATCCTTCACCTGTGGTCCAAACAGAGCAGAACCTTCAAAGGGGGTGTTGGTGAAAGACACCCTGAAGGGTTCCGCAAAGTTGCATAACCGCATCCAAGCGTGTCTCCTCAAAGCTACACCTGTGCCTACGGCCCTACTCACTCCATCGGCTGCATAAGAGATGAGCCGCATGCAGGAGTTTACTACAGAATTTAGAGTCGCCAGCTGGGAGGCAACCTTAACCTAACCCCCGCAGCTGATGGATCTTGAAGGGTATCTCCTAGCTCTTTAAGGAGATCTCTTTGAAGGCGGGTAAAATGGCACAAATAGTTCAGAGACCTCATGAAAAACGTCACTGAGGAAAACATCTGCTTCCCATATCTGTCCATCGTCCTAGATTCCTTATTAGGGGGATGGACAGACGAAGAAGTTTCAGCCAACTCCTTTTTAGTGGCCGCTGCTACCACCATGGCATCAACGGGAACACCCTTGGTCAGAAATTGCTTGTCTTGAGAGGCAGTAATGAATTTTGTGGGCCTGCGGGGAGTTGGTTCCATTGTGTCTGGAGCTGACCACGCCTTTCGAGCCACCACAGACATCAGTGGATCGAAAGGCAGAGACACCCAGGAGGTGGAGGGTCGGGAAACAAATGCATCCAGGAATACCAACTCATCCTCGGAAGGGTTAAGGGTAGTCCAGTTCCCCCTTTGCTTAAGGATTTCAAGGATGTCTGAGAAGGAGACATCCTCAGAGGGGGATCTCGTGGACCCTTCCGACTCCTCCAAGTCGGTATCTGAAGTGACAGACTCGGGGGAGTCAACATGCTTCCTCTTGCATTTCCTCTTTTGAGGGGGCTCCTCTGAATGAACGGGGGAGGCCTCGGAAGAGGAAGATACACATAATGGGGTGCCCTGGAGTGCTTGTTCCCCACGCTTGGGGTCTGGAGGAGGGGCAGAGGCCGGAGCAGGCACCATGGGGGAGGAGCCAATGAGGCTGACCGTGAGGCTAACTCAGATGTCAGCACACTCCTCATGACCTCGAAGGCATGCCTTCCCGATACCAGAGAAGGCTCAGACTCCGAAGTGACTGGGATCCTTCACGGCATCGAGAGAGACGGCTTCCTAAGTATTATGAACAAAGTGAAAAAATACGACCTGAGCCAGTAAATGCAACCTCGTAGCAGAAGCGGCAAATGAGATCTGGGTATCTAGCACCAGGCATCATGGGATATAGGGGGGGCCTTGAGCCAGTAAGCAGCTCTCAAGCTTTTGAAGATGACCGAGTCGGAGCCGAGGATCAGCTCCGAACCCAACCAGCAAGAATGAAGGCGAGATAGACAACTTAACATGGAACATTATGGTGAGTACATAACTTCTTTATCTGAAGTAGTTAACTTCATTTGATCATCAACCTGTGGGACAGAGTCCTCAGCTACCCAAAATCTTGGAAGGCCCTTAAGGAAGGATGTTCCGGAGCACTGCAGAGCCAAAGGAAGCCCTTCCTCTAAACACCATATCTAGCTTATAATGAGTAATAAAAGTGTGAGAGGAGGCCCGGTAGCTGCTGAACAGATATCATCCAGGGAAACTCTAGACCAGAATGCAGCAGAAGTAGCCATATAAGGGGTAGAGTGAGCATGAACCACTTCTGGTTCTGGCAATCCAAGTTCTCTGTATGCTTGTAAAATACAAATTGAAATCCATATAGCGAGAGTCACCTTCGAAACTGGTTTCCCTAAAAAGGGTTTAGCAAAGGAAACAAAAAGCTGATCAGATTAATGGAAGGGTTTGGACCTATGCAAGTAAAAACTTAACTGCCTGTGAACATCCAGCAAATGAAGTTTGTATTCCCCTTTATTTTGAAAGTTAGGGGAAAATACAGGCAAATTAATAGACTGATTAATGTTTGACTCCGAAGTAACTTTAGGAAAAAAAGGCAGGTTAAGTCCTGAGAGATACCCTAACCTTATGAAAAACTAGGGATGGGAGTTTCATACATAGCGCCTGAAGCTCCGACACTCTCCTGGCTGAAGTGATAGCTACCAGGAAGGCTGTCTTCCATGCCAAAAATTTCAAGTCAACTGATGCTACGGGCTCGAATGGGGGCACAACTAAGGCCTGAAGAACCAAAGTCAAATCCCATGGGGGGCGATTTTTGATAGAAGATCTCAGAAGAAAAGTACCTTTAATGAAAGTCTTGCAAATTCTGGCAGCAGCTAGAAAACCTGAATTTCCCACTACATGAAAGTGGTAAATAGCTGCCAGCTGGACTTTCACTGTGGAAGAGCTGGCCCCTTGCTGCAAAATATGAGACAAAAAGTCTAACACCGCTGGAACTGGAGCGGTAAAAGGATCCAGATTTCTCTGCGAAGCCCAAATGGAAAAACATTTCCGTTTACTACTGTAAACTTTTCTGGTAGAGGACTTGTGTGCCGCTACCAGAATGGATTTAACTGGGGAAGAGATACCAGGAGTCCTGGCAATTAATGGAACTGGAGCAACCAAGTTGTGAGCTTGAGGCTGTCCAGATTTGGAGGAGGAATTCCCAAGGGATGATGAATAAGATCCGGAATGGGATCCAAAATCCAGGGCAGAGCTAGAAGATGAGACCGCAGGTAAGGGAACCAAACTTGACAAGGCCAGAATGGGGCTATGAGGATAACCCTGCTCCCCAACTGACGAGCTTTCTGTAAGAATTTTATCATGAGAGGAAGTGGGGGATACACATAAAGAAGACCAGGTGGCCAAGCATGGACAAGAGCATTGCTAGGGACTTCCCCCATCGGGGGAATCAGAGCAAAAAACTTGCTGCACTTTGTGTTGGACGGCCATGCGAAGAGATTGCAGCAAGGCTGACCCCACATGAGGGAGATCTGTTCCGCTACATAAAAGTTCAGAGTCCACTTGTAAGGTGAAAGGATAGTCCTGCTCAATTTGTCTGCCAAAATGTTGCACCGACCTGGGATGTGCATTGTTATCAGAAAGCGGTTGGTGGAGATCGCCCATTCACACACTCTCATGACCTCTCGATATAGTGGATAGGACCTGGTTCCCCCGTTTGTTGATGTACCAGACCAATGACATTTATTTATTTATTTACATTTGTTGACCAGGAGAGTCCGACTGGACACAGGTCCGTTTTCAGCGGAGGCCAGGGGAGAAAAGCTCCACATTATTATTTTCATTAAAAAACATAGCATTTAAAAATAGACATTAGTCCAGTTAAGGATGCAAGACAAGAAGAAAACAGATGTAAAACAGCTGTAGAGCATAGTACAATTTTAAAATATGGTGACATATACTAAACATGGTTAAAATGTAGTTGAGATTCATCAGTGAACAATTGATACAAACTGTTTTTGAGTTACATAACAGCCATTAGCAGTTGTTGCTACAAGAAGTTAGTATTATGTGGTAGGTAGCTGGGAACATGAGTAACCAAGCTTTCTAAGAGTAGGTTGTTGATAGGGGCTGAAAGAGGTAGTGGATGGGGGGAGTGAATGGTATTAGAGGTGGGGTTGCAAGGGCATATCTGGCAAGTTTTGAAGTGTGATTTTAGTAAGGATTTAAAGTGGGTGCAAGAAGTTACAGGGGTAATTGAGGATGGGAGGGAGTTCCAGAGTTTGGCTATAGTGCAGGAAAATTATGCTTCTCCAGCAGAGTTAATGGCTCTTGTGACCTGTAGGAGGTTTTTGTGGCTGGATCTTAGTGGTCTCGTGGTTATGTAGGGTTGGAGTAGATTCTGGAGGGATGGGACTTTTAGTGGTTGGTTTATTAGTTTGTGGGCGAGTGTGAGTTGGTACCATTGAAGGAGGTGGGGGAGCTCTAGCCACCCCAGTTCTGCTAGTGAGAGACAGTGGTGAGTATGGTAGGAAGCCCCTGTGGCAAAGTTGGTGATTTTGTTGTAGCAGGTTTCGAGCTTATTTAGATCACATTGTCTAAGGTTAGTAAATATTGGAGAGCATAGAGTAGGGTAGAGATAAGATGAGAATTTGCTACCGAAATTTTAGCTGCTTTGGTAAGTAGTTGCTGATTTCTATATAATGCTCCTAGTTTTTTGTGCACTTTTTTAATGGTCATGGAAATGTGAATGTCAAAGTTCAGTTTATTGTCTATTTCTACTCCTACTAATTTGGTGTGTTCTGCAGGATGGATGGTGGTGTTGTCTTCTGATGTGATGTTAAAGTGAGAGCTGTCTAGGGCAAGCTTGGTGGGTTGGAAGATTAGTAATTTTGTTTTGTTTGGTTTGAGTATTAGTTGGGCATCGGATAACCAAGTTTCAATAGAAGAAAATGCTTCCTGTGTGACATTTTGCATTTCTGGTAGGGAGTGGTCTGTGCAGATGATGGTTGAGTCATCTGTGTATTGTATGAATGTGCCATGTGTTTTGGCTGAGGCTAGATTATTGGTGAAAATAGAGAAGAGTAGGGGTCCCAGGATGGACCCTTGGGGAACTCCTATGGAGACTGGTAGTTGGGGGGATAGGTTGTCCTGCCAAACAACTGCTTATTGGCGGTCAGATAGGTAACTCTGAAACCAGTTGATGACTGGTTGAGAGAAGGATAGGTTATTGAGAAGAGAGCTGAGTTGTTTGTGTGGGACCATATCGAAAGCTTTAGAGAGGTCTAGGAAGGTAGCTGAGGAGAGATAATGAGAAGTTATGTACCTACCATAACGTTCCATGTTAGTTGTCTTCTCTCGCCTTCTTTCTTGCTTGATGGGTTTGGAGCCGATCCTCGGCTCCGACTCGGCACTTGCTAAGCTCGAGAGTCACTTTTACCAGCTTGAGGCAGCCCCATATCCCATGATGCAAGGCAGTAAGTACCCAGATCTCGTTTGTACCTATAGGGAAAAACACCTAGCACAAAAAACTTTCCACTGAGGAAAGAATCAATTAGCCTAAAGGAAGGGCTGTAATGGGAACCAGGTAACTAACTGGTGCCTATAGAAGCAATCTTCCAAACAAGGGAGATCAAGGTCTGTCCAGGCAAGGGGGTAGGAGGGAGGGTCGCAAGAAAGAAGGCGAGAGGACAACTAACATGGAACGTTATGGTAGGTACATAACTTCTCAATGTTAAGTTGTCAATCTCGCCTTCATTCTTGCTTGATGGGACCGCGTCCCTAGCACCTCTATCCTGGGTGGCTCAATGGAACAGACTCTTGAGAACCGTAGAACCAAAGCTGGCTCTATCCCTGGAGGCCAAATCCAATTTGTAATGAGAGACAAAGGTATGAGGAGTGGCCCAAGTGGCTGCTGCACAAATAGTGTCTAAAGGGAGTCTAGCCTGAAAGGCTGTGGAAGTGGCTAAACTTCTGGTGGAATGCGCTTTTGGTTTGGAGCACAGCTGTTTGCCCCTGAGTTGATAGATTTCGGAGATGGTGGAAGAAAGCCATCTAGATAAGATCACTTTGGAAACAGGAAGGCCTTTCTTATTTACAGCATAAGAAAGAAAGAGCTGATCGGATTTCCTGAATTGTTTTGTTCTGTCCAAATAATATCTGAGTTGGCGGTGAACATCAAGATAATGTAATTTTTGTTCCGATCTGTTGGAGCAATTAGGGAAAAATACAGGGAGATCAATAGATTGGTTCAAATTAGTTTTCGAAGCCACCTTAGGCAAAAAGGATGGATTAGTTCTCAAGGATACCCTGTCCTTGTGGAATACCAAATAAGGGGGACGAACAGAAAGAGCATGAAGTTCTGACACTCTCCTGGCCGAAGTAATAGTGACAAGGAAGAGTGTTTTCCATGAAAGAAACTTCAGTGAACATGAAACAGCTGGCTCAAAGGGAGGAAGAATTAAGGATGTCAGCACTAGATTTAGGTTCCATTGAGGAGGAGGACTCCTAACAGGAGGTTTAAGGAGAAAAATCCCTTTTAGAAAAGCTCTACAAAGCCTGTGGGACATAATGTTGTGATCTGCAAACCTGACATGAAAGTTCGAGATAGCAGCCAACTGAACTTTGACCGTGGAAGATGAAGAGCCCGAGTGAAAGATTTCTGCTAAAAAATCCAAAACTGCATGAACAGGGGCAGTAAAGGGATCTATATTCTTTGATTTTGCCCAAAAGGAAAAGCGTTTCCACTTGCTGGTATAAATCCTTCTAGTAGAGGATTTAAGGGAAGCGACTATGATATCCCTAACTGGGTTAGAGATCATAGGAAGCCTGGCTAAGGAAGGAAGTGGAGCAACCAAGCTGTGAGGTTGAGAGAAGGAATGGACCGATGCAGGTGACCCGATTGGTGGATCAGAAGGTCTGGCACTGGGTCCAGATGCCACGGCTGCACCAATAGGTGACGATGGAGGAACGGAAACCAAATTTGTTGAGGCCAATAGGGGGCAATGAGAATCATTTTGGCTCTCAAAACGGTGGCTTTCTGGAGTACTTGTGGAATCAAAGGAAAGGGAGGAAAGGCATAAAGAAGTCCCTGGGGCCAATCCTGGGTAAGAGCGTCTCTGGGGGGATGGCCTGACAGTGGGACGAGAGAGAAGAAGTCTGGGCATTTGCTGTTTTGGGGAGTAGCAAAAAGATCGCAACATGGGCGGACCCATTCTAGAAAAATCTCCTCCACTATAGATTGTTTGAAAGACCACTCGTGAGGCATGAGAATAGCTCTGCTCAATCTGTCCGCTAAAATGTTGGTTTTCCTAGGGATATGCGTTGCTACCAGAAACCGATGAGAGGAGATCGCCCATTGCCAAAGTCTGAGAGCTTCGCGACACAAGGGGTAGGACTTGGTTCCACCCTGTTTGTTGATATACCATACTACAGACATGTTGTCCGTGTGAACTGCAATTGTTCCCAAAGGAAGAAAGTCGTTGAGGGCTTGCAACGTTAAAAGCACTGCTCTCATCTCTAGGACATTTATGTGCAGGTGGTATTCGAACGGTTGCCACGTCCCATGAACCATCCTGCCCTGATAATGACCCCCCCACCCGATCAGGGAGGCTTCCGTAGTGACTGTGGCTACCGGGGCCGGGGATACAAAGGGTCTGCCCTGATGAATCTGGGGAGAAGAAATCCACCAGGATAGGTGGTTTTTGCAAGCTTGTGTCACCAGGATCTGGTGACGCATGGGAAGTTGTTGGTAAGACCACTGGGTGAACAACATCCATTGAAGAAGACGCATGTAGAAGCTGGCCAAGGGAAGAAGAGTAATGGCCGCTGCCATGAGGCCCAACACTTTCAGGACCAGTCTGGCTTGCACCTTTTTGCTGGCAAGAATGATCCGCACGTGACTTTGGATATCTGAGATTCTTTGGTCTGTGAGGGTTGCTGACATCCAAACAATGTCTAAATTTGCGCCTATGAAAGTAATAGACTGGCAGGGCGACAAGGAGGATTTTTCGTAGTTGATCGAAATTCCTAACTGAGTGTAGAGATTTAGGGTGCAATCCCTGGCTTAGAGAAGTTGATGCCTGGTGGTGGCTGAAAGGAGCCAGTCGTCGAGATACGGAAACACCTGGAATCCTAGACGTCTCAGGTGAGCCGTGACCACTGCCATACATTTGGTGAACACTCTGGGGGCTGTAGTGAGACCAAAGGGAAGGGCTCTGAATTGAAAATGACTGGACCCCAGCCGAAAGCGGCGAAACCTTCTGGAGCGTCTGTGAATTTTTATGTGATAGTACGCATCCTGAAGGTCTATTGAGCACATCCAGTTGTCTTTGCCCAGGAAGGGCAAAATTGATTGAAGTGTGACCATTCGAATCTTCTTTTCACAGACTTGTTGAGTCTGCTGAGGTCCAATATTGGTCTCCAATCTCCCGTCTTTTTGGGGACCAAAAAGAACCTGGAGTAGATTCCGGGCTCTGAATGGTCTGTTGTAACTGGCTGAATAGCCCTTTTGTGTAGAAGCTTTGATACTTCTAACTTTGCGATTTCCCTTAGACAGGGTGACACATCTGGAAGGGAATTTTTGTGAGTAAAGGGACTTTCCTCGAAAGGAATGCTGTAACCCTCGGATATGATCGACTGTACCCATCTGTCTTGTGATAGGGAACGCCAGGCTTCTGGGTACAGTGATAATCTTCCCCCGACTGCCTCCAAGGATGGACAGTCGGGCAACACCTCAGGGATGCTGGAAGGGCTTGTCAGAGAGAGGCTCTCTGCTTCCCTGGTTTTGTGGACCCCCCCTGCCTCTAGGGCAGGGTCTATTATTATTACCCCCTCTGCCTCTAGGGGTAAACTGACCACGTGTATCCGGCGTGACTCCTTGGGATTTGCGGAACCACATCTTTCCACCCTTCTGTCCCTTGGGGTAAGGTCTAGAAGGGGTGGAAAAATGGACCCCTATGGCAGAAAGAGTCTTGCCGTCCTGCTCACACCTGGTCAATGTATCCTTCACTTGAGGACCAAACAAAGTTGACCCATCAAAGGGAGAGTTTGTGAAGGACGCCTTGAAGGGATCTGCAAAATTACAGAGCCGCATCCAGGATTGACGTCTCAGAGCCACTCCTGTACCTGTGGCTCTACTCGCTCCATCTGCTGCATACGAAATCAGCCGCATGGAGGAGTTGGTTATGGAATTAGGGATTCCTAGCTGAGAAGCAATCTTGTCTTGTGCCCCCGGAGCTGCAGGATCCTGTACTACTTCACCTAGTTCTTTGAGGATGTCCCTTTGGAGTCTGGTGAAGTGGCACAAATAATTCAGCGAACGCATGGCAAAGGTCGCTGAGGAGAACATCCACTTACCATACCTGTCCATGGTCCTAGAATCCTTGTTAGGAGTATGGACCGGTACGGAAGGATCTGCAAGTTCCTTTTTAGTGGTGGCCGCCACCACCATGGCATCAACAGGGACACCTTTTGTAAGGAATTGCTGTTCAGAAGGGGCTGTAATAAATTTAGAAGGCCTCCTGGGAACTGGCTCTACGGAATCAGGAGAAGCCCAAGCCTTTCGAGAAATTACCTGCATGAGGGGGTCAAAAGGCGGAGACACCCAGGAGGTGGAGGGTTGAGAACCAAACGCCTCTAGGTATACCGTCTCATCATCGGAGGGATTAATGGAGGGCCAGTTTCCCCTCTGTTTCAGGAGTTCTAGGATGTCTGAAAAGGAGACATCCTCAGAGGGGGATCTTGGGGATCCCTCCGACTCATCTAAGTTGGTATCCGAAGTAACAGACTCAGGGGAGTCCAGGTGCTTCTTGCGTGGAGGATCTCCTGACAGATCAGGAGAATCCTCGGAAGAGGGGGTTCCTCCCAGTGGGGAAACCTGAGGCGGTGGATCTCTCGGTCCGGGAGCAAGAGAGCGGGAAGAGATATCAACAGGCACCTTAGAGGGAGGAGCTAAAGGAATAGACTGCTGACTGAGCCCAGGGGCCAGCACACTCCTCATCACCTCGAAGGCTCCCCTCCCAGGGAGATCCGAGAGAACCCGTTCCGAAGAAACTGGGACTCCCGGACCCACCGAAAGGGAAGGCTCCGAGGCAGATGTCGGAGCTGAGCTCACCAAGGCCGAAGCTTCAAGGGGAAGAGCGGGGTTGGACAAGGGTCCGATGCCACTCACCCCCTCGGAGCAGACCAGGGAAGCCCGGCCACCGAATCCCTCCAAGGAAGGTCTCGAGGAGGAGATAAGAGTAGATGCTGAAGGCGCAGAAGTGGGGAGTATCTGGCCCTCAGCCATAGCAGAAACTATTCCCGTAGACTCCAGCTCCAAACTCTGGGGTAGAGTCGAAGGAGGAACTTGAAGAGGGTGTGGACTAATAGTCGTCTGTTGAGACAGACTATGAAGCATTTGGGCTAGTGCCTGTGATTTTAATAATCTGCTTACCACCCTCTCTAAATCATGGTCTGACAACCTGGAAGACCTAGATGATCGGCTCCGATGGCTCCGCTCCAAAAGAAGAGGTGAGGCCGGAGCCGACAGTATCGGTTCCAAAGAGGGAGACCTGGACCTCTTCCTCGAAGGAACCATCGGAGCCGATGAAACCATGGATCCAGTCGGAGCCGATAACTTTCGCCCGGTAAAGGTAGATGTATTGGCTCCGGCCGGAGCCAATACAGGCAAAGAAATCATGGTGTCGGAGCCGGTCGGCGCCGACACCGAAGCCCGAGCCACATGGATGTCAGAGCCAGTCAGAGCCCACACCAAAGTGACCTTCACAGTATCGGCACCGATAGCCATCGGTGCCGATGATTTCTCCAAGCTAAGATCGGCTCCAGCCGGAGCCGATCTCGACTCCGAAGGAGTCGGAGCCAAGGCCGAAGGCTTAGGTACAGAAGCCTGGGCCTTGGTAGTCTTAGAGGGCTTACCCGGAGCCGATTTTGCCGGGGAGCCCTCCGGTTTAAGAAGTCCCCTTAAAATAAGTTTGTTTCTCCTTTCCTGCAGGACTCTCTGGCTAAAAGAGTGACAAATTGCACAGGAGTCCTGCAGGTGGAGAGGTCCCAGGCAGTAAATACAAGAAGTGTGACCGTCTGTCAGAGACATCTTCTGACAGCACGAGTCACACTTCCTGAAGCCTGAGACCCTCTGTTCTTTAGATATAGTGCTTTACAAACAAACACTACACACACAGTCCCGAACCAGACAAACAAAAGTTAAAGTATTGTGAAGTAAAAACTGTCACACACACACCCTGACAGGGAGGGGGATGGGAGGGAATTAAGGCCTGACTAAAAAAATAAAGAAGGAAAAATAAAGTTAGTCAGAAAAAGCCTCACAATTATCTAAAAAAAGATAGAATTTTAAGAAAATAGAAAATTTTTCTGATTGGGGGCTAAAAGCTTAGTAATAATAAACACTTACCAGGAGCTGGTAAAAGGAGGACCTCATCAGCGAAGCGGCAAACGAGATCTGGGTACTTACCGCCTTGCATCATGGGATATGGGGCTGCCTCGAGCTGGTAAAAGTGACTCTCGAGCTTAGCAAGTGCCGAGTCAGAGCCGAGGATCGGCTCCGAACCCATCAAGCAAGAATGAAGGCGAGATTGACAACTTAACATCCTGCATTTTTATTTTGTAGGATAATGTTACAGAAAGAGAGTAAGGCGGTGGTGGTGCTATGGTTAGTCGGAAACCATGTTGTGTGTTGGAGAGGAGGTTGTTAGCAAGGAGGTGATCTGAGACTTGAGAATGAATGCATCTCTCTTGTATTTTGGAGAGTGGCGAGAGAATAGCTATGGGGCGGTAATTGGTTAGATCTGTGGAGGGGCCTCCTTTGTTTAGGGCCTCCTTTGTGTAGGGGAATTATGTGTGAGACTTTCCATAGTGTAGGAACATAACTTTCTGACAGAGATCCGTTAATCAAGAGTGATACAGGGTAGGCTAGAGTGTCAGCTGCAAGTTGAATGTATTCACCTGGGAGGTTGTCTAATGCTAATCTGGTGGTTTTAAGTTTAGTTAGTAGTTGTTTTATTTTGGAGCTAGGAACAGGAGAGAAAGAGAAGCTAGTTGGGAGATTGTTAGTTCTAGTTGATGGTGTGGGTTTATGGGGGGGGGTTGTGTTGTCTAGCTAGTTATAGTATGGTTTGTGTGAAGTGATTGTTGAAAGAGGAAGCAATATTTTCGGAAGAGTAAGTTCAATTAGGAGTGGGTGTACTTACTTTACCTGGGTGGAGGATGGAGTTTATTGAGGACCAGAATTGTTTGGGGTTATGTTGGGAAGAGGTAAGGGCAGACTGGTAGTATTGGATTTTGTCCTGTTTTATAAGCTATTTGGTTCTATTGCGTAGTTCTAGGAATTTTTGCCTAGTAGAGGGGGTTTTGGTTTTGTGCCAGTTGTCCCATGCTTTATCCCTGTTTTTCATTTCAGACTTCGTGTTTTCTTGTAGCCATGGGGATTGTTGGGCTCTAGTTCGGGAATGTCTTATGGGGGTATGGTAATTAAGGATGCTTAGGAATGTTTTATTAAAGTAGTCAACTGCTTCATCTAGTTTGAGGTATTTTAGAGGTTGCCAGTTACAGTCTTTTAGGGATGAGCTGAATGAGAGAGGGTTGAAGTTAGTTTTTTTGCATATTTGACAGTAGATGATGGGTTTTGCTTTATAAAGGTGTTTTCTTAGTAAGAAGGTTAGGGAGTGATCACTGAGGCTGTCAGATAAGCAGCCTGCTATATATGACTGGGGGCTCTTATTGACTAGTATCCAATCAAGAGTAGTGTGTTTGTTGGAGTTATTTATCCTAGTAGGTGACTGGACTAGTTGGGTGAAGCCATGAAGATTTAAATGATGGGTTGGGTGGTTGCTACAGCAGGATTGCCAGTCAGTGTTGAAGCCTCCTAGAATTAAAGTTTCTTGGGGTAGGTGGTGGGTAGTCCAGCTGAGGAGGTTTTCAAGTGGAGGGATGTTGTGGCCAGGTGGGAAGTAGCAACCTATTATGTTTAGAGTTTTATTTTGGTTTATTTTAAGGTTGGCATATGTTATTTCTTTCTTACCTATTTGGGGAGATGCTAACCTTAAGATCTGGATGTCTAGATGCTGCTTAAATATTATAGCTATACCACCTCCTTTTTTGTTTAGTCGGTCTACTCTTAGTATATTGTAACTAGCAGGGAGGATTTGCTCATTAGTAATGTGTGGTTTTAACCATGTTTCTGTAAGGATCACTACATCAGGGGAATAGAAGTCTATGGTGGCATGGAATTCAAGCACCTTGTTGCATATACTTCTAATACTTAGGCTTATCAGTAGGAGGTTGGTTGGCTTTCTACTGGCTGTGATTTGGAAGATGTGGTCTGTAGTCTAATTATGAGGGGCGGGGTTGGAGATAGAGGGACCAGGATTAGGATGGATGTCTCCACTGAGTGCTAGGTTAGATATGGATGAGATTATTAGTTTTATCAATTTCTGTATATGCTTGCTTATAAGGGAAGTTTTTTTGATTGCGTTCTGTGGGCAATAGGTATGGTGGTAGGGTTATGTTAGTTTGAGGGGTTGTTTTTAGTTTAGGTACTGTGGTCTGTAGTCTATATAGAGGGTGTATTGGGAAGGTTGTTGACCTGATGAGAGAGTAGTACAGTAGAGGTGGGATATGAGTGGTGGTGTGTATGGTGGTACAGTGGTAGTGGTTGAGTGCAGGAATGGTGGAGGTTTGGTAAGATGTGATGTATGCAAGGAGTGTGCATGCAGTGGACATACTGTCCAACTGGATCGCACTAGTTCTCAGAGGAAGAGAGGTATGAAGGGCCTGCAACACTAAGAGGACTGCTCTCATCTCTAGAACACTGATATGCAGAACGGTCTCTCTTGGGGTCCACGTGCCTTGGACAGTCCTGCCCGAGCAATGCCCCCCCATCCTAAGCTGGAGGTGTCCATGGTCACCGTGGCTTGGGGTGGAAGCATAACAAAGGGTCGTCCTTCTCGCAGATCCTGAGATTGAAGCCACCACATGAGAGAAGCTTTGCACACTTTCGTAGAGGAATCGGAAAGTCTAGAGACTGATGTAGTAGAGACCACTGAACTTGTAACATCCACTGTAACACACTTATATGCAAACATGCACAATGAACCAGATTTATAGCTGCTGCCATGGGCCCTAGGGCTCTCAGCAGTAACTCTGCTAGGGGGTACAGGAGTCTGAAGGAGGGCCAAGACATGAAGGGCCAGGCTGTGAAGTCTGTCTGAGGTCAAAAATATCCTGGCCTGAAGAAAAGCTATTCTTGCCCCTATGAAGTCTAAAATTTGAACGGGTTAAAGAGAAGACTTCTTGAGATTTATTGTGATACCCAACCGAGTCGACAACTGAAGAAAAAAAGTTTCTGGCTAATACACGTTGATGCCTGGTGGGGGCGGTGAGAAGCCAGTCATCCAGGTACGAAAAGACCTGAATGCCCTGAAGCCTCAGATGGGCTGCAACAACTGCCATGACCTTGGTAAACACCCTGGGGGCTGTGGTGAGACCAAAGGGTAGGACCCTAAACTGGTAATGACTGGCTCCTAGCCAAAGGCAGAGGAACCTCCTGGATCGCCTGTCCATCAAGATATGATAGTACGCATCCTTGAGGTCTGTTGAGCACATCCAGTCTTCCTCCTGCAAGAAGGGCAGGATGGGTTGTAAAGTGACCCTCAGGAACTTCTCCTCGGCAATGGTCATGTTCATTGTGGATAGGTCGAGAATTGGCCTTAAGCCCCCCGTTCTTTTGGCACCAAAAAGAGCATGGAATAGGTGCCTGATCTGGACTGGTCTGGGGGCACTAGCTGGATTGCTCCTTTTCCTAACAGCTTTTTTATTTCTAAAGCTGCTGCCTCCCTTTGAGCGGTTGGGACATCTGGGAAGAGCCTTATGTATAGGGGTCTGTTTATGAAGGGAATAGAATATCTCTGGATATTATTCGAAGCACCCAGCGACCTGACGTGATGGACTCCCACTGGGCTAGGTGCCTCGAAAAACACCCCCCGACTGCCTGCAGAGAGGAGCAGTCGGGCAACTACTCAGGGCTGCTGAGCGGGTTGGTCGGAAAAGGGTTCCCATGACCCAAAGTTCTTCGGTCCCCCTCTGCCTCTGAGGCAGTGTTCACCTTGTCTCCCTCTGCCTCTAGAAGAGGAGGAGTCTGGAGCATTCCCGGACTGCTGAGACTTCCAAAATCACAACTTCTTTTGCCCTCGCTGGTTCCTGGAGAAGGACCTTTGAGGGTTAGAGAAGCGGATCCCGACGCCTGACAGCATTTTCCCATACTTCTCGCTCTGGACTAGTGTACCTCTGAAGGTCTTCCCGAACAGGGTTGAACCATCAAAAAGGGGCATTAGCGAAGGATGCCTTGAAAGGTTCTGAAAAATCGCAAAGCCGGAGCCAGGCATGACACCTAATGGCAATACCAGACCCAGCTGCCCTAACGGCTCCCTCGGTGGCATGACAGAGTAAACGGATGGACATATTTGACACAGACTTGAGAGTGGCCATATAAGCCAAGAATGTCCGTTTATCCTCGGCCGAAATGGACTCCAGGGGAGACTCCGCGTGCTCCTTCACAACGTCATGCTGCAGTCTAATTAAGTGGGCCATGTAATTCAGCGCCCTTATAGCAAAGGTAGCTGAAGCAAACGTCCACTTTCCAAAATGATCCATCACCCTAGACTCCTTGTCCGGCGGGTAGACCGAGGAACTTTCCTGGGCCAATTCCTTTTTGGTGGCCGCCGCCACCACCATGGCATCAGCTGGGGAACCCTTACTCCAAGTGGGCTTGTCAGCAGGCAGGTTCAATACTTTGTCTGGCCATTTGGGTATTGGCTCTACAGTGTCCGGTTCCTTCCAAGCCCTGGTGGTAATGAGGTCCACCAGAGAGTCAGCCAGGGGGGCACCCAAGATGTAGATGGGCCTGCGTCGAATGGCTCCAGAAATACCGACTCGTCTGAGGAAGATTTTTGGGCGGACCAACCCCCCCCCCGGCGAAGAATTTCCATTATGTCTCCAAAGGAGACGTCTTTTGTGGGGGGCAATCTGGGGGAACCTTCCCCTTCCTCCATGTCGGTATCCTCAGTGAGGGACTCGGGGGAGTCCATGTGCCTCCTTTTGCACTGGCATTTGCGAGGGGCCTCCTCGGGGGGACTCTCCAAGGAGGGCTCACAAACCATCTCATACTCCTTGAGGGGAACTGTCTGGGGCATATCAGACACAGGCTGTCCCTGGGAGGACTGGATGATGGAAGACAAACTCAGTTGCGAGGGAGCAGGGGCAGACTCCGAGGAAAGAGTGAGGGGTGTCGATACTCCAGAGAGAACCCTCTCCAGAACGTCAAAAGCCGAAGGGGAACCGGCTTCCCTGAAACTGGTGGAGCAGGTAGCCGTGCCCCTCAGATCTGACGAGGGGATTGGAAACGAGGCCGGAACAGCCAGACCCAGGGAGACGGTATGCTCCGACCACAACGGGGCCGATGACACACTCATCACCTCGGATCCGATGCCCAGATCTCGGCTCAGAGAGCTCAGACCCGACAGTGAATTTGACAGGCTCGAGGGCATGGCCCACGTCGAGGTTGGAGGAACCATTGGCACTGACCCCCTAACTCTGGGGCTCCTCGGATCCATGGACTCCGAAACTCAAGGGTGGATCGGAGAAGGAGCTATTGGGACAAATGTCAGAGCCGAACTCCCCGCTCTGGCTGGGGGGGGGGGGAGCCAGCAACACTCCCATCTGCAATTGAGTTTGCAGGAACCTTCTCATCCGGTCCATATCAGCTTCAGAGAGGCTCCTTGTGGATCTTAAGGACACCAATGACACTGGCCGGGAGGGCAGATGCGAGGATGACCTCGAAGTGGGCCTAGCTTCCTCCTCCGGCTTCGGGGAGAACAGAGCCGAGGGGAAGACAGCCTAGCAATTTTTTCTGGAGTAGAGACCACTTTAGTGGGGGGGGGGGTGACGGATACGAGTCTGCTTGCCTCTTGCGACCCCTCTCCCTGTCTCTCTCTCTTTTTATCTCTCTTTCTCCTTTTCTCTGTGTTTGTCCTTCCTGGCCTCTCTCTCGCCCTGTTTAGAGGTGGGAGTGGGAGTCCCGGACAGGGGAGGAGGGCCGGAAGCCTGAACAGTCACAGCCATGGCTGACGAAGATGCTGCAGAATAGGTAGTTGACTCTGCAGGTAAAAGACCCACCAGAATCAGCTTGGTCCTGTGATCCCGCAGGGCCCTGAGGTTGAATGCTGCACTATCTTGCAGCCCGATGTTAGGTGGGGAACCCCTAGACAAACTACGCACAGAGTGTGACCATCGGCCGGTGACAGCTTATGGCCACACTCTGTGCACTTAAAAAATGTTGGCTTTTGAGTTCCCAACATATCTTCACTTAGACTAGGCTAAGTAGTCAAGTACACACATACACACACACACACACATAAACTAAGGGCGGGAAGGGGAGGCCTACACTGAGTGAAAGTTCTGAAACTTTCCGTCTCCACTAGTCTATTTTTTTTTTTTTTTTGACGCAAAACCGAGAGTAAAGAAAGGAAAGGGTTGAAAAGTTTTAGCACTCAAACAACACACAGACCGAAAAGTTAGCTGAATAACCTAACCAACCTGCCTGGAGCTCAAGAATCCCGTGCTGGTGAAGCCGTGGCAAACTATATCTGGGAATTGGAAGGTGGTTGCAGTGTAGTATCGGTAAGGGGGAGGAGCTTGGAGCTCAGATCTTTAGCTTGGTAAGTTGCTGGCTCGGATCCGTAACCCACAAGTTGATTATCAAATGAAGATAACTACTTCGGATTAATACGTTTAATTAGGAGGATACATGAGAGATCTCTGATAAGCTGTGTCAGAATAGAGGAACAAGGCAGAGGTGTCCTCTTTCTCCTTTGTTATTTGCATTATATTTAGAGATATCAGTAAAGAAATAAGGGACTTTGAAATTCAAGGATATGATTGGTACGGTAATCATGAAACAGCTTTATTTTGCACTTGATAAAACCAGAAAGGACATCTCAGTGTTGTGGAACATTCTGAGACTGTTTCAAGTTTTTTTGGGAGGATATAAAATGAATGCAGACAAAACAAAGAATAATGCTGTAAACTATGTACTCAGACATGTACTGGTTCAGCAATACCTCTATTTATGGGGACACAATAAAATGAAGTATTTAGGAGTATAGGTTAAAAAGGATTCTATTATGACAGGTAAGAGTATGTGAGTAGAAACTAAAAAAAAAATACAGACGCTGAGAAAGTGGAAGCTGTTGTTTATATATATATATATATATGGATAGTAAGATACAAGCAGCAAAAATTATTTTTGGTCTATTCAGTTTTATATACATGTGAAGCATATTTTTATCAACTAGAGGATAAGTTGTGGACAGTAATTAATAAAGTGTTGGAGGATTGTATCTGGGAGGGAACAGGCCAAAGGATAAGTGGGATAAGTTAATCCTTCCAACAGAACAAAATTAACCTGATCTGAAGGGATATTTCAGAGCTTCAAAGTTAAGTCTCATATAAATAACAGAAGCAGAAAGCTATAATTCAGAGTGGAAAGGGATGATGATGAAGCAGGAGGGAAATTCAAGAAATAAGTAAAGAATGGAATTTTGGATGCAGATCCTTAAGGAAAACAACAACAGCCATACAGAATATTAAGAAGATTATTATACTTATAATGTAGCAGAAGGTATTCTAAAAACTAAGCCAATGTGAGAAGGGAGAAAGGAGATTCTGCTGATAGGAATGACTGCAATTAGGTGTACAGAGAATAGACAAGGGGGAGCAGGAATTCACTGGTGAAAAGTGGCAAAGGAACCAAGGTACTGGGACCTAATAACTAGAGGGGGAAAAGTAACAGAATGGGAAGAGGCCAAGAAGGCAATTGGACTGCAGGCTAAAGACTGCCTTCCCTATCAGAGACTGATATCAGGAGTGTCGGCAAAGAGAATCGGAAATGGGAATCCTAGGTAAAAGACATGCTTTGATAGAGTTTTTAAATGAATCCAGAACAGAAGCTGCTGTTAAAAAGGGATAATTAGTAGGGCACATAGGACAGTGCACGATAACTATAGAAATCAATCAGAGGAGGTTAGAAAAGATTGAGAAGAGAGACTGGATTAGCAATTCACAAGGGAACAATGTGAGGAAATATGTACGACTCCAAAATATGCAACAACATCTGGAAGATTTGAAATTTTTGCTTGAAATATTTGCATACATATTTATATACCTCAAGTAGATTCCAAAGAATTTTCCCAAGGTAGATGGCAACATTTGAAGGTGTGATGAGGAAGAAAGAGGTAACTGAGAACATATGCTTTGGGAGTGTAATGAGTTGGCAGTCTTTAAAATTCCCTACAGAGTACTCTGTCAGAAATATTGGGTGAGCAAATGGGTGTAGCTAAGGAAATAATTTTTTGAGCTGGGATATAGGATCGGAATTGCCTAGTTATAGTAAGGCCTTCTTAAGTTTAATTCTGGTGGCTGCCAAAAAATAAAAAGTTATGTCTTACCATAACTTGGCATCTGTGTTGTCTGTCTTCATTCCTCCTCACGATAGGGTCTCAGATCCGACCCTCGGATCTGGCTCGGTCACATTCTCCAGACTTGAATCTGACTCTCGAGCTCCTCCTACTTACCAATAATGCACTACACCCACCCAAGCACCTCAGATTGAGTTTGCTGACTCCATACATTCATAATCTGGACAGCAAAGAATAATGGCAGATGAGGTTCAGACATGGGAACTATGAGTCCCACCATGTTCCACAATCCTGTAGAACAATGAGGCAGGGGGATGGCTGGGTGGGAAAGTCAGGAGGAATGAAGATAGACAACACAGATGCCAAGTTATGTTAAGACATAACTTTTTAATCTGATGCTGTCTTCTTCATTCCTCTTCATGATACAGTCAGAGTCTCCAGATACGTGATTTCCAGGTGGCCCTCATGGAAGGATATGCTTCCATTGAGCCAAAGGAAGCCCTGCTTCTAGAAATATCTAACTTGCAGTGCGCTATAAAGGTGTGAATGTTGTACCATGTAGCTGCTGTACAAATATCATCAATGGAGGTTCTAGATGAGAATGCAGAAGATGTAGTCATAGCCCTTGTGGAATGTGCCCTAGGATGACGAGGGAATTCTAGGTCCTTCTGTGAGTAAATGAAAGAGATATAACCAGTTATCCATTTTGCTAGAGTGATTTTGGAGACTGCTTTGCCCAACTTGCAAGCCGAGAAAGCTAAAAACAGTTGGTCACGCTTCCTGTGTTGTTTGCTTCTGTGTAGACAGAAATGCAGCTGTCTAAGAACGTTGAAAAGATGTAGAGCATACTCCCCTTTATTAGAAAAAATTGGAAAGAACACTGCTAAGTGAATGGACTGACCGATGTTATTTTCCATGGCCACCTTAGGTGTAAAGGAAGGATTGGTGCATAGAGAAACGCTGTCCTTATGAAAAATTATATAAGGAGGTTTGGAAGAAAAGGTCTGTAGTTTGGAAATTCTCTTTGCTGAAGTAATGGCAACTAAGAAGATTGTCTTCCATGACAAAAACTTTATGCCACAATTGGCAGCTGGTTCAAAGGGTTCCTGAGTCAAACCCTGAAGTATGATAGTGAAGTCCCAAGGTGGAGAGCGGTCCTTGATAGGAGGCCTCAACAAGAAAATGCCTTTCATAAAGGATTCGCCTAATCTAAAAGTGGACAGGAAACAAGACTATCAGCATGAAAATTAGAAATTGCAGCTAATTGAAGTTTGATGGTAGAGAAGCTAGCACCTTCCTTAAACAGGGTACTAAGAAAAAGAAGAATATTTGAAACAGGTGTTGAGAAAGGGTCAGTATTCCTACTTGTAGCCTAAAAAAGTGAACTGTTTCCACTTGCTAGTGTAAACTTTTTTAATAGATGCTATTTGTGATGCTAGTATTATGTTACGGACAAGAGAAGCAAGCCTGGACTGTCTTGCTAGGGTTGGAAGTGGAGAAACTAAGCAGTCAATCTGAAGTCAAGAAGATTCGGGTGCCATATTCCTGAAAGGTGAGAGAGGGCATTCTGTCAGGGCTCCAGTATCCATGAAGGATATTTCAGATGAGACCAAAGGAAAGGGAACCATACCTGTCAACGTCAGAAGGGAGCACTGAGGATGACTGAGCTCTTCAGCCTGCTTGCCTTCGGAAGAAACTTTTAAGTGGAAGAGTGGGATAAGCATACAGAAGTCCTGGGGCACAATCATACACCAGAGAGTCTGTCAGGGACTACCTTGGAGGGGGGATCAGAGCGAAGAAATTTGCTGCATTTGTTATTGATGGGAGAGGCAAAAATGTTGCAGCAAGATTGACCCCAGTGAAGGAAGATCATGTCCACCACTGACTGAGGGACCACTGATGTGGAATCAGGACTGATCTGCTGAGTCTGTCCACCAAGTTGTTGGCTTTCCCCGGAATGGGAACTGCAACCAGAAGGCAGTCCAAAGAGATCGCCCATTCCCACACCCTCACGGTCTCCCTGCACAAGGGGCATAACCGGGTTCCTCCATGCTTGCTGAGGTACCAGACTACAGACATATTGTTGCTGGGAACTGCAATAGTCTCCAAGGGGAGAGCATCCTGAAAGGCTTGCAATGTTAGGAGAACTGCTTTCATTTCTAGGACATTGATATACAACCTGGCTTGATGGGGGACCACGTGCCTTGGACCATCTTCCCATTGTAATGCCCCCACCCAAACTGGGAGGCGTCTGTGGCCACCATGGCTATGGGAGGGGGGGTTAAGAAGGGTCTGCCTAGAAAGAGACTGTCCGACTGATACACCAGCTGAGGTGACATTTGCCAATTGGTGTCAATATGATGAGAAACAATAGTGCTGCTAGAGAATGGACCATTGCACATGTCCACTGAAGAACCCGCATGAAGAACCTTGCTTGGGGGACCTACAGAATTGCTGCCAACAAGGATCCTAGGGCTCGCAAGACTATCTGTGCAGGGGGGACAGGGCTGGTGGGATACCAATTCTCAGACTTGATTCCTCAGTGCCGTTACTTGGTGCAAGGGAAGAGAAATTATTTGATCCCTTGTGTTCAGCTGTGTCGCTCTGAATTCTTGGTTCTACACAGGAGTCAAATTGGACTTGTCTAGTTTTATAGTGATACCCAGGGCATGTGAAAGTTGGATTAAGTAACCTCTGGCATGGATAAGCTGATGCCTTGTGGGGGCAATAAGGAGCCAGTTGTCTAAGTATGGAAACACCTGGAATCCTTTGCGCCTCATGTGAGTTGCTACAACCTCCATGCATTTGGTGAATACCCAGGGAGCTGTGGTGAGTCCAAATGTCAGTGTCCTGAACTGAAAATGACTGGCTCCTAGTCGAAAGTGCAGGTATTTCCTGGAACACCTGCCTGTCTATTTTGATTTGATAGTACACATCCTTGAAATCTATTCAGCCCATCCAATTGTCCTTGGACAACAGCGGTGCAATGGACTGGACTGTAACTATTCGGAACCTCGACTTATTTACATAACAATTCAACTTGCTTAAATCCAGACTGGGTCTTAGGTCCCCTGTCTTTTTTGGCATGAAAAAGAAGTGGGAATAGATTCTGAATCTTCTTTGTTCAGTCAGGACCTCTTGGAAGACTCTTTCTTGCACCAGTTTTTGAATCTCCTGTGCAGCCTACTCCCTCTGACTAGGAGGCATGTCGGGGAGTTTTTTGTTGATGTGTGGAGGGGGAAGGAGAAAGGGAATGTAGTAGTTGCTGGATATTATGCTTAGCACACAGGGATTTTGAGTCAAGTGGGTCCAGGCTTCTGAGTGCAAAGTGAGTCGACCCCCTACTGCCTCCAGAGATGGACAGTAGGGCAACGCTGATCATAGGATTATTGGACGTTACTAGGCTAATAGCCCTAGGGCCCTTACAAGCCTAGCCAAATTCTACCCTTATTTCCACGATCAGCACCCTATTGCCCTGTCCAGGAGGGATACAGGTGGAAACCTTGGGGTGAATTTAAGGTTACCCATCCAATTGCCCAGACTGCATTTGAACAGGGCCAATGAGGTGCTCTGTTTGACATGAAGTGAGAGTTTGTTCAAAAGGTGTGGTAACCTCTGGGAGACAAATCTGTCTCTCAAGCAGGTTTTGTTAATGTCACATACCAGGTTAATGTCTTTAGACTGAGAAACCCATGTACCATTTGACTTATGGAGATGCAGCATTTCCAGCAAAGCAGGGCCAGAGATTGCCTTGTATGCAAGGCAGTGATCGCCTCTGAATAGTCTTTATGAAACAGAATAAAGTGACAGTGATTTCAGATGATCCACATAGGACAGATGCTGAAGACCTAGAATTTTCCTTGTGAGGAACCTTTGTGGTCTCTCCAATTGCTGCAGGTGCTTGTAAATGTATATAGCAAAAGGAGCGTTGAACTCAATTACTGGCCTGATGAGGGAAGAGTACAAGGAGGTCATAACTTCTTTTTTTTCAGGAGGTAATGCCCTTACTTATGAGATGAGCAGTAGAGAATGTCCTTCTTACCAGTGTGGAGTCATGGTGGTCAAAGGTAAGGGTGCTGTCAACCTGTGTGCCCAGGTCTCTCACCACTGAGTGCATACTTAAGGTGTAGCTATTTATGTGGTAATTAGCAGTAACGTCACCCTTACTGAAAGGGATGATAATACATTTTTCTGCATTGAGTTTAAGGCCATGAATTTGGCACCAATCATTTGTTTGTGTAAGACCCTCTTGTAGGATGTTGACAACATTTGGAGATTCTATGACCGCCAGTTAGTAGTCATCAACAAACTTAGTCAGTTACAGACCTTTAGTTTTTGCTTGTACTTTGGAGAAAATAGATTCCAAACTGCAGAGGTCCCAGGACTGATCCCTGTGGAACGCTACTGGTTACAGGCCTGTTGTCGGAGGTGTATTCCCCTATTTTGACTATATGGGTTCTATCAATGAGCCAGTTAGCAATCCACCTAACAAAATAAGGGTTGATACCTAGCTGGGTGAGTTTGTCAATGATGCCTGAGTGGGGGAAAGTGTTAAATGCCTTGCCTAAGTCTAGGTAGGCTGTATGCACAGATTTCCCCTCATTCAGGGCCTTGGTCACTATCTCAAAGAAGTCCACCATGTTTAACAGGCAAAAATATTCCTTTGACAAATCTAAACTGAGTAGGCCCAAGTGTTTGGAGATTACCTATATCTTTGATGATAAGGTCCATGATGATTCGCTCCATGGCCTTGCAGATAAAGCTAGTCAGGTTAATAGGTCTATAGCTTCCGGGGTCAATGGAAACACCACCTTTGTGCAAGGTAATAACGGTGGCTATTTTTCATTCAGCTGGGATGAAGCCAGTGCTTAGACTATGACTGAAGAGAGTACCCAATGGTGTTGCTAATTCTTGTTGGAGCCCATGTAGGACAGAGCCTGGGATGTTATTAGGTCCCATAGATGCTGTGTTCTTGGCCTTAGACAGGGTGTTAATGACCTGCTCTTTAGAAATATAAGGTAGGGGACAGGTGGTAGGGATGTCATGGGGTACACGTGTGTTGGGGACAGGGGAGTGAAGTTTTCACAGAACCTGTCGGTAAACAGGTTGACTATGTTAACAGGCTCAGTATATGTGGTATCATTAACTACCAGTTCATCACAAACCTGGGCCTTTCCTTTTAGGTTACAGAAGTAACTAAAGAATGCTTTATGACCGTCTTTAATTGAGGAAGCTAATTTGGATTCACAATTTGCTTTGGAGGACTTCCCAAGAAGTCTTATTTGCTTGTTTAAGCTGACGAGGGAGTGTTTCCAGTTTAGAGCTCACTCCCCTCTTACTCTTAGATAGCAATTTCTGCCTCTTATTGTAAAGCCTGTTAATGGCAGTTGTCCACCAAGCACGTTTGCTCTTCCTTGAGGAGCTTGTTTTTGGTCCTATCAGGTACGGCCAAGTCAAAGCAGTTATACAGGTGTTTGTATAAAGCACTGTTGTAGAACTTGACATAGTTGCCAGTTCCATCTGAGGGGGGTGGGGAGGTGCAATGAAACTATTTATACCATCCTGTAAGAGGTTATAATCTGCTTTGGAGAAGTTTTTTAGTTGAGTTGCTGCTGGGAGGGGGGGGGGGGTCAGGTGTGATAGTCACTTCAAATAAGACAGATTTGTGGTCAGATTTCACCAGGGAAGACCTCACAGTGAGGGTGCTACAGTGGTCCCCATAATGGTAAGCACCAGATTCAGGATGTTGGCACCCCTTGAGGGGTGTCAACCAGCTGGTCCAGGGCACTGAAGTTAATGAAGTCAAGGAACCTTTGTGCAACTGCGTTTGAGCATGAGTAATTTACCCAGTCAATGGATGGGTAGTTAAAGTCACCCAAAATCATGGTGTTCCGATGCATCTTGACAGACTCAAGAAGATCCAGATAGGAAGAGTGGGTGTCCTGATTCATGGAGGAAGTCCTGTAGCTGGCAATGACTTGAATATGTGTCCTACCAACAGTTAACTGCACCTGAAGTATCTCCAGGGAATTATGCTGCTTGACTAACCAGGAAATGTATTTATTTTCAATGAAAATTGATACACCGCCTCCTTTAGTTTTCATACCTTAAGTTTGTGGTCTGAAAGTGTGGAAGGAGGTGTAACCCGGTATGGCAGGGTTGCTCTCCACAGCCTTGAACCAGGTCTCTGTGACTGCACAAATGTCTGCATCTTCCATGAGGACTGCTTCCAGTGAGTGCAGTTTAGTGTTAAAACTCCTAGCGTTTAGCAGCAGAATCTTGAGGTTGTTTTTAGATGGAGTTATTATGTCAGGAATTTTGTTCTTCAGACACTGCCTAAAAAAGTCACTATGGGGGGGGGGGGCCTTAGCCAGTAGCTGAAATCCCAGGTGTGACAGATGGAAGACCATCTCTGGCAAAGCATCAAGGTCTGTCGATCATGTCATCCCAGGCTGACAATACTAGATCCCCTTAAAATGACACCAGAAACTAAGCAAATTATTGAAATCAATAATTTTCTGTTTGTATTCAGGCATCATCTTAGGTAAAGGTAAAATGCTGCTTAAGGCTAGGGACATACCTTCTTAAGACACATAGTCCGAGAGCTCAGTCATGTCTCTATTAGTCCAGAGAGATATATCTCAGGTTGTTCGCACCAACATGGGCTATGATAGAATCATAGCAGTACTGTTGTTGAGAGACTTGATTGCATGTGTGATACGACGTATCCTGTCACC
Source organism: Protopterus annectens (assembly GCF_019279795.1). Taxonomy (NCBI): domain Eukaryota; kingdom Metazoa; phylum Chordata; order Ceratodontiformes; family Protopteridae; genus Protopterus; species Protopterus annectens. Next base: position 12,815,984 of record NC_056739.1, read on the forward strand.
TGACAGACAGTTGACCGTGACCTTTTCCTTATCTAGCCTGGTGAGAGGGACATGTGTGTGTCTCACAATGGAATCATCTATGACTAATATGTTTGGTTTTGTAGTTTACCTTAAGGGCTTGACAAGTGGGACACTGGTACATGAACTATTATGTGTATTATATTCTGCAGAGAAAGTATTATATGTAGAGTGCCTGTGCTTGTGTTTGTGAGGTCTCTGGTAAGGACCTCCACATATGTAGATATGTGTGATGTGGGTTTAGGTGGAGTAGCAGATAAGGTGTGAATGCTGACAACCCACTCATTGTCATATGTACTAACTGGTGTGTCAGAGAGCATGGATTCAAGGTTCTTAATATAGCTGCATCTCTCACATGTTAAGTTTGTGTGAACTAAGAGTAGTGGGTTGTCAGTAAACATGAGGCAGTTGCTACACTGCCTCAGGATGCCCATGTCAACCAAGCTGGCTGGGGAAACTGTGGGAAACTGTCTGTTCATAGTGTTAGGTAAATTTATATGGTCAGGAAAAGAGGTCACACTTATGAATGATCAGTGGGTGAGAGGTGTGCTGGTACCTCTGAGGCTAGGCTTCGTGTTCCACCAGATAGTAGAGCAAGGCCGCAAAAAGCCTCTGGAGGACCACAAGCTAAGTGCTAAGGGAAAATTTAACAAGCAAAACCTTTGCATCTAAACCACCAACCGTGACCACTGTTATGCAGCAGTGCACAATGGTGCGCTACATGCAGACAAGTGCAAACGCAGGCCTTAAACAAAACAAGAGATAACCCTTTTAACTCATACTAGCCAATAAGGATGCTCTCTCTCAGCCTTACTCCAATCACCCTCAATAAGATGGGACCCAGATATCACTTTCCTCCCACAAGGATGGCTTGTATTTAATGCTCAGAAGTTACAAAACAGACACAGAAACACAAACCTGAAAAATGGGCCATGCTACAGCTGAACTAGTACAGTATCCAGTAAAATGTGGCAAAAAGCAGTTTGGACAATTCAAGCAGACAGCAGAATGCAAATACAAATTAAACATGCAATATAAGAGCAAAAACAGGCACTTATAGTTAGTTGGATGCAATAGATGCCTCAAATCATTCACTATCTCAGTGGAGAGCTGGTTTTAGTGCTCAAATGATACCAAACAGTCTAGGTTCAGCAAGTCTGAATCTAGCCTATGCTATAAAATGCAGAAGTACTAGACATTCAAAGTGCATAAAATCACAGTGACAACATCAAAAAAACAGTTTAAATAAAGCATCAATTCACCAGCAGTTCCCAGCTTAGTAGGGTGTAGGCCACACTCTCCTGCCACAAGAGTCTAGACCACAAACCTTCCTAATGTAAAACAACTAGTTTTAGAGCCCAGTTGCTTTCGCCAGAACTAAGACACTTCAGAAGACAGATACAATAGGCATTCAACCAGCAATTTCCAGCTTAGAAGGGTGTAGCCTATCCTCTCCTGCCATTAGAGTTTAGAGCATGAATCCTCCTCATGTAAATTAACGAGTTTGGAACCCAAGTGCTAAAACCAGAATAAAGACACTTAGAATAACAGACTTGTCAGAAAAGGTGTCTCTGAAGCCCTGGTTTTGCGGATCCCCTCTGCCTCTAGGATGGCACCTACCATTAAACCCTCCTCCTCCACCTCTAGAGGAGGGTTCCCCACACAGGTCCTGGAAAGTCCCTTGGGATTTACAAAATCACATTTTCTTGCCTCTGCATTGGCTCCTGGAGAAGGACCTCTGAGGCATAGAAAGTTTGATTCCTACAGCAGAAAGTGTCTTCCCGTCTTTGTCGCTGTGAGTAAGAGCATCTGTACCTGATGGCCCAAACAGTGAAGGGCCATTGTAGGGGGAATTCACAAAGGATGCCTTAAAGGGCTCCAAAAAATCACACAGCCTCATCCAGGTATTCCTCCTTAGGGATAGTTCTGAACTGGCAGCTCATGAGGTACCTTCCATTGTATGAGAAATTAACCTCACCAAGGAATTGGCGATGGACAATAGAGTGGTCAGCTTGGGAGAAAGTTTCTTGAATTCCTCCACAGGCATGGACTCAGAGAGAGAATCAGATCTCTCTGCAGCCAGGTAAAATGAGCTAGGTAATTTAATGACCTCAGCACAAAAGTGGCTGAGGCATAAATGCACTTTCCAATCCTGTCCAACATTCTAGTCTCCTTGTTAGGTGGATGGACACTGGCAGTCTCCTCTGATGGTTCTTTTTTAGTGACTGCTGCCAACACAATGGCATCAACTACAGGGCCCTTACTCCAATGTTTTCTGTCTGCTGGTGGAGCCAAGAACCTATCAGGGTGCTTGGGAATGGGCTTGATGGTGTCTGTTTCCTTCCAAGCCTGGTGGGAAACCAAATTAATGAGGTCGTCTGCCAGGAGGTGGATCACCCAGGATGCAGATAGGCCCACCCTGAATGCCTCCAAGAGCACAGACTCCTTGGAAGAAGGAGGCTGGGCAAACCACCCACCTTTCTGCTTCAAGATATCCAGAATGTCTCCAAAGGAGATGTCCTCAGGTGGGGATTGGCAGGATCTTTCCCCCTCATCAAAGTCAGGGAGTCAATGTGCCTCCTTTTGCACATCTTCTTCCAGGGTACTTCCTAAGTGGAGTACTTTGGGGTAAGTATTGGCAGAAGGGGGTCCCTCCTTGGCAGGGAGGTCCTGGAGGCTGCTCCAAATGGAGTGGCACATGACAGAATGAATGAGCTCAGGGCCCCAACCCAACGGGGGTACAGGGGTGGATTGCAGGACATGTGGTGACAGTTCTCCAACTTGGAGAAAAATACTCTCTCTACTAACTGAAAGGGTAATGGGCCAGGAGAGGCCCTGTCCATCTCAGCTGAAGCAACAAGGGGAAAAGTGGCTAGGACTCACACCAGATCCATAACCTCCAGAAGGGGTCAGACCTGAACTGTCAAGGGCCAAGGTGCCTAAGGGAAGAGATGGCTCTGACAACGACCAATCCAATCTCACTCCCCAGACTCAGCACCAACACCTCGGTCCTGAGATCTACTCTGCTCTGAGGAAACAGGAACAAGGCTGATCAAGGGTATCATCGGTGTCGCAGAATGAAGCTTCCCTGCACCAAACCCGACACACACAGAAGTCCCGTAACCTGTAACTCCAAAGCTGAGGGTCAGATTGGAGAAGGAGTCCTGATGGTATGGCCCAGGTAGCTCATGGAGCCAATAGGGGATGAAGCTGAGATTACCCCCATCTGGATCTGGGCCTTGAGGAATCTCCTCATCATCCTGTGCATGTATGTCTCAGACCAGCTTCTAGAGGATCTGGAAGAAGCTGACGAGGGGAGTCAGTAGTGCTTGAACTTGACTGAGTGGGTAGGAGACTTGCTTTGAGCTCTCAAATCAAGAGCCAATGGATCCAACACAAGAGGCAATGAAGAAGGAGGTGACAAAGTTATCATTTCCCCTGGATCCAAAGAAGCTGGTGGATCCAATGGGGCTGGCACTTTCTTTGGATCCAAGGAGGTTGGATCCAAAGTTTTCTTATTCTTGGCCTTCGATTCCAAAGGATGTCTCAGGAAGGCAGGATGAGACTTTTTTTTTCCTTCTTCAGCAGAAGAAGAAGCTGAAGCCAAGGAAGGGGTCTGAGCCTCAAGGAGCAGAAGATGGAAGAAGACCCCTTAAGATCAATTTATTTTACCTGTCTGTGAGAGCTTGCGGACTGAAAGAAGCACAGATTACATAATCAGCTTTTAGGTGGTCCACACCTAAACAATATACACACTCCTTGTGGGCATCCTGATTGGGGATTTTATGCCCACAAGAAGTGCAACGCTTGAACCCCAGGGAGGGTTTTTGTCAGACAGAATAACAACTGAACTGAAGCAAAGCCGGCCAAAAAACAACGGACACTCTAGAATAAGGCCAAGAGCTTATGAAAAGTTTTAACTTTAAACTTTAACTTTTAAGCTTTAAACTTTTAAACTGTAAACTTTAACTATCTAATCTAAAATAGCAGAAAAAAAGCTCACACGCACACACGCTACAAGAAAGAAACTAAGGGTGAGGGAGGATTACTTACAGAACCCATGAAAGAAAAATAGTAATCACTAGCTTGTAAAATACAGTGAAAAATGAACATAGCTCAAGAGCTTGGGTGGGTGTAGTGCATTATAGGCAAGGGGGTGGAGCTTGAGAGTCAGATCCAAGTCTGGAGAATGTGGCCGAGATGGATCCGAGGGTCGAATCTGAGACCCTATCATGAGGAGGAATAAAGAAGACAGCATCAGATGCAAGTACTAGAAAATGGAAATCAAAGTCTAAACCAAATGAACTTGAACTAGTGATTATTGTAAAAAGTAAAAGAACTGTAAGTGGGATCTTAAGAAAATGATAGAAACAAACTATATAGAAAACAATGACAATTGTGGGAACAATACATGCTGAATAATGTTTTGGAGTAGGAGTGAGGTTTAAGGGAAGGCAAGAAGTGAGCAATTTATGTCATGTTAGATTGATGATAATTCTATAAAAGTATGTATGTGATGTATTATGATTGTAACTGTGGACATGTTAACATAGTTTGTTTTACTTTATATAAAAAGAAGTTATGTCCTTACCATAATGTTTCATCTGTGTTGTAGATCTTCATTCATTCTTGACTGATGGGTTCGGTTTCGACCCCTCGGAACTGACTTGGCTGTTGTACATAGCTTGCGCCAGCCAAAAACTCTTGAGCTAAGGCTCTACCCACAATACCCCTCTTCCATTACCTCAGATCAAGTTTGCAGAGAAGTACAGAAAATACAGAAGCCCTGTCTAAGGTATAACCCTATAGCATCCCAGGACTAGGTCTGATCCTAGGAGGTGGCAGGAGGATGGGATGTCAATAATGAATGAAGATCGACAACACAGATGGAATGTTATGATAAGGACATAACTTCTATATCTGATATTGTCAATCTTCATTCATTCTTTACTGATGGGATAGAGTCCCCAGCTACTTTTGAACCTGGGTGGCCCTAAGAAAGGAAGTATCTGAGTACCATAGAGCCAAAAGATGCTCTTCCCCTGGAGACCATGTCTAATTTGTAATGACTGATAAAGGTATGAGGAGTAGTCCATGTAGCAGCTGCACATATGTCTTCCATAGAGGCCCTGGAATGAAAAAATGGTGAAGTGGAAACAGATCTGGTAGAATGCACCCTAACCGTAGTAGGCAGTTTGCACTTATTTTGACTGTAGACAAAGGTAACCCAGACTCTGAGCCATTTTGATAAGGTAACCTTTGAAACAGGTTCACCCAATCTGGGGCCTGAAAAGGACAGAAATAACTTGTCTGATTTTCTACAAGATTTCATTCTATCCAAGTAAAAAATGTAATTGTCTCTGGATATCCAGCAGATATAAACAGTATTCACCTTTGTTTGAGAAATCTGGAAAGAAAACTGGCAAGTCTTTAGACTGGTTAATATCAGATTCTGATATTACTTTGGGGAGGAAGGATGGGGTTGGTTCTTAGCAAGACTGTCTCCTTGTGAAAAATGATGTAAGGATATTTTAGGCATAAAACCTGTAACTCGGAAATTTTGCTAGCAGACATGATAGCTGCTAGGAAGATGCTTTTCCAAGACAAGAACTTGAGGTTGCAAGTAGCTGCTGGCTCAAATGGCTGTCAAACTAGTCTTTGTAACACTAATGTTAAATCCCATGGCACTACAGGATCTCTGAATGGAAGTTTTAAATGTAAAGTGTCTTTAAGAAATATTTTGCATAAACGGTGTCACATCAAGGAACGATCATCAAGTCTGTCATGAAAATTAGAAATGGTGGCTAAATGAACCTTTAATTGTGGAAGTAGAGGCTCCTGATTCAAATAAGGTTGCTAAATATTCCAGGACCTTATCAAATGGAACTGAAAAGGTGTCTATGTTGTTTGCACAGTACCAAATCGAAAATCTTTTCCATGTGCTTTGGTAAAGCTTTCTGGTGGACGGTTTATGGAAAACCAGAAGAATCCTTTGTACTGAAGAGGATAAGTTATTTTGCCTAGCAATTACTGAAATTGGAGATACCAAGCTGTCAGCTTGAGATTTTGGAAATTGGGCTGCACTAAGCCCTGAGGGTGAGATAGTAGATCCAGAGCCGGGTATAGGATCCAAGGGCGGTGAACCAGATGAGGCCAAAGAAAAGGGAACCAGACTTGGCAGGGCCAACAGTGTGCAATGACAATTACTCTGCTTCTCAACCTTTGGGCTTTCCTTAAAAACTGGGGAATCAGTGGGGGAGGCAAAAAGAAGTCCCAGGGGCCAATCGAAGAGAAGTGCATCTCTCGGGGAGTCCTCCAGAGGGGGAATTAGGGCAAAGTAGCTGGTGCATTTGTTGTTTATCTGACAGGCGAACAGATTGTAGCACAGTTGGCCCCAACATCGCCACGTTGAGGTTGAGAGACCACTCATGAGGCAGGAGAATGCATCTGCTCAACCTGCCCGCAATAAGATTGGATTTCCCTGGGATATGCTTTGCTACCAGAAAGCAGATGGAAGCAATAGCCTATTGTCAAATCCTTAGGGCTTCCTGACACAATAGGTAAGATCTGGTCCCTCCTTCCTTGCTGATATACCAGACCACTGACATGTTGTCTGATCGAATAGCAATTGTTCCCGAAGGAAGGACAGACTGGAACACTTGCAACGCTAAAAGCACTGCCCTCAATTCTAGGACAATGATATGCAGGTTGGTCTCTTGCGGGGGCCAAGTGCCTTGGACAGTCTTTCCCATATAATGCCCCCACCCCATCTGGGAAGTATCCGTGGTCACTATGGCTTTCAGTGGAGGGGGAGAAAATGTGTGACCCCCCCCCATAGATTTTCTTCTGGCTTCATCCACCAAGATAAATCTTTTTTGCAACGATTTGTAATTAGGACTAGGTGAGACAGCTGATGGGTTAGTGACCATTGTGATGCCAACAGCCACTGAAGCAGCCTCATGTGATACCTTGCTAGGGGTACTAAGGTTATAGTTGCAGCCATGATCCCCAGAGTGTGCAGTACCAGGTGAGGGGGAACTTTGTTTTGCAAAATGATGGCTTGGACTTGTGACCTTAGCTTCATTAGCTTGTAGAGGGGAAGGGAGGCAATACAGGAGATTGTATTCAGTCTTGCTCTGATGAGGTCTAGATCCTGTGTAGGAGTCAACTGTGACTTTTCCTTGTTTATTGAGATGCCTAGTGCCTCAGTGAGGTGTAGGACGAAGTCTGTGGTGTGAAGCAGTAGATGTCTGAAGGGGGTGGTGAGGAGCCAGTCATTTAGATATGGAAACACTCAGTATCCTTGCAGTCTCAAGTGAGCTGTTATGACTGCCATGAATTTGGTGAACACCCTGGGGGCTGTGGTGAGACCGAAGGGCAGTGCTCTTAATTGGTAATGACTGTCTCCTAGCAGGAAGTGAGGATATCTTTTGGAGAGCTTGTCCATCTTTATGTGGTAATATGCATCCTGAAAATCTACAGAGCACATCCAATTGTCCTTTTCCAGAAAGGGAAGGATGGACTGAACTGTGACCATCCAGAATTTTGTCTGTTGTACAAATTTGTTCAATAGGCTGAGATCCAGAATTGGCCTCCAGTCCTGTCTTTTCTGGCACTAAAAAGAATCTTGAGTAAAATCTGGATCCTATTTGGTCTGGTGGGACTTTTTGGATGACTCTTTATAGAAACAGCTTTTGGATTTCTACTGCTGCTAGATACCTCTGACTGGGTGGAACACTGGGGATTTACTTTTGAAGTCTTGGAAAGAGATTGAAAGGAATATGGTAACCTCTGGTGATAATTTTCTGCACCCACGTATCTGAAGTTATCTTAAGCCAGGCCGATTGGTGCAGTGAAAATTTCCCCCCGACTGCTTCCAGAGGTAAGCAATCAGGTCTCCTTTCAGGAGCCCTGGTAGGGTTGTCCAGAGAAAGAATCTCTGGAGCCCTGATTACACAGACCCCCTCTACCATGGGGAGGACATCTTCCAGAAAAGCCCCCCCCCCTGCACCAGGGGAGTACTCACCATGTGTGACACGAAACGGCCCTTGGGATTTTTTGAACCACATTCTCCCACTCCTCTGATTCCTAGAACAGGATCACTGAGGAGTGAAAAAAAGAAATGCCCACAGCAGAAAGGGTCTTTCTGTCCTTCTCACACCTGGCTAGCATGTCTCTAACTTTTGCAACCGGAGTGTTGATGAAGGAAGATTTGAAGGGTTCCTCAAAGTCACACAAGTACATTCATGCATGTTGCTTTATGGCAACACCTGTACCCGATGACCAAGATGTCCCTTTGGCTGCATGGGCGATAAGCTGCATGGACAAGTTTGAACCGGGAAAGACAACCTCAGAACCAGAGTCACAAACCGCTCTGATAAGCCACCCTCCAGAACAGCAGCCGGGGAAGGGCTTGAAACCGCCAAGGTCCTGACAGCCAAAGGCAGTGCTGCAGAAACAACAGAACAGTACCAAGGGTCTCAGAACTGACAGCCAGGCCACGTTCCCATGTGTACAACAGATCAGAAGGAGCTGAAGACAACAGAGATGATCCCAGTGCCGAGATGAGGTGCACCATTGGCACCGATGTAGCTGGTACCGAGAACATGAATGTGGAGGGCTTCAAACCTTGAATGGAGATTGAAGGAGGATAAACTGGTGGAGTCTTTGGAGAATAAGCCTCAGCTCCAGGAGGGAGAGAGATATGCATAGGTGCAGGAAGACCCCTGGGTGCCAAAAGCTCATCTACCAATCTAACTATGTCTAATTCAGATAGACTCCTGGAAGAATGGATTAACATTCCTGAAGGTGACTCAGGCCTATCCACAAAGGGGCTGGGGAGTTCAGCCAAGAATGGGTCCACCGAAGGGGAATATCTAGTCCTGAGAAATACAGCTTGTTCGACTTTCGACACCAATGGTTGGTGTGCAGAAGGGGAAGTTGGTACTGAATGAGAACAGAGTGATGCTTGTACAGAAACTACTGTCGGTGTTGAAGAGGTCATAGGTGCTGCTGGAATGGTAGGTGCCGAGTTAGTCTGCATTGGTTCCATAATCATCTGTACAGATATAGTTGATGCCGAAGGTGTTAGTTCTGTCAATTTAGGTATTTTGGCCTTCAGTTCCGAGGAGGCAGATGGAACCTGCGATTTGTGGAGCTTTGTCTCATGCGCCAATGGCGAGGTTGGCACAGAATGGTTTTTCTTTTTGTGTCTGCCTTCGAGGATTTAGAAGACTCAGCCTTAGAGAGAGCTTCACTAAAGGAACATTTCAATAAGCCCTTCAGGATGAGCTTGTTTCATCTCTCCACTTAACTATGGGCACTAAAGCCCTAACAAATTTTACATGTAGTCTCTAAATGTGGTGCACCCATAGTACATGCAAGAATGATGCCCATTTGAATTGGGCATCTTTCTGCCACAATCCTGGCATTGTTTGAAGCCGGGTGTCCCTTTTTGTTTCTCTGCCATATTAATTTTACACACACACAAATACACACACACATACATGCAGAAGAATAAGGAAAATATGAAAAAGACTTTTTTTTTAAAAGTCTACCACCAATGGTATACCAGAAATACCCAAGGGTAAATAGAGAGAGAGAGAGAGGAAGACAATACCAGTGATGGTTTCCAAAGTTTACCAACGATAAAAAGGAAGGGAAGGCCTGTTACCAACAATGGTAAACTAGGATTACCTTATGGTAAGGGGGTGGATAAAATACAGTAAAAGGCAGTCAAACACTCAAAAATAACAGCTAAACTATCAGAGAGAAACTATAAATAACTTTTAGTAAAAAAAAAACGCTAGAAAAAGCACTAACAAAGATCTAAATAAAGCACTTAGCTTAGAGTATCGGCTGAAGCTTCCAATTTTCAGAAAGGCAAATGAGATGTGAGGTAATGGAAGAGGGGTATTGTGGGTAGAGCCTTAGTTCGAGAGTTTTTGGCTGACATGAGCTATGTACAACGGCTGAGTCAGTCAAGAATGAATGAAGATTGACAACATCAGATATGCATGCTAGCCTGTGTCTTAAGTGATGATTCAATAAAAGTGTTAAAAAAAGAAATTCCCTGAATCATTTTCCTCTTTTTCATAAAATTGTTTTTGAACTTGGGTAGCAGAAGAATCCGCCAATTGTCTAATGTAGAATCTAAAATTCCAAACTTTACCTCATAAGCAAACTTTTGGTTATATACCCAGGCATACCTTCTCAACATTGTAGCAGTAGCAGTGGCCCTACCTCAGTATCTGCACAATTACACACAATCTTCAAAGTATGCTGGAATATTTGGGACAAGAATTAAACAATTTGATTCAGAAAAAAGCCATCTTCTTTAGGAAGTGAAGTAGCGAAGTCCCTCAGACTGATCAAATAATAAGGTTAAGAACTTCCACAAGTAAGCCTAGTAAGTAAGAATTCAGAAAGCTAAAGTGGAAGAGGAAAACATTACCTAGGTAGGTCCAACATGTTGCCTTTCTTGTCACCAGAAGGATTAATGCTCATTGCTCAGGATTAATCTGTTGCCAGGAAGCTCTGTAGAGAATCTAAAGTGAGAGGGGAAAAAATGTACATGTTTGAGGGACTTTATGCATTTTATCTGCATCTTTAGAGACTGACAGCTGAGTTTCAGGATGATTACAGTCAGCATTCAATTCATCGTCATGGACTGATAGTATAGGAGGGATGAGTGGGGAAGAAGGAATGCTCATTTGTAACATACCACAGTATGGTCTGATTAAAAGAAAATTCCTCCCCAAGAGGGTAAGAGTTAATATTTTCCTCACAGTCAGAGAGTTGGACTTTCGAATCTGTAGAGGAAGTAGCCCAACCTCTGTAATCATCAGAATCATCAGACCCTGTTTTCTCAGGAATTTCTTTACAGTGGATGCTTACCTGCAATGGCTTCTGGACACCAAGATTCATAGCCTGTAATATATGCGGTAAGAAAATCATCTTTCATGACTGTAATAAGATCTTCTTTTAAACAAATTTACTATTTTACATTTTCTTTACAGGAGTCCTTGTGAAAAAAGATTGAATGAAAGAAGGGACATCTAACTGGTCTAATGGTCTCTTGCCTCAGGTATTCTATGAAGAATACCCCAGAGTGTCTCCCATATCCAAATAAGACATTGGAACAGCTGAAGAGGACATAGCTGATCTCCGGGTCATGGTGGCTGGAAGGACTACACCAGAGGAAGCCAGAGAAGTAAATGAGTTGTCTCAGGAACAAACAATGGGCACAACAGGTTCCCCTTACCAGCTGAGGTGTAGACTATGGCAATGGCAAGGACTCCTTGGTGAGTACTTGTTTTCTTTTTAGATACAGTAGGAGAAGAACAAGTAGGAGCTGACTTAAGTATCCATGTTGTAGCCGAAGAGATGCCAAAAGCGGTAAGAGTTTCTGTAATGAGTTGGTCAGAAGGTAAATTGTGTCACCACATGTCTACAAGCAGCACAGTTAGCCTCACACTTCTTATCTCAGCCTCTTCACAAGGTAAAAGCACAAACAGCACATACATTTCCTGTCAGCACTCACTTCAAAGACCTAAACACACTGACAGAAAAAAAGGGGGAAGATAGGTTGTCACAAAGTGAACAAAAGCAGTGCAGTACCAAAACTTCTTTCCAAATCCCAAAGTAAAACTTTTAGTCACACAATGTAACATTTATACAAGCAGTACATATTTTTCACAAATGTAGCCCCAGTTATTAAAAAAATATGATAAGGGCTAAAAAGAACAGTTCCTGACTAATAAAAATATCTGGTTTCATAAAGGAGGAAAGTGCTTTTAGTCACCAAAATGCATTAAAACAGTATTTTCTTAAAACAGCAACAATTTTTGTGTGGAGGGGGTTCCCCAACGAGACTCATCTGTCAGAAACAAAGATCTTAGCTGAATGCTGCTTGTGTGAATCCTCTGGACTGTTTCTCCTCAAGCTGGCATGAAAGTACTGAAGAAATCTTTACTCTAACTGCTGATTTCCTTCCTTGGGGATAGCCAATCAACAGTCAGAATGAAGGTGTTGAGGGGAGCCAGAAGGTTGTGAACCTGTTAGCCTGTTGTCTCCTGGGCAGGGAAACAACCTATATACCCTATAGGCTACTACAGCAGTGGGAATGATGAACAAGACATATTCAGCAGAATATTACGGATCAAAGAAAACATGGGGGGAATTCAGAATACTGATTTTGAGAAGGGCTTCAATAGTAATAGAAGAGGAGAAAAAAGACCACAATGACAGATTTTTGCCAATAAAGGAGTGCCAGCAGAGAAGCAAAAATATACATACATATACTGATATTTCACCTAAAACTACTATCAAGGAAAGTTAAGAGAATTTTGGGAGAGATAATTAGTCTTCAGCAGGGAATATTATGTACTGATGAAGATTGGAGCATGATCTTCAAAAGTAAGGATGCATCTAAGGCACTGAGAGGGGAAAATATAACAAAAGATGGTAGAAATACATGAGAATATTTGGAAATGGAAGATGTGAACATATTAGCAGGAACCCAGACAGACTTTACATATTATTCCCCAAGGTACAAATAACAAAGTTAAGACTAGGTAAAAATTATATTTCACAGGAACATGGTACTTAACTAAAAGCTTTGAAACACATGGAATAATTATTTCAGAACATGCAGCACCGAAGACTAAGATACACCTGTAGGGTAATCAAATAAAAATGAGACACTGGCATGTTCCTACTTATTTCTTAAAAAGAGAAGAATTTAAGAAAGGAGTAGCAGAAATGATTCAAGAGTTATTAGAGAAGATGCAAATATCTTCAGAAGGGATTGGATAGCGAATAGGATAAAATGAAAATGGAATTTAAAAATATGGTAGAAATAAGAGAAAAAGACATATGGGAAAGAAGTAGAAGGAATTACTAGAGGGGTTATCAAAGGTTAAAGTATTGCAGAAGGAGAACAACAGCGGTCAGCTAAAGGGAAAACAAGGGAGTGTTTTGATAATATGTATGAGTTTAGAAAGGTTGCTGTTAAGCAAGTATTCTTTGATAACAATTCCAGAGCACAAAAAGTACAGCTGTGTAACTCCAACTTACTTGTAACATTAGATGTTTGAATTTCATAGTGTCTCAGTAGTATATATGGGTTCTGTGTCTACCCAAATCTGACATTATCAGCTTTCCAGAGCTCAGAATCCTCTCAGACTCCCTGTGATAGGGCACTGGCTAAGTGGAAGCCTAATCCCTGTCACAGGAAGTAAATTATTCAGTGCTGAGAAAGACAAACTATGATAGATCAGAAGTAAGAATTGCCTGCGGAAGTAAGAATTGCCTGCAACCAACCAATCTGCAGCCATAAAACACCAACACAAATAACCAAAGCCAACCAACAACACAACAAAATTGGATACCATCAAACTATATGTAAAATTAGAAGAATGGTGGATGGGTGCTGCCATTAAGATAGTGTGAAATTTGAACATGTACTTTTATGGTAAATGGGGCTTACCACTTCTACTAAGTTCATCATTCACACTGCCTCAGTGGTGTATGGGTAGATTCCCGACATTTAACCTACCTGAGAGGAGGAAGGTTAGGGATCCAGAAGCCCACAGAGAATGGCCCCCACAAACCCCACTATGGAACTTGAAAACATATCCAGTTTGTAGTGCTTTCTAAAGGCATGAACAGAGGACAAAGTTGCTGTCTCTAGAATGTTTCTAGGATCCACTCCTTTCCAATATGCCACCAAAGAGGATAAGGCTCTGGTGGAATGTGCCTTAACATTGGCTGGAATAGATTTACCATGGTAGGAGTTAATAAAAACCAATGGCAGAGGGCAACCATTTGCTTAGAGAGAGGCTGATCCTTTTTAGCCCCAGCATAGGAAATAAACAGCTTTTCAGCTTTCCTGAAAGGATTACTTCTGTCAAGGTAGTATATGAGCTGCCTGAGTATATCGAAGGTATGCAGAATCGTATCTCTAGTTTTTAGGTCCCAGAAGAAAACAGGAAGATTGACTACTTGATTCAGGGTAAATTCATAGACAACTTTTTGCATGAAATAAGGATTATTGTGTAGAACAACCCTGTAATTGTGGAAAACCAGGCAAGGTTGGCCCACCATGACAGCTTGCAGCTCAGAGACTTGTCTTGCAGATATCAGAGCAATAAGCAAACCAGTTTTCCAAGGGATACACCTCAAAACAGCCTGAAGGTAAGTTCAAAAGTGATAAGATCAAACTTTCAAGAACAAAGTGGAGATCCCACGAAAGAGGAATTTGTTTTCAAAAGGAATCTCAAGTGCAATACTCCTTTCATAAACTGTCTGATCACCAAAAGAGATGAAAGAAGGGGATCCATGCACAGACAAGCTGTGGTGGCCACAAGATGCACCTTGATAGATGCATAAAAAGAATTCATGTCTTACCATAATGTTTCATCTGTGTTGTTGATCTTCATCTGTTCTTCACTTGTAGGTTTCAGTTGCGATCCTCGGAACCAATCCAGCCATCATAAAGCTCGAATCAGCCAAAAAAATCTCTCGAGCTGCTAGTCTACCCACAATGCCCCTCTCCACATTACCTCAGATCGAGTTTGCTATTATGCAAGAAAAATGGGTTCTATAATATAAGAAAGAAACCTTGTCCAAGGTATCCCTAACAATAAGAACCCAAGGCAGGATATCGCTCCACCAGAAGTCTAAGGGAGGGAAGCAAGAATAGATGAAGATTGACAACACAGATGGAATGCTATGGTAAGACATAACTTTTTTATCTGATGTTGTCATTCTTCATCTATTCTTGACTTGTAGGACAGAGTTCATAGGTATGTACTTAGCTAATGGCCCTGGAGCCTTTACAAGCCTAGCACAAAAAAAACTGCCCAGGCACTGTGGCACCCGACGTTACTTCACAGTGCCCCTATCCAATAGGGCAACTGGAATGATCCCTGAAGTGAACTTTCTGTTACCGATCTGTTATAGTCATAATTAAATAACATTAACAATTTACCTTATATGCCTTTAGTCAGGAACAACACTTTAGAGGATGTGCAAACAGAAATTTTATTTTTACAGCTCTGGGAGTCAGTCTTTATAGCCCTTGATGAAGAACTTTATATACAAAAAAAAATATTTTTATACATTTTCTTATCAAACTGGTCATGCAATTTCATTACGTTACAATGACTGTGTCCTGTACAAAACTTTAGAAATGTCCTCATCCCTCATGATTTTTGCCTCAGACTTCACAATAACACCTTCCTATACATGATCTACCTGCTTCCAAGGGGTCTTGTTTTTGACCTTGGATGTTTCAAACCTGCCCTAGCAACAACGCACTCTTAGCCTGGAGGAATCAGGCTAACAAATTCCTTTTGTAGTAACTGCAACACGTACTATTCTCTCTTATTACATACTAAAAGAATGCAGTTTAAAAGACAGATATACTGTGGCTTATGAAGCTGTATTTTCCCAGCTCAGCATACAAATTATATTTGCTTTTTAACAATCATATTATAGTATCATTAATAAATTGAAATGAATATACATTTTAATAAGCTGGTCTTGTCCCATAACAGTTTCCTCCCTCTGACACTATTAGTGTCATACCATACATATAATTATATACAAACATATATATATATATATATACATACATATATATATATATATATATATATATATATATATATATATACACACACACACACACACACACACATATATATATATATATATATATATATATATATATATATATATAATTTATTTAACTTGATAAAATATGCCTCAGCATCATAGTAGCCATTATCATTTTTGTCAAAATAGAACTGTTATTGATTTGTGTACACAGTGGCATTTTATGTGCAGGTGAGGTTAGACATTTTGTAATCACAGCCTTTAGAATAGAAAATGCCAAAATGATTACAAATATAATAAAAAGTACAATGACAATACCCTGGATTATGCTAGTCTCCAGGTTACCAAAAATACTACCCAACCATCCCAAAAGTGCCCAATTTTTGGATGTGCTGTTCAACTCTTTGGCCCTTTGTTCCATGAAGTTTGCCAGTTTTTCCTGTTCATCATGATGGTCACTAATATATGAACAGCAACGGCTCCCTATGAGGGCACATGTCCCCACTTTTGCAGCAAGCATTATATCAAGTGCCATTCGATTCTGTAACACCACAGTTCGCATTTCAGTCATTTCTCGATTTGCATCCTGATGTGATGTGAAGTTTCGTTGGCCACCTCCTGTTGAATTTGGGCAAGTATGGTCATTTGTGTGAATGGGTGTGCCTTCTTTGAAGGTTGGACGTTGGGCTGGCACCTCGGCACCGTAAAAATCCACTGCAATCATTAGCAGACCGGAGTTCCGCTGTGGCGACCCCTAACCGGGAAAAGCCAAAAGACATTAGTTTATGGTGATTTCAAGCATTGACCTTTGCACTCCATATCCTGGATTAAAAACTAAAAATACTTGCTCTGTCCAGTGGATTTCTCACTTATTTTTCAGTCTACCTGCTGGTGGGTGTTCAAAATTTTGAATAGCAGGAGTAATATACCTACAAAGCAACATCCAGACCAGTTTGTAGGCAACCAGGGGTAGGCACGATCACCGCAGATGTAGTAACGGTCACTTATCATGCCCATGCCATGCCCCCAGTCATAGCTTTTTAAGTGCAGAGAGTCTAACGCACTTTCATGCTTGGTGTCATTACATTTGCTTTTTCCAATTGGTACAGTTCCATTTTTGGTATAATGTGTCTCCATGATGTGTGGTTGCAAGTTACATTACACCAGGTTAAGCTGATGTCATTAAGGTCCTTTTCAAATAACACCTGTGATGCAGGGATGAGAATCACAGGAATCCCTGCCTTGGAATGATGAGATATATGAGAACATATCCAGCAGTTTGTTTTGTTTAGATTTTTGGCATATTGTCGAAGGAACAGCAAGAAACTGTTTTCTGTCGACCAGTTTATAGAAGGGAACAGCAGCAGAAACAAAGCAAAAGTACCTGTTGTCACTGTATTTATCATGGACTGCTACTGAAGTTGACCTTCTTACTGGGCAGATGATTTATCTGTCATACTTTGATCTCTCTCTGTTGGCTGTAATGATTCATCTGGGGTTCCCACACAACAGGTCTTCTTGCAATGAGATGAATGGATCCACGTTGGTAGTCCTACACAGCGAACTGCAGTCAAAATGGTGAGCAAGACCTGAAAAGGTCCCTTCCACCTCGGGGTCAGGCAGTTTTTCCTCTGAAAAATTTTTTACATACACCCAATCACCTGGTGTAATTGATGACAAGGTTGGTCAGGAGGCTTTGGTAATGCTGCTCTTACTGTTCGATGATATTGCTGCAAGACATTAAGGAGTTTTTTACAATAAGAAATCATAGCATTATCTGATACAGTTAAATCAGCATTTCCCACTGGAGGGGTAGCTAGCAGGGTCATGGGTCTCCCCATTAATATCCGATATGGACTCAATTTTCTGGTGGCATTCAGTGAGGCCGTCAAACTCATTAATGCTAAGGGAAGGGTTTTGGGTCACTTTATATCAATTTTAGCACAAATCTTTGAAATTTTATTTTTAGGGGTCCTGTTTACCCTTTCCACTAATCCACATGACTGGGGATGGTTGGGCCAGTGAAGACTCAACTTAGTATTAAAAGATTTACATAACTTTTTAAACAGATTATTATTAAAATAAGTTCCCTGGTCACTGTTAACAATGCTGGGTATACTGAATCTCGGTATATAAATTTTTTTTAATAACTGTGACTGCATTAGTTTTGCGACATGGGTAAGCTTCCACCCATGCTGAGAATATACACACTATCATCAAAATAAATTGTAAATTGCTAGTCTTAGGCATCTGGATGAAATCCAGCTGTATATTAAAAAAAGGTCCCCAGGGTGGAGGTAAACATGCAGATTTGCTGTTGGCATGTCTGCTTATGTACATACCGAAGTATCAAAGAGGAGACATAAGGGGCATATCAACCTTTGGTAATTTGATTAAATAAAGCTGTCTTATCTGTGAAGCATACCAACCTTTGGTAATTTGATTAAATAAAACTGTCTTATCTGTGACGCCGCGGTGGTACAGCGTTGTTGCCTCACAGCAAGAGGTTCTCTTGTTTGATCCATGGCTGGAGTGCCTTCTGTGTGGATTCTGCATGTCCTCCCCGCGGTCGAGTGGCCTCCAAAAGACATGCGTGAGTGGGTGTGCCTTCGCTGAAGGTTGGGTGTCGGGCTGGCAACTCGGCACCATAAAAAAATCTACTGCCAATCATTAGCGGAGAGTTCCGTTGTAGCGACCCCTAACCGGGAAAAGCTGAAAAGACAAACAACAACAAAGCTGTCTTATCTGTATGGGACTGTAGATGATATGCCCTTACAATGTAAGGTAGCAAAGAGGCAGGCGCCACCAGTCGGCTGTCCGGATGTCGCCATATGCCATCAGAGGATTTTTTATATCCATCATGAGCCACCTCAGAACTTTTCCCTGTGATGCTTCAGTTTGAAAGGCTTACCGCTTTGCAAAATCAAACACATCATTACTGTTGCAGTTTGTTACTGTTAACATACAAAGATGTTTACAACAATTTACTACTATTTGTTTAGCACCTTGTTTTACCAAATTATAACCTTTGGTAACAACATTCTGTCCCTTTTGATGTGCACAACATTTGATTACAGACAGCGTTTTAGGTAACAAAAGTGCATCTAGCAATGATTTTATAAACCCTGAATTTTTCATTTGATTTCCTGAAGGGGTCAAAAACCCTTTCTCTCTCCAAAGTTGCCCCAAATCATGTACCACCCTGAAAGCATAATGGCTGTCTGCAAAAATATTGGCCACCTTGTCTTTGGCAAACTCACATGCTTTTTGCAAAGCCACTAGCTCAGCTATTTGAGCAGAGTGAACACCCTCCAATCTTTGTTGCAACAATATCATATCCTTGGTGCTGACTTATATTCCCGAGATCAACTTTCCTGTTTGATCTCTTCCACAGGAGCCATCCACAAACAGATGCATGTCAGCATTGAGTATAGGAGTGTCCTTTAAGTCTCCCCTAGGAGAAAGCAAATAGTTAGTTACACACACACAATCCTGCTCTTTGCCATCCTCAGCAGTAGGCAACAGAGATGCAGGATTTAGAACAGGATAGCGGATCAGAGAAATAGATGGATCAAAAATAAGTGTAAGTTCATATCTGGTTAGACGTGCAGTCGAGAGTGGTTGAGTTTTCATTTTAAGCAAAAGAGATGATACAGAATGAGAGACAGCTACTGTGAGATCATGAACAAGCACCAAAGACTGTGCCAGATTAATGAGAATGGCAGCAGTGGCAACTGCCCTTAAACAAGGTGGAAAACCTTTTGCAACAGAATCAAGTGCTGTGCTGTAATATGCTAATGGACGATAGCTGTCCCCATGTTTTTGTGCAAGTACTCCTTGAGCAAATTAATTTCTTTCATGACAAAATAAAATAAAAGGTTTATTATAATCTGGTAACCCCAAAGCTGGGGCAGTCGCTAACGCTTGCTTCAATTTCTGAAATGAATTTTCCTCTTCACTGTTCCAAAGGAGAGGCTCTGGTGTATCCTGCTTTAAAAGATTTGTCAAAGGTTTGGCAATTTCTGCATAGTTAGGGAACCACTGTCTACAGTATCCGGTCATACCAAGGAAAGACCTAACGTGTCTCTGAGTAGTCGGACGTGGGGCCTTAGATATTGCATCAATACGAGATGGTAACACTTGCCTGCTACCCAGGGATATTAAATGACCAAGATAACGTACCTGAGATGACCACAGTTGTAGTTTTTGTCTAGACACTTTGTGTCCCTTTTCTGCAAGGATAGTCAGAAGATGCAAGGTATCCTGCTGACATTGCTGAAAGGAGTTTGATGCTATTAGTAAATCATCTACATATTGTACTAACAGAGACCCACCCGAAATGTCACATTCTCCAAATCTTATTTTTAGAATTTGAGAAAATAATGAAGGAGATTTAGTATATCCTTGTGGCAACCGTGTTCATGTTATTGCTGTCACTGATAAGTGAAACCAAACAAACTTACTGTCAGGGTGAATAGGTATAGAAAAGAATGTTGAACATAAATCTATCACAGAAAAGTAACTAGCTGTAGGTGGCATGCAACTCAGTATTGTTGCTGGATTTGGAACAACAGGAAAAGTACTGCACTATTTACAGCTCTTAAGTCTTGTACAAATTTATGAGTATTTGTTTTTGGCTTTTTCACTGGAAAAATAGGAGTATTACAAGGTATTTTAGCTGGTATTATTATTCCTTGCTGTATTAGAGACTGAATTACAGGTTTGATTCCCTGCTCTGCTTCCAGCTTTAGTGGATATTGTGGAACTCTGGGGAGAGGTTCTGATGGATTTAATTTTATTTTTACTGGTTCTGCTGATTTAATTTTATTTTTACTGGTTCTGCTGATTTTAGTATACCTACTTCATTTGCATGCTTAGCCCACAAGTTGGCAAGTACTGCTGTAGTAACTCTCCATCTGTCTGTATGCTTCCAGCAGGCTGTTTCTCAGCTTTTGCTAAAACTGCCAAAACTTCTCTGATTCTACTGAAACATTTAGATACACCCCTTCTGGGGTAAAGTAAATAGTACAACCCAGCTTGCATAACAAATCTCTTTCTAGTAGGTTTACTGGTACAGTAGTACTCAAAAGAAAAGAATGCTTTTCTTTAATCAGACCTAAAGAAATGGGGATGGGTTTTGAAACAGGATACGTAACCATAGTACTTGTTACTCCAACTGCCTTTACTTTATGCTCTGATACTGGTATCTGACTGTCTGAAGTAACTTTTAGCACTGACCTAGTAGCTCCAGTGCCCATCAGAAATGGGTTTTTCTTTGAATTTATTTTTATCTTAACGTAGGGGCCATTTTGATCTATTGGCAGTAGAGGGTTAAGATTCACTTCTGTATTATTTTTGTGACCTAGTCAGTATGGAGCTTTTTGACTCCTTCCAACCTGAGGAGGTGGTGGAGGAAAAACTGCATTATTATAATTTGGTTGCCACTCAGTCCAAGTGTCTTGGACTCTCTGCATTTGCCCTGTGTGGGCACTCCCCTCTCTCCAATGTTCTGCTTTTTCATAATTAAAGCAAGATATATTAGATGAAGCTGGAGGGGCACTGCCAGCTTGTTGTTGCCAACCAGCTGCATCTTGTTCCCTTTGACCAGCACTTTTGCTAAATCCTCTAGAAATTTCTCTACCCCTTCCCCTGCTTTTACCTCGACCCCTTGGGTTTTCCAGCTGCCTGATTTATAAAGTAAACAGCTTATCCTCAGTATCCTTCCTTTGTTTTTCCTGATACTCTGTACAGTGATTTGCAGCACTTAATAAAGACGCTAAGTCCTTTCCTTCCCAGTCTATGAGCACTTGCTTTATTTGATTTTGTACAGGGGCTTGCAGACCCTGTGCAAAAGCTGCTGTAATAGCTGGCTTAGCTTGCTCTTGTGGGTCTGGTATTCCTGAATGTCTAGTAAATACTGTTTCAAGGCAACTCAGATAGTCTGCAGGGGCTTCCCCTTTATTTTGTTTACATCTGTCTTTTAAACCAATCAGTCCTAACTTAACACACGTCCATAATCTTGTTTAACAATGCTGTTCATTTATCTGTTAACGCATTCCCTATGAGAGTGAAATCTGTTATTTCAGCCTTTTCCAGTAACTGCTTTTTTATTTTATCTGAAGTAACTATCCTCAGCAGTTGATTTAAATATATCAAAGTAGGATTGTAACATTTTATTATAGTTTTTAATTCTTCTTTGAATTTTATTAGATCTTTTCTAATATTTGGAAAATTATTAAACATAGTATGCAAATCAACAGGGGTCCAAGGACGATGAACAATTTCCCTATTGTTAGCCCCTAAAATTTCCCTGAGAGGTGCCAATAGATCCCCCTCTAGAAGTTGTAATCTCTTGTTGTGTCCTGTAATGTGAGCGTGTATGGTGAGATACAAGAGTGTCAAATACTAATGCCCCTGCTGGGGAAGTAGAAGCTATCTGAGAAGGATAGGAAGAAGAACCCCCCTTGACTACAGATGCCTGTTCAGAAGATGAAGATTGAACAGAGGAACCAGTCTGAGATGTACCAGTATCACGTAAACTGAGTGTCTAATGGACAGTAGACCGAAAGGTAGGGGTCTGAGAAACAACAGAGTCTTGTACAGGAGGTACCCGTACTGGTGCATATGAGGGTGGGGGTGCAGTAGCTACTGGAGTATTATTATCCTCTTCAAAAGTGTTTGCTTTTTGGCCATCCTCTGTTTGTTCCAAACTTGCTAAGGCAGGATAAAGGGATCCTTTTTACTGGTCTGTACTGCCTTTTTAACCTCTTTTACTTGTTGCAACAATTTTTAGTAACATTCTGCAACCCTTTTAATGCTGACTTCTTTTCTAAGTGCTCCACTGTACCAAGAATAAAATGCTGTCATTTGTTCCACTCTTAGTTTGCTTTTCTTTTCTTTCAAAATACTTTTTAATGTCAGTAGTTTAGTCTTATAAGTTCCATTTAATGGAAATACCCCACCAGCACAATTCTTAGTAAGCTGAAATCAGTCATGCAAATATTTACAACTTTCCTTTCCATAGTTAAAATATATAAAATATGCATGTGTTCCCTTTTTAGGGATTTGATCTTGCTTGCTTATCTTTGCTCCCATTTTTCTTATTTTATAAATCAGTAATAATAAAAATGTTAGGCTTACCTTACAACTCCTGGATCCTAGCAGTTCCAAAGACAGAAAATAACTGTAGTAATCCACACACCATACAGGGAGGGAAAGGTAGGAAGTCTGTCGGAGTGCAGCAACAGAGAGGTTTCGATCAGCCTTTTCCCACAGCACCCCCTTGCTTTTGCCCCTGCACAAGCTTAAAAGTTACAGCTCCAGCATTGCGGTTGGGATAATGGGGCGGATAGGTACTGTGTCCAGAACTGACCACTCTTTTGGACCCTCTGAGGGTACTTTCACACAATCATACTCTTAAGTCCCAGCGTGCTTTGGGCTCATGAATTTATTTTAACAACGCATACCTCTATGTCATATCATGCGGTAGGCTCATAAATTTGTTTTAACAGTACATAGTCTACTTCCCAGTCATGCTTTGGGCTCATGAACTTGTTGCATAGTCTACGTCCCAATCACGTGGTGGGCTCATGAACTTATTTTAACTTTACAGTCTACATCCCAATCATGTGGTGGGCTCATGAACTTGTTTTAATTTTATTTTCAACTTTTAACTTTTTCTTTCCTTTTTTTTATACATTGACAGAAATAAAAACATCTCTCATACTTTTCACCTCTTAATTCTGAGGGTACCGCCCTCAACACAAGGCATATCCTTATGTTAATTTGTTCTTTACTGTATGTGCACATACATTTACTATACTCATTTACTATGGGGTCCTCTCACTATTATTTGTATACCTTACAACCACTCAGCCAAACAAAAACACAGTCATGCACTTATACTACAAACAAAGTCATGCATTTACATTTGCTAAAATTGTCTAAAAAAAAAAAGAAGAAAAAACACAAACCAACCCTTTTCCCCTTACAAAACAATTTCCCTGCTAAGGCTAGTATGTTCGCACACCCTGAATAGCTGCACATCTGAGTCTGACTATTGCATACAAAGCAGTGTGGAATTCAAAGAAAATCTGTGATGGGCCCTATTCCAGAACTGCCCTGCAGTAATACCAAAGTTCAGATCCAGAGAACGGCACCAAATTGTTATAGTCATAAATAAATAACATTAAGAATTTTACCTATATGCCTTTAGTCAGGAACACTTTAGGATGTGCAAACAGAAATTTTATTTTTTACAGTGCTGGAAGTCAGTCTTTATAGCCCTTGATGAAGCATTCTCACTTTACATACAAAAAATGTATTTTTATACATTTTCTTATCAAACTGGTCATGCAATTTCATTACATTACAATGACTGTGTCCTATAGAAAACTTTGCAAATGTCCCCATTCCTCATGATTATTGCCTCAGACATCACGTGAACACCTTCCTATACATGACCCAACTCCTTCCAAGGGGTCTTGTTTTTGACCTTGGATGTTTCAAACCTGCAATAGCAACAACGTACTCTTAGCCTAAAAGAGTCAGGCTAACAAATTCCTTTTGTACTAACTGCAACACGTACTATTCTCTCTTATTAAATACTAAAAGAATGTAGTTTAAAAGACAGCAATACTGTGGCTTATAAAGTTGTATTTTTCCCACCCCTGCATACAAATTATATTTGCTTTTTAACAATCATATTATAGCATCATTAATAAAATAAAATTAATATACATTTTAATAAGCTGGTCTTGTCCCATAACATATCCACTCTTCAAGATTTCTCTTGAAGAGGGTCAGCGAGGTGCTCTGCTTGACATGAATAGGAAGCTTATTCCAGAGTATGGGCAGTCTTTGGAAGATGAGCGTGTCCCTCCAGCATGTTCTGCTAATTGTGGTAATGAGGTTGTGATCTCTGGAGCATGTGGCATGGGGGGATTTCTTTAGGAGTAGCATTTCAAGTAGAGCTGGGTCGGAAGTGGCTTTGTCAGTCAAGCAGAGATCACCTCTAAGCAGACAATAAGAGACTGAAAACAGCTGAAGTTTCTTGAGTCTGTCCATGTAGGGCATGTGTTTAAGGCCTAGGGTCCTTTTTGTGTGGTACTTTTGTGGCCTCTCCAGCTGTTGTAGGTGTCTGGTCAGGTACATGCCAAATGGGGTGCTATATTCGATAACTGGTCTAATGAGGGATGAGCAGAGAGGGATGATGACTTCTTTCTTCCTGGATGTGAAACCTTTGGTTATAAAATGTGCCATGTAGAAGGACTTTCTGACCACAGTGGCAATGTGTTTGTTGAAGGTGAGGTGGCTGTCGACCTGGGTGCCCAGATCTCTTATGGCCCCTTCAGTGTTCAATTGGCTCCCATCAACGTGGTAATTCATGGGAACTGAGTTTTTTTCCAAAGGGGATGAAAATGCATTTTTTGGCATTAAGCTTCAGGCCATGGCTCCAACACCAGTCATTGGTCTTAGAGAGGCCCTTTTGTAGGATGTCTGGATCACTTGGGGAGTTGATAATGACTCCTAGCTTGCAGTCATCAGCGAACTTGGTCAGCCAAAGTCCTTCTGTGTTGGCCTGGACTTCTGAGAAGTAGATGCCAAACAGGAAAGGGTCCAGGACCAAGCCCTGTGGGACTCCACTCGTGACTGGTCGAAAGTCTGACTTGGAATCTGCAACTTTCACTCTGTGGGTCCTGTCTGTAAGGATTGATGCCTAGTTTGGTGAGTTTCTCAATGATACCTGAGCGGGAATGGTATCAAAGGCCTTGGCCAGGTCGAGGTAGGCTGTATGCATTGCCTTACCCTCATCCACAGCCTTGGCGACTGCCTCGATGAAGTCTACCAGGTTCAGCAGGCAGGATCTCCCCTTGACAAAGCCAAACTGTGTGGGGTCAAAAGTTTGGAGATTGTCTATATCTTTGTTAAGTAGGTCCATGATGATGTGCTCCATAACTTTGCATACCAGACTCATTAGGCTAATGAGGCGATAGTTCCTAGGGTCTGTAGTTGCTCCCCCTTTATGGAGTGGGATGACTGTAGCAGTGCACCATTCGTTAGGGACATAGCCTGAGGTAAGGCTGTGATAAAACCGGGCACACAGATGTGGTACCAGTTCGTTTTGTAGCTCATGCAGGATGCAGCCAGGGATATTATCAGGTTCCATGGACACTGTATTCTTGGCTTTGGACAATGCAGCTTTTGCCTGTCCCACAAAAATGGTGGGTAGCAGGCTTTCTTCTGGTATTGTGATAGGGTCCTTGGGGGGGGGGGTAGGGTAAAGTTGGCATTGAATCTGTTGGCCAATATGTTGCCCAGAGTCCCCAGATACCTTAGATCCTGGGTGGCCTCAAGGAAGAATATTCCTTTGAAACACAGAACCAAAAGAGGCTCTCCCCCTGGAGACCATATCTAATTTGTAATGAGTAATAAAGGTATGTGGAATAGCCCACATTACGGCTATGCACATTTCTAATATGGAGGCTTTGGAATTAAAAACATGCAATGTCACCATAGATCTGGTGGAATGTGCCTTGACTGGCAAATGATGCTTCATGTTAAGTTTCTCGTAAATGAAAGAGATGCAATTTCTTAACTAGTTGGATAGTGTCACCTTGGATACTGGTTTGGCCAAAGTTGCACTGGCAAAGGGCACAAATAATTAGTCTGACCATCTAAATTGTTTAGTTATGTCAAGGTAGTAATGTAATTGCCTGTGTACATCCAGAAGGTACAGACAGTACTTGCTTTTATTTGAAAAATTTGGAAAGAATACAGGCAAGTCTATAGATTGGTTGATATTGGTCTCTGATATCACTTTAGGAAGGAAAGTAGAGTTCATTCTGAGTGACACTCTGTCTTTGTGGAAAACTAAGTACGGAGCTTTGGAGCATAAAGCCTGTAATTCGGAGACTCGCCTCACTGAAGTGACAGCTATAAGGAACAATGTCTTACAAGAAAGGAATTTTAACTCACTAGTCACTGTGGGTTCAAATGGAGGTGAAGTAAGTGACTGCAACACAAGAGTTAAATCCCACGGTGGAAAAGGGTCTTTGAAAGGGGGCTTCAAGCAGATTGTACACTTTAAAAAAAACCTTACAAAGTCTGTGAGAAATTAAGGGTTGATCCCTGATACCATTATGGAAATTTGAAATAGCTGCTAGGATAACTTTGATAGTAAAAGCAGAAGCTCCTTTATTAAAGATGACAGTTAGAAACTCCAGAAAACTTTCTACTGGCATTGAAAAGGGCTCTAGAACATTGTCAGAGGCCCAAATAGAAAATCTCTTCCGTTTACTAAGGTAGAGTCTCCTAACGGATGGTTTGTGGGAAGCCAGTAAAATGTGTTGTACAATGGAAGGAATACCATTATGCCTGGCGACTACCGGAACTGGAGAAACCAAGTCATCAGCATAAGAGACTGAAGGTTGGGATACACTAGTCCCTGGGGGGTGGGACAAGAGATCTGGAATTGGGTCCAGAATCCAAAGGCAGTATAGTAGATGAGGCCAGTGGAAGGAAAACCATATCTGTCGAAGCCAGTAGGGAGCAATGAGGATCACTTTGCTTCTCAAATGAGCTACTTTCTTGAGAAAAAGAGGAATCAGAGGGGGGGAGGCATAAAGCAGACGTGGGGGCTAATGGTGGAGAACAGCATCCCTGTGGGACTTCCATTGAGGGGGAATTAGGGCAAAGCAGCTTCTGCACTTGTTGTTCAGGGATGAGGCAAAAAGGTCGCAGCAAGGCTGGCCCCAGTGAAGAAAGAGCTCCTTCGCTACTTTGGGATTCAGAAACCACTCATGAGGCATGAGGTTGCACCTGCTTAGTTTGTCCACAATCACGTTGGAACTCCCTGGGATGTGCTTTGCTATCAGAAAATGGTTGGAAGTTATAGCCCAATGCCACACTCAAAGGGCTTCTCGACACAGTGGGTAGGACTTGGTTCCCCCCCTGCTTGTTGATGTACCAGACTTCTGACATGTTGTCCAACTGTACAGCTATTGTCCCTTGAGGTAAGGCAGAGTAAATTGCTTGCAACGCCAGAAGCACTGCTATTAAATCCAGAACACTGATATGCAAATTGGCCTCAGAGGGGACCAAGTGCCTTGGACTGTCTTCCCAAGATAATGCCTCCCCCACCCCATCTGGTAAGCATCCATAGTCACTATGGCCTTGGGCTGAGGGGGAACAAAGGGGAAGCCTAGAAGAATCTTCTCTGATTGCATCCAACAGGATAGGTCATTCTTGCATCAACTGGATATGAAAACGAAGTGGTTCATGGGGTGAATTAGAATAGCCCACGGGTTTGCAAGTAACCATTGGAGAAGTCTCATGTGAAATCTTGACAAGGGAACCAATGTAATCACCTGCTGCCATGGAAACCAATGCTTGCAGAATCAGATAAGCAGAAATTTGGATGGAGTGAAGGGAGGACCTGAGACTGAATTTTCTGTAGCCTGTGTAGTGGAAGTGATGCTATGCAAGAGACACTGTTGAGATGAGCTCAGATAAATTCCATGTCCTAAGAAGGAGTTAGCTGGGACTTTGCAGGATTGACCATTATGCCTAACAGAAGGGCTAGTTTCAGAATGTGTTCCATAGTTTGAAGAAGTAGATGCCTGGTCGGAGCGGTCAGGAGCCAGTTGTCTAAGTAAGGAAACACCTGGAATCCGAGCAGCCTCAGATGTGCTGTGACTGCTGCCATACATTTGGTGAACACCCTGGGGGCTGTGGTGAGACCAAAGGGTAGTACTCTGAATTGGAAATGACTGGCTGCCTTTCGGAAGTGGAGAAGCTTTCTCAAGCGTTTGTCCACCTTTATGTGGTAATATGCACATCCATTCATCTTTCTCTAAGAAAGGGAGAACTGACTGAACCATGACCATCCAGAATTTTGCTTGATGGACAAACTTGTTCAGAATACTGAGATCCAAAATTGGCCTCCGGTCCCCCATTTTCTTTGGCATTAAAAAGAATCTTGAGTAAAAAACGTATCCTAGTTGGTCTGGTGGGACTTCTTGGATGACTATTTTTTCTAGTAGCTTTTGTATTTCTATTGCTGCTTGAACTCTGACTGGGTGGAACATCGGCGAGTCTTGCTGGGGATCTTAAGTAAAGGGTGAAGAGAATTAGATATCCTCTGGAAATTATCCTTAGCACCCAGGCATCACTGGTTATGTGTCACCAGACATTTGACTGCAAGGAAAATCTTCCTTCGACTGCTTCCAGAGGGAAGCAATTGGGCTCCCCTTCAGGAGCGCTGATAGGGTTGACCACAGAAAGAATCCCTGGAACCCTAAGTCTGTGGACCACCCCTGCCTCTGGGACAGCATCTTCCACTATAACTACCCCCTCTGCTCCAAAGGGAGTCTGCGCCACATGTGCCCTGGAAAGGCTTCTGGGATTTGTTGAACCACATTTTACCACTCTTTTGATTCATGGAATAGAATGGTTGAGGAGTGGAAAAATGTACGCCCTCAGCATTCAAAGTCTTTCCATTCTTTTCATACCTGGATAGAGTTTCCTTTACTTTGGGACCATACAAGTATGACCCGTCAAAGGGGGCATTGACAAAGGAAGACTTGAATGGTTCCACAAACTCACACAGGTGCATCCAAGCATGTCTTCGAATTGCAACCCCTGAAGCTGCTGACCTGGTCGCCCCTTCAGCTGCATCTGCAATGAGCCTCATGGACGAGTTTGAAATAGGCTCCAGGGTAGCTAGTCAGTAGGCCACTTTTTCCTGGTCCACCTCAGCCACAGCTCCTGCCAGGGTATCTGACAGCTCCTTGACCAGATCACTTTGGAGCCTTGTGAAATGTGCCAAAAAGTTCAAGGACCTGACAGAGAAGGTCGATGATGCACAGACCTGTTTCCGAAATCTGTCCATCGCCCTGGACTCATAGTTCAGGGGATGGACAGTAGAACTTTCCTTAGCTAGGTCTTTTTTCATGGCAGCTGCTACCACCATGGCATCTACTACCAAGCCTTTAGCCCAATGTGGATGGTCTTCAAGAGCAGTAAGGATTTTGTCAGGTCTCCAGGGGACTGGTTCCACAGCATCAGGAGCCTTCCAAGCCTGCTGAGCAATTAGTTTAATCAAATCATCAGTGGGTGGGGTCACCCAGGAGGTAGACGGCTGAGCAACAAAGGCCTGCAAGTACACAGATTCCTCCAAAGATGGGTTTTTGGACTTCCAATCACCCCTCTTGTTTCAGGATCTCCAGAATGCTTCCAAAGGAGATCTCTTCTGGGGGTGACCATGAAGAACCCTTCAATTCATTGAAATCTGTGTCCTCTGTGATGGATTCTTCAGGAGAATCAAGGTGTCTTCTCTTACACAATCTCTTCTGAGGGGGCTCTTCAATGGGGACATCTGAGGAGGTCTCAGAAGAGGGAGTGCCTTTAGAAGGCAAGTGTTGCAACCTTGGTGCACACTGTTCAGGAGCAGAGGTTGGTGGCTTAACTGAAAAAGCTGGGGTCACAGAGGAAGACTCCAATACCCACGAGCCACCTAAAACAAAGCAGTGGCTAAAGCCTTTTCCATATCCTGAAAGGCAGGACCCCCTGAGGAGGGATGAGAGCCCAGAACTGAGACAGATAAACTTAGAACCAGGGTTACACTCTGCCCCGAGAGCCCCACCTGACAGACCAGAATGAAGGAAGGGTCCACTGCCGACAGCCAAAAGAGTCATGGTCAGCTCCATGGAGAATCTTGGAGCCGGCTCAAATCCCCCAAGCCCGATGGCGAAGACACATTTCGGGGACCTGACCATGCCAAGGGCATCAAGGGAGCCAGGGCTAGACTTGGTGCCAAACACAGAAGTGTTGTCTGTGCCAAAGCTATTGGTACCTGGGATGCTGAAGTCAAAAGCTGTGAAGCCTGCATCGAGGCTAGAGGAGGAGAATATGTAGGGGTGGACAGAGAAAAACCCACTGCACCAGAAGGGAGAGGGGCTTAAGAAGAGAATGGAAGACCACGGGCTGACAAGATCTGATCCACCAACCTAACAATATATACCTCAAAAAGACTTCTGGTGGAGCACATGGATAAACCAGAAGGCGATTTTGGTCTCTCCACAAATGGACTGGGGAGCTGACCATGGAATCATGGAATGGGTCCAAGGATGGAGAATAGATAGACCTGGGTTCTGTGGATAAAAAGAAGTTATGTACTCACCATAACATTCCATGTTTGTTGTCCAGTATTATGCCTTCAGTCTTGCTGGTTGGGTTCGGAGCCGAAATGCGGGTCCGACTCGGCCATATACTAAAGCTCAAGAGCTTCTCATGGCTCGAGGCTGAGTCCTATCCCATGGTGCTTAGTGGCTGTTCCCCAGATCTCGTTTGAGGGAGAAAGGTTCCTGTGATATATTCAATATCCAAAAAGATAAAATATGAAAACTACTGTCATAAAATTAACAAGAAAGGGCAAGAAGGGACTCAAACCTTATCTGCCAATTTTGAGAAAATTCCTCTAGATACTCCAAGAGGGGGATGGCTGGGAGGGACGCAAGACTGAAGGCAAGATACTGGAAAACAAACATGGAATGTTATGATGAGTACATAACTTCTTTATGTTATGTTATTCCATCTCGCCTTCATTCTTGCTGGTTGGGACAGAGTCCTCAGAACATTTTTCTTGGGTGGCTCAAGGGAATAAACTCTTCAGGACAGTGGAACCAAAGGATGCCCTATTCTGGGAGGCCACATCTACTTTGTAATGAGTAATAAAGATATGAGGGTTAACCCATGTAGCAGCAGCACAAATTGAATCCAATGGAAGTCTGGATTGAAAGGCAATGGAGGTAGATACCACTGTAGTTGAATGCCCTTTGATTTTCCCTGGTGGTTCTTTACTGTGGGAATCATAGACATATGTGATGGTCTCAGTAAGCCATTTGGACAAGGCAAGTTTTGAGATTGCCAAACTTTTTTTTATTTTCTGAACAGGAGACAAACAATTGATCTGACTTTCTGAATTCTTTAGTCCTATGCAAGTAAAAATGCAACTGTCTATGCATATCCAGTTGGTGGAGTTTATACTCTGCCTTGTTGCCATAGTTAGGAAAAAGCACTGGTAATTCTATATTTTGGTTTAAATTTGCTTGAGAACAAACTTTCGGTAAGGAAAGAAGGACTTGTTCTGAGGGAGACCCTCTATCTTTGTGGAAGATCAAATAAGGTGGATGGATATACAAGGCTTGCAACTCTGATACTCTCCTGGCTGAAGTAATTTCTGTCAGGAAGAGTGTTTTCCAAAATAAAAATTTAAATGAACAAGATGATGCTGGTTCGAAAGGGGGACAGGATCAAAGATGATAATACTAGATTGGGGTCCCAAGGAGGAGGAGGTTCTCTGAAGGGTGGTTTTAACAGAAAAGTACCCTTGAGGAAAACTTTGCATAGTCTATGGGACATTACACTAGATCCCGATTCTCCCACATGATAATTAGAAATAGCAGCTAAGTGAACTCAAATAGTGTCTGCCACAGCTCCTTGATTAAGGATTTCTGTCAAAAATTCCAGAATTGCAGGTATAGATGCTGCAAAGGGATCTATATGTTTTTTGTTAGCCCAACAAGAGAATCTTTTCCATTTGCTTGCCTAAAGTTTCCTAGTCGTCTGCTTGTGCAAGGAGACTAGAATGTGATAAACTGCAGGGGATAATTCCAGAAGCCTGGCTAAGATCAGAAGTGGAGAAGCCAAGCTATCAGCTTGAGGGTGTGGAGGGCAGGATGGAGTGTACCTGACTGATGTGTCAGAAGATCCGGCACTGGGTTCAGGATCCATGAGTCCTCCTGAAGGTTGGGCCAAAGAAAAGGGAACCAAATCTGACAAGGCCAGTAAGGCACAATGAGAATTAACCTGTGACTCAACAACTTTGCTTTCTGGATAACCTTTGGAATCAAGGAAAAGTGGGGAAAGGCATAAAGAAGTCCCAGGGGCCAATCGTGAACTGGTGCATCCCTCGGTGACTCTCCCAGAGGGGAGATTAGGGCAAAGTAGTTGCTGTATTTGGTACTGAAGGGAGTGGCAAAAAGGTTGCAGCAAGGCTGGCCCCATCTGCGAAAAATTCGATTTGCAACTTCCTGATTGAGGGACCACTCATGAGGCATGAGAATCGCTCTGCTTAGCCTGTCTGCTATAACATTGGATTTCCCTGGGATATGCACTGCTGTCAGAAAGCGTTGAGAAGATATTGCCCATTGCCAAACTCTCTGGGCCTCTCAACATAGGGGGTAGGATCTGGTTCCCTCCTGTTTGCTGATGTACCATACCACCAACATATTGTCTGTTTGAATTGCAATAGTCCCTATGGGAAGAGAGTTCTGAATTGCTTGCAAGGCCAG
This sequence comes from Protopterus annectens, assembly GCF_019279795.1. Classification (NCBI taxonomy): domain Eukaryota; kingdom Metazoa; phylum Chordata; order Ceratodontiformes; family Protopteridae; genus Protopterus; species Protopterus annectens. The sequence goes on from NC_056739.1 coordinate 12,848,977, forward strand.
AAGCACCCCCCCTCATCTCTAGGACAATGATATGCAAATGGTACTCATAATCTTTCTAAACCCCTTGGACAGTCTGTCCCAGATAATGCCCCCCCCCCTTATCTGAGACGCGTCCGTGGTTACTGTAGCGACAGGTTGGGGGAGTACAAATGGTCTGCCCATTGTTACCTGAGTGGACTGAACCGACCAAAGTAAGTCCTTCCTGCAGGAGTGTGTTATGAGGATCTCGTGAGACATGGGTAATTCCTGTATAGACCATTGAGCGAAGAGTAGCCACTGCAATATTCACATGTGAAGTTGTGCCATGGGAAGTAGTGTTATCATCTCTGCCACAGAGCCTAGGACTTTGAGGACAAATCTTGCCTGTACTCTTTTCTTGTTGAGTAAGATAAGCACTTGACTGTGTGACGTCTGTATCCTTTCTTGAGGTAGCTTTGTCAACATGTCATTTGTATTTAAGTCTGCACCAATGAATATAATATGCTGCGATGGCAACAAGGCAGATATTTCTGCATTTATACTAATGCCTAGTTTTGAGAAGAGATGTATGGTGTAGTCTCTTGCTTTGATTAGTAGCTGCTTGGTGGTGGCAGTTAGGAGCCAGTCGTCTAAGTATGGAAACACCTGGAATCCCTGACATCTCAGATGAGCCGTGGCTACTGCCATGCATTTGGTAAACACCCTGGGGTGGTGGTAAGTCCAAGGGGCAGAGCTCTGAACTGGTAATGACTGGCTCCCAGCCAGAAGCGTAGAAATCTTCTTGCGCGTCTCTCCATCTTTATGTAGTAGTCCTGAAGATCTATCGAGCACATCCAACTGTGTTTTCCCAAAAATGGGACTATACATTGCAGTGTTACCATCCGGAACTTTGACTTTTTCACCTACTTGTTTAGTCTGCTGAGATCCAGTATGGGTCTCTAGTCCCCTGTCTTTTTTGGAACTAAAAAGAACCTTGAGTAAATTCTGGATCCTAGTTGGTCTGTGGGGACTTCTTGAATGATTCTTTTTTCTAGCAACATTTGGATTTCTAGTGTTGCTTGATCCCTTTGACCAGGTAGAATATCTAGGATAAACTTTGGAGGATGAGGTGGACAGTGAAAGGGAATGTTGTATCCCCTGGATATAATGTACTGTACCCATTTGTCTTGAGTCAAACTTAGCCAGGCTTCTGTGTACAGTGATAGTCTCCCCCTGACTGCCTCTAGAGGTGGACAGGCAGGCCTCCTTTCAGGAGCGCTGGAAGGGTCTACCAGAGAAAGTATCTCTGTCACCCTCATTATGCGGACTCTCGCTGCCGCATGGATGGTGTCTTTCATTACTTCACCCTCTGCCCCAGGTGAAGGATCATCACGAGTGTCAGATAAGGCTCCTTTGGACTTACGGAACCAAATCTTTCCACTCTTTTGACCTTTAGGATAAGGTCTGGTAGGGGTGGAAAAACAGACTCCAATGGCAGACAGAGTCTTACGATCTTGTTGGCTCCTGGTGAGAGTTTCTTTAACTTTTGGCTCAAACAATGACAAGCCATCAAAGGGAGTGTCAATAAAGAAAGATTGGAAGGGTTTGGCAAACTCGCAAAGGCGCATCCAGGAATTTCTATGAAGAGCTATTTCTGTGCCTGCTGCCCTGCTCGCTCCACTGGCTGCATAAGATATGAGGCACATGGAGGAGTTAGAGATGTAGGTTAAGGTTGCAAGCTGGGAATTAATCTTATCAGATAAGTTCTGGGCTGTAGCACCTTGCAGGGTATCTCCTAGCTCTTTTAGGAGATCCCTCTGAAGTTGCGTGAAAAGCGACAAATAATTCAGCGACTGCAAGGTAAAGCCCACTGAGGAGAACATATGCTTCCCATATCTGTCCATTGTATGAGAATCCTTGTTCGGTGGATGGACAGATACAGAAGTTTCAGCTAACTCCTTCTTTATGGCCGCTGCCACCACCACTGCATCCAGAGTAACCCCTTTTGTAAAATACTACCTATCTTCCGGGGCATTAATGAATTTATTAGGCCTCCTTGGAATGGGGTCCACTGAGTCCAGAGAGTACCACATCTTTCTTGTCACCAAACCCAGGAGTAGGTCGAAAGGTGGGGAAACCCAAGAGGTGGAGGAGCGAAAGCCAAATGCCTCCAGGTATACTGACTCATCTTCAGGAGGGGAAAGGGACTTCCAGCCACCCATCTGCTTAAGGATCTCCAGGATGTCTGAAAAGGAGACATCCTCAGAGGATGACCATGGGGACCCTTCTGAATCCTCTAAGTCAGTATCAGAAGTGACAGACTCACGGGAGTCTATGTGCTTCCTCTTACACTGTCTCTTCCGAGAAACCTCCTTGGGGGGATGCTCCGGGGAGTTATCAGAAGAGGAGGATCCACCCATTGTGGCTTCCTGGGGCACTGGCTCTCTCCTATGTGGGTGATGTAGGGGTAATGAAGAGGTGGACCCTAGGGAAGAGAGGCTGGAGCCGAAGGTGGAGTAGACTCAGTGGAGAGCACACTCCACATCACCTCGAAGGCACCGCGGTCCTGGGCAAAAAGATACTCAGGCCCGAGAGGCTCAGAGATCTCTGCAGCACTGAGGTGGGTGGCTCCGAGGCTGATGTGGGAGCCGAACTCACCTGAGCCGAGTGGGAGAGCCGGTTCCGACAAGGATCCGACTTTGACTCCCCCCCCCCCCCCGGAGCCGACCAGGGAGTGTCGGCCCCCCAGGTCTCTCCTCGATGGATGAAAGCATCAAGGAAACTGGAGCAGATGTGGGAGCTGAGATATCCATAGTGATTACTGGCTCTGGTGGTTCCAGCATAACGACTTCCATACTACTCTCTGGCTCCAAACTCGTTCGAGTTGGAGGAGGAATAAGCATAGTTGGGGGTACTGTTGTCAGCTCCACAATCAGATGGGCTGGGTTCAAGAGAATTTATGCTAGGGCCTGGGTCCGAAGCAACCTCTTCACTACCCGCTCCACGTCATCATCCGATAGCCTGGAAAATCTAGAGGAATGACTCGAAGATTTGTGGCTACCTGCCACAGACAGTAGTAAAGGAGATAGCGTCACCGAGCGAACAGGCTCCAAGGACAGTGACCAACTCCTTTTTCGGCTCTGCAATGGTTCTGATGAAACAGATGAAACCGAGGGAGAACTATGTTTTTCGAGCCCGACAACTTTGGGAACCAAGGAAGTAGCAAGTTTGGTGCTGCTTGTCAGCTCAGACACTGGAGCTGATGAAGCAGCCTTTTTAGTCATATCTGATTTTGTAGTCTGATTTCCTTCATCCACTTTCAATATGCCCCCTACGATGATCTTATTCCTCCTCTCCTGCAAGACCCTGGTGCTAAAACTATGGCAGATAGAGCAGGAATCTTGGAGATGGAATGGCCCCAGACAGTACACACAACTAGTGTGTCCGTCATTAATGGACATTTTTTGGGTGCAGGAATTGCACTTTTTAAATCCTGACTTGTGTTCCTTAGCTGGTTCTTTAGACATGACTAGTTATAAGGAAAAAAAACACTCTATATCCGTAACAAAAAATTATATCCTTAACACAATAATGGAAACAAAGATAGTAAGACAGGAAGGTATCTATACTTTTATATATGTATATGTATATATATATATATATATATATATATATATATATTATATTTTATATATATATATATATATATATATATATACATACATTTTATATATATATTTTATATATATATATATATATATATATATATATATATATATATATATATATATATATATTTTTTTTTTTTTTTTTCATTTTTATGAGAGGAGGAGGAGAAAAAGTCTCTAAGTTAAACGACTATCTCCTTCTCTGGAGGAGATGCCTCTAACTTAAATGGTGACTCCTAAGAGGGGAAAAGAAGGAAGAGAAGGGACAAGAATCCTCTAAAATGGATTCCTAAGGAGACAACAAGGCCTAAAGAAAAAAACAGCCATAAAGGGAAAATTACGAAGTTTAAGAGAGAAAAAATAGCATACGGCTATTACAATAAAACTAGTAAGTTATAAGAGATAATAATTAGAAGGTAACTGGTATAAAGATAAAAAATATAAAATTTTACAAGCCTGAGCCAGTGAAGACAATCCTGAAGCTTCAAGCGGCAAACGAGATCTAGGGAACAGCTGCTAAGCACCATGGGATAGGACTTAGCCTCGAGCCAGTAGAAGCTCTCGAGCTTTAGTATATGGCAGAGTTGGAGCAGAGTTTTGGCTCTGAACCCAACCAGCAAGATCTGCTTAGTCTGTCTGCCACTATGTTTTGCACTGACAGGGGTATATGAGGCATGAAGCATCAAGAAATTCTGTAAGGCTAGCTCCCAGTCCATCTTTTCTTACCAGCAAAGAGGATATGACCTTCTACCCCTTGGGTTTTCAGGTACCACATGTCTGTGTTGTCATCTGTGACCAATAAAAGGGGACCTGGAAAACATAAGTGGTAAAAAATGTCTAAGGTTTGAATTAGAAGTTATGTACTCACCGTAACGTTCCATCTGAGTAGGTACTTCATTTGTCTGCAACCTGTGGGTCTCGGATCCGGCCTCGGATCCGACCGGCAGCTTTCCAAGCTTCAAGATCCGAGCTCCTAGCTCCTCCCCTCTACCCACAATCCCCTGTCACCACCACACTACCACAGATCGGTTTTGCTGTATCACCTGAAAAAAACCTGTAAAAAACAGGTTCAGATATTCTCAAGAATCATAAAGATCCTAGAAACCCGATACAGGTTAGGGAGATGGCAGGGGGGGATGGTTGCAGACAAATGAAGTACCTACTCAGATGGAACATTATGGTGAGTACATAACTTCTAAATCTGAAGTAGTTACTTCATTTGTTCTGCAACCTGTGGGACAGAGTCCCCAACTACCTAAACAAGAAACCTGGGTGGTCTATGGGAGGATATTCCGAAGCACCGCGGAGCCAAAGGACGCCCTGCTTCTAGATATCATGCCCAGCTTATAATGAGAAATAAACGTATGAGCAGAGGACCAAGTGGCTGCTGAACATATGTCGTCTAACGGCATTCTGGACCAAAAGGCTGCAGAAGTTGTGATGGACCTTGTGGAATGTGCACGGATTTTGAATGGGGTTGTTTTGCCTGATGCCTTATAAGCCTGAGAAATACATTGACAAATCCAATTAGCCAGTGTCACTTTGGATATAGGTTTTCCCATGAATGAGGGAGCAAATGACACAAAAAGTTGATCAGCCTTACGAACATCTTTGGTCCTGTGCAGGTAAAAACGTAACTGTCTATGTACGTCTAGTATATGCAACATATATTCTCCCTTATTTTGAAAATTTTTGAAAAACACTGGCAGATTGATAGTCTGATTGATATTTGCCACAGATGCCACTTTTGGTAAGAAAGACGGGTTAGTCCTGAGAGACACTCTGTCATTGTGGAAAATAAGATAGGGAGGTTTCAAGCACAAAGCTTGGAGCTCTGAAACCCTTTTAGCAGAAGTTATGGCTACCAAGAATGCTGTTTTCCAGGACAGAAATTTAAGGGATACAGAAGCTGCAGGTTCAAACGGAGGTTTCATTAAGGCTTGCAGAATTAGAAGTTATGTACTCACCATAACGTTCCATCTGAGTAGGTGTATTCATTTGTCTGCAACCTGTGGGTTATGGATCCGATATCGGATCCGAACCGGCATAGTTTTCCAGCTATGGATCCAAGCTCTCAGCTCCTCCCCTCACCCATAATGCCCTGCTCTACCCTCATGACCTCAGATCGAGTTTGCCAAAGCAACAATACCCTCAAAAGGGTAACAAGTAATATGCAGGAAACTGAAAGGCCAGGGGATAGGAGGGCGGGATGGTTGCAGACAAATGAATACACCTACTCAGATGGAACGTTATGGTGAGTACATAACTTCTAAATCTGAAGTAGGATATTCATTTGTCTGCAACCTGTGGGACAGAGTCCCCAGCTACCTGAATCTTGGGCGGCCATCATGGAAGGATATTCCGAGCACCGGAGCCAAAGGATGCTCTACCCCTAGATGCAAGATCCAACTTATAGTGAGAAATAAATGTATGAGATGAAGCCCACGTGGCTGCTGCACAAATATCATCTAGAGGAATCCTAGCCTTGAAGGCTGCCGAGGTAGATACTGACCGGGTTGAATGGGCATGAACACCCTCCGGTGGGGGCCTTCCTGACGCTTGATAAGCCAATAAAATGCACTGTGAAATCCAGCGGGACAGAGAAACTTTAGAAATTGGCTTGCCCAAATTGAATTTTGCAAAGGAAATAAACAGCTGGTCGGATTGCCTATGACCAGCTGTCCTGTTGAGATAAAATCTTAGTTGCCTGTGAACATCTAGTGAGTGTAGCCTATATTCACCTTTGTTTTCATACTTAGGGAAGAAAACAGGGAGGTTAATGGATTGATTAATGTTTGCTTCAGAAGCGATTTTAGGAAGGAAGGACGGGTTGGTCCTGAGGGAGACACGGTCCGGATAAAAAACCAAGTAAGGAGGTTTAGCTGATAAAGCTTGAAGTTCAGAAACTCTCTTGGCTGATGTAATGGCTACCAAAAAGGCTGTCTTGTAAGACAAGAATTTGAGATCCACTGTAGCCGCGGGCTCGAAAGGGGGAGCGGTCAAGGCCTGTAGGACCAAAGAAAGGTCCCAAGGAGGAACTGCTTGCTTTATAGGGGGCCTAAGAAGGAAAGTACCCTTAAGAAAAGTTTTGCACAATTTGGCTGACATAAGAGGATTAGACTCTTGACCAATGTGATAGTGAGAAATAGCCGCCAGTTGAACTTTGACTGTGGAACTGCTGGCACCATCATTAAAGAGAGAGGTTAGAAAATCAAGAACTACCGGGAGAGGAACCGTGAAGGGATCTAGGCCTTGCCGCTCCGCCCACACAGAGAAACGTTTCCATTTGCTTCGGTAAACCTTTCTAGTGGATGGTTTATGAGCCGCCACTAAAATAGCCTTTACCGGAGAAGAAATACGGGAGTCCTTATCAAGAGTGGAACTGGAGCAGCCAAGCGGTCAGCTTCAGGTTGTCCAGGTTCGGAGGAGGAATGCAGGAAGGATGGGATATCAGATCCGGAATGGGATCTAGAATCCAAGGAGGATTCACCGAGTGAGACCTTAGGAAGGGGAACCAGATCTGTCGAGGCCAGAATGGAGCAATGAGAATCATTCTGCAACCCACCCGAGAGGCTTTCTGAAGAACTTGCAGCATCAGAGGCAAGGGTGGATAGGCATACAGAAGACCGGGTGGCCAAGCATGCACCAGAGCGTCTCTTGGGGTACCTCCGGGAGGAGGTATTAGAGCGAAAAACTGTCGCACTTGGTGTTTGAGGGAGAAGCAAAAGATCGCATGAAGGGGTTCCCCACCGTGCGAATATGCGTTCGCTACTTGACAATTGAGAGACCACTCGTAAGGGGTCAGAATGGTGCGACTGAGCTTGTCCGCTAGGATGTTGGACCGACCGGAATGTGCGTTGCTATGAGAAAGCGATTGGTGGAGGTTGCCCATTCCCAAACTCTCATGGCCTCTCGACAAAGAGGGTAAGACCTTGTTCCCCTTGCTTGTTGATGTACCAGACAACAGACATATTGTCCGATTGAATCGCAATTGTTCCCAAGGGAAGAAAGTCCTGAAGTGCTAGCAACGCTAAGAGCACTGCTCTCATCTCTAGAACATTGATATGCAGTAAGGTCTCTGAATCGTTCCACGTGCCTTGGACTGTCCGGCCCGCAAAGTGCCCCCCCCACCCGAGGCGGGAGGCGTCCGTGGTCACCGTGGCGAGAGGGGGAGAAGCACAAAATGGGCGACCCTCGTGGAGATCCGGGGAGTGGAGCCACCACAAGAGGGACCGCCTGCAAGCCTTGCTGATCGCTATGGGATGATGCATGGGGAGAGCAAGGTATGACCACTGTACTAAGAGCGTCCACTGTAGAACGCGCATATTGAGCCTGGCAAGAGGAAGAAGTGCTATCGACGAAGCCATGGACCCTAGAGCCCTCAGGACCAACTCCGCTGGAACAGAACATGAATGGAGAATGGCCCGCACCTGGAGCTGCAGATTTAGAACTCTGTCCGCAGTGAGGAAGGCTCGTAAACTCCTTGTGTCTAGTCTGGCCCCTATGAAATCTAAGAGCTGAGTGGGTGCCAGGTTGGACTTGTTTGTATTTATTGTGATGCCCAGAAATGGAGCAAGATGGAGAAAGGAGTCTCGCGCCGAGAGAAGTAGATGCCTTGTTGGGGCGGTAAGGAGCCAGTCGTCCAGGTAGGGAAAGACCTGCACCCCTGAAGCCTCAGGTGGGCCGCTACCACTGCTAGTACTTTGGTAAAAACCCTGGGGCTGTGGTGAGACCAAAGGGAAGGACCCGAACTGGTAGTGACTGGCTCCCAGCCGGGAGCGGAGAAACCTCCTGGAGCGTCTGTCCATTAGGATGTGGTAGTACGCGTCCTTGAGATCTATCGAGCACATCCAGTGGCCTTCTCCCAGAAGGGGGAGAATAGATTGTAGAGTGACCATTCGGAATTTTTCTTTGGGGACTGCCAGGTTCAAGAGAGAGAGGTCTAGGATTGGTCTTAGTTCCCCCGTCTTTTTTGGCACTAAAAAGAACCTGGAGTAGAACCCTGATCCGATCTGGTCTGGGGGAACGGGCTGGATGGCTCTTTTCTCTAGCAGATGGCCAATTTCTGCCAAAGCGGCCTCCCTTTGACCGGGTGGTACGTCTGGGAGGGACTTCAACTTTGGAAGGTGAAGGAAAGGAATGCGATATCCCCTGGATATGATTTGGAGAACCCAGCGGTCTGATGTTATGGACTCCCATGCCGCTAGGTGCCCCGAAAAACGTCCCCCGACTGCCTCCAGAGTAGAGCAGTCGGGCAACCCTCAGGGTTGCTGCCGCGGCCGTTCAGAGAAAGGTTCCCTGGACCCGAAGTTTCTGGGAGCCCCTCTGCCTCTAGGGCGGCGTCCTCCCTGTCCTCCTCTGCCACGGAAGGACTGGTTGTCCGGAGCAGGCTGGGACTGCTGCGACTTCCGGAACCACATCTTCTTCTGACCCTTTTGGTTCCTAGAATAGGGCCTCTGGGGTGCAGAGAAGCGGATTCCGACGGCAGACAGCGTCTTCCGTCCTTCTCGCTCTGGGTCAACGCCTCGCGGACGGTCTTGCCAAACAGAGCAGAACCATCAAACGGCGTTCGCAAACGACGCCTTGAAGGGCTCAGAAAAATCGCAGTGGCGGAGCCAGGCCTGACGTCTAGTGACCAGTCCTGTCCCCGCAGCTCTAGCGGCGCCCTCCGTAGCATGGGAGAGTAGCCGCATAGAAGTATTCGTGACTGACCTAAGAGTGGCCATTTTGGTGGAGTGCAGAGCTCTGTCCTCCTCCGAAATGGACTCAGGGGGGGATGCAGCGTACTCCTTAATAAGGTCTCGCTGCATCCGAATAACATGTGCCAAATAGTTCAGCGCCCTTACCGAGAAGGTCGCCGAACTGAACATCCGCTTCCCCAAGCGGTCCATCATCCGAGACTCCTTGCTCGGTGGGTGGACTGAGGGACTCTCCTGAGCCAGTTCCCTCTTTGTGGCCGCCGCCATCAACATGGCATCTACGGGAGGCCCCTTACTCCAATGGGTCCTGTCAGAAGGCGGGCTAAGGATTCTATCAGGTCTTTTGGGAATTGGCTCCACGGTGTCCGGCTCCTTCCACGCCCTGGTGGTAATAAGGTCCACCAGGGGGTCGGCAGGGGGGGACACCCAAGAGGTAGACGGGCCCGTTTCGAATGCCTCCAAGAACACGGACTCGTCCGAGGAAGACTTGGGGGCAGACCACCCCCCCCTAATACGGAGCATTTCCATGATGTCTCCGAAGGAGACATCCTCGGGGGGTGACCGTGGGGAGCCTTCCCCTTCCTCCAAGTCCGTGTCTTCAGTGAGAGACTCAGGGGAGTCAATGTGCCTCCTTTTGCACGTATGCTTGCGAGGAGCCTCCTCTGGGGGGCTGTCAGAGGAGTCCTCGCAAGCAGCAATTTGCTCCATGGGAGCAACTTGGGGCACAGAAACGGGCTGTCCCAGGGGCCGGATGGTGGAAGCCTGGCCCAGTGCAGAGGGAGCGCGGGACGGAGCCGAAGCAAGTGCCGGGGGTCCGGAGACCCTCAACAGAGCCCTCTCCACTACATCAAAAGCCGGGGAGCCGACCTCGACCAAAGGATCTGACAATCGGCTCCCCCTCGGATCCGAAGAGTGGATCGGAGCCGGCGCCGAAGCACTCGGATCCGAAGGGACAGTGCTCCGACACAGACGGCGCCGAAGGAGCACTGATCCCCGGATCCGGCTCGGATCCAGGCTCCGAGATCGGATCCGACGCACTCGAGGCATGGTCGGATCCGGTACCAAGTACTATCGGCTCCGACCTCCCCGGCTCGGCTGCTCGGCTCCAGTTGCTCCGAACCCGGAAAGCGGGTGGGAGAAGGAGAAATAGGCTTAAAAAGGGTGTTGAGCTCCCCCCCGGAGGGGGGGGAGGCAAGAGCACTCCCATCTGCATCTGGGCCTGGATGAACCTTCTCATCATCCGGTCCAGATCAGCATCCGAGCTATGGGTAGATCTCGACGAGGCTACCGAGGTAGGCCTGGAATGCCTCCTCGATAGCCTCGACGGAGATCGGGTCTCCTCCTCCTCAGGACCCGGTGAGAAGCACACAGGTGACCGGAGCCGAGAAGGAGGAGACCGCACCAACAAGGAAGCCGGGGGAGAAGCCCTCTTGGCTGGCGGGGCCGAAACATAGGTCTCGGCCCGCCGCCAGGTGCTTCTCCCTCCGGTCCTTTTTAGATGCATCCCTCTCCTGTCCTGAAGCGGGAGTTTGAGTCCCAGGAGCAGGAGGGGGAGCCACAGGGGGAACAACTGCAGCCGCAGTAGTCCCCGAAGGAGCGGAGGTCGGAGCCGAGTCCGGCGGTAAAAGACCCGCCAAGACCAGCTTGGACCTCCGCTCCTTCAGTGCCCTGGGGTTGAACCCTGCACAAATGGAACAACCAGATGTGAGGTGTTCAACCCCAAGACACTTAACACACCGAGTGTGGCCATCAGCCGGTGAGAGCTTATGGCCACACTCGGAGCATTTAGAAAATATGGACTTAGGCTGTTCAGCCATAGTCACTAATTTCAACCTAAAGTTACAGAAAGTAACTTAAACAATAAGGAAGCACACAGGCCTCACACACACTCTACGTACCAGCGAGGGGAGGGAATAAAAATTACTACACAAAATTAAATTAAACTAAAAACAGTCTATATTAATAGGAAACCTACAACTTTCACACAAAAAAAGTTAAAGAAGGAAAAAATTCTCTATTTTTAAACAAGATAAATCCACTTAGCTGAGAGCTATGAAATCCACATCTAGTTACCAGCGCGGCAAACAAGATCTGAGGTCATGAGGGTAGAGCAGGGCATTATGGGTGAGGGGAGGAGCTGAGAGCTTGGATCCATAGCTGGAAAACTATGCCGGTTCGGATCTGATATCGGATCCATAACCCACAGGTTGCAGACAAATGAATATCCTACTTCAGATCAAAGGTTAAGTCCCAAGGGGGAGACACGGATTTCACTGGTGGCTTGAGAAGGAAAACGCCATGCTAGAATGTCTTACACAATTTTGTAGATGCTAGAGATCCTAATCCATCTCCCACATGAAAATGGGATATTGCTGCCAACTGTACTTTGACCGTTGATGCACTGGCCCCTTGTTCAAAAATAATGGACAAAAAATCCAAGACTGTAGGAATCGGAGCAGTAAATGGGCTGAGACCTTGGCTGTTAGCCCAGATAGAAAATCGTTTCCACTTACTATTATAGATTTTCCTGGTGGATGGTTTATGAGCCGCTACCAGAATAGTTTTCATTGGTGACGAGATACCGGGAGTCCTTGCCATTAGTGGAACTATATCAACCAAGCCGCGAGCTTGAGGTTGACCAGGTTCTGTGTTGGGCACCCCGTTGGGTGCGATATCAGATCTGGAATGGGATCCAGGATTAAAGGGGGGAGGGGAGACTGTGAGACCGCAGGTATGGAAACCAGATTTGACGAGGCCAGAATGGGGCTATGAGGATAATTTTGCTCCCCAACCGTGCGGCTTTCTGAATGAACTTCGCCATGAGTGGAAGTGGGGGGTAAGCATAGAGTAGACCGGGAGGCCAAGCATGAATCAGAGCGTCTCTGGGGCTCTCCCCTTCTGGGGGAAGAATTGCGAAGAACTCGCTGCATTTTGTGTTTTGGGGAGTAGCAAAGAGATTGCAGCGAGGCCAACCCCACTTGTGGAAAATTTCCTTCGCAATTTTTGGATTGAGAGACCACTCATAAGGACTGAGAATTACTCAACTCAATTTGTCCGCCAGAATGTTGGATCGTCCCGGAATGTGCATTGCTATCAGAAAGCGGTTGGTGGATATCGCCCATTCCCAAACTCTCATGGCTTCTCGACAAAGAGGGTAGGATCTGGTTCCCCCTTGTTTGTTTATATACCAGACCACTGACATATTGTCCGTCTGTATTGCAATCGTTCCTAGAGGTAGAAGGTCTTGCAGAGCCTGCAACGCTAGAAGCACCACCCTCATCTCCAGAACATTTATGTGCAAAGCGGTCTCCGACGAGGTCCACGTACCTTGGACGTTTCTGCCCAAACAAAATGCCCCCTCCCCACCCTAGGCGAGAAGCATCCGTGGTTAACGTGACCTGGGGGGGGAATCACAAAGGGTCTCCTTGCCTGAGTTCTGGGGAGTGAAGCCACCAAAGGAGGGATTCCGTGCAAACTCTGCTCAGGGGGATAGGAGTGTTCAATGGGTGGAGTAACAGTGACCACTGAACTTGGAGTGTCCACTGTAATATACGCATCCTTAGGCGAGCATGGAGACAGAGGCCAATAGCCGCTGCCATCGAGCCTAGTGCCCTCAGGACTAACTTTGCCAGCGGAGCCTTGGTGCGAAGAAGAGCCAAAACTTGGAGTGAGAGGCTGGACAGCCTGTCCGAGGTCAAGAAGGCCCGAGAAGATCAGGAATCTAGCCTGGCTCCTATGAAATTTAATGCTTGCACAGGATGAAGAAAAGACTTCGGTATGTTGACTGAGATGCCCAAGCTGTCGGCAAGAGACAGCACATAGTCTCTCACGATACAAAGTTGATGCCTGTTGGTTGCTGTGAGGAGCCAGTCATCTAGGTATGGAAAGACCCTTATGCCCTGAAGCCTCAGGTGGGCCGCAACCACTGCCATGACTTTGGTGAACACCCTGGGGGCTGAGATGAGTCCGAACGGAAGGATCCTGAACTGGTAATGACTGGCCCCTAGCCGGAAGTGGAGGAACCTCCCGGACCGTCTGTCCATTAGAATGTGGTAGTATGCGTCCTTGAGGTCTATAGAGCACATCCAGTCGTTTCCTGCATTAAGGGGAGAATAGATTGTAGAGAGACCATCCGGAATTTTTCTTTGGGAACAAACATGTTCAGGGCGGACAAGTCTAGAATGGGCCTGAGGTCCCCCGTCTTTTTTGGCACTAAAAAGAACCTTGAGTAGTAGCCCAATCCAGATTGGTCTGGGGGGACCCGCTGGATGGCTCTTTTTTCTAACAAATTTGAAATCTCTACGGTTGCCGCCTCTCTTTGATTGGGTGGGACATCGGGGAGGTGACCACCTGAGGGAGGACGAAATAGAAAGGGAATTTTATAGCCTCTGGATATAATTCGGAGCACCCATCGATCGTTCGTGATGGACTCCCACATTGACAGGTGCTTCGTTAAACGCCCCCCGACTGTCTCCAGAGCTGGACAGTCGGGTAAGCCCTCAGGGCTGTTGCGCGGGTCTCTCGGAAAAAGGCTCCCTAGACCCGAAGTTACGCAGTCCCCCTCTGCCTCTGGGCCGGCATCCACCCTACCCTCCTCTGTCTCTGGAGGGCGCTGAGTCCGAAGCTGGATAGGATTGCTGAGACTTGCGGAACCACAGCTTCTTTTGCCCCCTCTGATTCCTTGAGAAGGAACGTTGGGGGTTCGAGAAGCGGACTCCGATGGCAGACAGCGTCTTCCTATCCTTCTCGTTTTGGACTAGTGTATCGCGTATGGTCTTGCCAAAAAGCGAAGAACCGTCAAAGGGTGCATTCGCGAAGGACGCCTTGAAAGGTTCCGCGAAATTACAAAGACGGAGCCAAGCATGACGTCTCAAGACAACACCTGCTCCGCTGGCCCTTGCGGCTCCCTCCATAGCATAAGACAGTAGCCGCATGGACGTATCTGAAATGGACTTGAGAGTGGCCATGCATGTCGAGAACACGGTCTTGTCCTCGACCGACATGGACTCAGGAGGAGCTGCAGTGTATTACTTGATCAAATCCCGTTGCAGCCTGATGATATGCGCCATATAATTTAGCGCCCTCACGGAGAAGGTTGCTGAAGCAAAGGTCCGCTTCCCTATACGGTCCAGCGCCTGGAACTCTTTGTCCGGCAGGTGTACCGTGGAGCTCTCCTGGGAGAGTTCTCTTTTAGTGGCAGCAGCTACCAACATGGCATCAACTGGAGACCCTTTGGCCCAAGCCTGCCTGTCTGAAGGGGGGCTTAGGATTTTATCCGGTCGACGTGGGATAGGCTCCACGGTGTCAGGTTCCTGCCAAGCCCTGGTAGTCAGGAAATCTACCAGGGGATCTGCCAGTGGGGACACCCAGGAGGTAGATGGGCCCGCTTCAAACGCCTCCAGAAATACGGATCCATCCGAGGAAGGTTTTTGGGCAGACCACCCCCCCCCCAATACGCAACATTTCCATGATGTCTCCAAAGGAGACATCCTCGGGGGGGGGGGGGTCCTTGGGGAACCTTCCCTATCCTCTAAGTCCGTATCTGTGGTGACGGACTCGGGGGAGTCCATGTGCCTCCTTTTACACGTCCGTTTACGAGGCACCTCCTCTGTGGGACTATCAGAAGAGGGCTCATCAATTGCCCCTTGTTCCTCTGAGGGAACCAACTGGAGGGTCTGAGCAAGCTGTCCCGATGGAAGGATGATGGAAGTTAGGCCCATATGCAGTGGGGGGGGGGGGCGGAGGGATCCAAAGCCCGAGTCGGGAACCTGGAAGACCTCGACAGTACCCTCTCCACTACCTCGAACGCCGAGGGAGAACTACTCTCTTCCGGTCCTGAAAGCAGTCTCATCGGCTCCGAGATAGGGATCGGGATCAGAGCTGAAGCCATCGGATCCAAAAGGGAGGTGCTCTCCGACATAGGCGGCGCCGAAGATGCACCCGGTCCCACGGATCCGACGCCCAGCCCATGGCCCCGAGAGCTCGGATCCGAGATACTCGAGGGTATGGTCGGCGTCGAGAAGGCTTGGGCCACCGGTGCCGACAAAACCCCGGCTCTGAAAGGGCCTGGATCCGAAGACTGCAAAACCCGGATCCGGGTTGAAGAAGGAGAAATCGGGGCAAATATTGAAGCTGCACTCCCCCCCTGTGGAGGGGGGGGGGCAGGAGCACACCCATCTGCATTTGGGTCTGCAAAAAACTGACGCATCATCCTATCCATGTCGGCATCGGAGAGAGACCTAGTAGATCTAGAGGAGGTCATAGAGGTGGGTCTGGAGGGCTGCCTCGACGACCTCGAGGGTGATAGGAGCTCCTCCTCCAGCTCCGGTGAGAAGGAAGGAGATCGGAGCCGAGAAGGAGAAGGTCCGGACACCCTCGGAGGTGATTTAACAATTTTTGAAGGCGGAGCCGAGGGATGAGGCTCGGTTCTTGTGTCTGTGCTTCTCCCTGTGCTTATCCCTAGAAGGAGAAGACTGAACTTCCTTCGTACTCAAGGCAGTAGTGGGAGGTTGAGTCCCAGCCTGAGTCAAGGGAATCAGGAGTGTCGAAGCTACCTGGGTAGCCTGCACCTTAGAGAGAGAGGAGGAAGAGGCCTCCTCCAGAGGAAGCAATCCTGCCAGAATAAGCCTGTTCCTTCTGTCCCTCACAGCCCGGGGGTTGAAGGCTGTGCAAACAAACCTGGCAGTCTGAAGACAAATGGACAACCCCCAGGCATATAACGCACTGAGTGTGGCCATCAGCTGGGGAAAGCTTATGGCCACACCCAGTGTACTTTGAAAAAAATAGCTTTATGGCCTTCGGCCATTTTTCTGACACACACACTCACATGCCCAAACACCTAGGGGAAGGGTTTGAAAAAAGAAAACGAAATCCCGAAAACAAAAAAGGGCAGAGAAACACTCACAATACTCTCCTTTTTAAGTTTTAAAGTTTTTAGAAAAATTTCTGAAAGAAAATTATTCACTTCCCTGTCTAAGCTCAGGAGCTCTTCTCAAGATGCTTGTTATTCAAGCCGCGGCAAAAACGATCTGAGGTAGTGTGGTGGTGACAGGGGATTGTGGGTAGAGGGGAGGAGCTAGGAGCTCGGATCTTGAAGATTGGAAAGCTGCCGGTCGGATCCGAGGTCGGATCCGAGACCCACAGGTTGCAGAACAAATAAAATAACTAATTCAGATTCACTGTTAACATTTCTCTGATGTTTATGTGCTTTGCAGTGTACAAAGGACCTTATTAGTCTTGCACTTGAGCTTCCCTGTGCACTGTTCCCTATGCAAAATCTGACAATTCTGCTTGGACTGCCTGAACTGGGGTCTGGAGGGAGAAGGATAGGTCTGGACTGAGATACATCCAATCCCTCCACCAGTATAACTTTCATTTTACAAAATCCAGCAATAGTATCTGAATTCCAAGGGAAGCAAGTGCTGGGTCCAACAATTTTTTAAGTATCACTGAATCTTTCTCGTGTGGAGTCGGGCCCATGGTGTCATGAGGATAACTAATACCATGAGTCTTGAATTTTAAGAAACTCTCTTGCAGATGCAGCTTCTAGAAGTAGGAAATCCCTGAAAATGTTCTAAACAGTCAGGACTATGTCTTTTGGTAGAAAGTATATATATATTTTTTTCTATGTGCATGATACACCCCAAGAAAAAAAATTCTATGTGAGGGTGTGAAACAGGATATTTGTAGATTCAGGATAATAGAGAACAAACTCCACTACCGAAAAAAGTAGCCAACATTGAAGAAAAAAGTCAAAAACAAGAAAAACGCTGGATACACATGGCAAGATACTTTAACAACTAGCAAGCGCTTTCACGACCAAATGTCACTTCATCAGACTACATTTAAAAATAACACAGTGAACGGTTTAAATAGTATGATGTAATTAAATCAAACCAATCATTTGCGCATCAGTTACATGCCCTAATTAAAAAATTGATTTGAACTGACACAACAATTTAAAATATAGTAAATAATAAAACACATGTCTAAGTTAAAAAACATGTGACAAAAGAGTGCTAACCATTTATAACAGATGTGAATACTGCTAGTGCTTAAGGTTCCTAGATTTTAAAGCAGGTTTAAGGGAAGCCCTGCTATTCAAACCTGGAGGTTTGTCCACCTGAAAAAACAAGATCCACCTTTGCTCAATCCCCTCAGTTTTATTATATAAATCCCCTCCTCTCATACTGGTCTTAACAATCTCTAACACCAAAAACCTAAATACATGGCCAATGCCTTCATTTTTAACATGCAGTGCCAATGCATTGCTTTCTTTACAATTCTTTATATCCCTTAGATGTTCTAAAATCCTTTCTTTAAGTGAACAATTGGTCTTACCAATATAGAAGGAGTAGCATGTTGTACAATAACAGAAGTAGATCACATTTCTAGTTGTACAATCTGTGTAAAAACTACAATCAATTCTGAAACCTAAACTGGGGTGTACAAACAGTGCCCCTTTGTGAATGTATGCACATGCCAAACATCTTCTGCAGGCATAAGTGCCTAGTCTGTCAGATCTGATAGATCTGAAAGTGTCTTGAGATTTATAACAAAGATGGCTTTTCAGTGATCTATTATTACGAAAAGCAAAACTGGGTGTATCACCTATCACTCCTTCTAAATCACTAACAGTCGATAGGATGTCCCAGTTGCTCTTAATTACATCACAGACTATATTGATATTACCAGCAAAGGTAAGGGGCATTCTCACTTCACTGGCCATAGTATTACTGTTGTAAGGAGCCAATGCTCCTGCTTCGCCCCTCGTCTTATAGCACTTGTCTCTCTTAACATAATGTGGTGCATATCTACCTTTCCTCTCACTCCATGCATTCTTTATTTCATTTTCAATGTCACTATCACTATACCCTCTTTCAAGAAACTCACATTTAAGTGTGGTTAAAGCAAGTCTCAGCTGATCATCATCATTATGCAAATGCATGATGCGATATATCTGCCCCTTTAGCACATTACGCTTGGTGTGTCTAGGGTGCATGCTCTTACTGTGTAAGAAATTGCTCTTTCTTACTGGCTTCCTATGTAACGAAGTACAGACAAAATGCATATGATCTCTGTTGACTTTAACATCCAAAAATTCAATCTCATTCAAATAATATTTGGAAGAGAACCTAAGAAAAGCATTGGCCCGATTGATGTAACTTAAAAATTCTTTCAAATGATCTTCAGTGTCACACCACAACAAAAAAATATCATCTACAAAACACTTGTACCATGCTATAGAAGCACTGAAAACACTGTTGGAAAGAATAGTAGTCATTTCCCATTGTACCAGTGAGAGTTTGACGTAGCTATTGGCACAGGCTGTGCCCATAGTCATGCCAACCTTCTGCAGATAATATTCATCTCCAAAAATAAACATTATTTTCACATATGATTTCCAACAGAGCACACAGAAGTCTGACTTTCTCTGGAGTCATATTCTTACTTAATATCACCTCACTGACATTGCCTATACCCCAAGCATTAGGGATAACTGTAAATAGTGACTCTATATCAAGAGTCACAAAAAAACACTCAGTCTCAATGGATTCTAGATGGTCACTCAACTCTCTTAAAAAACTTTTAGTGTCTTTCAGTACTGTTTCGCACTGATCTAGGACTGGGTATAAGTTTTTCTCAACAAATATCTACATTGGGTCAGTTGTCCAACCCTGCTAGACACTATTGGACGCATAAGGGGGTTTGTCAAATTCTTGTGGATCTTAGGTAAACCATACACTATGGGTGTAACTGGTTATTCTACTTTAAAATACTCAAATATAGACTCAGAGATCATTCGACTAATCAATAAGTCAAAGACCAAAAAATCAACCTTATCAATAATACCTTTAACAGCACTAGCAGGTATAACATCATATGTATTCACATCACATAAAGACACATCGTATTATTTAATATAACTCTTTGTCTAAAAGGATAATACTGACACCCTTATCGGCAGGTCGTAGTTCTACAGAAGACAAATTCTTGAGTTTATGTAAAGCTTCATAATCAGCCGTAGTCATGTTAAAAATGTAGGTTTGACTTTGTCTTTAAAAATGTCTCATAGTTATTTATCACAAACATCGACAAACAAATCAATAACTGAGTTCGTGGGGGGAATAAACGTACTCAGTCTTTTAAATATGCACTGTTTCTGTATATTCCCTTTAAACATAGTCCTCGGAGTAAGAGTTCTCCCAAACATCCTCAGATCATAAAGTATATCTACTAAATTAGCCTTCTGCGCAGGCACAAAACTCAAACCTTTATTGAGTAAAGTTAGTTGCAAGTCAGTTAATGTGTAAGAAGATATGTTATATACTAAACATGTCTCACCTTCTTTCCAGTCCTGGTTAGCTCCTTGATGCTGTGTTGGTGGCGCATTCCCCCTGTCTTGACCCGACTTCTGGATCTTCCCCTTATCGGAAGGGGATTGCTCAGTAAAAAACGCCCTTGTGAAGAAATCGTTGTGGTCCCAGCGCTATTCACACCATTATTGCCAGAAATTAATTTAACTGGTTCCTTCTGTTTCACTATTTGGCAACTACTATTAGTAGCCATCGACAGATCATCTTGTCTCACTGAATTAATGTTTATAATTGCTTCTGCCTTGGATATCAAATTTCCTGCATTGGTGGATTTATCCGTGGCTGCGTTCACGTTGTTCCTGCCAACTGGAGGTGGAGCTGGGTGGGCTAGCAAATATCATTGGTTGCTGCTCTTCCAATGCTATTACTCCATCCATGCATAGTTTTCTATTGTGCCAAATCTGATTTTGGCCTCTCTCTAGCCCAAGAAAATACATTTCCATGCTGAAAATCATAAAGGTCACTCTGCAATTTGCGAGTCTTTATTGCAGATAACCTTTATTCATAACCAAATATGCTCTCCTGCAATGATTCCATTTTGTCACCTACAACATCAGCTGAATACACATCATATATCTCATTCTGCAATCCATTGCTCTCACCGTGCAGCTCTAATTCCAATCGTCGAAAAAAATCAATAATTAATTGCATATACTTGGCACTGCACTCTAGATTTAACATCAGCCAACGTCTAAGGAGCTCGGGATATTTTTGGCCGTAACTCGGCATGGTGAGTACTTGTAACCCTCTAGGTGCTATATTGGGCTTCAGGGAGGCTTTGAGGTGAAAGTGCTGCCATTGCAGTCACTTGTACTTGTACAGTTTATTCTCTAATTCTCGATATTTGCTCATGAAGCCACATTGCATACTAGTATTCTCTACTGGCATGCCATCCAAAGTATTAATCTCTACTGAAAGCAGAGGGTTAATAGTAATGTCAAGTAGTTGGTTAAAGTGATCAAACCTCTTCCTACTGATCTCAGTAACAGCTCCAAATGTCAGTTGACTATTCAGTCCAACTTGAGGCAGTCCAGCTATCCCCTCTGCCATATTCGGTAGGGACTGGAGAACAACTAGTATAATATAGAACAAACTCCACTACCGAATAAAGTAGCTAACGTTGAAGAAAAAAGTCAAAAACAAGAAAAACGCTGGATACACACAGCAGGAAACTTTAATATAAACAAATAGCAAGCACTTTCACGACCAAATGTCGCTTCATCAGACTACATTTTAAAAAACACAGTGAACTGTTTAAATACAAAAAAAATTACACTCAGTCCTAGATCAGTGCGAAACAGTACTGAAAGACACCAAAAGTTTTTTAAGGGAGTTGAGTGACCATCTAGAATCCATTTTGACTGAGTGTTTTTTTGTGACTCTTGATATAGTGTCACTGTTTACAGTTATCCCTAATGCTTGGGGTATAGGCAATGTCAGTGAGTTGTTATTAAGTACGAATATGACTCCAGAGAAAGTCAGACTTCTGTGTGCTCTACTGGAAATCATACTTGAAAATAATGTGTTTATTTTTGGAGATGAATATTATCTGCAGAAAGTTGGCATGGCTATGGGCACAGCCTGTGCCAATAGCTACGCCAACCTCTCGCTGGTACAATGGGAAATGACTACTATTCTTTCCAACAATGTTTTCAGTGCTTCTGTAGCATGGTACAAGCGTTTTGTAGATGATATTTTTTGTTGTGGTGTGACACGGAAGATCGTTTGAAAGAATTTTTAAGTTACATCAATCGGGCCAATGCTTTTCTTAGGTTCACTTCCAAATATTCTTTGAATCAGATTGAACTTTTGGATGCTAAAGTCAACAGAGATCATATGCATTTTGTCTCTACTTTGTTATATAGGAAGCCAGTAAGAAAGAACAATTTCTTACACAATAAGAGCATGCACCCTAGACACACCAAGAGTAATGTGCTAAAGGGGCAGATATATCGCATCATGCATTTGCATAATGACGATGACAAACTGAGACTTGATTTAACCACACTTAAATGTGAGTTTCTTTCAAAGAGGGTATAGTGATAGTGACATTGAAAATGAAATAAAGAATGCATGGAGTGAGAGGCAAGGTAAATGTGCACCGCATTATGTTAAGAGAGACAAATGCTATGAGACGAAGGACGAAGCAGGAGCATTGGCTCCTTACAACAGTAATACTATGGCCAATGGCGTGAGAATGCCCCTTACATTTGCTAGTAATATCAATACAGTCTGTGATGTAATTAAGAGCAACTGGGACATCCTATCGACTGTTAGTGATTTAGAAGGAGTGATAGGTGATACACCCAGTTTTGCTTTTCGTAATAATAGATCACTGAAAAGCCATCTTTGTTATAAATCTCAAGACACTTTCAGATCTATCAGATCTGACAGACTAGGCACTTATGCCTGCAGAAGAAGTTTGACATGTGCTTACATTCACAAAGGGGCACTCACTGTTTGTACACCCCAGTTTAGGTTTCAGAATTGATTGTAGTTTTTACACAGATTGTGCAACTAGAAATGTGATCTACTTCTGTTATTGCACAACATGCTACTCCTTCTATATTGGTAAGACCAATTGTTCACTTAAAGAAAGGATTTTAGAACATCTAAGGGATATAAAGAATTGTAAAGAAAGCAATGCGTTGGCACTGCATGTTAAGAATGAAGGCATTGGCCATGTATTTAGGTTTTTGGTGTAAGAAATTGTTAAGACCAGTTTGAAAGGAGGGGATTTATATAATAAAACTGAGCGGATTGAGCAAAGGTGGATCTTGTTTTTTCAGGCGGACAAACCTCCAAGTTTGAATAGCAGGTTTCCTTAAACCTGCTTTAAAATCTAGGAACCTTAAGCACTAGCAGTATTCACATCTGTTATAGATGGTTAGTTCTCTTTTGTCACGTTTTTTAACTTAGACATACGTTTTATTATTTACTATATTTTAAATTGTTGTATGACTTCAAATCAATGTTTTAAATAGGAAATGTGACTGATACACACATGACTGGTTTGATTTAATGACATCATACTATTTAAACAGTTCACTGTGTTTTTCAAAATGTAGTCTGATGAAGCGACAGTTGGTCATGAAAGTGTTTGCTATTTGTTTATATTAAAGTATCCTGCCGTGTGTATCTAGCGTTTTTCTTGTTTTTGACTATTTGTAGATTCAAGCTGAAGTTACGAGCAACTGGCATATGATGATAAGCCTCCTGCAAATGTCTGGAAGAAGGGGAAGGACCATCTGCAGGGTGAGTATTTTGAATTTGGTTATTTTCAGAAAGTTATTTATGTACAAAAAATTCTAACTCTAGTCTCCACAATAACTCTTTTTTGGGGTACCAGAAAGATGCTGGTGTAAAATAATTTTCCTTTTTGTAGTGTTGGAACTGGTAATTTAACTCCTGCTCGCAACATGTAAAGAGGTACCAGACAGAACAGAAGTGTCTGGTCTGCAGAGTGCAGGAGGATATCCCTGAAGGGAGAAGCATTTTCTCTACACTGCCAACAGTATCCTCAATGAATTATTCTCAGAATTCACATATCTGAGACTATTTGTGGCCAGGATGCTGGGTTGAGCTAAAGCCTGGGAAAAGGGACAGGAGGAATGGACAGAGATCTCCCTGTCTTAGCAGAGTCATTCTTTAGCAGGGGAATATCTTTTTTTGGGAAGGAGTCACTTTTATTTGGTTTGGAAGTATTGTCTTCCAGCCATTTCATATTGGAACCCTGACTCTTCGAGACTGGAATTTTTGTTTGTTTGTTCTGCCCTTTGCAGTTGGATGACTTGTTGGGGGGACCTGGAAATATGAAATACTGAAACATTCTAGATAACCCGTGTGTCAATTTATTTTTATCGTCCCATTTTTTAAAATCTAGATAAGTGCAGGATGAAATGCAAATTCAGAACTTAAAGGAGCATTCAAAATCTCATTTTTTTAAATCCTCCAAAACATTCTGGTTATGTAATCATCAAACCTTCCCAATACAACAGAAACGGAAACATTTCTAGAAACAGTGTCTTCACCTTCCAAGACACTCCTCAAAGCATGTTTCAAAACCTGAGTCACATCAGAAACAATCTTAAGTTCACAGGAGATTACTAGGCTAATGGCTTAAGGGCCCTTACAAGCTTGGCCAATATAAACCAGATTTTACCCAATATATGAAATGATTTGTGCCTGTGCATTGAGTATCTTACAGATTGCCCCTGTCCATATGGGACAAAGGCACTACGCCAAGTGTGAATTTGTGGTGCCCCATCCATTGATCCAAACTGTGTTTGAAGAGAGCCAGGGAAGGGCTCTGTTTAATGTGAATAGGAAGCATGTTCCAAAGAAGGGGAAATCTCAGACACACACATCTGTCTCTCCATCATGTCTTGTTTGAGTCACTAACTACATTTAGATCCCTAGATTGGGTGATCCTTATGCTGTTTAACTTACAGATGTGTAGCAGCTCCATTAGGGCTGGATTTGTGAGGGCCTTGTAGGTCAGACATAGGTCACCCCTAATAATTGGTAGGAGATTGAGTAAAGGGATAGGGTTTTTAGTCTATCTGCATAGGTCATGTTGTTTACACCCTATATTTTCTTTGTGAGGATCCTAGGTCACTCCAGCTGCTGTCAGTGTCTAGTCACATACATGTCAAATGGTGCACTGTACTTGATTATTGGTCTAATGAGGGCTGAGTACAGCAGAAAAAGAAGTTATGTACCTACCATAACGTTTCATGTTTGATGTCCTTCATCTCACCTTCCTTCTTGCTGGTTGGGTTCAGAGCCGATCCTCAGCTCCGACTCGGCCGATTTACTATAGTTTGAGAACTTTTACTGGCTCGAGGCTAACCCCTATTCCAACATGCCCAGCAGTAGCTACCCAGATCTTGTTTGTAATAGCCCACACTAGAAATACATAGTAAAACATTAGAAGTTATGTACCTACCATAACGTTCCATGTTAGTTGTCTTCTCTCGCCTTCTTTCTTGCTGGATGGGTTCGGAGCCGATCCTCGGCTCCGACTCGGCACTTGCTAAGCTTGAGAACTCCTTTTACCAGCTCGAGGCAACCCTATATCCCATGATGCAAGGCGAGACTACCTCAGATCTCGTTTGATAGCCAAATACCCTGCTAAATAATACTATTCACAAAGGAAGAGCAAAGACTAGCCTAGAAGAACTAGGCAAAAAAGTTCCCAAGATAGACTCTTTCTACTGAAAAACTCAACCTGAGAAAGAGAAGCCCTTCAAGATCTGTCCAGGCCAGGGGGAAGGAGGGAGGGACGCAAGAAAGAAGGCGAGAGAAGACAACTAACATGGAACGTTATGGTAGGTACATAACTTCTAAATGTTAAGTTGTCAATCTCACCTTCATTCTTGCTGGATGGGACCGCGCCCCTAGCACCTGTATCCCGGGTGGCTCAATGGAACAGACTCTTGAGTACTGTGGGACCAAAACTGGCTCCGTCCCTGGAGGCCAAATCTAATTTATAATGAGTGACAAAGGTATGAGGAGTGGCCCAAGTAGCTGCTGCACAAATGGTATCAATAGGTAGTATATCCTGAAAGGCTGTAGAAGTGGATAGGCTCCTGGTTGAATGTGCTTTTGGTTTTGAGGGTAGTTGCTTGCCTCTGAGCGAGTACACATAAGAAATGGAGGAAGACAACCATCTGGATAAGGTCACTTTCGACACTGGGAAACCTTTCCTGTTTTCTGCATAGGAAACAAATAATTGATCCGATTTCCTGAATTGTTTAGTCCTATGCAAATAATATCTGAGCTGACGATGGACATCCAAAAAATGAAGTTTTTGCTCAGCTCTGTCAGAATAATTAGGGAAAAAAACTGGTAGATCGATGGATTGATTAATGTTGGTCTGAGAAACAACCTTGGGCAGAAAAGATGGATTTGTTCTCAAGGATACCCTGTCCTTGTGAAAAACTAAGTATGGGGAACGGATGCAGAGAGCTTGAAGTTCAGATACCCTCATTGCTGAAGTGACAGCCAGTAAGAATATTGTTTTCCAGGTCAGCAACTTTAAGGAGCATGAAGCAGATGGTTCGAAGGGGGGTAAAATCAAGGATGCTAACATTAAATTCAGATCCAATTGTGGAGGAGGATGTTTTATTGGAGGCTTTAGGAGAAAAACTCCTCTCAGAAAAGCTTTGCATAGTCTATGCGACATAATGTTATGATGTTGCAAGCCAACATGATATTTAGAAATTGCCGCCAGTTGAACTTTAACTGTTGATGAAGAAGATCCTGACTGAAAAACTTCAGCCAGAAAATCTAAAATTGAATGCACAGGTGCCGTAAAAGGATCAATGTGCCTGGAGTTCGCCCATAGGGAAAAACGTCGCCACTTGCTAGCATAAACCGTTCTGGTGGACGACTTCAAGGAAGCTATTAAGATATCTCTGACTGGATCAGAGATCATAGGAAGCCTGGCTAGGGAAGGAAGTGGAGCAACCAAGCAGTGAGGTTGAGAGAATGAATGGCCCGGTGCTGCTGACCCGTTTGGTGGATCAGAAGATCCGGAACTGGGTCCAGATGCCAAGGCTGCACCAGGAGGTGACGATGTAGGGTCGGAAACCAAATTTGTCGAGGCCAATAAGGGGCAATGAGAATCAACTTGGCTCTCAAAACGGTAGCTTTCTGAATGACCTGTGGAATTAAGGGGAAAGGGGGAAATGCGTACAGAAGTCCCCGGGGCCAATCCTGGGTTAGAGAGTCTCTCAGGGGTTGGCCTGGTAGGGGAAAGAGCGTGAAGAAGTCCGGGCATTTGCTGTTTTGGGGTGTAGCAAAAAGGTCGCAACAAGGGGTGCCCCATTTCAGAAATATCTCGTCCACTACCGATTGATTGAGAGACCACTCGTGAGGCATGAGAATGGCTCTGCTCAGTCTGTCCGCTAAGAGGTTGGACCTGCCGGGGATGTGCGTTGCTATCAGAAACCGATGAGAGGAGATTGCCCATTGCCAAAGTCTGAGAGCTTCTCGACAGAAAGGATGGGACCTGGTCCCGCCCTGTTTGTTGATGTACCAGACTACAGACATGTTGTCCGTTTGAACTGCAATAGTCCACGAGGGAAGAAAGTCGTTGAGGGCTTGCAACGTTAAAAGCACCGCTCTCATCTCCAGGACATTTATGTGCAGATGGTATTCTGTGGGTTGCCAAGTCCCGTGGACCATCCTGCCCTGATAATGCCCCCCCACCCGATCAGAGAGGCATCCGTAGTGACTGTGGCAACCGGAGGAGGGGGAACAAATGGTCGGCCCCGATGAAGCAGAGGGGAAGATATCCACCAGGTTAGATGAGTCCTGCACGATTGTGTAACCAAGACTTCGTGCCTCATGGGTAGGTTCTGGAACGACCACTGAGTGAATAACATCCACTGCAGAAGACGCATGTGGAAGCGAGCTAATGGAAGAAGTACAATGGCCGCAGCCATAAGACCTAGAACCTTGAGAACCAATCTGGCTTTGACTTTGTTGCTCAGTAAAATAATCTGAACGTATTTTTGGATGTCCAGAATTCTCTGATTTGTTAGTCTGACTAACATACTGACGGTGTTTAGTTCTGCACCTATAAAGGTGATAGATTGGCAAGGCAGCAGAGAAGATTTTTCGAAATTCACAGATATTCCCAACTTTTTGCAAAGCTGCAGAGTGTAGTCTCTGCTCTGAAGAAGCTGATGCTTGGTGGTGGCAGAGAGGAGCCAGTCGTCCAAATAAGGAAACACCTGGAATCCTTGACGTCTCAGATGAGCCGTAACCACTGCCATGCATTTGGTAAACACTCTGGGGGCTGAAGTGAGGCCAAAGGGCAGGGCTCTGAATTGATAATGACTGGTCCCTAGCCGAAAGCGGAGAAACCTCCTGGAGCGCCTGTGTATCTTTATGTGATAGTACGCGTCCTGAAGGTCTATCGAGCACATCCAGTTGTCCTTGCCCAAAAAGGGCAGAATGGACTGAAGCGTGACCATCCGGAATTTTGCCTTCTTGACAAATCTGTTTAGATTGCTCAGGTCTAAAATTGGTCTCCAATCTCCCGTCCTTTTGGGGACCAAAAAGAATCTTGAGTAGACGCCGGATCCTACTTGGTCTGCTGGAACAGTCTGGACGGCTCTTTTTTCTAGGAGCTTTGAAACCTCCTGTTTTGCCAAATCCCTTTGAACGGGTGAGATGTCTGGAAGGGATTGGTGAGGTACGGGATACCTTTCGAAGGGGATTTTGTAACCCTCGGATATGATCGACTGTACCCACATGTCTTGTGAGAGGGAACGCCAGGCTGCTGGGTACAGCGATATCCTTCCCCCGACTGCCTCCAAGGGTGGACAGTCGGGCAACACCTCAGGGATGCTGAAAGGGTTTGTCAGGAAGAGGATCCCTGCTACCCTGATTCTGGGGACCCCCCTGCCTCTAGGGCGGCGTCTATTATTGTTACCCCCTCTGCCTCTGGGGTAAACTGACCACATGTGTCCGGCGCAACTCCTTGGGCTTTACGGAACCATATCTTTCCTCCTTTCTGACCCTTGGGATAGGGTCTAGAAGGAGTGGAAAAATGGACTCCTATGGCAGAAAGTGTTTTGCCGTCTTGCTCACACCTGGTCAAGGTTTCCTTCACCTGAGGTCCGAACAAAGCCGAACCGTCAAAGGGGGTATTGGTGAAGGACGCCTTAAAGGGGTCCGCGAAATTACAAAGCCGCATCCAGGCCTGACGTCGAAGAGCCACTCCTGTGCCTGCGGCTCTACTCGCTCCATCGGCCGCATAGGATATGAGCCGCATGGAGGAGTTGGTCAAAGAATTTAGGATTGCTAGCTGTGAGGCAATCTTGTCTTGAGCCCCAGCAGCTGAAGGATCCTGAACCACTTCACCTAGTTCCTTGAGAATATCTCTGAAGTCTGGTGAAATGACAAAGGTAGTTCAGCGAACGCATAGCAAAGGTCGCTGAAGAAAACATACGCTTGCCATACCTATCCATGGTCCTAGAGTCTTTGTTATGAGGATGGACAGGCACGGAAGGATCCGCAAGTTCCTTCTTGGTGGCCGCCGCCACCACCATAGCATCCACAGAGACGCCCTTAGAAAGAAACTGCTTGTCTGAAGGGGCCGTAATAAATTTGGATGGCCTCCTGGGGACAGGTTCCACAGAATCCGGGGCTGCCCACGCCTTCCGAGCCACTACCTGCATGAGTGGGTCGAAAGGTGGAGACACCCAGGAGGTGGAGGGTCGGATCCAAAAGCCTCCATGTATACCGACTCATCCTCGGAGGGGTCAATGGAAGGCCAGTTCCCCCTCTGTTTGAGGAGTTCCAGGATGTCTGAAAAGGAGACATCCTCAGAGGGGGACCGAGGGGAACCCTCCGACTCATCTAAGTCGGTATCTGATGTTGTAGACTCAGGGGAGCCTGTGTGTTTCCTCTTACACGTCCTCTTTCACGGGGGTTCCCCTGCAGGATCAGGAGAAACCCCGGAAGAGGAAGTTATTCCCAATGGGGAAACCTGGGGCGATGGATCCCTGGGCCTGGGAGCAAGAGGCTGGCAAGAGACATCAACAGGCACCGAAGAGGGAAGAGCTAAAGGAATGGACCGTTGACATGGCTCAGGGGCCAGGACACTCCTCATCACCTCAAAGGCTCCCCTCCCAGGGAGACCGGAATACTCCCGTTCCGAAGAAAGAGGCATTCCCGGCTCCACTGAGACAGAAGGCTCCGAGGCCGATGTCGGTGCCGAGCTTACCAAAGCCGAAGCCCCGAGAGGGAGAGCGGAGTCGGACAAGGGTCCGATGCCACTAGCCCCCTCGGAGCCGACAAGGGAAACTCGACGACCGGATCCCTCCAAGGAAGGTCTCATGGAGGAGATCGGAGCCGAAGACGACGGAGCCGAAAGATGGAGTATCGGCTCCGGCGCCGACACGGTCACTGTCCCGAGAAGCTCCAGCTCCAAACTCTGGTGGAGAGTCGGAGGAGGAATTTCAAGGGGAAGAGCAATAGCCGACGTCTGCTGAGACGGGCTATGGAGCATTTGGGCTAGTGCCTGTGACTTCAACAGCCTACTTACCACCCTTTCTAAATCGTGGTCAGACAGCCTGGAAGATCTCGAAGATCGGCTCCGATGACTCCGTTCCGATAAAAGAGGAGACCTCGGAGCCGAGTGAATCGACTCCAAAGAAGGGGACCGAGATCTCTTCTTGGACGAAGCCATCGGAGCCGACGTCCTCTGGGTTCCAGGTGGAGCCGAAGACTTCTCGGCTCCGATACTGGATAACACGTCGGCACCAGTCGGTGCCGACAAGGCAACTGTAGACTGTGTGTCGGAGCCGGTAGGAACCGACACTACCACATCAGAGGAAGAGAGATCGGCTCCAGCCGGAGCCGATCTCGACTCCGAAGGAGTCGGAGCCACCGGGGAAGGCTTAACCACTGTAGCCTGAACCTTAGGTGGCTTGGAAGGTTTACCCGATGCAGTCTTTGTGGGTGAACCTTCTGGCTTTAATAAGCCACGGAGGATCAACTTGTTACTCCTCTCCTGCAGGACTCTCTGGCTAAAAGAATGACATAAAGCACAGGAGACCTGCAGGTGTAAAGGTCCCAGGCAGTAAACACAAGAAGTGTGACCGTCTGTCAGAGACATCTTCTGACAGCACGAGTCACACTTCTTGAAGCCTGAGACCTTTCCTTCCCTAGACATAGTCTAAGAAACACACAAAAAAACACACACACTGAACAAGGCACACAATTAATCCCAAAAACACACACACACTAACAGGGATTAAAGAACAGGGAGGCTAGGCCTAACTGAAAACTTTAACTTTTAAATTTTTAAATTTTAAAGGGAATATAGGGTGGGCACTAGTATAGGATAAACACTATCTGAATGCTAACAAAATATATGAAGAAAAGGGAGGGAAACCCTTGACTAAACTGTTTGAATTATAAAACTCACCTGAGCTGGCAAAAATGGAGACCTCTTCGCGAAGCGGCAAACGAGATCTGAGGTAGTCTCGCCTTGCATCATGGGATATAGGGTTGCCTCGAGCTGGTAAAAGGAGTTCTCAAGCTTAGCAAGTGCCGAGTCGGAGCCGAGGATCGGCTCCGAACCCATCCAGCAAGAATGAAGGCGAGATTGACAACTTAACATCAAATTTTACTAAGCTCTTATACATTTAAGGTAGGAAGGAAAGAGAAAAAACAATGCATGGTTAACTAACCTGGTATGTCAGCAGGAAACTCAGCCAGTGTAACCAATAAAGGAACTCCTCTTGAACCTCCAGGAAGGGGGAAGGAGGGGGGATGCAAGAAGGAGGTTGAAGGAAGGTGAGATGAAGGACAACAAACATGGAAAATTATGGTAGGTACATAACATCTTTATGTTATGTTGCCCCATCTCACCTTCATTCTTGCTGGTTGGGACCACGTCCCCAGCACCTGGTTCTTGGATGGCTCACTGGAATAAATTCTTCAAGACGGTGGAACCAAAGGATGCCCTACATCCACTTTGTAATGAGTGATAAAGGTATGATGATTTGCCCATGTTGCTGCTGCACAGATTTAATCTAAAGGCAATTTAGCTTGGAAGGCAACAGAGGTGGCTAAGGCCCTGGTTGAATGTACTCTGGCCCTCCCTGGAAGAGTCTTTTTACGCAAATCATAATAACAACTGATTGCGTCTGACAGCCATTTTGATAAGGTCACTTTTGAAACTGGAGAGCCTTGTTTTTTGTCACCAAAGGATACAAACAATTGGTCTGATTTTCTAAGGTTTTTGGTCCTGTGTAAATAAAAATGTAATTGTCTATGAAGATGTCCCACTCACCAGGCTGAGCAAGGAGAAGGTCACTGTAAGCTGCCTTTCAGGTGCCAGGATCCGCCACATAAGTCCCACTCACCAGGCTGAACAAGGAGAAGGTCACTGTAAGCTGCCTTTCGGGTGCCAGGATCAGCCACATAACACAAGCACTCAGGTCACTCCAAAGCAAGTACAAATATGACTCCGTCATTGTCCATGCTGGTGTGAATGACCTGAGATGTACCTCCCTGGACTACATGAAAAGAGACACAGAGGAGCTCTCTGATCATGTAGCCCAGGCCGGTATGACCCTGACCTTGAGTAGCATCTTACCCTCACCAAGAATGATGCCACAGTATAAAGACAAAATGATCAATTTTAACAATTGGCTAAAGTATTGGTGTCATTCAAAGGGGATCCAGTCTCTGTCAGCCTGGGATGACATGCTCGACAAGCCACGTTGCATCGCTAGGGACGGCTTGCACCTGTCACCCCTGGGCTTTTGAATATTGGCTAAGGCTCTTGCCACCCCATAGTGCCTTTTTTAGGCAAGGCTCAAAAGACAAACCCACCTCCATAGACAACACAAGGAAAAAGAAACTAAGGGTAATGCTGCTCAACGCCATAAGTCTAAACCTCAAGATGCACACACTCGAGGCTCTCCTCAGTATGGAGAATATCGATATCTGTGCAATAACAGAAACCTGGTACAAGGCTCCCGAGAGCACCCCAGCACTACCAGGTTATACCTCATACCATGCTTTTCGGTCCCAAAACTCGGACCGAAACACAAAAGGAGGAGGAGTATCCATATTCATCAAAGATACCCACACCTCCAGGTTAGTGGCACTGCACGAAGCATCAGAGACCATCCATGTGCAACTAACAGTGGGAAAAACTGCCTTTCAGTTTGTAGCCTGCTACAGACCACCCTCCCAAGCGCAGAAACCCCACTCAGCTTTCCTGAGAACACTGGAGAATATGAAGGTCTCTTCAAACACCATCATATTGGGTGACTTCAACTACCCAAACATAAACTGGGAGCACCACTCAAGCCCCAACACCCTCGCCCAACGGTTCCTGGAATTTATAAACTCAAATGCTATGGAACAACTGGCCATCACTCCCACAAGAGGGGAAAACATATTGGACCTGATCATCACCACCATGGGGACTCTATGTTCCATACCAGAGGTATACCCCTCATTGGTAAGATCTGACCATAAATTAATCTCACTGGACATCCATATCCCGTCCCCACCCCCAGCCAAGGAAACCACGGTGAAGAACTTCTCAAAAGCAAACTTCACACTTCTCAAAACCGAGGTGGAATCCTTCAAAGCCCCTGGGCCAGTGGAAAATACGGGCCAAACCGCAGAATCCTTTATAAACGCATTCTATGGACACCTACAGGAATGCATGGATCATGTTATCCCAAATAAAACCAAGACTCACTCCTCCAAAGGCAGGAGACCTGTCTGGTGGACCCCAGCCATAAATAAGCTATACAACAGAAGGAGGAAGCTACTACATGATAGAGCAAAATCCCAAAAAGGGAAGGCATCTCTGATCAATACTAGCAAGAAACTACGATCCCTCATAAAATTATCTAAGAACAGCTTCATAAGAAAAATTGCACAAGACGCTAAAGATAATCACAAGGCCTTCTTTAGTTATGTCAGGAACCTGGGTGGCAACTCCCAGATATGCTCTGAGTTAGTGCAAAATGACAAAAAATACACTGAAGCCACAGATATTGCCAACATCCTGGCAGACAGGTTCAGTGCAAACTTCTCCCCCCCTTCCCCCCCAAAAGAGCAAATGTCTATCCCAACAGAGTGTAGCCTCCCCAACATCACAGATGCACAGGTGAGAGTTGCCCTCTCCAAAGCAAAAAACACAGCATCAATGGGACCGGACGGTGTCCCGGGATGCGTCTTACATGAGCTCCAAGAAGAACTGAACCCTCACATAAAGTCACTGTTCAATCTCAGCCTTACTACAGGATATGTACCCAAGGAATGGCGTACAGCAACAGTGGTCCCACTCCACAAAGGTGGTGCCACAACGGACCCCGGAAACTATCGCCCTATAAGCCTGACTAGCCTGGTCTGCAAAGCTATGGAGCGTATCATCATGGAACTCATAAACAAAGACATTGGGAACCTCCAAACACTGGATCCTACCCAATTTGGCTTTGTTAAGGGCAGATCTTGCCTCTTGAACCTGGTCAACTTCTTTGAAACAGTCACCAAGGCCATAGATGAAGGGAAGGTAGTCCACACAGCCTACCTGGACCTCGCAAAAGCCTTCGACACAATACCCTACTTGGGCATCATAAATAAGCTCACCAGCTTAAATATCAACCCCTATGTCACAAGATGGGTTGCAAACTGGCTCAGGGATAGAACCCACATGGTCAGAATTGCAGGTGCCATGTCAGACTCTAAACCAGTTACAAGTGGCGTCCCACAAGGCTCAGTCCTGGGACCTCTCTTGTTCAGTATATATTTCTCTGAGGTACAGGCTGACATGGGAGGACTATGGCTGACCAAGTTCGCAGATGACTGCAAACTGGGTGCCATAATCGACTCGCCGACTGACACAAGCATCCTCCAAAAGGGTCTCACAGAGACGGATAACTGGTGCCAGAGTCATGGCCTAAAGCTAAATGCCAAAAAGTGCATAGTCATCCCCTTTGGGAAAAACAAATTTCCCACAAATTACCACATAAGTGGTAATCCATTAAGTACGGAAGAAGTAATTAGGGATTTGGGGACCCAAGTAGATAGCAATCTCTCCTTTGACAATCACGTTGCCAAAGAGGTTAGAAAGACCTTCTATATAGCCCACCTTATCACGAAAGGGTTCACATCTAGATCAAGAGAGGTCATTGTGCCCCTCTACTCATCACTCATCAGGCCCATAATTTAATACAATGCCCCATTTGGGATGTACCTTACCCGACACCTGCAGCAACTGGAAAGACCCCAAAAGTACCTCACCAAGAGGATCAAGGGACTCAAACAGATGCCCTACGCAGTTAGGCTAAAGAAACTCCAGCTCTACTCAGTTGCTTACCACCTACTCAGAGGCGATCTGTGCCTGACGTATAAAGCCATGTCCAAACCAGAATTAATGGACATGCTCCACCTCAGGAAATCCAAATCCCTTACAGCTACACGCTCCAGGGTCTTAAACCTCAGCACAGAAATAAATAGGACATGCTGGAGGGACAGATTCATATCCCAGAGGCTCCCCTCACTCTGGAACAAAATCCCAATCCATGTTAGGCAGAGCCCCTCAATGACCCTCTGCAAGAGAAATCTTGAGAGTGGATGGGAGATCATAGGTTTGCCCCTGGGATCTTTTCTGTGTCCCTACTAGACAGAGGCACAGTAAACTAACCTTAAAAGGGCTATCTTCTGTGACCTACTATACAGAGGCACAGTCAACTATCAACAACAGAGGCACAGTCAACAATCTAAAAGGATGGCGAAAGCCAAACACACTCTGGCTAGGCTTATAAATGCCCTAGGACAGATAGCCTAGTATCAATCTATGAACATCTAATTGGTGGAGTCTATACTCTGCCTTGTTGCCATAACTGGGGAAGAACACAGGAGGCTCAATGGACTGATTTAAATTATACTCTGAGCATACTTTTGGCAAGAAGGAGGATTGGTCCTAAGAGAGACTCTATCTTTGTGAAAAATGAGATACGGCGGGTGACTAGACAAAGCATGTAATTCAGAAACCAGTCTAGCTGAGGTGATAGCAACCAAGAAAAGGGTTTTCCAAGATAGAAATTTCAGGTGACAAGATGCTGCTGGTTCAAAAGGTGGAAGAACCATAGAAGCTAAAAGCAAGTTTAGGTCCCGGGGGGAGCGGGTTCCTCTTACCGGGGGCTGTAAAAGAGTTGTATCTCATAAGAATACTCTGCACAACTTATGGGACATGATGTTAAAACCCAAGTCTCCTACATGAAAATTGGAGATGGCAGCTAGTTGGACCCTAATAGTAGCTGCAGCTGCCCCTCTGTCGAAGGTTTCGGCCAGAAAATAAAGAATCTTGTGAACAGAAGCAGTGAAGGGATCAATATCATTACTCTTTGCCGAATAGGAGAACCTCTTCCGTTTGCTAGTGTAAATCTTCCTGGTAGTGGGCTTGTGAGAGGACACTAAGATGTGATGTACAGCCGGGGAAATGTTTGGGAGCCTGGCTAAGACTGGAAGTGGAGGAACCAAGCAGTCAGCTTGAAAGTTTGGAGGGAAGGATGAAGCCTACCTGACTGATGCATCAGTAGGTCCAGAACTGGGTCCAGAAACCAAGGCTCCAGTTGAAGATGATGAAGAAACAGGAACCAAATCTGACATGGCCAGTAAAGAGCAATGAGGATGAGTTTGCAACCCAGTGACTTTGCTTTCTGAAGTACCTTTGAAATTAGAGGGGAAAGGTGGAAAAGGAGGCCAATTGTGAACAAATGCATCCCTAGATAACTGTCCCGGAGGGGGGACTAGGGCAAAGTAGCTGCTGCATTTGCTGTTGAGGGGAGTGACAAAAAGATCGCAGCATGGCTGGCCCCATTTGTGAAAAATCAAGTCCGCAACTTCTTGCTTCAGGAACCACTCGTGAGGCATGAGGATAGCCTGACTGAGCCTGTCTGCTATCATGATGGATTTCCCGGGAATATGCATTGCTATCAGAACACATTGGGAAGACATCACCCATTGCCATACTTGAAGCACCTCCCGACACAAGGGGTAAGATCTGGTCCTGCCCTGCTTGTTGATGTACCATACCACTGACATATTGTCTGTCTGAATTGCAATAGTCCTGGTAGGTAGAGAGTATTGAAGTGCTTGCAACGCCAGAAGCATCAATCTCATCTCTAGAACACTGATGTGCACATGGTACTTGGACAGTCTATCCCAGATAATGCCCCCCCACCTTATCTGGGAGGCGTCCGTGGTCACTGTGGCTACTGAATGGGGGTCTAGAAAGGGTCTGCCCACAGTCGCCTAGGGGGAGACAAGCCACCATACTAAGTCCTTTTTACAAGTTTCCGTGATCAAGATCATGTGTGACATTGGTAAATCCTGGAATGACCACTGAGCGAAAAGAAGCCACTGCAGAATCAGCATGTGGAAGCGTGCCAAAGGAACTAGTGTAATTGCTGCAGCCATTGAGCCCAAGACTTGTAACACTTCTCTTGCCTGAACTCTCAACTTCTTTATGAGAAAAGAAACTTGCTGATGAATGGCTGACGCCCTGTCTTGAGGCAGCTTTGCTATCATGCGTCTTGTATCTAAGTCGGCACCCATAAAGGTAACAGACTGACAAGGCAATAAGGCAGACTTTTCATAGTTTATGGTGATGCCTAGCTGGGAACAAGTTTGGATAGTGTAGTCCCATGCTTTGTTCAGTTGATGTTCGGTGGTAGCAGTGAGGAGCCAGTCGTCTAGATATGCAAAGACCTGGAATTCTAGACGCCTCAGGTGAGCCGTGATCACTGCCATACACTTGGTGAATACCCTGGGGGCTGTGGTGAGACCAAAGGGCAGGGCTCTGAACTGATAATGACTGGCTCCCAGCCAGAAGAGTAGGAATCTCCTGGATTACCTGTTCATTCTTATGTGGTAGTATGTGTCCTGGAGATCTATGGAGCACATCCAAGTATCCTGACCCAAGAAGGGAAGAATGGACTGCAGCGTTATCATCCGGAACTTCATCTTTTTTACTGATTTGTTTATCTTGCAGAGATCCAAAATGGGTCTCCAGTCCCGTCTTTTTTGGAACTAAAAAGAACCTTGAGTAAGTTCCGGATTTGATTTGGTCTGCGGGGACTTCTTGGATGGCTCTTTTTTCTAGCAATCTTTGTACCTCTAGGATTGTGTGATCCTGAAGACTGGGTGGAACATCTGGGATAGAACTTTTTTCTTTTGAGGGGGGGGGGGTAACTGGGAAAAGGAATTTTGTAACCCCTGGATATTATTGACAGTACCCATGTTTCTCTCATGATAGTTTGCCAAGCTGCTGGGTACAGTGATAGTCTGCCCCCAACTGCCTTGAGAGGTGGACAGTCGGGCCTGCTTTCAAGAGTGCTGGAAGGGCCTAGCAGAGAACGTATCTCTGTCGCCCTGCTGTTGCAGACCCCCTCTGCCGTGAGGGTGGCATCTTCCATTGTTGTTTCCCCTCTGCCCCTGAGGGAAAAATCTCCACGTGTGTCAGGCGAAGCTCCCTGGGATTTTCGGAAGCACATCTTTCCACTCTTCTGACCTTTAGGATAGGGTCTAGTTGGAGTGGAAAAACAGACTCCTATGGCAGGGACAGTCTTGCCATCCTGTTCACACCTGGTGAGAGTCTCTTTTACCTGCGGCTCAAACAAGGACGAGCCATTGAAGGGGGTATTGGTAAAGGAAGACTTGAAAGGTTCCACAAACTGACAAAGGAGCATCCAGGAGTGTCTCCGCAAAGCTACTCCGGTACCTGCTGCCCTATTCACTCCATCTGCCACATAAGAAATGAGCCTCATGGAGGAGTTAACCACTGAAGTCAAGGTTGCAAGCTGGGAAGTCGCCCTGTTCGCAACTCCCTCAGCTGTGGGATCTTGCAGAGTATCTCCTAGCTCCTTCAGGAGATTCCCTCTGAAGTAATGTGAAGTGTCACAAGTAATTCAGCTACCTGAGAGCAAAGGTCACTGAAGAAAAATAGAAGTTATGTTCTTACCATAACGTTCCATGTTAGTTGTCTTCTTCTCTCCTTCTTCTTGCTGGATGGGTTCGGAGCCGACCTCGGCTCCGACTCGGCCACTCTAAAAGCTCGAGAGTTGGTTCCACCGGCTCGAGGCTCCCCTTATATCCCACAATGCTAGGCGAGAGTTACCTCAGATCTCGTTTGTAAGCTAACCTAGCTTATATCAATAACAGTATAACTGTAAATAGAATCCACCTCTAACAGCAGGAAGAAAAGTGTGACCTACATCCTGAAATAAGAAATATGCACAATAGCATATGACTAAGAAAGAGGTGGTAGAAAGAGAGGTCACGATCACAACTCCTCTAGGTCTGTCCAGGCCAGGGGGAAGGAGGGTGGGACGCAAGAAGAAGGCGAGAAGAAGACAACTAACATGGAACGTTATGGTAAGAACATAACTTCTATATGTTAAGTTGTCTATCTCGCCTTCATTCTTGCTGGATGGGACCGCGTCCCTAGCACCTTGTCCTGGGTGGCCTAACGGAACAGACTCCTGAGAACAGTGGAACCAAAATTAGCTCTATGCCTAGAAGCTAAATCCAACTTATAATGGGAAATAAAAGTGTGAGGAGTAGCCCAAGTAGCCGCTGCACAAATGGTGTCAATAGGCAGTCTGTCTTGGAAGGCTAAAGAAGTAGCCAAAGCTCTGGTGGAATGGGCTTTAGGTTTATTAGGCAGTTTTTGGTGTCTAATCTCATAAACAAGGGTAATCAGAGACGTTAGCCATCTGGATAATGATACCTTTGAAACTGGAAGTCCTTTTCTGCTTTCCGTGATAGGAGACAAACAGCTGATCAGATTTTCTGAATTGTTTCGTCCTGTCCAAGTAGTACCTTAATTGACGATGAACATCCAGGCAGTGTAATTTCTGTTCAGACTTATTTGAATACTCTGGGAAAAAGACAGGGAGGTCAATGCTTTGGTTTAGATTTGATGTTGAAACCACCTTAGGCAAAAAGGACGGGTTAGTTCGTAAGGAAACTCTGTCCTTATGGAACAAAAGATAAGGAGAACGACAACTGAGTGCTTGAAGTTCTGAAATTCTTCTAGCTGATGTGATAGCCACCAGAAAGAGAGTTTTCCATGATAATAATTTCAAGGAACATGAAGCTGCAGGTTCGAAAGGGGAAAGAATCAAAGAAGCAAGAACTAAATTTAGGTCCCAAGGAGAAGGAGGATTTCTTATAGGAGGTCTGAGAAGAAAAACTCCTTTCAAAAAGGCTTTGCAAAGTTTGTGGGACATTAGGGCAGATTCAGAAATGCCCACATGAAAATTAGAAATAGCTGCCAATTGAACCTTAAGAGTAGATGGAGATGAACCTGCATGGAAGAGTTCAGCTAGAAAATCAAGGACTAGTTGGATGGAAGCGGTGAAAGGATCTATGTCCTTTCCTTGTGCCCAATATGAGAAGCGATTCCACTTACTCAAATAAATCTTTCGAGTGGAAGATTTATGGGAAGCTATCAATATATCTCTAACCGAGTGAGATAATTGAGGAAGCCTGGCTACGGTTGGAACTGGAGGAACCAAGCAGTGAGGTTCAGAGAGGGGAGGGAGCGATGAAACTGACCCGACTGGTGGATCAAAAGATCTGGAACTAGGTCCAGATGCCACGGTCGCTCAAGAGAAAGCGATGTAGAAAGGGGAACCACACTTGTCGAGGCCAGTAAGGAGCAATGAGGATCAATGAGGCCTTCTGAGCGATAGCTTTCTGTATTACTTGAGAGATCAGAGGGAAAGGAGGAAATGCATACAGAAGTCCCCGGGGCCAAACTTGGAGTAGAGCGTCTCTGCTGGGTTGGCCTGGTAAAGGGAATAGAGTGAAGTATTCTCTGCACTTGCTGTTTTGGGGAGTAGCAAAAAGATCGCAGCAAGGCTGACCCCACTTGAGAAATATCTCTCTCACTACAGAGTCTTTCAGAGACCACTCGTGAGGCATGAGTATAGCTCTGCTCAACTTGTCCGCAATGTGATTGGACTTCCGGGATGTGCGTTGCTATCAGAAAACGCTGAGAAGAAATCGCCCATTGCCACAGTCTGAGTGCTTCTCGACACAGGGGTATGATCTGGTTCCGCCTTGTTTGTTGATGTACCACACTACAGACATATTGTCTGTCTGGATTGCAATCGTTCCCAAGGGAAGAGAGTCTTGAAGGGCTTGCAACGCTAAAAGCACTGCTCTCATCTCCAGAACATTTATGTGCAAGTGGCATTCGTTTGGTTGCCATGTGCCCTGGACTGTCCTGCCCTGATAATGCCCCCACCCGATCAGGGAGGCATCCGTTGTCAGAGTAGCAACCGGAGGAGGTGGAACAAATGGTCTTCCGACAGGAGCTGGGGAAGACATCCACCACATGAGACGCTTTTGCACGCTTGCGTGATCATAATGGTGTGAGACATTGGAAGTTCCTGGTATGACCATTGAGAAAAAGCATCCACTGAAGGATCCGCATGTGGTATCTGGCCAATGGGAGGAGAGGTATGGCGCTGCCATGATTCCCAACACCTTTAGAACTAACCTGGCTTTGGCTCTGTTGTTGTTGAGAAGAAGTGACACCAATTTGTGAATGTCTGATATCCTTTGGTTCGTTAGCGTTGCAGACATGTTTATAGTATCTAAATTTGCGCCTATGTAGGTAATAGTACGACAAGGCGACAAAACAGACTTTTCGCAATTTATTGAAATACCCAGTTTTTGACAAACGCGAAAAGTATAATCTCTGGCCATCAGAAGGAGATGCTTGGTGGGAGCTGTGAGAAGCCAGTCGTCCAAATATGGAAACACCTGGAATCCTTGTCGTCTCAGGTGAGAAGCTACCACTGCCATGCATTTGGTAAACACCCGGGGGGCAGTGGTGAGACCAAAGGGCAGGGCCCTGAATTGAAAATGACTGGTTCCCAGCCTGAAGCGGAGGAATCTTCTGGAGCGTCTGTTCATTTTATGTGATAGTACGCATCCTGAAGGTCTATAGAGCACATCCAGTTTCCTTTTCCCAATAGGGGAAGAATGGATTGCAGCGTGACCATCGAAATCTTGTTTTCTTGACTGATCTGTTCAAGATACTGAGATCCAAAATTGGTCTCCAGTCCCTGTTTTCTTTGGAACTAAAAGAACCTTGAGTAGATTCCGGATCCTTGTTGGTCTGCTGACACTGGCTGAATTGCTCTTTTGCAAGCAGTTTTGAAATTTCCAAAGCTGCTATATCCCTTTGAGGGTGGAACATCTGGAAGGGATTTTTGACTGATTTGGAAAAGCGAAGAAAGGGGATAGAATAGCCTTGGAAATGATGGACTGTACCCATTTGTCTTGAGTCAGGGATAGCCAGGCTTCTGGGTACAGTGACAATCTTCCCCCGACTGCCTCCGAAGATGGGCAGTCGGGCAACACCTCAGGGATGCTGAAAGGGCTTGTCAGGAAAGGCTTCCCGATTGCCCTGGTTCTGCGGACCCCTGCCCCTAGGCGGCGTCTACCATTGTTATTCCCACCCCTGCCTCTGGTAGGAAAACGACTCTGTGCGTCAGTCGAAGTCCCTTGAGATTGTTTACGGAACCACATCTTTCCACCCTTCTGGCCTTTGGGGTAAGGCCTAGAAGGAGTAAAACGGACTCCGGCGGCAGAAAGGGTCTTGCCATCAGTCTCGCACCCAGTCAGGGTTTCTTTCACTTGAGGACCAAAAGAGATGATCCATCAAAGGGGAGTTCGTGAAAGACGTCTTGAAAGGTTCCATAAAGTTGCACAGCCGCATCCAGGCGTGCCTACGTAAGGCTACCCCTGTTCCTGCGGCTCTGCTCGCTCCATCGGCCGCATAAGAGAGGAGGCGCATGGAGGAGTTGGAAATGGAATTAAGGATAGCCAGCTGCGTGTTCATTTTCTCTTGGAAACCCGCAGCTGTAGGGTCCTTCAACATTTCACTCGCTTCCTTGATCAAGTCCCTTTGAAGACGAGTGAAATGGCACAGGTAATTCAGCGAACGCATGGTAAATGTCGCTGAGGAGAACATCCGCTTTACGAACCTATCCATGGACCTAGATTCCTTGTTAGGAGGATGGACAGGCACTGAAGGATCAGCCAGTTCCTTCTTTGTGGCGGCAGCTACCACCATAGCATCCACAGAAACTCCTTTTGATAAAAATTGCTTGTCTGATGGAGCTGTGATGAATTTGGAGGGTCTCCTGGGAGTGGGGTCCACTGAATCAGGAGCCGTCCATGCCTTCTTAGCAACCACCTGCATGAGGGGGTGAAGGGGGACACCCAGGAGGTGGAAGGGCGAGAGCCAAACGCCTCAAGATACACAGATTCGTCCTCCGAAGGGTTGAGGGCTGGCCAATTTCCCCTCTGTTTAAGGATCTCCAGAATGTCTGCAAATGAGACATCTTCAGAAGGGGAACGGGGAACCCTCAGAATCATCCAGATCTGTGTCCGACGTGATAGACTCAGGTGAGTCAATGTGCTTCCTCTTGCACTTCCTCTTCCGAGGCGGCTCTTCTGCCAAATCAGGAAAGGCCTCGGAAGAGGATGAAATCCCCAAAGGGGGCTCCTGAGGAGCTGGCTCTCTGCGGTCTGGGATGAGGGAGTGAGTCGACTTACCCTGAGGCAGCATAGAGGGAGGGGCTGACGGAGCCGACTGTGGAGTAGAGCCAGGCTCTAACACACTCCGCATGACCTCGAATGCACCCCTGTCAGGCAGAGCCAGAGGTCCCGCTACGTGGAGCAAAGGATCCCCCTCGGCACCGACAGTGAAGGCTCGAGGCGATGTCGGAGCCGAACTCACCAGCGCCGAAGCACCGAGAGGGAGAGGGGGTCGGACAAGGGTCGATGCCACTCACCCCTCGGAGCCGACGAGGAGGTCGGCGCCGAGATTCCTCCACGGAAGAAAACGGAGCCGACGGAGCCGAAGACAATTGTCTCGGCTCCGAAGTGACCACAGTCTCGGTTCCGACACGACCCGGCTCCGAACTCAAAAGAGTTGAAGGAGGAAAGAGTTGATGGACCGGGGCAGGCACCGACTGATGAGTCGGGCTCTGAAGCATCTGGGCTAGTGCCTCGGACTTAAGTAGTCGACTCACCACCCTCTGAAGGTCATGATCGGAAAGCCTCGATGACCTAGAGGAATGAGACCTTTGGCTCCGTTCAGACAGCAGGGGAGATCCTGGAGCCGAATGAACGGAGCCAAGAGAAGGTGACCTAGACCTCTTTCTGGTTGTCGGCTCCGAAGATCTTGTCGGAGCCGACACGGGTACCTCGATAACCTCGGCTCCGGCCTGAGCCGAAGCCACAGAAACTGTGGACTGAGTCTTATCGGCTCCAGCGGAGCCGATAAAGGCAAAGGTTGAACAACCTGAGGTCTCGGCTCAGAAGCGGGCCGAAGACCTCGATGCCTTAGAGGGCTTCCCTGTTGAAACTGACAGGGAATCCTCTGGTTTTAACAAGCCTCTCAGAATCAACTTGTTTTCTCTCCTGCAGGACCCTGGGGCTGAAGCCATGGCACACAGCACAGGAGTCCTGCAGGTGCAAAGGCCCCAGACAATAGACACAAGAAGTGTGGCGTCTGTCAGAGACATTTTCTGACAGCACGCATCACACTTCTTGAATCAAGACCTTTGCTTCCTTTGACATTTTCCTAACTGACAGGTGTACACTAACACACACCCAAACACACAGTTATACCCTGTCAGAAAAATTATTAATACTAAAAATAATAACAATTTTAGTAAAATACTAATAATTAAGCACAAAAAGTTAAAGTAACTACACAAACACACCCTAGGGAAGGGAAGGC
Source organism: Protopterus annectens (assembly GCF_019279795.1). Lineage (NCBI taxonomy): Eukaryota > Metazoa > Chordata > Ceratodontiformes > Protopteridae > Protopterus > Protopterus annectens. The sequence goes on from NC_056739.1 coordinate 12,893,006, forward strand.
CAAAGGCCCAAGGGAAGAACCAACGGTTCTTTTAATAAGAAAACGGAAAAATAGGGTCGGGATAAAGATCTATATCCTACACTAATTTAGGAAGAATAAAGTTAAAAGGGGAAAAAAGAGTAACTTTTTGTATAAAAAGCTAACACTCACCAGGAACCGGTAGAAGCAACCAACCTCGAAGCTGTAGCGGCAAACGAGATCTGAGGTAACTCTCGCCTAGCATTGTGGGATATAAGGGGAGCCTCGAGCCGGTGGAACCAACTCTCGAGCTTTTAGAGTGGCCGAGTCGGAGCCGAGGTCGGCTCCGAACCCATCCAGCAAGAATGAAGGCGAGATAGACAACTTAACATCATATGTTTCCCATACCTGTCCATCATATGAGACTCCTTGTTCAGTGGATGGACAGATGAAGTTTCCGCAGGTTCCTTCTTAATGGCTGCTGCCACCACCATGGCATCAACAGGGACCCCTTTGGAAAGGAAGGATTTATCCTCAGGAGCAGTAATAAATGTATCCAGTCTCCTCGGAACTGGTTCCATGGTCTCTGGAGTGCTCCATGCCTTTCGACTCACTACAGACAAAAGTGGGTCAAAAGGCAGAGACACCCAAGAGGTGGAGGGTTGGACACCAAATGCGTCCAGGTAAACAGACTTGTCCTCAGAAGGGGTTAGGGACTTCCAGCCACCCCCCTGTCTAAGGATTTCCAAGATGTCTGAAAAGGAGACATCCTCAGAGGGGGACCATGGGGACCCTTTCCAATTCATCCAAGTCTGTGTCTGAAGTGATGGACTCAGGGGAGTCCAGATGTTTTCTCTTACATCTTTTCTTCCGAGGGACTTCCTCTGAATGTTTGGAGGAGGTTCCAGAAGAAGTGGGGTCACCCAATGGGGCATCCTGGGGCACAGGTTCCCTACGCTTGGAAGCAGGAGGAGGGTCAAAGACAGGCAAAGAGGGAGAAGGAGCCAATGGAGCCAAGGATGGAACAGTCTCAGGAGACAGCACACTCATCACCTCGAAGGCACCATGGTCCTGAGTCGAAAGAGCCTCTGGCTCCGAAGAACCCGGAGATCTCCTGAGAACCAAGAGTGACGGCTCCGAGGCTAATGTGGGAGCCGAGCTCACCTGCACCGAAGCTCCAAGAGGGAGAGTGGGGTCAGACAAGAGTCCAATGCCACTTCCCCCCTTGGAGTCGGTGAGAGAGCTTTGGCGCCCAGATCCCTCGATGGACTGAGACATCGAGAAGATCAGAGCGGGTGTCAGAACCGATAAAGGAGAAGTAACCGGAGCCGACGATTCCACCACCATGACCTCCATGCACTCTGGCTCTGAGCTCAAGAGAGTCAGAGGAGGAACCGATATAGAAGCTGGAAGGGCCGAAGGAGCAAATTCCTTATGGGCTGGGCTCGATAGTAATTTAGCAAGTGCCCGTGACTTGAGCCTATTGACCACTCCATGTTGTGATCCGAAAGCCTAGAGGACCGAGAGGAGTGTGAAGAGGACCGGTGACTGCCTGCTCCAGACTGCAGCAAAATTATTGTGGAGCAGAGCGTACCTGTTCCAAAGAAGGAGACCTTGTTGTCTTATGGGTCCAGACTGGCTCCAAGGAAACAGATGGAGCCGCCGGAGACTTAGCTTTGTCAGAGCCAACACTGGGAACTGACAGAGCCGAATGTTTTTCAGTGGATTTTGCTGTTCTGAACTCAGAACCGATGGCTTAGTGGATTTTTGGACACTTTAGCTAGCTGAGGACCCCAAGACAAAGAATCTTGAGGGTTCTTCAGAAGGCCACACAAAACTAACTTATTCTTTCTCTCCTGCAGGACTCTGGAACTGAAAGCATGACAGATCGAGCATGAGTCCTGCAGGTGAACAGCCCCTAAACAATATACACAACTCATGTGCCCATCCGTAAGGGAGATTTTTTTGCCAACATAATTCACATTTTTTGAACCCACAGGGTTTGGACTCTTTGGACATACTGGATAACTGACAGAAAAAATTACCACAGCGTTAGAAAACAAAGCTGTAATAGTGAACAGCACACAACAACTAAAACTACTACAAGGCTGTAACAGCAAGCCCAAACAACAAGAAAGAAAAAACTTTTTTTTTTTTTTTTTTAAGGGAAGAGAAGAAGAAAGAAGGAGAGTCTCTAACTTAAATGGCGACTCCCCCAATAGTAGAGCCTCTAACTTAAACGGCTATCCCAGAAAAAGTGGGGAAAAAGAAGAAGAACCCTCTAATTTAAATGGGCTCAAAGGGGAAGGCAAGGCCTGAGGAAGAAAAATCACCCACAACAAGTAGAAAAAGGGTCGTTAGATGAACAGGGGTTATTATACGCTCTAATGATGTTAAATAAACAACAAAACCCTGGGAAGGTTAACAATATAAGTGAGAAAGCACTAAGTACTTAGCTAGAGCCAGTAGTTGCGATTTTGATGCTGCAAGCGGCAAACGAGATCTGGGTAGCTACTGCTAGGCAAGTTGGGATAGGGTTAGCCTCAAGCCAGTAAAAGCTCTCAAGGTATAGTAAATCGGCCGAGTCAGAGCCGAGGATCAGCTCCGAACCCAGCCAGCATGAACGAAGGTGAGATGGGACAACATAACATCTATAATTTCCTTGGATCTGGATGCCATACCTTTACTTATAAGTTGGGGCTCATAGTAGGATTTCCTCACCCCTGTGGACACATGGCAGTCAAAGCTTAGGCTACTATCCATCTGCATATCTAGATCTCTCACCTCTGAGTACACTCTAAGGGGTGTGCTACTGATATTGTAATTTGCAGGGTATGCGACTCCCAAAGGGTGTGATAATGCATTTTTTGCATTTAGTTTTAGGCCGTGGTTGTGGAACCAGTCATTTGCCTGATCCAGACCCTCCTAGAGGATATCTACATCATTGGGTGATTCAGTGTTTGCCCCCAGCATGCAGTCATTGGCAAACTTTGTCATCCAGAGGCCTTCCACATTTGACTTCACTTCAGAGAAGTATATTCTGAGCAGGAGTGGTCCCAGTACTGAGCCCTGTGGCATACCACTAGTAACTGGCCTCTTGCTGGATTTGGATTCACCAACTTTAACCACATGTCTCCTGTCTGTAAGCCAACTGGCAATCTATCTGGTGACATAGGGATTTATGCCCAATTTTGCGAGTTTATTTGTAATACCGGAGTGGGGAATTGTGTCAAATGCCTTGGCCAGGTCGAGGTAGGCGGTATGTACTGTTATACCCTCATCCATGGCCTTAGTGACTTTCTCAAAGAAATCCACCAGATTCAGTAGGCATGACTTGCCCCTGACAAAGTCGAATTGAGTCAGGTCCAGTGTTTGGAGAACTTCTATGTCATTATTTATCTGGTACATGATTATTCTTTCCATGGTCTTACATATAAGACTAGTCAAATGTATGGGGCTGTAATTTCCTGGGTCAGTAGCTGGTCCCCCTTTATGCAGAAGGATGACTGTTGCTGTCCTCCACTCTATTGGGGCAATGCCAGTATGGAGGCTGTGGTTAAATAGAGATCCTAATGGGCCTGATAAATCCTGATATAAGCTGTTTAAGAAGCAAACTGGTATACTGTCAGTTCCCATTGAATCTGTGTTTTTAGCTTTAGAGGACACAGTGGCAACCTGTTCTTTGGTGATAACTGGCAGTGGAGTGGTGGAAAGTATTTTTTGGGGGGACAATTGGGGGTGAAATCTGAGCTGAATTTGTCTGCCAGTAGACTTGCTATATCTTCCAGCTGAGTATAGGTGATGCCATCTACAATTAATTCTGCACATTGCTGGGTGTTGCCCTTAAGACTGTGGACGTAAGTGAAAAATGCCTTATTGTTATCCTTAGCTTTGGAGGCTATTTTTACCTCAAAGTCTACTTTCAGAGGCATGACTAGTGCCTTGATTCACTTGTTTAGTCTAACGAGGGACTTATTTCTCTGTTGTGCACATTCCCTCTTAATTTTCAACAAAATATTCTTTTTTATTGTTATACAACCTATTAACACTAGGGGTCCACCAGGATGACTTGTTTTTGTGGTTTGACCTGGGTTTATTTTGGTCTGGTACTGCCATTTTATGCATTTGTTTATATGGTTATATAGGGCTTTTGTGTATGCCGCTCCATAGGTTTCTGTCTTTTCTGGATTTGAAAAATAGCTATGCCATCCCTTAATAGGGCTAATCTACCTTAGAGAAGTTCATAAAGTTTTTGCGGTTACGTGGGGGACTAGTTTTACCTTTATTTTAAGGGAGACCGCTTTGTGATCTGATTTTGCTGGTGAGAACTTAACAATATGGGGTTGCAGCACACTCCCATATTTGTGAGTACCAGATCTAAGATATTTGTTCCCCTAGTGGGAGGTGCAGATTAGCTGCTCCAGGGCATCTGAATTTACAAAGTCAAAAAATCTTTAGCCCTGCATGTTAGTGGTTGTGTATGCCTCCCAATTAATGAAGGAGTAGTTAAAATCACCCATGACTACGGTATTGGGCTGGATGGTGAGTGATTCTAGTAAATTCAGGTATGATGTATGGGTTTCCTGGTTCACAACTGGGGGACTTGTAGCTAGCAAGAATATGGTAATGGATTTTCCCATGGTTAGTTGGACGTGGAGAATCTTAAGCATGTCATATTGTTTGATCAGCCTTGAGGTGTGCTTATCCTTTAAGTATATAGATACACCTCCACCTTTAGCTCTTTCATGTTCAGTGGGTGGTCGAAATGTATGAAAGGCATAATTGCCATGCACTGCTGGAGTGCTTTCCTTGGCTTTGAACCATTCATATAACAGTTCTGGTCAGAAGGCAAAAATACAACAAAGTCAAATAAATTGTAAGCACATTGCAAAATACATTTTCACATGAAGCTCTGATAATTTAAAATTCTAAAGACTAAATTACTAGACCCAGTCAACTTTTTCCTTGAGATTATCACCACTTGCCAATTTTATCCATAGGCTTCAGTTAGAAGAAGATGAGGCTCTCTTGTTAGAGTTGGCAGCTGGGGAAACCTCAGAAGAGTCAGCTGACAAAAGTTGCAGAGAACTGCAAAATTAGAGTACACCTTGTATTTCCTCACAGCCTTTCTAGGAACTGGTTCACTAGCCAAAGGGGTATTACGTGTAGTTTTATAGACATCTTCTAAGGCCAGCAACAGAGGAGGAACAACCAAAATATTTGTAATCTCGTCAATAAGATCATAAACTCTGCCAATCAATGGCATAGCTCCAGACTGCTTCCAGTCAACTGCATCGCGAAATCTAGCTAGAATCTGTGGAAAGATGATCACTTGCTTAGGATTTTGAACTTTTTCAACTTCCAAAGAATCAGATTTAACGGACAGTGCGTGTTTACTACTGCATGCATCAGAGTTCCCATCAAGATATACAGCATTAGACTGATTTCTAGAGAAGGTAGCACCATAGTCATTCTGAATAAGAAAATAGCCTCTCAGAATAGCTGACTGTAAAACACTTTTGCTAAGGAAACCACATCAGCCCTATATGTTGTAATAACATGATTGTTTATCACATGGTGTAGTTTCTGTTTCTTCTTACTATGAACTACACTAGATGATAAAATATTTAGGGACAGAGTATTATGTCGGGCAAAGGCTCATCTACCCTGGACCTCTCTTGCACCTAAAGGGCTTGGTTCTCCTATACCTCAGACAGGTACTGGAACAGCCCCAGAGAATGTGTCTGATCCCCATACCATAGGGGGATGCTGGCTCACACCAGAGGGTGACAGGGAAAAAGGTAAGTGGTCTGTAGGCTGACTTAAGGCAACAACAGATTCACAGACCATAGGCTGTGGCATGTTTTTGTTGAGCAGTTTCTTTTTAGGTGCAAATGGATTTGATGGGTGGGGGCAGCTGTTTCACGGATCCATCAAGTCAGGGGAAAAACACCAGCTAGAATAATACACTGATACTATTAAGGGCTGACTAAGGGCAGTGATAATAGAAATATAAAATATGTTCCCACACAGAAAATAAGGCTGAACTCAATAAAATATATCAGAAATCGTTTAAATTGTGTTAAATCCTGTTCTACAATCTGCACCGTGTAGTAAACAGCACACATAGTCACAGCACCAAGTAAATATCACTTCCCCAAATACTGACAAAAAATTAATATACAGCATCAATTCAAAAATAAACACTTTAATACAGTATAAATAAGTATTTACTTAAAGATTCCCTTGTTAGAAACGAAAAAAAAAATCTCCACAGAAAATGCAAATACTGTAATGTAATTTGTGGTAAAATGGTGATTTAATAATAGAAATGTCCATAACAGTGTTAAACCAGTAGTAAATATCATAAAAATTAAGAAAAAAATAAAAAAATGTAGTATTTTCCTGTACAAACTTCAACATGAAGCACATAAACAAAAAATGGCAGGCCTTTTGGCACTCTACCAAGGGACAGCCACTAGTGCTCAACTGACGCAACAGAACATCAGATTCACAGTACAAATCATAACACTTTAGAAAAGATCCGTAACTGCTTAAAAGCAGTATTACCCATACAAACAATACAGTAGTAAGACTTCTCAGAGGAATTAACAGCAGTAGTAAATAGCAAATATATTAAAATAAAAACAAAAAACACATATAATATATATATATATATATATATATATATATATATATATATTACTTTTTTAAATAAAACAGAAAGAAAACAAAAGTATATAATAAAACGGAGGAAGGAAAGTTTCCAAAGGGAAATCGTCTGAGTTTGGAAGCTATAATCCACTAATGTAGGCCGCTGAGAAGATTCAACTGTGTGAGTCCTTCAGCTGGCACTTAAGACTGAATAAATGACTTTCTGTGACAGGGTTAGGCTTCCCCTGATGGGAGGAGGTTACCCAATTTCTTATCACAGAAAGTCAGAAGAGGGGATTTTGAACTCTGGAAAACTCTCAGTGCTGGGTTTGTGCAAGCAAAGAAACCATGTGCCAATGAGGCAGTGTGAATGATGAACATCTATTGCACAACAACTTGAGCAATAGAAACATAAAAGGGTATTGCCAAACTCAGGGAACCTATAACAAGAAAAATAACCAGAGCTCTTATAGCAATATTAGACATACTCCAGAAATTCAATGAAAATCTGTAGAAATCAGAAGAATGTTGAAACCAAGAAAAGACACAAATGGAATTTTTTAAGACCTAACTATGTCAAGGTTGGGGAAGGATGAGGCTCAATAATTAATAGCTAAAATATCAGATGATGGGATGAAAATGGTGATGCTTAATAAATCAATAGGGAAGTCACCAGAACCAGGTGGTATTCCAGTGGAAGTTAGAAAGGTATGAGGGAAGAAAGTGATAAAGATCTGGAAGGTTTTATTTAAACCAAAGTTATGTTACCACAATGCTAGATTTATGTTGTCTTGTTCCACTAAACTCAACAGATGGGTTATCGGATTGATCTCAGCACCGTTTTCAAGAGCTTGAACACAGGGCTCTTACCCATAATTCCTTCTAGCCTCTAGATTACCTCAGACTGAGTTTGCCTGCTTATGCCTATTACCCCCTTGTGATGGACACAACAAATGCTCGTCAAAACCTATATCAATATTGTTTAAAATTGTACTTGTTTAAAATGTACTACTGGAGCTTTTCTCCTCGGGTCTCCACTGAAAATGGGCCACAAGCCCAGTTGGACAAACCTGGTTAACAAATGTCAATAAATAAATAAATAAATAAATAGGTCATAACAAGGGATACACAGCTTCAGACTGCCACTAAGACAAGGTCCTGGTCAGGACTAATAGATCAGTCAATGCCCATACAAAGGACAATTTAGGAAGGGAGGGGATACTGAGCAAGAATGAAAAAGGCAACATGGATCTAGTTTTATGGTTAATATATAACACTTAAGCCGATGTTAAATTTTCTGTCCAATTCAACAGATGGGACAGATTCTCCAGCTACCACACAGTCCTGGGAGGTGTCATGGAAGGATATTCTGATGTGTAGTGGAGCCAAAAGAAGCATGGACTCTAGACTGAACATCTACTTTGCAATGTAGCACAAAAGTATGATCAGTATACCAAGTAGCAGTAACACAGCTCTCATCTTTGGCAAAGTAAGCAGTGGATGAAGCCATTGCCTGAGTACAGTGAGCTTTGGGCTTGTGCAATAAACTTAACCCCTTTTCCTTATACACAAAGAAGATGCAGTCAGACAGCCACCTGGACAATGTCACTTTAGAAGCTCACTGACTGAATCTGGCCTTTGAGAGAAAAAAATTGGTCTGACTTTATAATGTCTTTGGTACAATGAAAATAAAATCTGAGTTGCCTATGAACATCCATCAAATGTAAAGCATTTCCCCTTTGATTGAAAGATTTGGAAAAACAACTGCTAGGTTAATTACCTGTGCATATTGACAGACTCTGCAGATGAGTCAAGATGCCTCCTCTTGCAGGACTGTTTCCTATGCCCTCCCACTTGTGGGAGCTTCTGGGGAAGGGTCGGAAGTAGAGGTGGGGCTCATCAAGTGAGAACCCTCAAGGCTTAGAGAGGCTGACTGTCCCTGTCTAACAGGATGCGTAGACCAAGCCACAGAATCTAAGGTGGGGGTCAGGAAAGAGTTGAGTGAGAATGAGACACCTCCTCTCTAGACCTAGAGAAGATTCTCTCAAAAGCCTCAAAATCCAAAGCTGATATTAGAACCAAAGTTGCACCCCCCCCCGATCCAAAAGAAGATAAAGAAGGAACATCCCCAGCTATGATCTGACTCAGCTCCAAGCAGACATTGGCACCACCTAAATCTCCATTGCCAAAGCACCTAAGGGTAAGCATGGCTCCAAGAATCTTGGAATTGACCATGATTCCTGAGCCTTGTCCCTGACATCTCAGCTCTGAGATTCATTCCAATCCGACGGAGCTGGAGTCAAAAAAGCAAGGGAAACAGTCGGAGATGAACTCAAAATTGGGTCCAAAATGGGTGTCTCATGGGGATGATTCAATACCATGGGAAATGGATTCGAATGTCATACCAGTAAAGGAGAGATTACGGCTAATGCAACAGTGACCATACCCAGAGCCACTTGAGGAGTACCCCTAATTAGATCTGAGTATGGAGAAAATTCCACATCATCTTGTCAATTTTAGCTTCTGACAGACTCTTTGACAATCAAAAGGACTCAAAGGAACATGCCACAGAAGGTGTTCTGCATGAAAAGTGTGGTCTATCCTGCAAAAAAAGAAGTTATGTTCTTACCATAATGTTCCATCTGTGTTGTCAATCTTCATTCATTCTTGAACTGTCCTCGGAACTAGCTCGGCTGTTTTATCAAGCTCACGCTAGCCAGAAACTCTCAAGCTAAGGCTACCCATAGTGTCTCTTCCCTTCCCTTCCGATTGACAACACAGATGGAACGCTATGGTAAGAACATACCTTCTTTATCTGATGTCAATATTCATTCATTCTTGAACTTCTGGGACAGAGTTCCTAGCTACTTTAAACCTTGGGAGGCCCTGGGGAAGGATCTTCCTGAGCACCATAGAGCCAAAGCATGCTCTCCCTCTGGTGACCGCATCCAATTTGTAATGAATGATAAAGGTATGAGGGGGTAGCCCAAGTTGTGGCTGTGCATATGTCATCCATAGAAGCTCTGGAATGAAAGGCTACTGGAGTGGAAATAGATTTAGTAAAATGTGTCTTAATCTTTGTTGGCAAGTCCAGCTTTTTTGGAGTTTAAACAAAAATGATGCAATCTTGTACCCATTTTGATAGAGTAACTTTTGAAAATGGTTTGCCCAGTCTAGTACCTGAAAAGGAAAGAAACAGTTGGTCTGATTTTCTAAATGATTTAGTTCTGTCCAGATAAAAAGATAATTGTATGTGTACGTCCAACAAATGCAAGCAATATTCACCCTTGTTTGAAAAGTTTAGGAAGAAAACCGGTAGGTCTATAGACTGATTGATATTGGAGTCTGATAATACTTCAGGCAGAAAGGAGGGATTAGTTCTAAGTGATACTCTCTCTCTCTGTGAAAAATGATACATGGATGTTTCACACACAAAGCCTGCAATTCTGATATTCTCCTGGCTGACGTGATGGCTATCAGGAATAAAGTTTTCCAAGATAAATATTAATAGCACACGTGGCTGCTGGTTCAAAGGGCTGATCGACCAAACTTTGTAAGACTAGCGTTAAATTCCAAGGCTCCATAGGCTCTTTAAAAGGTGGTTTCAAATACAAAACACCCTTTAGAAAGGTTTTGCAAAGGCGATGAGACATCAAAGAAAGGTCATCAAAACCATTATGAAAATTTGAAATAGTAGCTAAATGAACTCTAATAGTAGAGGCAGAGGCTCCCGATTGGAACAAGGTCGATAAATATTCTAATACCTTGTCAACTGATGCTGAAAAGGGCTTAATTTGTTTTTCCCCAAGACCAAACACAAATCTATTCCATTTACTAAGGTAAAGTTTTCTGGTGGATGGTTTACGAGAAGATAGAAGTATCTTTTGTACTGGGGAAGATAGGTTATTTTGCCTGGCAATTACTGGAAGTGGAGGAACCAAGCTGTCAGCTTGAGACTTTTTAGATTGGGATGAACTAGTCCCTGTGGGTGAGACAACAGATCTGGAGTTGGATCCAGAGTCCACGGGTAGTGAACCAGGTGAGGCCAGAGAAAGGGAAACCAGAATTGATGGGAACTAATAGGGTGCAATGAAGATCACTTTGCTTCTCAATTGTTGGGCTTTCTTCAAAAATTGGGGAATTGGTGGAAAGATGTCAACTAGTCCCTGGGGCCAATCGTGTAGAAGAGCATCTCTTGGGGACTCCCCCTGAGGGGGGATTAGGGCATAGTAGCTGCTGCACTTGTGGTTTGTAGGAGAGGTGAACAGATCGCAGCAAGGCTGACCCCATCGACAAAAAATCTTCACTGCCACAATGGGATTGACAGACCACTTCAGTGGCAGGAGAATGCATCTGCTCAGTTTGTCCGCAATGACATCTGACTTCTCTGGGATGTGCGTTGCTATCAGAAAGCGGTTGAAGGTGATGGCCCATTGCCAAACTCTCAGGGCTTCCCGACATAAATGGTAGGATCTGCTTCCCCCCTGTTTGCTGATGTACCAGACCACTGACATGTTGTCTGACTTGAATAGCAATTGTCCCCAAAGGGAGGGCAGATTGAAAAGCTTGCAACCCTAGGAGCACTGCCCTCAGTTCTAGGACGTTGATATGCAAACTGGCCTCTAGAGGGGACCAAGTGTCTTGGACTGTTTTCCCTGAAAATGCCCTTCCCCAATCCCATCAGGGAAGCATCCATGGTCACTACAGCCATGGGCTGAGAAGGTGAGAAGGGGTGGCTCTACAATTTTTCTTCTTGTTTCATCCACCAAAGCAAATCCTGCTTGCAATAGTTGGTTATGCGGTTTGGGTGTGACACTGGATGCAATAGCAGAGACCACTGAGATGCGAGGAGCTACTGAAGCAGCCTCATATGGTATCTTGCTAGAGGAACTAATGTGATTGTTGCTGCCACAGACCCAAGAAGTTCTAAAACCAGACGAGCCAGAACTTTGTCTTGAGAGAGTATCACTTAGCGCTGCAACCTCAGCCTTATCAGTCTGTGAAGAGGGAGAGTGGCCATGCAAGATCTTGTGTTTAATGTTGCTCTGATGAATTCTATGTCTAGTGTGGGGGATAGTTTGGACTTTTCTCAGTTTACTGAGATGCCTAGCAACTCTGTAAGCCTCAGAATGGAGTCCAAGGTGAAAAGCAGTAGATGTCTGTAGGGGTCAGTGAGGAGCCATTCATCTAAATATGGAAACACCTAGAATCCTTGTAGCCTTAAGTGAGCTGCGACCACTGCTATGCATTTGGTGAACACCCTGGGGCTGTGGTTAGACCAAAGGGCAGTTCTCGAAATTGGTAATGACTGGCTCCCACGTGGAAGTATAGATATCTTCTGGAGCACTTGTCCATTTTATGTGGTAATATGCATCCTGAAGATCTATAGAGCACATCCAATCATCTTTCGCCAGAAAAGAAAGGATAGACTGAACCGTGACCATCCGGAATTTTGTCTGTTGAACAAACTTGTTCAAAACGCTGAGGTCTAAGATTGGCCTCCAGTCCCCTGTCTTTTTTGGCACTAAAAAGAATCTTGAGTAAAATCTGGATCCTATTTGGTCTGATGGGACTGTTTGGATGACTCTTTTTTGAAGCAGCGTTTGGATTTCTAGTGCTGCTATATCCCTCTGAATGGGTGGAACATTGGGGATTCACCGTGGTGGCTTGGGATAAAGGTTGAAGGGGATAGATATGGCAACCTCTGGTAATTGTCTGCACCCAAGAATCTGATGTTACTGTCTGTCCAGAGGTAGGCAATTGGGCTGCTGCTCAGGAGCACTGGTAGGGTTGTCCAGAGAAAGACTCTCTGGAACCCTGGTTATGCAGACCCCCTCTGCCATGGGAGGGGCATCTTCCTGAAGAGTTCCCTCCACTGCCCCAGGGAGAATACTTGCCACGTGTGTCCTGAAAAGGCCCTTGGGACTTCTTGAACCATATCTTTCCACTCCTCTGATTCCTGGAGTAAGGTCGTTGAGGAGTGGAAAAATGAACGCCCACTACAGAAAGGGTCTTTCCATCCTTCTCACACCTGGCTAATGTGTCAATGACTTTTGGGCCAAACAACGAGGTAACATCTACTGGAACATTGATTAAGGAAGACTTGAAAGAGTCTGCAAAGTCACATAAGCACATCCAGATGTGACACCTAATGACAACGCCTGTACCCACTTCCCTAGCCGTCCATTTGACTGTGTACGCAATAAGCAGCATGGATGAGTTGGATATTGATTCAAGGATCGCAAGCTGTGAGGCAATCATATCGAGTATCTCGTAAGATACTGCTCCTGCCAAGGTCCCTGAAAGCTCCATTATCAGGTACCTTTGCAGTCATGTGAAATGTGCCAAAAAATTCAATGACCAAATGGCAAAGGTCATTGAAGCACAGACCTGCTTCCCGAATTTGTCCATCGTCCGAGACTCTCACTTTGAATAATGGACACTAGGACTCTCCTCAGTGAGTTCCTTTTTTGTGGCAGCGATCACCACCAAAGCATGTACTGCTAGACCTTTGGACCAGTGGGGTTGATCTTCGGGTGCAGAGAGAATTTTGTCCGGTCTCCAGGGGATTGTCTCTATAGTGTCAGGGAACTTCTACGCATCCTACATGATGACCTTAACCAAATCATTGGCAGGTGGGGTCACCCAAGAAATAGAGGGTTGGGCACAAAAAGCCTGCAAGAAAACAGATTCCTCAGAGGAAGTGTTTGTGGACTTCCAATCACCCCTCTGTTTTAAGATTTCCAAGATGTCTCCAAAGGAGACATCTTCAGGGGGCGACTGTGAGGACCCTTCTCCTTCATCATAATCTGTATCTTTATAATCTGTATCTTCAGTGACAGATTCTTCTGGAGAATCTAGGTGCTTCCTCTTGCATGATCTCTTATGGGGTGGCTCCTCAAGGGGGAGGTCTGAGGAGGACTCTGAAGAGAGTGTACCCTGCAGCAGGGTGCCTTGTTTTTCTTGTGCCTGTTGCCCCAATGTAGCAGATTGTGACAGCTGCAAACCAGAGGATACAGAGATGTGACACTCCAACGAGGATGGTGCCAACTGTGAGTCTGCTGAGGTGAGAGCTCTCTCCATAATCTGAAAGGCAGGCCTGCCGAAAGAGGGATGAGAGCCCAGAACCGATAAAGACAATCTTGGAATTGGGGTCACACCCCATTCCAACGAGCTCACCTCCAGAGAAGGAGCCATGAGAAGACTCAGAACTGTCAGAGCACCAGGAACTGTAGACGGCACCTTCGAAAAAATTGGATCCGACCTAGGGATCCCAGAGTAGGCAACCATGTCACGGTCCCATGGGTGGGTCGGCTTTAACAGAACCACCAACCACAGAGTTGGTTCTGGAGCCAAGGTGAGGTCCACCATAAGTACTGAAGTAGTTGGCACCAGAAAAGTCAAAGTCAGAAGCTCAAAGACATGCGGAGAGGTTGAAGGAGGAAGACAAGTAGGAGTCCTTAGAGAATAGGCCTCAGATCCAGAGGGGAGAAATGCCATAGATGGGGCAGGAAGACCTCTGGCTGCCAAGAGATGATCCACTAATCTGACTACATCAAGCTCTGAAAGGCTCCTGGTGGAATGGATGGACATCCCGAGGGTGATTCTGGGCATTCAACAAAGGCACTCAATTGTTTACCAAGGAAGGGGTCAATAGATGGGGAGTACCTAGTCCTGGGTAAGGATTCAACCTTCGGTACCATGGTTTGGCTGACCAATGATTTGTTTTGGAGTGGAAAAAGTGACCAGTATAATTGGGGAAACTACTGTTGCTGCCAACAGAGTCATAGGTACCGATGGAGAGGTCAGTACCAAGGTGGCTGCCCTAGGTTCAGTAGTTGTTGGCACCATGGGGGAAGCTGCAGACTTCGGTGCCGAGACAGTAGAAGGTGTTGATTTTTGAATTTTAGGCCTCGGTTCCGAGGTATGGTAAGAGGCCTGGTCCTCGGAAGATTTAGATTCCTGGGATTTAGGAGATGCTGGAACAGAGTGGCTCCTCTTTTTTATTCCTTTTTGGGAGACTTTGATGTCTCCACCTCAAAGCCTCACTGAAAGGACATTTTAACATTTAATTTTGAGGATTCATTTGTTGTGCCTCTGTAAGGGTTCGAGCATTGAAACCCTTGCAGAGTTCACAAAGTGGTTGGACTTCTAAATGTGGCACCCCTAAACAATAAATACATGAAAGATGCCCATCCGAGTTGAGCATCTTTCTGCCGCATCCGTCGCACTGTTTGAAATTAGTGGTTTCTTTATGCTTCTCAGCCATTATCTACACTTTTAAACAAGAAGCCACTCTCACAAAAACAACTTATTCACACACACACACACACACACACACACACACACACACACACACACACAGAAGAAGGAAGAAACAAGGTAAAGAAAACCTATTTTTTTCTTTCGAAGGGTTGTACCAGCAATGGTAACTAAAGAAAAATACCCACAAAGGGTAAAGGGTGTGAAGGGAAATACCAACCATGGCATTTACAGAATTACCAAAGGTAAGAGGGAAGGGTGGGGCCTATACCAACGATGGTACGAGAGTAAATAAGGATAAGGTAAAAGAGAATAAACAGCGTTTTCACTCAACCAGACAAATCAGGAAGTTAAATAAATCAACTAAGTAACTAAATTAGAGTTAAGAGACAAAAATTGCGAGAATATATATAAAGAAAAGGTTAAAGCTTAACTGAGAGCATGGCTAATGTGACCAAAATTCTAGGTGGAAAATGAGATCTGAAGGGAAGGGAAGAGAGGCACTATGGGTATCCTTAGCATGAGAGTTTCTGGCTGGAGCAAGCTTGATAAAACGGCTGAGCCAGTTCCCAGGACAAAACCAAGATCCAACAGTTCAAGAATGAATGAAGATTGACAACATCAGGTTGGGTGTTTGGAGCTGAGGACTAGCCAACTCCGGAGAGGAGCAGTTAAGGTGGAGATGGGGAATGGATCCAAAATACATCCCATGTAGATGGATCTGAATGCTTCGGGTTCTTCTGCACTAGGCCAGACGGGCCTGATGGATCTCAACATCTTTTTCTAGTCTTCTCCTTTTGACTTTCTTTCTCCCTTTCCTTTTCTTTACCCTTCTCTTTCTGTTACTCCTTCTCTTTGTTAACTCTCATCTTCTCTGACTTTTTGGAGGAAGGAGACAAAGCCTCAGAGGTTGAAGTTGCCATACCCACTTGAGCAGGAAGGAGGCCCTTAAGAACCATTTTGTTCTGACAATCGTTGTGACCTCTGGCCCCAAAAGAGGAGCACGCCTCACACTTTACATATAAGTGTGCTACACTTAAGTAATATATACACAGAGTGCGTGGGATCGTGGGGGCTGTGCCCACAGGCACTAATAATCTTAAAACAACTGGCCTTGTCAGACCTCACTAGTAATTATCCCACAGAACTGCAAAAATAACAAGAACAATGACAACTGCACAAAAAATCCAAGAGATAACAAGTTACCTATCAGTACTATCATCACTAATAATCAAAACATGTAGCTATAGCCAAGCAATTTATTTTCTGTAGGGGAGGGAAGGTGAGAAAGAAAACACTCCCAAAACAACTACCTAACAAAGGATAATTATCAACAAAGTTAAAGTAGTACATTGTCAGATATAAAGTCTGAATAACCAGCAGAAAAGTATGAGGAAAGAATATAGAAATAGACACTTAACTAACTCTGTGCTCCCAGCCCTTGATCACATGTCTTGACTGTTCAAGAGGCAAACAAGATCTGAGATAATCTAATGGCTAAAGGGAATTATGAGTAGGGTATGAGCCAGATCCCTGGATTCAAAAACTTAAACAAAACGTAGTGGACAGATCCAGTCATATCCAATAACCATCTGTTGTGTCAGACAGAAAAGACATCAGATCAATATTTTAAAATGAGGAATAATACCAGTATCGTGGAAGAAAGCTGTGGTGGTTCTACTACCCACAGAGGTAAATACCCTCAAACCTAGCTTCATATACACAAACATCAATTCTGAACCATGGTTATAAAGTGCTTATGTCTACACTAACTAAAAGAGTGGCTAAGGAGTTGCCCAAACTGATAGATATGGATCAATACGGTTTTGTGGTAGGAAGGCAAACATTTGACATTAACAGAACAATAACAATCCAGGAGGAAACAAAGTGTAAGAAGACAATGTTATTTTGGTAAGTCTTAATGCAAAGAAGGCATTTGATAAAATCAGCTGATAATTTATGAGTAAAGCAATGATGCCATCTGTGCTCCCTGACAGAATAAAGGGGTTAATCAGGAAGATAAATGAGGGGTTAGAGGCAAGACTTGAAGGGGGGGGGGTCCTTGGTGACAAGCTGTATTTGAACAGAGGATCCAGGCAGGGATGTCTTCTTTCCTCTTTGTTATCTGCTTTATACTTAGAGCCACTGGCAAAGAAAAGAAGGCACAGACAAATTCATGGATATAACTGGTATGGTAAACAATATAAATGAGCCTTATTTGCATGGGATGCTATTCTGCAATTGAAAAGTTCAGCAAAATTATATTCCAGTGCTGTGGAACATTTTCAGATGGTTTCATTTTTTTAGCATATAAAATATATGAAGATAAAACAAAGGCTATAATGGTAAACTATGTTCCAAAATATGAGCTGGTTCCATAATAACCATATTTATGGGAACATGAAAAGATGAAGTACTTAGGTTGTTGTTTGTCTTTCGGCTTTTCCCAGTAAGGGGTTGTCACAGTGGAACTCCAGTCTGCTAATGATTGGCAATAGATCTTTACGAAATGCTGAGGTGCCAGCTCGATGCTCAACCTTCAACAAAGGCACGCCCATTTATGCACGCATGTCTTTCGAACGCTACCCAACCGCGGGGAGGACATGCAGACTCCACACAGAAGGCAGTCCCAAGCCCAGCCGAGAATCAAACAGGAGAACCTCTTGCTGTGAGGTAACAACGCTACCGCTGTACCACCGCGGCAATAGTACTTAGGTGTATGGATTAAAAAGAATCCTATTATGTCAAGTAAGGATATGTGATAAGTGACTAAACAAAAAAATAATACAAAAATTGACTATGGATACGCACAGTAATGTATAAACCGTGAAAATATTTCTCGTCCCTTTAGTACATGTGCATATATATATGCATGTATGTATGTATGCAAGTCTACTTGAGTACACCAAAATTCCGTTAAATTAAATTTTACTTAACCAAGATGATAATACTGAAACCTTAGTTTAACAAATGTTCACATCACTGTAATTTTAATCTGGGAAAGGAGGCAGTTGGCCAGCATGGGGAAATATGCCTTTCCCCACTACAGTGTGATCTCAGAGTTAGCATATTTAGTTGGGGGGTGGGGGCACTGCCCCCCACATTGGTGGGTGTGGGGGGGGTGAAACCCTCGACCTGGGTGGATTTGACATGCTTCAGTGTGTTTGTTTTTTATGTTGGCCAAATGGCTCCTTTCCCGGATTAAAATTCCGGTGATGTGAATGTTCGTTAAACTAAGTTTTCGGTATTGTCTTCTTGGTTAAGTAAAATTCGATTTAATGGAATTTCAGTCAGAAAGAAAAAGTTATGTACTCAACATAATGTTCCATCTGTGTTGCCCATTTTCATTGTTCCTCAGCAATCGGGTTCGGATCCAGTCCTCAGATCTCACTCAGATGCTTCTTCCGGATCACAGAATACTTGAAACTCTTGAGCTCCTTCCTTTACCCACAATGCCCCAGCCACCTAACATACCTTGGATCTAGTTTGCTGCCCACAGATATGAAAATAAATAAATATATATATGGTTTCCCTTCAGAAGACTGAATGATCATAAGCTCGAAATTCATAAGCCTGAAAACTCAAAAGCCTGAAAACACACAGAATACAAATAATGCTAATATGCCAGTACAAAGACACTACTATCTACCCACTTACCTTAACCCAAACCCTAACCCTAAGGTCCGTCACTATCGCACACATGCCTAACCTGCACCCTAACACTAACTCACTTAACCTGCCCCTAACCCTAACGTAAAAACAATCGCACACTTATCTGAACCCAACCCGTAACTTTCCACCACAGCGCTAAGAACAGCGAAGCCACATTAAAGTCAGTATGTGTATTTTGTGTGTTTTCAGGCTTTTGGTCGCAGGCTTATGAATTTCAAGCTTATTATCATTCAGTCTTCTGAAAGGGAAATATATATATATATATATATATATATATATATATATATATATATATATATGTAGTTCCCCTTCAGAAAACTGAATGATAATAAGCTCGAAATTCCTAAGCCTGAGACCAAAAGCCTATATATACATACACAAATCTACGTCTAAATTTGAAATTTCAAAACAATGAACTTCAAATGGTCAAGACCAGAAAATCAAAGTTTGAAAACTTTGAAAACAAAATAAAAAATTTTTTTTTTGCATTTTTGTAGGGGGCACCCCCCACACCCCCTGCTAAATAAATATACCAATGCAGAGATCGCACTACAGTGAGGAAAAAAGAAGTTATGTTCTTACCATAACATTCCATGTGTGTTGTCCACCTCAACCTTTATTCTCACTAATGGGTCGGATCTGATGTGTCAGATCCATCTCAGCCTTTCCAATAGCTCGAAGTCTGCAGCAAAGCTCATGGGCCTCCTTCCCTACCCATAATGCAGTTCCCCAACTACCTATATCTTGTTTGCCCACCCAGAAAGTAAATAAAGAATATACCAATGATGGTCTATTTCCTGGACTATGTCATTATCTCTTGTGGCTATGGAGATTCCAAAAAAAAACAATGTCCACTTGGTCTTCCAGGAGATCTGGAAGGGGACAAGAGGGTGAGTTGTGAGAATAAACATCGAGATGGACAACACACATGG
Organism: Protopterus annectens; assembly: GCF_019279795.1. Lineage (NCBI taxonomy): Eukaryota > Metazoa > Chordata > Ceratodontiformes > Protopteridae > Protopterus > Protopterus annectens. Next base: position 12,912,484 of record NC_056739.1, read on the forward strand.
AATGCTATGGTAAGAAAAAGAAGTTATGTTTTACCATAACGTTCCATCTGTATTGTTGATCCTCGTTCAGTCATTACGCATGGGTATCGGCTCCGACCTCGGAACCGAGCCGGCCATTTTCCAAGCTCGCGTCAGCTTCAAACTCTCGAGCTAAACTCTTACCCACAATCCCACTCTCCCTGTTACCTCAGATTGAGTTTGCAAGTCAAAAGAAGGTAGAGGCTACCTCCGGTCAAATAACCTAAGAGAACCGGATGGTGAGATCCACTAGAAGCCACAGGAGGGGGAAGGAGGGAGGGTTGTAATGACTAAAAGAGGATCAACAATACAGATGGAATGTTATGGTAAGACATAACTTCTTTATCTGATATTGTTAATCCTCGTTCATTCCTTATGCATGGGAGAGAGTCCCCAGCTACCTCTATTCCTGGGAGGCTCTCATGGAAGGACATTCCTGAGCACCATAGAACCGAAAGATGCTCTTCCCCTGGAGGCCAAATCTAATTTGTAATGATTGATGAAGGTATGAGGCGTAGACCAAGTTGCAGCTGCATAGATGTCATGTAAAGAAGCTCTGGCATGGAAGGCAGCAGAAGTTGCCACCGACCTTGTTGAATGAGCTTTTATGGTAGTAGGCAACGAGATATTACGTTGTGTATAAATGAAGGTCGCACAGTCCTTCAACCATCTAGCTAATGTGAGCTTAGCAAAAGCAGATCCTAATCTAGGTCCAGAAAAGGCCAAAAATAACTGGTCAGATTTACGAAAGGACCTAGTCCTGTTTAAGTAAAAATGGATTTACCTGTGGATATCTAGGGTATGTAGGCAATACTCTCCTCTGTTTGAATGATTAGGAAAGAAAACTGGCAATTCAATGGTTTGATTAATGGACATTTCAAAGATCACTTTTGGCAGAAAGAATGGATTAGTTCTCAGATACACTCTATCTCTATGAAAAATCAAGTATGGACTCTTGATACATAAAGATTGAAGCTCAGAAATACGTCTGGCAGAAGTAATGTTGACCAAAAACAAGGTTTTCCATGACAAATGCTTGAGGTCGCAAGAAGAGGCTGGTGTGAAAGGTGGCATTGTCAGAGCTTGTAGAACTAATGATAAATCCCATGGTTGAATGGGTTCTCTAAAAGGTGGCTTCAGATGATTCACACCTTTTATGAAGGTCTTGCACAATTTGTGGGACATAAGAGAGGAATCTTGGACACCCTCATGAAAATTAGAAATTGCAGCCAAATGAACTCTAATGGTAGAGGCCGATAGACCCAAATGGAAAAGGTTGGCCAGATAGTCTAGTATTATCGACACTGTTGCTGAGAAGGGATCTACTTGTTTATCTTTCAGCCAACGGGTAAATCTTTTCCACTTGCTCAGATAAGTAATCCTAGTGGAAGACTTATGAGATACAATGAGAATGTCACGTACTGGTAAAGAAAGATCATTCTGCCTGGCAATCAAGGGAATTGGAGTAGCCAAGCTGTGAGCTTCAGGCTGTTCAAGTTGGGATGAATCGGGTTCTGTGGATGTGAGATCAACTCCGGGGTTGGATGAAGAATCCATGGTCGATCTAGTAGGTGAGGCCAAAGGAAGGGGAACCAAATCTGTCAAGGCCAATATGGTGCTATGAGGATCACCTTGCTCTTCAACCAACGGGCTTTCTTCAGAAACTGGGGAATGAGGGGAAAGGGTGGAAATGCGTAAAGAAGACCTGTGAGCCAATCGTTGACTAGAGTGTCCCTGGGTGACTGTCCCGGAGGGGGAATCAGGGCGAAGTAGTTGCTGCATCTGCAGTTGGTCGAGGATGCAAAGAGGTTACAGCAAGGACAGCCCCAGCTGTGGAAGATCTCTGCTGCTATCAAGGGATTCAGGGACCACTCGTGAGGTTGAAGAATGCACCTGCTGAGTCGGTCTGTTATCAAGTTGGAACTCCCGGGAATGTGCGTTCTTAGAAGAAAACAGTTGGTAGACATCACCCATTGCCATCCTCATGGCCTCTCGTCAAAGGGGGTAAGATTTGGTTCCACCTTGCTTGTTGATGTACCAGACCACCGCCATGTTATCTGATTGAATCGCAATTGTCCCAGACCGCAGCAGGGGATGGAATGCTTGCAATGCCAGAAGCACCACCCTCAGCTCTAGAACATTTATATGCAGATGGGCCTCCAGTTCGGACCAAGTGTCTTGGACTGTCTGCCCCTGACACAGCCCCCCCACCCCATCAGGAAGGCGTCCGTGGTCACTGTGGCCTTGGGTTGCTGGAGGGAGAAGGGGTGAGACCATTGTGACAGATTGTGTGTCATCCACCAATTTAAATCCTGTTTGCACCTGTGGGTTACTCGAATCATGGCTGAAAGAGGATGCTGAAAGGGATATCACTGGGTGAGCAGTAGTCATTGTAGAAGCCTCATGTGAAACCTGGCCAGGGGGACGATGGTGATGGAGGCTGCCATGGAACCCAACAGCTGTAGATCAGAGTGAGACGTGGATTTCTCCTTTGAAAGGATTGGAATAAGTTGTTGCTTTATCCTTAAAATTCTGTGCTCTGGAATGGCAGCTCTGCAGTTCTTTGTGTCCAAGATAACCCCTATGAATTCTGTTGACTGAGATGGGTGAGATTGGATTTTTGCCACTTTAAGGTTATGCCTAGCCTTTGTGCATGAGGAGAGAGTATGTCAGGGCTTCTTCCAGTAGATGTCTGGTGGGGGCAGAAATGAGCCAGTCATTTAGGTATGGAAACACCTGGAATCCTTGAAGTCGCAAGTGAGCTGTGACAACTGCCATGCACTTTGTGAACACTCTGAGGGCTGTAGAGAGTCTGAAGGGCAGTACTCTGAACTGGTAGTGACTGGCTCCTGCACGAAAGTGCAGAAATCTTCTTGATGGCCTGTCCACTTTTATGTGGTAGTACGCATCTTGAAGATCTATCGAGCACATCCAATCGTCTTTTTCCAAAAGCGGGAGGACAGACTGTATTGTGACCATCCAGAATTTTTGTACTCTCACAAACTTGTTCAATACACTGAGATCCAAAATTGGTCTCCAGTCCCCGGTTTTCTTTGGCACCAAAAATAGTCTCAAGTAGAATCCAGATCCTATCTGGTCTGGAGGGACTATTTGGATGACTCTCTTTCTTAGCAGCTTTTCTACCTCTAGTGCTGCTGCTTCCGTTTGACTGGGTGGAACGTTGGGAAGGTATTTTGAAGGGACAGGACAAAGATCAAAGGGGATATGATAACCTCTGGTTATAATCCTTTGTACCCAATAATCGGTGGTGATGGTTAGCCAGGCAGAAGGGTACAAGGAGAAATGTCCCCCAACCAACTCCAGAAGAAAGGAGTTGGGCCGCTCTTCAGGAGTGCTGGTAGGATTGGCCAGTGAAAGAATCCCTGGAACCCTGGTTACACGGACCCCCTCTGCCCCGAAAGGAGCATCTTCCCTGTGAGTTTCCCCCTCTACCTCTAGGGGAGAACTCGGCCTGTGTGTCACGGAAAGGACCCTGAGATTTCTTGAACCATATCTTCCCACTCTTTTGGTTTTGGGAGAAAGCACATTGAGGGGAAGAATAACAGACACCTACAGCAGAAAGGGTCTTACCGTCCTGTTCACATCTGGCCAGTGTGCTTTTAACTTTGGGTCCAAACAACGAAGAGGCCTCAATGGGAGCATTAAGAAAGGAAGCCTTAAAGGGTTACGCGAAATTGCACAAGTGCATCCAAGCGTGTCGTCTCAAGACCGCAGCTGTACCCGGTGCTCTAGCTGCTCCTTCTGATGCATGAGATATCAGTCGCATAGAGGAGTTAGATATTGACTCAATGGTGGCCAGCTGAGAGGCCACTTTGTCACGGACCTCATCAGACACAGCACCAGCCAAGGTTTCAGAGAGCTCAGAAATCAGATCACTTTGAAGCCTGGTAAAGTGTGCTATATAATTCAGGGACATGATAATAAAGGTCCCTGATGCAAAGGTGCGCTTCCCTATCCTGTCCAGAGCCCAGGACTCTTTGTTAGGCAGACGGACAGTCTGGCTTTCTTCTTCTGCCAGATCCTTTTTTGTTGCGGCCGCCACCACCAAAGCATCCACAGGAAGACCTTTTGACCAATGGGGATCTGTAGCAGGAGGGGACAAAATCTTATCTGGTCTCTGGGGAATAGCTTTGACAGTGCCAGGAGACTTCCAAGCATGCTGCACGATAAGCCGGACAAGTTCATCGGCAGGTGGAGTAACCCAGGAGGTAGTGGGCTGGGCGCGAAAAGCCTGCAGGAACACAGATTCCTCAGAGGTCAGATTAGAGGACTGCCAGTCACTTCTCTGTTTCAGGATTTTGAGGATATCACCAAAGGATACCTCAGAGGGTGACCGAGGGGATCCTTCCCCCTCATCAAAATCTGTGTCTTCAGTGAGGGACTCCTCTGTGGAGTCCATGTGCTTCCTCTTACACAAACTTTTCCAATGGACTTCCTCAGTGGGAGAAGCTGGGTAAGACAACGGAAAAGGAGTTTCCTGTGGGAATATGTCCTGAGGCCCTTGCACCCAGTGTATGTTTGGTGCGACTTGTGAAACCAGTGTACGAGAGGAGGGCGGAGTGATAGTCCAGTATCGCCAGCAGCAGCAAAAGTCTTCTCCATCAGTTGGAAGGCTGGTCCACCTGAAGAGGAGTGAATGTCCAGGACAGGGGTCACCCCTCCCCTAAGTGGCTCAGCCTGCCGACCCCGAGTCCCCGGATGACTGTGGAGCAGCAAACTATGCGTGTCACAACTGACATCCTGGGTCATAGCAAAACTTTCCTGCCATGAAGGCAACTGCAGTTCGTTAGTGAGATCCATAAAGGGACCGCAGAAGGGGAAGACTGTGCTATATCCATGGACTTCAAAGGCAATGAAGGAGGAGAATAAGAAGGGGTCTTTGGAGATGAGTGATCACCTCCCAAGGAAGGATAGTTCTTGGGGGGTGGGATACCTCTGGCCAAGAGCACCTGATCCACAAGATGCAACACATCGTGTTTGGAAAGGCTTCTAGTGGACCTCACGGAGACTGAGGGAGAAACAGGCCTGTCCACAGAAGAGGCAAACTCTGTGCCCATCTCACTAGTCCGCACTGAGAACAACGGTGCTGATACAGACTGGACTACGGGTGTCTGCACCGAAGAAGTCATCGGTGCCAAGGTCACTGTCACCACCGACACAGGGATCGGTGCCAAAGTGGTTGTCGGTACCGAAGCTGGAACCGACAAAACTGGAGTCAACAATAAAGGCATTGGTTCCGAGAAAGATGTCGGGACCGACGTGGTCAAGGTCTGTGCCGACTTAGCAGTCGATGCCGATACAGTGGTAATAGTCTGAACTGAGGAGCCCCTTAGTGCTGATATAGTGAAGGATGCAGGAGAAGATGGAGCCCAGATCACTAATGGAGCTGAAGGCCTCGGTGCCGAAGATCTAGGCACCGAAAGCACTGGGGCTGACTGAGTGAGCTCCGGGGCCAAAAATTTAGCCTTTTTAGGTTTTGGTTGGCGGGGGTCCCCAGCCGGGGACGAAGGCAAAGATTTAGCCTTGGTAGGAACATCCAAGATTTTCTTATGGGCTCTTGGAGGGGTTGAGGCCTCCGACCCAGAAATAGCCACTGAAAAGGGAGATTTAAGAAGTCCCTTCAGCAACAACTTGTTTTTCCTTTCAAACAAAGTTCTATTTGAAAAATTTTCACAGATAGTACAGGGCAGGTCAATAGATAAGTGGGATGCCCCCAAACAATAAACGCACAAAGAGTGTGCATCAGATGTAGGTAGTTTGTGTCCACAATCAGAACACTGTTTAAACCCCGGACTACCTTTCTTATCTGCCATGATAGTAAAATTAGATAGTAGAAAAGGGTACTAGCAATGGTACAAAAGAAAACCCGAAGGTATGAAAAAAAGGGAAGATTACCAACGATGGTAAGGGGAGAAATACCTTGCGGTAAAAAAGTAGAGAAAAGAGAAGAGAACCTCAAGAAAATATGGTCGCTAGATGCGATAGGGTAAGAGACAACGAAATAGAAACTTTTCTGACAGAAAAGTAATATAAATGATTATTAGACAACAAATAACTGTACTTAGCTCAAGAGAAGCAGCTTGACACGACCGAATGGCAATGCGGCAAACAAAATCTGAGGTAACAGGGAGAGGGGGATTGTGGGTAAGAGTTTAGCTCGAGAGTTTGAGGCTGACGCGAGCTTGGAAAATGGCCGGCTTGGTTCTGAGGTCGGATCCGCTACCCATGCGTAAGGAATGAATGAGGATTAACAATATCAGATCATAACTTCTTTGTGTGTCATTGTCAATCTTGCTTTTATTCTCACTGATGGGACTTAGTCCCAAGCAACATAATTCCTGGGTGGCTCATGGAAGAATATTCTTCAGAATCATAGAAGCAAAGGAAGCCCTATTTCTGGAGGCCAAATCCACTTTGCAATGAGTAATAAAGGTATGCACTTAGCCCATGTTGCTGCAGCACTGATACTCTCCCATGAAAGTCTTGCTTGAAAGGCTGCTGAAGTCGCAACTGATCTAGTGTAGTGTGCTTTGACAAGAAAGGGAAGAGGTTTCCTTTTTGAGGAGTAGATGTAAGATATACAAACGACGAGCCATCTAGACAATGTAACTTTTGAGACTGGTAACCCTTTTCTGACCTCAGAGTAAGATACAAAAAGTTCATCCGATTTCCTAAACTGTGAAGTCCTGTGCAAGTAGAAATGCAACTGTCTATGAACATCCAAAAGATGTAGAGAATATTCACCTATGTGTTGGTAATTAGGAAAGAAAACAGGTTATTCAATAGTTTGGTTTAGATTGCTTTCTGACACTGGGGAGAAAGGAAGGGTTAGTACGTAATGACACTCTGTCCTTATGAAAAATTAAATATGGGTGTTTGGATGAAACAGCCTGTAATTCTGATACTCTTCTAGCCGAAGTGATAGCTACCAAGAAAAGTGGTTTCCAAGATAGGAATTTTAAATTGCATGTTGCTGAAGGTTCAAAAGGAGAGCGAATGATATTTGTTAAAATGAAGTTAAGATCCCAGGGTAGAGTTGGGTTCTTATATGGAGGTCTAATCACTGCTGTTCCCTTTAAGAAAGCTCTGCAGAGTCTGTGTGATGTAAGAGAAGAACCATTTTCTCCAACATGATATTCTGAAATTGCAGCTAATTGGACTTTAATAGTAGATGCAGCCGCACCTTAATGAAATAGTTTTGCTAGGAATCCCAATATAGAATGAATGGGCACAGAAAAGGGGTCTGCCTGGTTATCAGTCGCCCAGATAACAAATCTATTCAATTTACTCTTGTATATCTCACGTGTGGAAGTTTTATGGGAAGACAGCAAGATATGCTTTACCAGAGATGACAGATGGAGAATCCTGGCAATCAAGTGAACTGGAGCAGCCAAGCTGTCACCTTGAGGTTGTGAAGGCTGCAATGTGCCATTCCTGAAGGATGTCTCAGTAAATCTGGAACTGGGTCCAGAATCCATGGTTTGTCCATGAGATGAGGCTGTAGAAAGGCAAACCAGATTTGATGAGGACATTAGGGTTCAATAAGGATTATCATGTTCTCCAACAGACTTGCTTTCTCCTGTAGTTTGGATATCAGAGGGATTGGATGGAAAGCATATAGCAGCCCGGGGGGACCAATCATGAACAAGTGTATCCCTCGGTGACTCCCCCATTGGAGGGATTAGGGCAAAGTGGTTGCTGCAGTTGGCATTGGTGAATGATGCAAAAAGGTTGCAGCAAGGCTGGCCCCATTTCAGGAAAATTTCTTCCACTACTACCTGATTGAGGCACCACTCGTGTAGCCATAATATGGCCCTGCTCATCTTGTCCATAATCACAATGGATCTCCCCAGGATATGCATTGCAATTAGAAAGCGATTGGAGAACGTTGCCCATTGCCAAACCCTTACAGCTTCTTGACAAAGGGGATAAGATCTGGTACCCCCCCTGCTTGTTTATGTGCCAGACCACTGACATACTGTCTGACTGGATGGCTATGGTTCCTAGAGAGAGAGAGTCCTGAAAGGCCTGCAACCCTAAAATGCTCTCATCTCAAAGATGTTTATATGCAAGTAAGCCTTGTGTTCTTGCCAGGTCCCTTGGACAGTCTTTCCCAGATAATGCCCCCCCATCCTATCTGGGAAGCATCCATGGTTACCGTGGCTTGGGGTTGAGGGAGAGTAAAGGGACAGTCCTGAGACAGTGATGGAGAGTGAATCCACCACTTGAGATCCTTCTTGCAAGACCTGGTTATAAGAATTTTGTGAGACAATAGAAGGTTAGAATCGACTACTGTGTGGAAAGCAACCATTGCAGAATCCTCATGTCTAGGCATGCTAGAGGGATGAGTACAATAGATGCTGCCATCTTCCCCAAAGTCTGTAGTATCTGCTTCACCGTGGCTCGCTTTTTCTTGATAAGTTGCCTGACATGTAGGCAAATGTTGAGTACTCTGTCTAGTGGCAGTCTCAGTACCAGGTTGACTGTATTTATTTCTGTGCCTATAAAGGTTAAATTTTAAGATGGCTCTAAGGAGGATTTGTCATAATTTATGGTAATACCTATTTGGAGTAAAGCTGAAGTACATAATCCCTGGCTTGTAGCAGCAGAAGCTTGGTCGGAGTGGTTATGAGCCAGTCATCCAAATATAGGAACACCTGGATTCCCTGACATCTGAGGTATGCTTCTACTACTGTCGTGCATTTAGTGAACACTCTGGGGGCTGTAGTGAGACCAAAGTGCAGAACTGGAAACTGGAAATGACTGACTCCCAGCTGGAAGTGCAGTTACCTTCTGGATCATCTTTTCATCTTGATATTGTAGTACGCATCATGAAGGTCTATAGAGCACATCCAGTTGTCTATTCCAAGAAATGGAATTATAGACTGCAGTGTTACCATCAAGGACTTGGTTTTCTTCACTGATTTGTTCAGATCGCTGAGATCTAATATTGGTCTCCAGTCCCCTGTTTTCCTTAGAAATAAAAATAATCTTGAGCAAGTTCTGGATCCTCTCTGGTCTGCGGGGACTTCTTGGATGACTCTTTTCTTTAGCAACTTTTGAATTTCTAAAGTTGCTTGAACCTGTTGACTGGGTGGTATGTTTAGAATAGACTTGTTTGCGGGAACGGGGCAGGACAAGGGAATTATATAACCCCTGGATATTATGTCTTCCACCCACTTGTCATTGGTGATGATCTGCCAGGTTTCTAGGTGCAAAGACAACCAACTTCTGACTGCCTCCAGAGGTGAACAGTTGGGTACTCCTTCAGGAATACTGAAAGGGTCTAGAGAAAGATTCCCTAGAGCCCTGATTCTGTGAGTACCTCTGCCACAAGGACAGCATCTTCCATTATTGTTCCCTCCTCTGCCTCTGGAGGAACTACCATCCTGAGTGTCCTGGTAAGACCGCTGAGATTTCCTGAACCACATTTTCCCACTACCTCTCTGACTTTTTTGATTATGTCTAGTAGGTGAAGAAAAATATACTTCAACAGCAGACAGTGTCTTGCCCTCTTGCTCACACCAGGTTAGCATTTCCTTAACTTTTGGCCCAAAAAGAGATGAGCCATTGAAGGGAACATTAAAAAAGGAAGACTTAAAGGGCTCAGCAAAATCACAAAGGTGCATCCAAGCCTGCCTCCTTATAGAGATGCCTGAACCTGCTGCCCTACTTGCTCCATCTGCTGCATAAGAAATGAGCCTCATGGATGAGTTAACTACTGAATTGAAGGTAGTCAGCTGTGCATTGATCTTATCCATTGGCACATCAGCTACAGCTCCTTGGAGAGAGTCTGATAACTCTTTCAACAGGTCTCTCTGTAATCTGCTGAAGTGCATAAGATAATTAAGTGATCTCAATGTGACAGATGCTGAAGAAAAGACGTGCTTCCCGTATCTATCCCTAGACCTACAATCCTTATTAGGAAGATGGATAGTGGAACTAGTTTTAGAAAGTTCCTTCTTTGCGGCCACCACCACAACCATGGCATCCACTTTTATAACTTTTGTGAGGAAAGCTTGATCCTTGGGGGCTGTGATGTACTTATTTGGCCTCCTAGGAGAAAGCTCTATAGAGTCTGGGGTCTCCCAAGCCTTTCAACATATTAATTGCACAAGTTTATCGAATGGCAGAATCACCCAGGATGTTGAAGGGCAAGATCCAAAGGTCTTCAGGTATACCGTTTCCTCAGTAAAAGGAGATGAGGACTGCCAATCACCTCTGTTTCATGATTTCCAGATTGTCTCCAAAGGAAACATCTTCAGGAGTGATCATAGGGGCCCATCTGCTTCATTGAGGTCAGTATCTGAATGACCGACTCCTGCAGTTAGTCCAGATGCATTCTCTTAAATGTCCTCTTCCAAGGAACTTCTTCAGTGGGGTATTCTTGAGACATTTCAGAAGAGGGGGGGGGTGAGTCCCCTGGGGAACATCCTGAGTCATTGTATCTCTGAGGTCCTGTGGACAAGGATGAGTAAGAAAAGACACCTGTGCTGAAGAGGGAGGAAGCTGTGATGGAAACTGTGTCTGAAACTGACTGGCAGTAATTACTCTCCTCATAAGCTCAAAAGCAGACTTCCTCTGCTCCAAGGAACTCCCAGGACCTGACAAAAAGGATGTCAGATCCAAGAGAGATCCTGGAGCTGGCGACGGAAGCTCTGAGGAAGAGGCAGGAGCTGAACCAACCAAAGCTAAGGCCCCCAGAGAAAGTGTCAGATCTGAAGTGGCCCGAATCTGCTCCATGGACCTGGACAGTAAACATCAGCTCCCAGTGGTTTCCTGCTCTGACTGTGCAGAAACACTCGGGGCGAACATCATATCTGAAGAACCAATAGGTGGTCTCAGATCCGATACAGACACTAGTTGGATATCAGAGTCTTCCAGCTCCGAGCCCAAGGGATGGCTCAGAAGATGAGTAGGCGCCACTGGGGTAAAGCGAGTCTGATCTGACTCCTTTGGGTTTGGATCCAAAAGAAACTTGGCCAAGGTAGGTGTCTTGAGAAGCTTCTGTACCACTCTATCCACATCTTCATCCGAGAGGCTCCTGGTAGACCTTGTGGACAGTGTCGGGGATCTAGAGCTGGCAAGAAAGGAGAATGGGACCAGAGTTGAAATCGGCTCCAAGGATGGAGATCAGCTGCAATAACAAAACTCAGAAGCCACTGGAGACTTCAGAGCCAACTCTGTGAAGCACTTCGGATCCAAAGGTTTGGAGCGATCCAAGGAGGTCCTTGGCTCAGTAAAGGTTGTCTGCTCTGTAGGAGCTGATGGAGCAGACAACTTGGTTGTCTAGTTCTCGACACCAACGAAGTTTTCAGAGTGGGAGATGACCATGTCCCTGACCTCTCTGACTTATTAGACTTATGAGAGGAGAGATCGGATGTGATAGCCTCAGAGACATGGGTTTTAATAAACGCCTGTGTAATCAACTTATTTTTGCATTCTAACAACACCCTTGAGTTAAAGGTGTGACAAATAACACATGACTCCTGTAAATGAAGAGACCCCAAACAGTAAATGCACAAAGTATGCGATTCACTGAGGGGTATCTTCTTGCTGCATTTCTCACATTTTTTAAAGCCCAAAGGCTTACCTTCCTTTTGTGACATAATAGAAGGCAGCCTGTGAAAACACTAAATAATAAAAAGCAATTATCTAATATCAAAATCCAAATGTTTAAACTAGTTAAACTATTTAGACTATTCAAACTAACAACAACAGCAACAATAACAAGGCTAGAAAAGGAAAAGGGAGTCCTCTAATTTAAACGGACTTCAATATCAACAAGAGTGGGAGGAAGGGGGGGAGGGTAAGTCCTCTAACTTAAACAGACTTCAGATGGCGAACGACAGTCCTCTAACACAAATGGACTTGAAAATAACGAAAGTCCTCCAACTTAAACGGTCTTTGAATATGGAATGGCAGACCATTCTCTAACTTAAACGAATGGACCCAAAAGGGAAAAACGTAAACAATGGATTCCAACCGAAGGGAAAGGTGGGGAACAGTTTGTAGGTAAAAGTACTACTACGGCCAGGGAAGAGCACTACTAAATGGAAAAACACTAGCGAAAGATTAACTACAGAAATATAAGGAAAATACAGCTAAAGACAAAAAAAAATGTAAAAGACTTAGCCCCGAGCTTGCTTGAAGAACCTTCTCGCAGTACAGCACATGAGATCTGAGGTAGCTGGGAAACTGCATTATGGGTAGGGAAGAAGGAGCACGAGCTTTGCTGAAGCCTTTGAGCTACTGGAAAAGTTGAGATGGATCCGACAAATCGGATCTGACCCATCAGTGAAAATAAAGGCAAGATTGACAACAACACATCAGTAAATTTCACATCCCACGCTGTATGTCAATCTCCATTCAAAACGTTTGAAGTTTCAAAACTTCGATCTTATGGTCTTGGATGTTTGAAGTTTGAAACTTTGAGCTTCTGAAGGAAATCCATATATACATACAAACAGACACACACACAGTGTAGATATATGGAGCTACTTCTAAATACCGTAATGTGAATATCCCGAAGATTATAATACTGAGACCGGAATCCTGAAAGTTCACAATACTGAAAGTTTAAAATACCATCGCCTATAATACCAAATACAAACATGCAAACATTACATACAACCCCCTACACCAAACTGCTACTATACAAAAAAAAAACAAAAACACTGTAAAGTTCCAAAAACAATGAAGAACTCTTAAACAAATGAACTAAAACCCAACTATGTGGGGGGCTATGTCCCCCACAACCCCAACTATATATAGCAACTCCAGTGGGGAAAAGGAATATACCTGTTTCTTACCTGATAGTACTGTACACACTTCCAGTACTGCCAGGAGGATACGAAACATCCATCATATTTGCTCACACACTTCCTATACAAATTTAAAGAGCCATACTTCATTTATGAACACTAAATGCAGACTTCCTACAGTAATATCAGTATTCAGATATTGGCACTTTAAATTTCAGTGTTATCACACTCGGTATTCTACACTTTCAGTATTATGAGTGTCGCTATTTTAAACTTCCGGATTGTGAACTTTGGGCATTTAGGGCTCGGTATTATGGTCTTCAGGATACTCAAATTACAGTATTTAGAAGTGGATCCATATATATACATACACACACACGCACATACACCACACACACATGCACATGCACATACACCACACACACACACACACACACACACACACACACACACACACACACACACACACACACACACACACACACACACACACACACACACACACAATATGTAAAGCAGTCGAAATTAAAAAAAAAAAAAAAAAAAACAGAAACTGGAGCTCAAACAGGGAACAGAGGATCCTCCACAAACTCTACGATCTATCCAGGAGTTCAAAAAGATGGCAGTGGACCAAGGAGCACTCAAACAACAAAAGTTTAATGCTGGTAAGGTAAGCGCTTCCATACAGGATGGTACCTGTACTTCTTCAGACAAAAGTAGAATCAAGACAAAAAAAAAGAAGTTATGCCTTACCATAGCATTCCATCTGTGTTGTTGATGATCTTCTATTTATCACTGATGGGTTTGGTTCCGAGCCCTCGGAACCGAGTTGGCCTAATACCAAGCTTGCATATACCAAATATTCTCGAGCTAAGCTGCTACCCACAATGCCCTTCTCCCAGTTACCTCAGATCGAGTGTGCATGAAACATATAGAAGTAAAAAGCAGAGGCCATTTCTGCTCAAAAACCCTGAAAACACCACAAGGACCCTAAGATCCACCAGGAGCCTTTGGTGGGGGACGGAGGATTGGATGTGATGAATGGAAGATCATCAACAAGACAGATGGAACGTTATGGTAAAACATAACTTCTTTATCTGATGTTGTTAATCTTCTTCCCATTCATCACTGATGGGACAGAATCCCAAGCTACTTGAAGACCTGGGTGGTCCTTATGGAAGAACATTCCTGAGTACCATTGAGCTAGAGGCCGCTCTTCTCCTGGAGACCATGTCCAACTTGTAATGTTTGATGAAAGTGTGAGGTTTAGCCCAAATGGCTGCTGCACAAATGTTGTCCATAGAGGCTCTGGAGTGAAAAACAACAGAAGTTGCTATGGCTCTCATTGAATGTGCTTTGATATTGACAGGTTTAGGCTCATTTGCATGTGAATATGAAAAGGCAATACAATCTCTGAGCCATTTTGATAAAGTGACTTTTGATACAGCACATCCCATTTTTTGGTCCAGAGAAGGAAATGAAAAGTTGATCTGACTTGCGGATAGATTTAGTCCTATCCAGGTAAAAATGTAGTTGTCTATGTACAGCCAATGAATGTAGACAGTATTCTCCTTTATTGGAATAATTTGGGAAAAACACTGGATGTTCAATGGACTGGTTCACAGAGAAATCAGAAATCACTTTGGGGAGAAAATATGGATTAGTATGAAGAGAAACTCTGTCTTTATAAAAAATCAAATACGGGCTCTTGATTTATAAGGCTTGTAATTCTGATATCTGTCTAACTGATGTGACAGCCACCAGAAATAGAGATTTTCATGAAAGAAATTTGAGGTCACATTTTTCAGCAGGCTCAAAAGGAGGTAAAGAGAGAGACTGTAGTACCAGGGAGAGATTCCATGCCTCTAAAGGACACCTGACTGGAGGTCTGCTATGAAAAACTCCTTTGAGAAAGGTCTTGCATATGTGGGTGGAGATAAGGGGAACACCTTCTAAACTGTTATGAAAATTGGACATAGCTGCTAAGTGGACTCGAATGGTAGAAGCTGACGCTCCATTCTCAAAAACCTCAGAAAAGTATTGAAGTATAACAGAGACAGGATCTGAGAGGGGGTCTAGCATCTGTTCTTTAGACCAGAGAGCAAACCTTTTCCACTTATCTCTGTAAAGTTTCCTGGTGGATGGCCTATGGGAGGCCAGAATAATATCGCGAACAGGTGAGGAGAGGATTTCCTGCCTGGCAACTAATGGAAGTGGAGAAACCAAGCTGTCAGCTTGAGAGTGGATAGATTTGGGAGAGTCAGCCCTTGGGGTGAGAAATTAAGTCCAGTCGAGTGACCAGGATCCATGGAGGTTGTAACAGGTGAGGCCGGAGGAAGGGAAACCACACATGTCAAGGCCAGAATGGGGCAATGAGGATCACCTTGCATCTCAACTGAATTGCTTTCTTCAAAAATAGGGGTATCAAAGGAATTGGAGGATAAGCATAGAGGAGACCCCTGGGCCAATAGTGAATCAAAGTGTCTCTCAGGGACTCCCCCTCTGGGGGAAAGAAGGCAAAGAAGCTGCTGCATTTTTGTTCAATGGGGAAGCGAAAAGATTGCAGCAAGGCTGGCCCCATTGGCTGAAAATTTCTGCCGTCACATTTGGATTGAGAGACCACTCATGTTCAAGGAGGATGTATCTGCTCAGCCTGTCCGCAATCACACTGGAGTTCCCCGGGATATGCATTGCTACAAGAAAGCGGTTGGAAGCTATTGCCCAGTGCCAAATCCTCATGGCTTCTTGACACAGGGGGGTAGGATTTAGTTCCTCCTTGTTTGTTTATGTACCAGACTACTGACATATTGTCTTATTGAATCACAATCGTTCCTGAAGGAAGGAGCGGATGTATTTGCTGCCATGCCAACAACACCAATTACAACTCCAGAACATTGATATGCAGGTTGGCCTCTAAGCTGGACCATGTGCCTTGGACTGTTTTTCCCTGAAAATGCCCCCCCCCTCACCCTATCAGGGAAGCATCCGTGGTCACCATGGCATTGGGTTGAGGGGTCTGGAAGGGGCAACACCAAAGTTTTTTGTTTGGCCTCATCCACCAGAGGAGATCTTGCTTGCAAGAGTTGGTAATGAGGATCTGTGAGCTTAGGGGGTGAAGATTTGCCAACCATTGGAACAATAGGAGCCATTGTAATAGTCTCATGTGTAATCTTTGCCAGAGGAACAATCGGAATGGCCGCAGCCATGGACCCCAGAGAGCCTGGAGAACTTCTCTAGCTGACACCTTCCTTTGAAAGAGTATCACTTGTACTTGGAATCTTAACCTCTGAAGCCTGTGAGCTGGTAGGGAAACCAGACATGTTCAAGTATTGAAAACTGCCCCTATAAATTCCAGTTGATGGGTAGGGTGTAGATTGGATTTCTCCCAATGGACTGTGATGCCTAGGGACTCCGCTAGTGAGAGTGTGTAATGGAGGGCCATGGTCAGCAGACGCTTAGTGGGGGTGGAAAGGAGCCAACTGTCTAAATATGGAAACACCTGAAATTCTTGAAGTCTCAGATGAGCTGTCACCACTGCTAGGCATTTCCTGAACACTCTGGGGGCTGTCGAGAGACCGAATGGCACGGCTCTAAACTGATAATGATTGGCTCCTAGTTGAAAGTGAAGGAGACTCCTGGAGCATTTGTCCATTTTGATGTGGTAATACGCATCCCAGAGTTCTATCAAGCACATCCAAATATCCTCCTGTAAAAAAAAGGGAAAATGGATTGACTAGTGAGCATGCCAAATTTGGTTTAAACCACCGACTTGTTTAGATGGCTGAGATCCAGAATGGGTCTCCAGTCCCCTGGTCTTTTTTGGCACCAAAAAGAATCTTGAGTAAAAAAAAACGGATCCGCATTGGTCTGGGGGGGACTGGTTGGATGAGACTTTTTTGACACAGCTTTATCTCTGAATCCACTTCTTCACTTTGACTGGGTGGAACATTGGGAAGGTGCTTTGTAGGTTTTGGACGTGATGTTAGAGGGATGTAATAGCCTCTGGAGATTATTCTCTGCACCTACTGATCTTTTGTAATAGAGTGCCAGGCAGTATGGTGCAGAGAAAAACGAGCCCCTACTGCTTCCAGAGGAAAGCAATCTCGCAATGCTTCAAGAGCATTTATAAGACCATCCAGAGAAAGTTTCTATGGAGTCTTGATTTCAGAGATGCCCCTCTGCCCCTAAAGGGGCGTCTTCCACCATTGGAACCCCCTCTGCCTCTAGAGGAATCCTCACCACATGTGTTGCGAAAAGGAACTTGAGATTTTTTGTGCCATATTTTCCCACTCCTCTGGTTCCTGGAAAAAGGACGTTGGGGCTTGAAAAAACATAGGCCAATGGCAGACAAGGTCTTTCCGTCCTGCTCGCACCTGGCCAGTGTGTCCCTTACTTTAGAACCAAACAAGGAAGATGGTTCAATAGGGGTGTTCAAAAAAGAGGACTTGGAGTCCGCGAGGTCATAGATGTGCATCCAGGAATGACACCTCATGACTGTGTGCCTGCACCTGCAGCTCTAGCTGCCCCTTCTGTTGCGTAGGAGAGCGACCTCGTGGACGAGATGGAAATAGACTCAAGGGTGGCAAGTTGAGAGGCAACCTTGTCTCGTGCCCCGTCAGAAACATGACCCATGAGGGCTCCAGAAAGTTCAGAAATCAGATCTCTTTGGAGTCTTGTGAAATGTGAGCTGAGCTAGTCGGAGGAAGGGCTCTGAGCTAACTAATCTGTGATATATAACATTAAGTATCCTGTTTTCTGCTTATTTCTGAATTATTTATAGCACTTTTATTTTACTCACTGTGTGTGAGGTATTATGTAAAATTTTCAACAATTGTTAAGCATCCGGTTGGGTTTGTTTTTCTGATTTACTTGGTGGCTTGCAGTTGCCCGCCCCTACTGTAAATTTGATCTGGGACACTCCTCCCAGTCTAGTGTCATTACCTCATTCTACCTATTCCAGGGAGAACATTTGAGAAGGCTGACCCAGTTAGCTTCTGCTCCTTTCCCCTTTCCACTTTACAAAAAAAAAATAATATTTTCTAAGCTTGTTTCCTGCCTCTCCTATAAGTTGTCTAGTCCAGATACAGATTTGCTGTATCCAGGACTGTTTGTAAGCTTCTGAGCCCCCAATCCTTTCTGTGTTGGAGGGAAGCCTTCTAGCTTAATTTTGTTTCTTAGAACTAGCCAGTTTTCTAGTTTCAGTACTCAAATCTGTTTCTTTGAGCTCAGCACTTGTTCAGAGCTCATTGTAAGCACTAAATAAGCTACAAATTACTACAGCACTCAACTTTCCTCACTTGTCTAGAGGAAAACAGGTTTTCGTACTTAACAAATAAACACCTATCCAGACATGTCTAAGGGTCAGCTCCCGGTGTTTTCTCCTGTCTACCTGATGAATCTGGGAATCTTGGGGCAATGCAGCAATTGCCTCATGTACACAGACAACCCTCTCCTCTTACCGCCCAACACTACAACCTGTGAGAGATGCACTTATATAACCAAACTGGAAGCAAAGCTCTCTTCACCCAAGACTGGACTAGACAGTCAAGAGGAGAAGGTAAACACTTGCACCACACCACACTTATCACACAGTCCCTCAAAACCTACACCACCAAAACACACACATAGAAACACAAAACACACACCTACATTCACGGACGCTCTCAAACAAAATCTACTCAAGCAACAGGGTCCTCCAAAGCAGAAACGCAAGCAACCTCCACCCCCCAACACAATCCAAATGACACATAGCCCACAAACTCAGTGTGCCAGTCAACCACAGCCCGTAAGGCATAACAACGTACCCAACACTCTAGTCATAGGTGACTCTATAGTCAGGTACACTGATGCTCCACTCACCAGGCTAAACAAGGAGAAAGTTACTGTCAGCTACCTGTCAAGTGCCAGGATCCGCCACATAATGCATGCACTCAGGTCACTCCACAGCAAGTACAAATATGACTCTGTCATTGTCCATGTTGGTGTGAATGACCTGAGATGTACCTCCTTGGACTACATGAAAAGAGACATGGAGGAGCTTTCTGATCTTGTAGCCCAGGCAGGTATGACCCTAGCCCTGAGTAGCATCCTGCCATCACTCAGAATGATACCACAGTACAAGGACAAAATGATTGACTTCAACAATTGGCTAAGCTTCTGGTGTCATTCTAAGGGGGTCCAGTATCTGTCTGCCTGGGATGACATGATCGACAAACCACAATGTTTTGCAGAGATGGCCTGCACTGTCGCCCTTGGGATTCTGGATACTGGCTAAGGCTCTTGCCACCCCTATAGTGCCTTTTTTAGGCAAGATTCAAATGACAAATTCACCACCGTAACAGGTACAAGCAAGCAAAATCTGAGGGTAATGCTACTTAATGCTAGAAGTCTAAACCTCAAAATGCACTCACTCAAGACACTCCTTAAAATGGAGAACATCAACATCTGTGCAGTGACAGAGACCTGGTTCAAGGCTCCTGAGAGCACGCCTGCATTAACAGGCTTTAATTCATACCACACCTTTCGGCCACCTAACCTGGACCAAAGCACTAAAGGCGGAGGCGTGTCCATATTCATTAAGGATATCCACACCTCCAGGCTAGTTGCTCAGCATAATGCATCTGAGATTATCCAAGTGCAACTAACTCTGGGCAAGACCACAATGCAAATTATAGCTTGCTACAGATCCCCCACCATGCCCCAGGATTCCCAGTCCTCATTTCTTGATACACTGGAAAATATTAGGGTACAACCTAACACCCTAATAATTGGCGATTTCAACTACCCTACCATTAACTGGGAAAACTACTCATGTACCAACTCTTGTGCTCAATGTTTTCTGGAATTCATAAATTAAATTCCAATGCCTTGCATCAACTTATCCACACCCTCACCAGGGGCAGGAATATCATAGACCTGGTCATTACCAACATGGGCAACCGGTGTTCCACACCAGAGGTCAGTTCCTTGTTGGTTAGATCCGACCACAAGCAAATCACCCTAGACATCCACATCCCACCCCCCATTAGGGAAACCACCGTAAAAAATTTCTCCAAAGCCAACTTCAAGCTTAAGACAAAAGTGGCAAACTTCACAACACCCAAGCTGATGGACAACAGAGATATGACTGCTGAATCCTATACAATTGCACTTTATAAGCACTTACACGAGTGCATGGATCGTGCAATCCCTAAGAAAACCAAGATGCTATCCTCCAAAAAAAGGAAACCAATCTGGTGGTCCCCTGCTATAAACAAACTCTACAACAGAAGAAAGAAACTGTTGCAAAAAAGAGTAAAATCCCATGACTGGAGGAACTCTGTGGTCAGCCTTAGTAAGAAGCTGAGATCCCTCATAAAATCCTCCAAAGCTAGTTACGAAAACAAAATCGCCACTGAGCATTCTATAGCTATGTCAAGAATCTCAATGGCAACACTCGGATCTGCTCTGAGTTACAGCACAATGGCACTAAATATACAGAACCAACTGATATTGCCAACATCCTGGCAGATAGGTTCAGTGCTAACTTTACCCTTCTCTCATCCCCTAAAGGGCCCATCTCTACACCGAAAGAATGCAAAGTACCTGTAATCACGGCTGCACAGGTAAAAAACACAGTCTCCAAAGCCTAGAACACAGCATCCACAGGACCTGACAACATCCCAGGCTGCGTTCTACCAGAGCTACAGAACAAACTGGCACCCCACCTAAGTACCATGTTCAATCATAGCCTCACCTCAGGCTTTGTGCCCACTGAATGGCACACAGCAATGGTTATCCCACCCTACAAAGGGGGAGTACCACAGACCCAAGGATCTACCACCCCATTAGCCTGACGAGCCTGGTCTGCAAGGCTATGGAGTGTATCATCATGGAACTTATAAACAATGACATTGGTAATCTTCAAACTCTGGACCCCACCCAGTTTGGGTTTGTAAAAAGGCAAATCATGTCTCCTAAACCTGATATACTTCTTTGAAGTGGTCACCAAAGCCGTAGATGAGGGTAAGGTGGTTCACACAGCCTATCTAGATCTCGCCAAGGCTTTCGACACCATCCCCTACTCTGGAATTATAGACAAACTCACTAAACTAGGTATAAATCCCTATGTCACAAGATGGGTTGCCATCTGGCTCACTGACAGAACCCACACTGTGAAAGTAGCAGACTCTAAATCCAACTTCAGACAAGTGGAGTACCACAAGGTTCAGTCCTAGGTCCTCTCATGTTTGGTATCTACTTCACTGAAGTACAGGCTAACAAAGTTCTCAGATGACTGCAAACTAGGAGCCATAATCAAAACTCCTAATGATGTGGACATCCTACAAAAGGGCCTCACTGAGACAGATGCCTGGTGTCAAAGCCATGGCCTCAAGCTCAATGCCAAAAAGTGCATTGTCATCCCTTTTGGTAAAAACTCTGTACCCATAAACTACCACATAGGCGGTAGTCTACTTAACACCGAAAGTGTCATAAGAGACCTTGGGACACAGGTGGAAAGTATTCTCTCCTTTGATAATCACATCACCACAGTAGTCAGGAAATCCTTATACATGGCACACCTCATCACAAAAGGTTTCTCGTCCAGGAAAAAAGAGGTCATTGTTCCCCTCTATTCATCACTCATTAGACCCATTATACAGTACAATGCCCCTTTTGGTATGTGCCTCACAAGACATCTACAACAACTGGAAAGGCCACAGAAATACCTCACAAAGAGGATTACCGGCCTCAAACAGATGCCCTACGCAGACCATCTCAAAAAACTCCAGCTTTACTCAGACGCGATCTCTGCCTAACATACAAAACTATGTCAAACCCAGAGCTGTTGGACATGCTCCATGTAAAGAAATCCCAATCCCTCCAAGCTACACGCTCTAGGGACCTAAACCTTGTCACTACAATAAACAGAACATGCTGGAGGGATAGATTCCTGCCCCAGAGACTTCCCATACTCTGGAACAAACTACCTATCTATATCAAACAAAGCTCCTCATTAGCACTCTTCAAGAAAAATCTTGATGATTGGATGGGAGATAGGAAATTCACCCCGGGGATCACTTCTGTGGCTCTGCTTGACAGGGGCATAGGAAAATAACTTTTTTGGGTGGCAAAAGCCAGGGTACCGTTTAGCTAGACTTATATATGCCCTAGGGCCAATAGCCTAGTACCTACCTATGAACCTATGTGCCAAGTAGTTCAGGTACCTGATTGCAAAGGTTGCTGTTGCAAAAACTCACTTCCCTAGTCTGTCCACAGCCCGAGACTCTCTGTTGGGTGGGCGAACAGCAGAACTTTCTTCCGCAAGATCATTTTTAGTGGCCGCCACTAAACTGGCAAGCCTCTAGACCAGTGGGGGTGTTCCTCTGGTGCGGAAATAATCTTATCTGGTCTCCAGGGAATGGCCTCAATAGAATCAGGGTTCTTCCATGCATGCTGCATGATGAGCTGGACTAACTCGTAGGCAGGTGGGGTCACCCAAGAAGTAGAAGGCAGAGAGTGGAAAGCCTGCAGGAAGATGGACTCCTCTGAGGAAAGGTTAGAGGGCTTCCAGCCACCCCTCTGTTTCAATATTTCTAGGATGTCTCCAAAGGAGACATCATCAGGGGGTGACCGTGGGGACCCATCCCCATCATCATAGTCCGTATCCTCTGTCAGAGACTCCTCAGGAGAGTCAAGGTATTTCCTCTTACACTCCTTCCGAGGAAGTTCTTCAGTGGGGATGTCTGAGGAAGACTCAGAAGGAAGAGTACCCTGAACTGGGGTTTCCTGCGGCTTCTGCTCTCGGTGTCCTGGGGAGGTGGCCTGTGGTAGCTGTAACTCAAAGGGAGCAGGGAGAAGTTCTGACGTAGGAGGAGTGCTTCCAGAAGCAAGCACCCTCTCCATCACCTGGAAAGCAGGCCTGCCCAAAGAGGAATGGGATCCCGGAAATGAGTAGGACAATCTCGGAAACGGGTCACATCCCGCTCCATCAGACCCACTACTGGGGATGGAGCCTCAAACAAGATTGGGCAGGCATTGTCCCCAGATACAAGGATGGAATTGATAAAAAACTTGGAACCGTGCTCAGAACCGAGGGTTCCGCCCCCCCCCCCCAACCATGAGACTGAGGAAAGGATGGTTTCGATGGAACCGAAACCCAAAAGGGTGGCCTAGAAGCCTCAGTGAGAGTCACTGTCAGTGCTGAGGAATGGGTTTCCACCAAGGACATCGGATCAATGGGCTTCAGAACCAAAACCGATGGATCCAAAGGAGGGGTATAAGTGGGAGTCCTAGGAGCAACAAACCCCAACCCCGAAGTGGGATGAGTCTTAGGAACGTTTGTTATCCCTCTGGCTGTCAACAGCTGGTCAAACAGGCGCACCACTTTGAATTCAGAAAGACTCATGGTGGAACTTGTAAACACTCTTGAAAGACAGTCAGGCCGGTCCAGAAAGGGGCTATAAGTCTGGCCTAAGAACAGGTCCAATGAAGGAGAGTACCGGGTCCATGGTGTCCGAGTTATCGGCACCATAGTCTCTAACTTGGAGATAGGTAATAGAGGAATCAGCGGCATGGAGAAGGGACTCAGTGCCGAGGAAGCACTCGGAGTCGAGGTTGTTATCGGTTTCAAAGGGATTGTCGGAACCGCCTTCGGTGCGGTAAAAGGTGAAGTAGGTGCCAAAACTATTGAAGAAAGTAAGGTCGGAGACGTGGTTGTCACTGTAGATAGGACTGGTGCCATAGAGGTTGGTGCCGAAGGTGGCGCCGACATCAAAGATTCTGTAATATGTATGCTGGATAAAGAAGCAACTGGAGCAGAGCTCGGAACAGAAGCAATGGTCTTAATTGGAGCCGATGAAGCAGTTTTGTACTCCATTGAAGATTTGTGGGCTTTGTGTTTATGGGACTTGCCCTTATCACCAGCCGGTGAAGAGGGATATGAATGGGGACATTTTTTGTCCTTCACTTGAGGGGTTGAGACCTCCGACACAGAAAGGGCCTCTGAGAAAGGTGAGACTAACAGGCCTTTCAAAATCAGCTTGTTTTTTTCTCTCATTCAGCATCCGCTGACTAAAACTTAGGCAAATCTGGCAAGGAGGTTTCACAGAGAGGTGAGAAACCCCCAAACAATACACACAATTGTCGTGCGAGTCACTGTTAGGGAGTTTGCCATTGCAGGAAGTGCAATGTTTAAACCCTGAATTCCCTTTTTTTCAGACATATCCATACACACGAAGAAACAAACTACTGACTAAAGGAAGTGAAAAAAGAGAAGAAGAAGCAGAAAAAGAAGATACCAATGATGGTATCAAACAATACCACAAGGGTAGGAGAGGGCATACCAATGATGGTATAAGAAATACCCAACAGGTACAGCTAAATAGATAAAAGAAGGTAGAAAACGAGTTAGCTTAGGAAAAAATTTAAAAAATACACAAATATTTTTAAAATATGACACTTAGCTGGAGAGCTCAGTGAAATGCTGCTATATGGCTGCGCGGAAAATGAAATCTGAGGTAACTGGGAGAAGGGCATTGTGGGTAGCAGCTTAGCTCCAGAGTTTTTGGTGTACATGAGCTTAGTATTAGGCTGACTCAGTTCCAAGGGCTTGGAACCAAACCCATCAGGGATGAATGGAAAGAAGATTAACAACATCAGATCAGTCATTTAAATACATCCTCCCGAGATGTAACCCTAATAGAATTTAATCACGTGATTAATTAAATAATTGATACCAATAAATATAAATATAATTTATGCTAAACGTGAGACATTATATCAATACTAGTAAAAATATATATGGATCAAAATATGAGAATATATATATATATATATATATATATATATATATATATATATATATATATACATATTGCTACTAGATAGATTTAAAAGGTAGTACTATGTTCTAAATACTTTCTTTTAATGAAGTTGGTTTAACTTTTTATATAAGTATTTAGAACATAGTACTACCTTTTAAATCTATTTAGTAGCAATATTCTTATATATATATTCTCATATTTTGATCCAGGTTTTAACATATTTATATTTTTTCATATGTATTTAAAATTATGCTATGCATACATTATATATATATATATATATATATATATATATATATGAAACATTTTTTACTAGCATTGATATAATGTCTCACTTTTAGCATTAATTATATTTATTGGGATCAATTACTTAATTAATCACGTGATTAAATTCTAATAGGGTTGCATAAACTAAGAAAACCCAAATACCAGTGAAAGAACAACTTCACCAAACACACACACTGGAACACCAGAGGAACGAAACACTATCAGCTTTAACGTAAAACAATTTATTTAACATTTTCATCAAACAGACTTCATCAGAATGAATTCTAACATTTTGACCTCATACATTTATACTAATACAATCATTCAATTATTCAATTATTCTATAAAATGTTAAATTGCATGAAAAATGCTTCATAAAAAATGCTTCATAAAAAATACTTAACTAAATCCTTAAAATAGTTGCATCCTTTGTAAATTTAGAAGTTATGTACTCACCATAACGTTCCATCTGAGTAGGTGTATTCATTTGTCTGCAACCTGTGGGTTATGGATCCGATATCGGATCCGAACCGGCATGGTTTTCCAGCTATGGATCCAAGCTCTCAGCTCCTCCCCTCACCCATAATGCCCTGCTCTACCCTAATGACCTCAGATCGAGTTTGCCAACAGCAACAACACCCTGAAAAGGGTAACAGATAATATGCAGGAAACTGAAAGGCCAGGGGGATAGGAGGGCGGGATGGTTGCAGACAAATGAATACACCTACTCAGATGGAACGTTATGGTGAGTACATAACTTCTAAATCTGAAGTTGGAGATTCATTTGTCTGCAACCTGTGGGACAGAGTCCCCAGCTACCTGAATCTTGGGCGGCCATCATGGAAGGATATTCCGGAGCACCGCGGAGCCAAATGATGCTCTACCCCTAGATGCAAGATCCAACTTATAGTGGGAGATAAAAGTATGAGATGAAGCCCACGTGGCTGCTGCACAAATATCATCTAGAGGAATCCTAGCCTTGAAGGCTGCCGAGGTAGATACTGACCGGGTTGAATGGGCATGAACACCCTCCGGTGCGGGCCTTCCTGAAGCTTGATAAGCCAATAAGATGCACTGTGAAATCCAGCAGGACAGAGAAACTTTAGAAATTGGCTTGCCCAAATTAAATTTTGCAAAGGAAATAAACAACTGGTCGGATTGCCTATGACCAGCCGTCCTGTTTAGATAAAATCTAAGTTGCCTGTGGACATCTAATGAGTGAAGCTTATATTCACCTTTGTTTTCATATTTAGGAAGAAAACAGGGAGGTTAATGGACTGATTAATGTTTGCTTCAGAAGCGACTTTAGGAAGAAAGGACGAGTTGGTCCTGAGGTAGACACGGTCCGGATGAAATACCAAGTAAGGAGGTTTAGCTGATAAAGCTTGAAGCTCTGAAACTCTCTTGGCCGACGTAATGGCTACCAAAAAGGCTGTCTTGTAAGACAAGAATTTGAGATCCACCGTAGCCGCTGGTTCGAAAGGGGGGGCGGTCAAGGCCTGGAGAACCAAAGAGAGGTCCCAAGGAGGAACCGCTTGTTTTACAGGGGGCCTGAGAAGAAAAGTACCTTTAAGGAAAATTTTACACAACTTGGCTGACATAAGAGGATTAGAGTCATGGCCAATGTGATAATGAGAAATTGCCGCCAGTTGTACTTTGACTGTGGAACTGCTGGCACCATCGTTAAAAAGAGTGGTTAGAAAGTCAAGCACTAAAGGGAGAGGAACCGTGAAGGGATTCAGGCCTTGCCGCTCCGCCCACAAAGAAAACCGTTTCCACTTGCTGCGGTAGACCTTCCTAGTGGACGGTTTATGAGCTGCCACCAGAATTGCCTTAACAGGTGACGAAATACCGGGAGTCCTGATCAAGAGTGGAACTGGAGCAGCCAAGCGGTCAGCTTCAGGTTGTCCAGATTCGGAGGAGGTATGCAGGATGGATGGGATATCAGATCCGAATGGGATCTAGAATCCAAGGAGGATTCACCGAGTGAGACCTTAGGAAGGGGAACCAGATCTGTCGAGGCCAAAACGGAGCAATGAGAATCATTCTGCAACCCACCCGAGAGGCTTTCTGAAGAACTTGGAGCATCAGAGGCAAGGGTGGATAAGCATACAGAAGACCGGGTGGCCAAGCATGCACCAGAGCGTCTCTTGGGGAACCTCCGGGAGGAGGTATCAGAGCGAAAAAACTGTTGCACTTGGTGTTTGAGGGAGAGGCAAAAAGATCGCATGAAGGAGTTCCCCACCGTGCGAATATGCGTTCCGCTACTTGACAATTGAGAGACCACTCGTAAGGGGTCAGAATGGTGCGACTGAGCTTGTCCGCCAGGATGTTGGACCGACCCGGAATGTGCGTTGCTATTAGAAAGCGGTTGGTGGAGATTGCCCATTCCCAAACTCTCATGGCTTCTCGACAAAGAGGGTAAGACCTTGTTCCCCCTTGCTTGTTGATGTTCCAGACCACAGACATGTTGTCCGATTGAATCGCAATTGTTCCCAA
The DNA here is from genome assembly GCF_019279795.1 of Protopterus annectens. Taxonomy (NCBI): domain Eukaryota; kingdom Metazoa; phylum Chordata; order Ceratodontiformes; family Protopteridae; genus Protopterus; species Protopterus annectens. Next base: position 12,939,857 of record NC_056739.1, read on the forward strand.
GGGAAGAAAGTCCTGAAGTGCTAGCAACGCTAAGAGCACTGCTCTCATCTCTAGAACGTTGATATGCAGTAAGGTCTCTGAATCGTTCCACGTGCCTTGGATGGTCCGGCCCGCAAAATGCCCCCCCCCCACCCGAGGCGGGAGGCGTCCGTGGTCACCGTGGCGAGAGGGGGAGAAGCACAAAATGGGCGGCCCCTGTGGAGATCTGGGGAGTGAAGCCACCACAAGAGGGACCGCTTGCAAGCCTTGCTGATCGCAATGGGATGATGCATAGGGAGAGCAAGGTATGACCACTGTACTAAGAGAGTCCACTGTAGAATGCGCATATTGAGCCTGGCAAGAGGAAGAAGTGCTATAGCAGACGCCATGGACCCTAGAGCCCTCAGGACCAACTCCGCCGGAACAGAACTTGAGTGGAGAATGGCCCGCACCTGGAGCTGCAGATTTTGAACTCTGTCCGCAGTGAGGAAGGCTCGTAAACTCCTTGTGTCTAGCCTGGCCCCTATAAAATCTAAGAGCTGTGTGGGCGCCAGGTTGGATTTCTTTGTATTTATTGTAATGCCCAGAAAAGGAGCAAGATGGAGAAAGGAGTCTCGCGCCAATAAAAGTAGATGCCTTGTTGGGGCGGTAAGAAGCCAGTCGTCCAGGTAGGGAAAGACCTGCACCCCCCTGAAGCCTCAGGTGGGCCGCTACCACTGCTAATACTTTGGTGAACACCCTGGGGGCTGTGGTGAGACCAAAGGGAAGGACCCGGAACTGGTAGTGACTGGCTCCCAGCCGGAAGCGGAGGAACCTCCTGGAGCGCCTGTCCATCAGGATGTGGTAGTACACGTCTTTGAGGTTTATCGAGCACATCCAGTGATTTTCTCCCAGAAGGGGGAGAATAGATTGCAGAGTGACCATTCGGAATTTTTCTTTGGGGACTGCCAGATTCAAGAGAGAAAGGTCTAGAATTGGTCTTAGTTCCCCGTCTTCTTTGGCACTAAAAAGAACCTGGAGTAGAACCCTGATCCGATCTGGTCAGGGGGGACGGGCTGGATGGCTCTTTTCTTTAGCAGATGGCCAATTTCTGCCAAAGCGGCCTCCCGTTGACCGGGTGGAACGTCTGGGAGGGACTTCAACTTTGGAAAGTGAAGAAAAGGGATGCGATATCCTCTGGATATGATTTGGAGAACCCAGCGGTCTGATGTTATGGACTCCCATGCCGCTAGGTGCCCCGAACGTCCCCGACTGCCTCCAGAGTGGAGCAGTCGGGCAACCCCTCAGGGTTGCTGCGCGGGCCGTTCAGAGAAAGGTTCCCTGGACCCGAAGTTTCTGGGAGCCCCTCTGCCTCTAGGGCGGCGTCCTCCCTGTCCTCCTCTGCCACGGAAGGACTGGTTGTCCGGAGCAGGCTGGGACTGCTGCGACTTCCGGAACCACATCTTCTTCTGACCCTTTTGGTTCCTAGAGTAGGGCCTCTGGGGTGCAGAGAAGCGGATTCCGACGGCAGACAGCGTCTTCCCATCCTTCTCGCTCTGGGTCAACGTTTCGCGAACGGTTTTGCCAAAGAGAGCAGAACCATCAAAGGGGGCGTTCGCAAATGACGCTTTGAAGGGCTCAGAAAAATCGCAGTGACGGAGCCAGGCCTGACGTCTAGTGACTAGGCCTGCCCCTGCGGCTCTAGCGGCGCCTTCCATAGCGTGGGAGAGTAGCTGCATAGAGGTATTAGTAACTGACCTAAGAGTGGCCATGCGGGTGAAGTGCAGCACCCTGTCCTCCTCCGACATGGACTCTGGGGGAGATGCAGCGTATTCTTTAATGAGATCTCGCTGCATCCTAATGACGTGTGCCAAGTAGTTCAGCGCCCTTACCGAGAAGGTCGCTGAACTAAACATCCGCTTCCCCAAGCGGTCCATCATCCGGGACTCCTTGCTCGGGGGATGGACTGAGGGACTCTCCTGAGCAAGTTCCCTCTTGGTGGCCGCCGCCGTCAACATGGCATCTACCGGAGGCCCCTTACTCCAATGGGCACGGTCGGACGGTGGGCTAAGGATCCTATCGGGCCTCTTAGGAATTGGCTCCACGGTGTCCGGTTCCTTCCACACCCTGGTGGTAATGAGGTCCACCAGGGGGTCGGCAGGAGGGGACACCCAAGAGGTAGACGGGCCCGCTTCAAATGCCTCCAAGAACACGGACTCGTCCGAGGAAGACTTGGGGGCAGACCACCCCCCCTTATACGGAGCATTTCCATGATGTCTCCAAATGAGACATCCTCGGGGGGTGACCGTGGGGAGCCTTCCCCTTCCTCCAAGTCCGTGTCTTCCGTGAGAGACTCGGGGGAGTCAATGTGCCTCCTTTTGCATGTATGCTTGCGAGGGACATCCTCTGGGGGGCTGTCAGAGGACTCCTCGCAAGCAGCAACTTGTTCCATTGGAGCAACTTGAGGCACAGAAGCGGGCTGTCCCAAGGGCCGGATGGTGAAAGCCTGGCCCAGTGCAGAGGGAGCGCGGGACGGAGCCGAAACAAGTGCCGGGGGTCCGGAGACCCTCAACAGGGCCCTCTCCACTACATCAAACGCCGAAGGGGAGCCGACCTCGACCAAAGGATCCGACAATCGGCTCCCCCTCGGATCCGAAGAGTGGATCGGAGCCGGCGCCGGCGCCGGATCCGAAGGGACAGTGCGCTCCGACACAGACGGCGCCGGCGAGCACTGATCCCCGGATCCGAGGCTCGGATCCAGGCTCCGAGAGGTCGGATCCGATGCACTCGAGGGCAGAGTCGGATCCGAAGTGCAAAGTACTATCGGCGCCAACCCACCCCCGGCTCCGAAGCTGCTCGGCTCCAGCTGCTCCGAACCCGGATAGCGGGTCGGAGAAGGAGCAATCGGTTTGAAAAAGGGTGTTGAGCTCCCCCCCAGAGGGGGGGGAGGCAAGAGCACTCCCATCTGCATCTGGGCCTGGATGAACCTTCTCATCATCCGGTCCAGATCAGCATCCGAAAGGCTATACGTGGATCTCGACGAGGCTACCGAGGTAGGCCTGGAGTGCCTCCTCGATAGCCTCGACGGAGATCGGGTCTCCTCCTCCTCAGGTCCCGGTGAAAAGCAAACTGGAGACCGGAGCCGAGAAGGAGGAGACCGAGCCGACAATGGCGCCGACAACGGAGCCGGGGGAGAAGCCCGCTTGGCTGGCGGGGCCGAAACAGAGGTCTCGGCCCGCCGCTTGTGGTGCTTCTCCCTCCGGTCCTTTTTCTTAGCATCCCTCTCCTCCGAACCAGAAACGGGAGGTTGAGTCCCAGGAGGAGGAGGGGGTGCCACAGAGGGAAGAACCGTAGGCACGGTTACTCCCGAAGGAGCGGAGGTCGGAGCCGAGTCCGGCGGTAAAAGGCCCGCCAAAACAAGCTTGGACCTCCGCTCCTTCAATGCCCTGGGGTTGAACCCTGCACAAATGGAACATCCAGATGTGAGGTGTTCAACCCCCAGGCATCTAACACACCGAGTGTGGCCATCAGCTGGGGAAAGCTTATGGCCACACTCGGAGCATTTAGAAAATATAGATTTGGGTTGGTCTGCCATCCCAATCTACAAAGTAGTTACCAAACTAAAAGTAACTAAACAATATACACACACAGGCCCAACACACACACACTACGCCAACAGCGAGGGAGGGAAATAACTTTTAGATTAACTCTAAAAAGTAAAAATATCAAAGGGGAAACCTACACTTTCACACAAAAAATCAATAAAAACTTCAAAATTCTGATATTAACAGTAAAAACTAGCACTTAGCTTGAGAGCTTGAGAAACAAATCCAGCCACCATGCGCGGCAAACGAGATCTGAGGTCATGAGGGTAGAGCAGGGCATTATGGGTGAGGGGAGGAGCTGAGAGCTTGGATCCATAGCTGGAAAACCATGCCGGTTCGGATCCGATATCGGATCCATAACCCACAGGTTGCAGACAAATGAATCTCCTACTTCAGATCTAATGTTTAAATACCATTTTATAAAAAAACATAATCAACTTTTAATACCCAGTTTCCTGTCCGCTAAAAACATTTTATATTTATCATGTCATTTAGACCCAGTGGCATATCCGCACCTAGTCTAAGGTGCCACAACATTTCTTTTCTTTCTACCTTATTTTCCAAAATATTTTCATATTTCCACCTCTCAAGTCTTTTTTAACATGCTCTAAAATAGAAAACAAAAATTTCTTATATGACTGGCATTTAACTGAATGTTTACGTTTTTTCATATGTATTTTGAATTTCATATACAAATATATACTATGCATACATGATATATATATATATATATATATATATATATATATATATATATATATATATATATATATATATATATATATATATATATATATTTTTACTAGTATTGATATAATGTCTCACATTTAGCATTAATTAGAAGTTATGTACTCACCATAACGTTCCATCTGAGTAGGTGACTTCATTCGGATGCAACCTGTGGGTATCGGATCCGACCTCGGATCCGAGCCGGCAATTCAAAAGCTTAGGCTCCGAGCTCCTAGCTCCTCCCTCTTACCCATAACCCCTTGCCAAGCCCTGACTGACCTCAGATTGAGTTTGCCTCAAAATACTGACAACAGTACACTAAAACAGCATAAATACTCGCTCTATAAAGGTCAGGGGGATGGAGGGGGGGATAGTTGCATCCGAATGAAGTCACCTACTCAGATGGAACGTTATGGTGAGTACATAACTTCTAAATCTGAAGTAGGCAGACTTCATTCGTCTGCAACCTGTGGGACAGAGTCCCTAGCTACCTGAATCTTGGGCCGTCATGGAAGGATGTTTGAGCACCGCTGAGCCAAAGGATGCTCTTCCTCTAGAAACAACATCCACCTTGTAATGAGAAATAAAAGTATGAGGCGAGGCCCAAGTAGCTGCAGCAGATATCATCCAATGATACACGGGACTTAAAGGCGGCTGACGTGGAAACTGCCCTAGTAGAATGAGCCGTAACCCTCTGAGGAGCAGGTCTACCTGAAGTGTCATATGCCTGCAGAATACAATTAGCAATCCACTTAGATAGTGTGACTTTAGATACTGCTTTACCCAGAGCAAATTTAGCAAAGGAGACGAACAGCTGATCTGATTTCCTGTGGCCAGCTGTTCTGTTAATATAAAACGTAATTGTCTATGAACATCCAAGGAATGCAATTTGTATTCTCCTTTGTTTGAGTACTTGGGAAAAACACAGGTAAATTGATTGACTGGTTAATATTGGATTCAGAAGAGACCTTCGGAAGAAAAGAAGGATTGGTCCTGAGGCACACCCTATCAGGGAAGAAAGAAAGGTAAGGCTTGACGACAGAGCCTGAAGCTCAGACACTCTTCTGTCTGAAGTGATAGCTACCAGGAAGGCAGTCTTCCAGGAAAGGTACTTTAAATCAGTAGAAGCTGCAGGCTCGAAGGGAGGAGCAGTAAGGGCTTACAGAACTAAAGACAAGTCCCAGGGTGGTACAACCTCCTTCACTGGAGGCCTCAACAAAAAAACTCCTTTGAGAAATGTTTTGCATAATTTCGTCATAAGGGAGCTGTGTCATGACCAATGTGATAATGCGAGATAGCTGCCAATTGTACCTTAATCGTGGAAGAACTAGCCCCTTGATGAAAGAGGTCTGTTAGAAAATCCAGCACCGCTGACATAGGTGCCGAGAAAGGATCCAAAGTTCTCTGTACTGCCCATATAGAGAATCTCTTCCATTTACTCCGATAAACCTGCCTGGTGGAAGGTTTATGAGCTGCCACTAATATGGCCTTGACCGGTGATGAGATACCGAGTCCTAATTAAGGATGGAACTGGAGCAGCCAAGCTGTCAACTTCAGGGTCCGCAGATTGGGAACTGACACTCCCAGAGGGTGGGAGATGAGATCCGAAATTGGATCCAGAATCCAGGGTGGATTGATTTTGTGAGACCATACGAAGGGGAACCAAGGTTGTCGAGGCCAGAATGGGGCAATGAGAATCATTCTGCTCCCCAAACTGTTGGCTTTCTGCAGAAGCCTCTGCATCAGAGGAAGTGGAGGGTAGGCATAAAGGAGACCGGGAGGCCAAGCATGCACCAGAGCATCTCGGGAACTCCTGGTGGGAAGCAGAGCGAAGAAATTGTCGCATTTGGCGTTTGAGGGAGAGGCAAAAAGATCGCAACAGGGTTGCCTCCAAATGGCAAAAATCTTCTTCGCTACTTGAGGATTGAGAGACCACTCGTGTGGAGAAAGGATGGTGCGACTGAGCTTGTCCGCAAGGATGTTGGACTTTCCCGGAATGTGCGTTGCTACCAGAAAGCGTTTGGTGGAAATTGCCCATTCCCAGACTCTCATGGCCTCTCGACAAAGGGGTTAAGACCTGGTTCCTCCCTGTTTGTTGATATACCAGACTACCGACATGTTGTCTGTCTGAATCGCAATAGTCCCTGAAGGAAGAACGTGGTGAAGTGCTTGCAACGCTAGGAGCACCGCCCTCATTTCCAGGACATTTATATGCAATGACGTCTCTGTGGGATTCCACGTGCCTTGGACAATCTTTCCCAGAATGCCCCCACCCGAGGCAAGAAGCGTCCGTGGTCACTGTGGCTCGGGAAATGCAGCGCAAAAAGGTCTCCCTGCCAGGGGCTCCGGAGAAAGAAGCCACCAAAGAAGGGAGTCCCTGCACGCTCTGCTGACCGCAATCGGAGCGTTTAGAGAAGAACAAAGAGGGACCACTGAACCTGAAGGGTCCATTGAAGAACCCGCATGCGTAAACGGGCATGAATGAGAAGCGGAATAGCTGCCGCCATAGAACCTAGGGCCCTCAGGACCGAAGCTGCAGTTGGAGATGGTTGCAGGATCGCTGTCACATGACACTTCAGGCTGGCAATACGGTCTGGGGTGAGGAAGGCTCGCATTGATCTGGTGTTTAATCTTCCTCCTATGAAATCTATAACTTGTGTGGGGTTCAGTAAAGATTTCTCCCAGTTGATCGTGATGCCCAGCCTTGGTGCTAGTTGAAGAAAGTAATCCCTGGCTGAGCACAGAAGATGCCTTGATGATGCCGTCAGGAGCCAGTCGTCCAGGTGCGGAAAGACCTGTAATCCCTGGAGCCTCAGGTGGGCCGCTACCACCGCTAGCACCTTGGTAAACACCCTGGGGGCTGAGGTGAGACCAAAGGGGAGGACCCTGAACTGATAATGACTGGCTCCCAGCCGGAAGCGAAGAAACCTCCTGGATCGTCTGTCCATCCGAATGTGGTAGTACGCGTCCTTGAGGTCTATGGAGCACATCCAGTCGTTCTCCCTCAAGAGGGGAAGTATAGATTGCAGGGTGACCATCCGAAACTTTTGCTTGGTTACTGACAGGTTCAGCTGGGAAAGGTCTAAGATTGGTCTTAAGTCCCCCGTCTTCTTTGGCACCAAAAAGAACCTGGAGTAAAACCCTAATCCGGTTTGATCTCGGGGGACGCGCTATATAGCTCTTTTTTCTAGCAGCTGTTCGATTTCGATAGCTGCCGCCTCCCTTTGGTCGGGTGGAACATCTGGGAGGCTGCGAGATTTGGGAACCTTGAATAGGGGAATTGAATATCCTCTGGATATGACTCGAAGCACCCAACTGTCTGTTGTTATGGACTCCCAAGAAGTCAGGTGCCTCGAAAACCACCCCCCGACTGCCTCCAGAGACGGACAGCCGGGCAACCCTTCAGGGCTGCTGCGTGGGTCTATCAGAGAAAGGTTCTCTGGACCCAAAGTTGCCAGGAGCCCCCCTGCCTCTAGCACGACGACCTCCCCGTCCTCCTCTGCCACGGAAGGACTGGTTGTCCGGAGCAGGTTGGGACTGCTGCGACTTCCGGAACTACATCTTCTTCTGTCCCTTTTGGTTCTTAGAGAAGGACCTCTGGGGAGCTGAGAAGCGGACTCCGACGGCAGACAGCGTCTTCCCGTCCTTTTCGCTCTGGACTAATGTCTCGCGAACAGTCTTGCCAAACAAGGCAGAACCATTGAAGGGGGCATTCGCGAAGGTCACCTTGAAGGGCTCTGCAAAATCACAATGGCGGAGCCAGGCCTGTCGCCTCATGACTAGGCCTGCTCCGCTGGCTCTAGCGGCTCCCTCAGTAGCATGAGAAAGCAGCCGCATAGATGTATTGGAAACTGATCTGAGAGTGACCATTCGGGTGGAGTAAACCTGTTTATCCTCACTCGAGATGGACTCCGGGGGAGATGCAGCGTATTCTTTAATCAGATCCCGCTGCATCCTAATGACATGTGCCATGTAGTTCAGCTCTCAAGGAGAAGGTTGCTGAACTAAAACTCGCTTCCCAATGTGATCCATCGGCGGACTCCTTGCCCGGAGGATGCATGGAGGGACTCTCCTGGGCCAATTCCCTCTTCGTGGCTGCAGCCATCATCATGGCATCTACTGGGGGACCCTTACTCCAGTGGGTGCGGTCAGACGGAGGAGAAAGAATGCGGTCCGGGCGCTTAGGGATAGGCTCAATGGTGTCCGGATCCTTCCACGCCCTGATGGAAATAAGATCCACCAGGGGGTCAGCAGGAGGGGACACCCAAGAGGTAGAAGGGCCCGCCTCGAATGCCTCCAAGAACACAGACTCGTCCGAAGAAGCCTTGGGGGCAGACCACCCCCCCCTGATCCTTAACATCTCCATGATGTCTCCAAATGAGACGTCCTCAGGGGGTGACCTAGGGGAGCCTTCCCCTTCATCCAAGTCTGTGTCTTCAGTGACGGACTCAGGGGAGTCCATGTGCCTCCTTTTGCACTTACGCTTCCGAGGTACTTCATCGGGGGGGCTGTCCGAGGAGTACTCTTCAGTAGTTGGATGTTCCAAGGGAACCACTTGGGACATCGAGGCGGGCTGTCCCTGGGACCAGCTGGTGGGGGCCTGGCCCAACTGCAATGGAGTGTGGGATGGAGCCGTGGCAGGGACCGGGGGTCCGGATGTCCTCGACAGTGCCCTTTCCACTACGTCGAAAGCCGAGGGGGAGCCAGCTTCTCTAAGCCCGAGCCGACCCCACTGGATCCGGCCTTGCGGATCGAGTCGGAGCAAACCGCCGGATCCGAGAGACCGGTGTGCTCCGACCTGGACGGAGCCGAAGACACACCAGCTCCCTCGGGTCCGGGGCTCGGCCCTCGGCTCGAGAGGTCGGGTCCAAAGTACCAAGCACTCAAGGGATGGGACGGATCCGAGTGCGCCGACCCATCGGATCCGACCCACCCCCGGATCCAAATCTGCCCGGCGCCGACAGCTCCGAACCCGTGGTATGGGTCAGAGAAGGAGCCAAGGGGGTGAAAAAAGGGGTCGAAGCCCCTCCCGGATGGGGGGGGGGCTAGGAGCACTCCCATTTGCATTTGGGCCTGGATGAATTTCCTCATCATCCGGTCCATATCAGCTTCACTCATTGAAAATGTTGACCTAGTGGAGGCCACCGAAGCGGACCTAGAGAGCCACCTCGGAGACCTCCTAGAAGGGCTAGCCTCCTCCTCCTCGGGTCCAGGAGAGAACCGAGGGGAGTGGAGCCGAGGAGGAGGAAAGCTAGAAGGCACAGGGGAGGCCCGCTTAGATGGAGGAGCCGAACTGGAAGTTTCGGCTCTCGCTTGTGGTGCCTCTCCTGTGCCTCACCTTCTGTCTTTCCCTAAAGGATTCCTTCCCCTCAGGCAACTTGGAGGGAGGTTGAGTCCCAGCCGAAGGGGGAGAACCCGCAGCAACAGGTTGCTGAGTGGAAGGGCAGAGGCCGAAGCGGTATCTGGAGGTAAAAGACCCGCCAGCACCAACTTCGACCTCCGCTCCCTCAAAGCCCGGGGGTTGAACCCTGCACAAATGGTACAACCAGATGACAGGTGTTCAACCCCCAAGCATCTCTTGCAGAGTGTGGCCATCCGCTGGGGACAGCTTATGGCCACACTGGTACATTTCGAGAACACAGCCTTATGGGCTTCAGACATCACAACCCTAAGGTCTAACACAAAACACACACAAACAAACTACGCAAAACCCGAGAAAATTAAATAAAAGAGAGAGGAAAGCCTAAACACACTCAACACTAACTATATCAAGACCGAAAATAAAGATTTTTAAAACTTTTTCTGTCAAAAAATAGTTTCTTATCTTCACCAACGCCAGGAGCTCTGGAATTCCGTAGCTACTTGAAAAGCGGCAAATGAAATCTGAGGTCAGTCAGGGCTTGGCAAGGGGTTATGGGTAAGAGGGAGGAGCTAGGAGCTCGGAGCCTAAGCTTTTGAATTGCCGGCTCGGATCCGAGGTCGGATCCGATACCCACAGGCTGCAGACGAATGAAGTCTGCCTACTTCAGATTTATATTTATTGGTATCAATTACTTAATCACGTGATTAAATTCTATTAGGGTTGCATCTTGGGAGGATGTATTTAAATGACTGTTTTTTTGTCTTGATTCTACATTTGTCTGAAGAAGTACAGGTACCATCCTGTACGAAAGCGCTTACCTTACCAGCATTAAACTTTGGCTGTTCGAGTGCTCCTTGGTCGAGTGCCATTTTTTACTATTTTCTTAGTTTGTTCATTTATTTTCTCAGTTATCTATCCAGGAGTTCCACAAGCAGGGGACAGAAAGGTGGGAAGTTGAGGAAGTGAGGAAGAATGAAAATGGACAACACAGGTGGAACATTATATTGAATACATAACTTTTTTATGTTATTTTCATTCATTCCTGAGCAGTTGTATCAGAGTCTCCAGCTACCTAAATCCTGGAAGGACTCAAAGGAAGGATATTTCGAAGCACAGCTGAGCCAAAGGCTGCTCTTCCCCTAGAGACCAGCTCTAATTTGTAATGAGCAATAAAGGTACGAGGATAAGCCCTAATTGCAGCTGCACAAATATCATCCAAGGAAGTTTAAAACAAAAAGCCTGAGGAAGTCTCCACAGACCTCATGGAATGGGCTTTTGGAGGTTTTGGTAAAGGCAAAATAGAAGTTATGTTCTTACCATAACGTTCCATGTTAGTTGTCTTCTTCTCGCCTTCTTTCTTGCTGGATGGGTTCGGAGCCAACCTCGGCTCCGACTCGGCCACTCTAAAGCTCGAGAGTTGGTTCCACCGGCTCGAGGCCCCCCTTATATCCCACAATGCTAGGCGTGAATTACCTCAGATCTCGTTTGTGAGCTAGGCCCAGCTAATAATACAACCAGGAAAAAACTGGAAAAGAGTCCACCTCTATAAATAAAGGGAAGGAGAAAAGGTGACCTAAGCCTGATCTAGGAAAAATATGCACAGCAGAGCATATACCTATCGCAAAGAGGTGGTAGAAAGAGAGGTCACAATCAAACTCCTCTAGGTCTGTCCAAGCCAGGGGGAAGGAGGGTGGGACGCAAGAAAGAAGGCGAGAAGAAGACAACTAACATGGAACGTTATGGTAAGAACATAACTTCTATATGTTAAGTTGTCTATCTCACCTTCATTCTTGCTGGATGGGACCGCGTCCCTAGCACCTTGTCCCGGGTGGCCTAACGGAACAGACTCTTGAGAACAGTGGAACCAAAGTTAGCTCTATGCCTAGAAGCTAAATCCAACTTATAATGTGAAATTAAAGTGTGAGGAGTAGCCCAAGTAGCCGCTGCACAGATGGTGTCAATAGGCAGTCTGTCTTGGAAGGCTATAGAAGTAGCCAAAGCTCTGGTGGAATGGGCTTTAGGTTTGTTAGGCAGCTTTTGGTGTCTTATTTCATAGACAATGGAAATAAGAGATGTTAGCCATCTAGATAGTGATACCTTGGAAACAGAAAGTCCCTTTCTGCCTTCTGCATAAGAGACAAACAGCTGGTCAGATTTTCTGAATTGTTTGGTTCTATCCAAATAGTACCTTAACTGACGATGAACATCTAGCCAATGCAATTTTTGTTCAGACCTATTAGAATATTCTGGAAAAAACACAGGGAGGTCAATGCTTTGATTTAGGTTAGACGCCGAGGCTATTTTAGGTAAAAAGGACAGGTTGGTTCGTAAGGATACCCTGTCCTTATGGAACAACAGATAAGGAGGTCGACAGCTGAGTGCATGAAGTTCTGAAACTCTTCTAGCTGAAGTAATAGCTACCAGAAAGAGAGTCTTCCATGATAACAGTTTTAAAGAACAGGAAGCTGCAGGTTCGAAAGGGGGGAGAATTAAGGAACTGAGAACTACATTTAGGTCCCAAGGAGGAGGAGGATTTCTTATAGGAGGTCTGAGTAGAAAAACTCCCTTCAAAAAGGCTTTGCAAAGCTTGTGGGACATTATGGCAGACTCTGAAATGCCCACATGAAAGTTAGAAATAGCTGCCAATTGAACTTTAAGAGTAGAAGGAGATGAACCTGCATGGAAGAGTTCAGCTAGAAAATCAAGGACTATTTGGATGGAAGCCGTGAAAGGATCTATGTCCTTTCCTTGAGCCCAATAGGCGAAACATTTCCACTTACTCAGATAAATCTTTCGAGTGGAAGATTTATGGGAAGCTATCAAAATATCTCGAACAGAGTGAGATATTTGAGGAAGCCTGGCTAAGGTTGGAATTGGAGGAACCAAGCAGTGAGGTTCAGAGAGGGGAGGGAGCGATGAAACTGACCCGATTGGTGGATCAAAAGATCTGGAACTAGGTCCAGATGCCAAGGTTGCTCCAACAGAAATTGATGTAGAAAGGGGAACCAAACCTGTCGAGGCCAGTAAGGAGCAATGAGGATCAAGGAGGCCTTCTGAGCGATAGCTTTCTGTATCACTTGAGAGATTAGTGGGAAGGGAGGAAATGCATACAGAAGTCCCCGGGGCCAAACTTGGACTAGAGCGTCTCTGCTGGGCTGGCCTGGTAACGGGAATAGGGTGAAATAATCTCTGCACTTGCTGTTTTGGGGAGTAGCAAAAAGGTCGCAGCAAGGCTGACCCCACTTGAGAAAAATTTCTCTCACAACAGAGTCTTTCAGAGACCACTCGTGAGGCATGAGGATAGCTCTGCTCAACTTGTCCGCGATTTGATTGGATTTCCCGGGGATGTGCGTTGCTATCAGAAACCGCTGAGAAGAAATTGCCCATTGCCACAGTCTGAATGCTTCTCGACATAGGGGATAGGACCTGGTTCCGCCTTGTTTGTTGATATACCACACTACAGACATATTGTCCGTCTGGATTGCTATCGTTCCCAAGGGAAGAGAGTCTTGAAGGGCTTGCAACGCTAAAAGCACTGTTCTCATCTCTAGAACATTTATGTGCAAGTGGCATTCGTCTGGTTGCCATGTGCCCTGGACAGTTCTGCCCTGATAATGCCCCCCCCACCCGATCAGGGAGGCGTCCGTTGTCAGAGTAGCAACCGGAGGGGAAGGAACAAAGGGTCTTCCCAAGAAGAGCTGAGGAGAAGACATCCACCACAGAAGATGATTCCTGCATGTTTGCGTAATCATAATGGTGTGGGACATCGGAAGTTGCTGGTATGACCATTGTGTGAAGAGCATCCATTGAAGGATTCTCATGTGGAATCTGGCTAATGGAAGCAGAGGTATGGCAGCCGCCATAATCCCCAATACTTTCAGAACTAACCTGGCTTTGACTCTGTTGCTGCTGAAGAGGAGCGAGACCAGTTTGTGTATGTCTGTTATTCTCTGATCTGTTAGTCTCGAGACATGTTGACTGTGTCTAGATTTGCGCCTATGAAGGTAATAGTGCGACAAAGGCGACAAAACAGACTTTTCGCAATTTATTGAAATGCCTAAGTTTTGACAAATGCGAAAGGTGTAGTCCCTGGCCATTAGAAGAAGATGCTTGGTGGGAGCTGTGAGGAGCCAGTCGTCCAAATATGGAAACACCTGGAATCCTTGACGTCTCAGGTGAGAAGCTACCACTGCCATGCATTTGGTAAACACCGGGGCAGTGGTGAGACCAAAGGGCAGGGCCCTGAATTGAAAATGACTGGTTCCCAGCCTGAAGCGGAGGAACCTTCTGGAGCGTCTGTTCATTTTTGTGATAGTACGCATCCTGAAGGTCTATAGAGCACATCCAGTTTTCCTTTCCCAATAGGGGAAGGATGGACTGTAGCGTGACCATCCGAAATCTTGTTTTCTTGACCGACTTGTTCAAGATACTGAGATCCAAAATTGGTCTCCAGTCCCCTGTTTTCTTTGGAACTAAAAAGAACCTGGAGTAGATTCCGGATCCTTGCTGGTCTGCTGGAACTGGCTGAATTGCTCTTTTTGCAAGCAGCTTTGAAATTTCCAAAGCTGCAAGATCCCTTTGAGCGGGTGGAACATCTGGAAGGGATTTTTTGATCGGTTTGGAATGCGAACGAAGGGAATGGAATAGCCTTGAAATGATGGACTGTACCCACTTGTCTTGAGTTAGGGATAGTCAGGCTTCTGGGTACAGTGACAATCTTCCCCGACTGCCTCCGAAGGTGGACAGTCGGGCAACACCTCAGGGATGCTGAAAGGGCTTATCGGAAAAGGTTTCTCGATTGCCCTGGTTCTCGGACCCCCTCTGCCTCTGGGCGGCGTCTACCATTATTGTTCCCTCCTCTGCCTCTGGAGGGGAACCGACTCCGTGCGTCAGGCAAATTCCCTTGAGATTGTTTGCGGAACCACATTTTCCCACTTTTCTGGCCTTTGGGGTAAGGTCTAGAAGGAGTAGAAAAACGGACTCCGACGGCAGATAGAGTTTTGCCATCCGTCTCGCACCTCGTCAAGGTTTCTTTCACTTGAGGACCAAAGAGAGATGATCCATCAAACAGGGAATTAGTGAAAGACGTTTTAAAGGGGTCTGCAAAATTGCATAGTCGCATCCAGGCATGCCGGCGTAAGGCAACACCTGTCCCTGGCTCTACTCGCTCCATCAGCCGCATATGAAAGGAGGCGCATGGAGGAGTTAGCTATCGAATTCAGGGTAGTCAGCTGGGTGTTCATTTTGTCCTGAAAATCTGCAGCTGTAGGATCCTTCAACATCTCACTCGCTTCCTTGATCAAGTCTCTCTGGAGACGGGTGAAATGGCATAGGTAGTACAGCGAACGCATTGCAAAGGTCGCTGACGAAAACATCCGCTTCCCATACCTGTCCATAGACCTAGATTCTTTGTTAGGGGGATGAACAGGCACTGAAGGATCAGCTAGTTCCTTCTTGGTGGCAGCAGCTACCACCATAGCATCCACAGTAACACCTTTGGTCAGAAATTGTTTGTCAGTTGGTGCTGTTATAAATTTTGAAGGTCTCCTGGGGGTAGGGTCCACTGAGTCAGGAGCCGTCCAGGCCTTCTTTGCCACCACCTGCATGAGGGGATCAAAGGGGGGGGACACCCAGGAGGTGGAAGGGCGAGAGCCAAATGCCTCAAGATACACAGATTCATCCTCCGAAGGGTTGAGGGCTGGCCAATTTCCCCTCTGTTTCAGGATCTCTAGAATGTCCGCAAAGGAGACATCTTCAGAAGGGGAACGGGGGGAACCCTCTGAATCCTCTAAATCTGTGTCAGAGGTGACAGACTCAGGTGAGTCTATGTGCTTCCTCTTACACTGTCTCTTCCTAGGGGGCTCCCCTGCCAATTCAGGGGAGGCCTCGGAAGAGGATGAGATCCCCATAGGGGATTCTTGAGGAGCTGGCTCTCTGCGGTCTGGGATGAGGGAGTGAGTAGACATAACCTGAGGCACCGAAGAGGGAGGGACGGACGGAGCCGACTGTGGAGTTGAACAAGGTTCCAACACTCTCCGCATGACCTCGAACGCACCCCTGTCAGGCAGAGCCAGAGGTCCCCGCTCCGAGAAGCTGAGAACCTCCCTCGGCACCGACAGAGATGGCTCCGAGGCCGATGTCGGAGCCGAACTCACCAGCGCCGAAGCACCGAGAGGGAGAGGGGGGTCGGGCAAGGGTCCGATGCCACTCACCCCCACGGAGCCGACGAGGGAAGTCCGGCACCGAGATTCTTCAAAAGAAGAAATCGGAGCCGACGACGGAGCCGAAGACAAATGTATCGGCTCCGACGCTACCACAGTCTCGGTTCCGAGCGCCCGGCTGCGAGCTCAAAGGAGTCGGAGGAGGAATATTTAGAGGAATAGGTTGAGGCATCGACTGATGAGTCGGGCTCTGAAGCATTTGGGCCAGTGCCTCGGACTTTAGAAGTCGACTCACTACCCTCTGGAGGTCATGATCCGAGAGTCTCGATGACCTGGAGGAGTGATATCTGCGGCTCCGTTCAGACAGCAAGGGAGACGCTGGAGCTGAATGAACGGAGCCAAGGGATGGTGACCTCGACCTCTTTCTAGATGTCGGCTCCGATGGTCTGATCGGAGCCGACCCAGGAATCTCCAATACCTCGGCTCCAGCCGGAGCCGAGGGAACCACAGAAACTGTAGTCAAAGACTCATCGGCTCCAGCCGGAGCCGATGTAGCAGTAGGCTTCGAAGCCTTAGGCCTCGACTCAGAAACTGGAGTCGAGGTCTTAGAAGCCTTGGAAGGTTTTCCCGATGAAGCAGTTAGGGAACCTTCAGGCTTGAGCAAACCCCTTAGGATGAGTTTGTTCTTTCTTTCCTGCAGGACTCTGGGGCTGAAGCCATGGCATACAGCACAAGAGTCCTGCAGGTGTAAAGGTCCCAGGCAGTACACACAAGAAGTGTGACCGTCTGTCAGAGACATTTTCTGACAGCACGAGTCACACTTCTTGAAGCCTGAGACCTTTGAATCCTTGGACATTTTCAAGGAACCGAAGTGTAATCACCACACAAAACACACACACACCGATTACACTATCAGAAAAAGGTAAATTAACTAAAAGCTAAAGAAATTAGTTATTTATATAAAAGAAATCCCTACAAAACACATACACACCACTATTAGGGATAGAGGGCCCGAAGGCCTAAGGAAAGAACTTAACAGTTCTTGTGGGAAAGGGGCTGGATAAGGGTAGAAAGGATAATATCCACTACACTATAGCTAAAGAAGAAAAAGTTAAGCTAAAATGGGGTTTAAATAGTTCTTAAGACTGATCTAATACCACTGACCTGAGCCGGTAGAAAAAACAACACCTCGATCGCTGTAGCGGCAAACGAGATCTGAGGTAATTCACGCCTAGCATTGTGGGATATAAGGGGGCCTCGAGCCGGTGGAACCAACTCTCGAGCTTTAGAGTGGCCGAGTCGGAGCCGAGGTCGGCTCCGAACCCATCCAGCAAGAATGAAGGCGAGATAGACAACTTAACATCTCAATTTTTCATAAACAAAGGTGATACAATTAGCCAGCCACTTGGCCAAAGTCACTTTAGATACTGGTTTCTCTAATTTTGACTCAAAAAAGGAAACCATCAATTGTTCAGATTTTCATAAATTCTTGATTCTGTGAAGATAGAAATGTACCTATCTGTGAACATCCATAAAATGCAACATATACTCTTCTTTGTACGAAAAATTAGGAAAGAAAACAGGAAGACTGATAACCTGATTGATATTAGATTCTAACACCACCTTTGGTACAAAAAGTAAGGGTCAGCCCACAAGGAAACCCTGTTCTTCTGAAAAATTAGATAAAAAGATTTACAGGACAGTGATTGAAGCTCAAACACTTTTCTGGCAGATGTGACAGGAACTAGGAAAAGAGGTTTCCAGGTCAAAAATTTCAGACCAGACCTAGCTGATGGTTTGAAGGGTTGTTGAGTCAAGGTCTGAACAGCAATATTCAGATCCCATGGATGGGTAGGATTTTTAAATGAAGTCTAAGTAAACAGGTTCTTCTAAGAAAGGCTTTATAAAGTTTAGAAGAAGTTAAAGTAGAACTATTTATTCCAATGTGAAAACCTGAAATGGCTGCTAATTGTACTCTGATAATGGAGAAGCTGGGTCCTTCATTGAAAACTGTAGCTAAAAAGTCAAGACCCTTTGGTATCAATGCTGAAAAAGGGTCTATATTCTTTTTGTGGACTCCAAAAAAAAAAGTTATGTACTCACCATAACGTTCCATCTGTGCTGCCCATTTTCATTCTTCCTCAATAAACGGGTTCAGATCTGACCTTTGGATCTAATACAGCCACTTTTTCCAGCTCATGGAATACTGAAACTCTTGGGCTCCACCCTTACCCATAATGCACCAGTCCCCTACCATACCTCAGATCTTGTTTGCTAACCTATTAGACTATACAGTACTTAGTAAATAACAAAGATATGAAAAAAACAGTATCTGGAGCTCATTTAAAGGAACATTGGTTCCTTTATCATCTTCGATTCCCTCCAGAAGTCAAATTGGGGGGAGAGGGGTTGAGGAAGAATGAAAATAGATGGCACAGATGGAACGGTATGGGGAGTACATAATTCCCTTACCTGATGGTGTCATTTTCATTCATTCCTCAACAAATGGGACAGTCTCCAGCTACCTAAATCCCAGGAGGACTCTAAGGAAGGATATTCCTAAGCACCACTGAGCTGAAGTTCACTCTTCCCCTAGAGACCAGATCAAATTTGTAATGAACAATAAAGGTATGAGGATTAGCCCAAGTTGTAGGTACACAAATGTCATCCCAGGAAGATTGGGATAAAAATATAGAAGAAGTTGCCATAGACCTGGTGGAATGAGCTTTTAAAGGTTTTGGCAAAGACAAGCCCAATTTTTTGTAAAGAAAAGAAATGCAATCAGCTGACCATTTAGCTAAAGTTACTTTAGTAAGTGGTTTTACCCAATTTTGAAGCCAGAAAGGAAACAAATAATTGGTCTGATTTCCTGAAAATTTTTGTCGTATGCAGATAAAAATGTAAGTGTTTGTGAACATCAAATAGGTGCAACATATACTCTCCTTTGTTTGTGCAATTTAGAAAGAAAACTGGAAGATTAATAGTTTGATGGATATTGGATTCTGACACCAGCTTAGGAAGGAAGGCTGGTTTGGTTCATAAGAATACCTTATCCTTATGAATGGATTCTGACACCAGCTTAGGAAGGAAGGCTGGTTTGGTTCATAAGAATACCTTATCCTTATGAAAAATCAAATAAGGAGGCTTAGAAGATAGGGCTTGAAGTTCTGAGATTCTTCTAGCAGTGGTAATGGCCACTAAAAAGACAGCCTTCCAGGTTAGAAATTTTAGTTCACATTTGGCTGATGGTTCAAAGAGGGACTGGGTCACAGACAGTAAAATCGAATTCATATTTCATGGGGAGTAGAATCTTAAAAGGGGATCTAGGAAGAAAAGTTCCTCTTATAAAGGCCTTACAAAGTTTGGAAGAAACTAAAGATGAATTATTTACTCCAATGTGAAAATTAGAAATGGCAGAAAGTTGTACTTTAATAGCTGAAGAACTAGCACCTTCATTAAAAAACTGTAGCTAAAACTTGAGAACTTTAGGAACTGGTGCTGAAAAGTAATCAATGTAATTCTGCTGTGCCAAAACAACAAATCTTTTCCATTTACTTCTGTAAAATTTACTAGGGGAAGCTTTGTGGGAAGATAAAAGAATGTGGAGAACAGGGGAAGACAGCCTGGGGTGTCTAGCTATCCATCAAATTTAAAAAGCCATGTGGTCGGTATTAGGCCTAAAATTTATGGGTGCATCTGTTGGGTGAAACAAGAGGTCCTGAACTGGATCCAAATTCCATGTCAGATGAAGCAGATGAAGCCAAAGAAAGAGGAACTAAATTTGATGAGGCCAAGAAGGAACAATGAGGATGAATGTGTTCTTCAATCGAGATGCTTTCTGAAGACATTTGGGGATTAGAGGTACTGGAGGAAAGGTGCAGAAGAGACCGGAGGGCCAATCATGGAGAAGAGCACCTGTTGGTGATTCTACTGGTGGGAGCATCAGAGCAAAGAACCTGCTGCACTTGTTTTTGAGGGCAGATGTAAAGAGGTCAAAGCAAGGATTGCCCCATCAACACAAAATCTTTTTTGTCACTTTCATATCGGGTGACCACTTGTGAGGCATTAGGAAGGACTTGCTTAAATTGTCAGCTATCACGTTGGATTTCCCAGGAATGTGCATTGCTATCAGAAATTAACTGGATGAGGAGATCACCCATTGCCACACTCTCAAAGCTTCTTGGTACAGGGGGTAAGATTTGGTTTCTCCTTGTTTGCTGATGTAACAGGCCACTGACATATTGCCCATCTGAATTGCAATAGTTCCGGAAAGGAGAGTGTCTTGGAAGGCCTGCAATTCTAGGAGGACAGCTATAATTTCTAGGACACTGATATCCAAATTGGCCTCTTTGGGGGACCATGCATCATGGAGTGTTTTTCCCAAAAAGTGCCCCCCACCCGATATGGGAAGCATCCATGATAACTACCGCCTTCGGTTGAAAGACAGTGAAGGGGTGACCTTGCATTATCTGATCAGAGTAAATCCACCAAAGGAAGTAATTTTTGCATGCCTGAGTTACTTAACTTTGGGAGGACAAAGGCTGGTGAAGAACAGACCATTGAGTCACTAGGGTCCACTGAAGAATTCTCATGTGGTATCTTGCTAACAGAAACAAAACTATCTCAGCAGACATTGACCCCAGTGCTTGAAGAATCAATACAGCTGAAAGAGAGGAATTCTGGATGATCTTTTGACTTGGAATTGTATGTATTGTACCCTTGGTAAAGGAAGGAAGCCTGTCAAGGAAACTGTGTTGAACAATGCTCTGATGAACTCCAGTGTTTGAGGTGGTTCTAGCTGAGATTTGTTGTGACTGATAATAATTAATAGGTGACAGTATAACTGGAGTACATAATCTTGTGCTTTGATGAGAAGATTCCTGGTCAGAGGGGTTATGAGCCAGTCTTCTAAGTAAGGATACACCTGGAATCCTTGCAGTCTCAAGTGAGCTGCTACTACTGCCATGCATGTGGTGAACACCCTGGGTGCTATGGTGAGACAAAATGGCAGAGCTCTGAAATAGTAGTGACTGGCTCTTAGATGGAAACATAGGCATCTTCTGGATCATCTGTTCATTTAGGTTCATGGGTTCATAGGTTGGTACTAGGCTATCAGCCCTAGGACCTATACAAGCCTAGCCATAACAATTCCCTGGCTATTTCTACCCACACTATTTACTTCCCTGAACCCCTGCCTAGCAGGGCAACTGAAGTGATCCCCGGGGTGAATTTCCTTTCTCCCATCCAATCATCAAGGTTCCTTTTGAAGAGGGCCAAAGAGGCACTCTGCTTGATATGTATCGGCAATCTATTCCAGAGTCTGGGGAGTCTCTGGGTCAGGAACCTATCCCTCCAGCATGTTTTGTTTATTGTGATGACAAAGTTTAGATCCCTGGAGCGTGTGGCTCTGAGGGATTGGGATTTCTTTAAGTGTAGCATGTCCAACAGCTCTGGGATTGACATGGCTTTGTATGTTAAGCAGAGATCACCTCTGAGTAGACGATATGCGACAGAGTATAGCTGGAGTTTTTTAAGGCGGTCAGTGTAGGGCATCTGCCTTAGGCCTGTAATTCTTTTAGTGAGGTATTTCTGCGGCCTTTCCAGTTGTTGCAGATGTCTTGAAAGGTACATACCAAATGGGTAATTGAATTCTATAATGGGTCTAATGAGGGATGAGTACAGTGGGACAATGACCTCCTTTTTTCTGGATGAAAAGCCCTTAGTGATGAGGTGTGCCACATAGAAGGATTTACTGACTGTTGTGGCGATGTTGTTATCGAAGGTGAGACCACTGTCCACCTGTGGCCCTAAGCCTCTTATCACACTTTCAGTGTATGATATGATAGTACACATCCTGAAAATCTACTGGGCACATCCAGTCATCCTTGTGCAGAAACAGCAGAATGGACTGAACCATGACCGTCCAGAACTTGGTGTATGGAAATGAACAGTTCAGACTGCGGAGATCCAAAATTTGTCTCCAGCCCCCTGTTTCTTTGGCACTAAAAAGAATCTTGAGTAAATTCCGAACTCTTTCTGGTCTGGGAGCACCTCTTGGATGACTCTCTTTTTCTAGCAGCTTTTCTTATTTCTAGTGCTGCTGCTTTCCTCTGACTGGGTGGAACATCGGGAATTTTGTTTACTGTTAAGGGGATAGGGAAAAGATATTATATAACCTCTAGAAATAATTCTCTGCACCCATGAATCTTTTGTAATCTATAGCCAGACTCCCTGGTGAAGGGGTATATGATCCTCAACTGCCTCCAGAAGTGGAGGATCTTTCAGGAGCACTGGTAGTATCTGTTAGAGAAAGTGTCTCTAGACCCTTGGCTTTACAAGTCTCCTCTGCTGGGCAGGCAGCGTCAAGTGTTAAAGTTCCCCCTTCTGCCCCTGGGGGGATCTATCTCCACATACATCTTGGAAGAGACACTGGGACTTTCTGAACCACCTTTTTTGGCCACCTTGTTGACTCCTAAAAAAGGTCCTTTGAGGAGTCGAAAAATGTATACCCACAACAGGCAGGGTTTTACCATCCTGCTCACATGTGGATAATGTGTTGTTAACCTTGAGGGCAAAAACATAACTTCTGTCATAAGGAGCATTGATGAAGGAAGACTTGAAGGGCTCTGTGAAATAACACATGCACATCAAAGCAGGTCTCCTAATGGAAATGTCTGAACCTGCCAACATCTTCAGCTGCATGTGAGATGAGCCTCATGGACAAATCTGAAATAGACACTAGGGTAGCCCACTGTGAGGCAACTGAGCTCTCTGCCTCTGAAGTAATGATCCCATTGAGGAATTTGGTTAAGTTCTTTAATCACATCCCTCTGGAGCGTGGTGAAGTCTGCCAAACAATTCAGTGACCAAAGTACAAAAGTTGCTGAAGCATATGCATGCTTCCAAAATCTGTCCAGCTCCCTAGAATACCTGTTAGGAGGATGAACAGAGGAACTTTATTCTGCAAGTTCCTTTCTATGTCCAGTACTATGACCAAAGCATCAACTGGTACTCTTTTGCTCCAACATTCCATATCCTTGGGTGGTGCCAGTACCCTGCCTGGTCTCTTGGGGATCAGATGAATAGAATCAGGTTCCTTCCATGCCCATCAAGAGATCAAATCAATTAGCTCATCAGCAGGCAGAGTCACCCAGGAGGTAGATGAGTCAGCCGCAAAGACTTCCAGGAATACTGATTCCTCTTGGTAAGGGTTGTCAGTAGGCCAAACACCCCTTTGCTTGAGGATCTCTAGTATGTCTGCATTGAAGACAGGTGGTGATCTTGGGGACCCTTCCCCCTCATCAAAATTAGTATTCTCCATGACAGACTCTTGAGGAGAATCTAAGTGCCTCCTTTTGCACTTTCTCTTCCAAGGAACTTCATCAGGATGTTCCAGAGTAGTGTCAAAAGATATTAATATATCCTGCTGGGTATCTTGGAGACTTTGGGCTGGCTGTCCCCATGGTGCAGGAAGTTGAGGCTCAAGACGCAAAGACAAATGGGTCTGGGATGTAGGAGACAAGGAGTATAGATATCT
Organism: Protopterus annectens; assembly: GCF_019279795.1. NCBI lineage: Eukaryota > Metazoa > Chordata > Ceratodontiformes > Protopteridae > Protopterus > Protopterus annectens. The sequence continues at coordinate 12,963,209 of NC_056739.1, forward strand.
CCTTTCTTCTGAAGCAGAGAAATCTCTCTCTGCAATACTTCAAAAGCAGAATGTTTTGGAGAGAAAGAGACCATTGGCTCTGAGAAGACATGCCTCTGGACCCGTCAGCTCCTTCAGATCTAAAGGTAAATCACTCAAAACAGGGGTCAGAGCCGAGCTGTCCAATGCAAAGACTCTGAGGGGTAGAGATGGCTCTGAAATGCTCGGAGCCAGTCCACTCAGAGATGGTATTAGCACAGAAGATACAACAATCTTCAGATCTGATATGAATGGATCCAGGATTCTCTGATCCAACTCCTCTGAAACCAAAGGTCAGATTGTAGAAGGAGACAAAATACAAGGGGTAGATGCTGGGACAACCTCCATTTGAATTTGTGTTGAGAGAAATTTCCTCATAATCCTGTCTACATCTGCTCTGGTCAGACTTCTGGAGGAATGAGAAGAAGCTATTGACGAATCCCTAGAATGGTGACACCTTTCTAAAAAAGGAGATGGGTGATGGGAAGATATCAGATCCAGGCTAGTGGGAGACTGGATCCAAGATGACTTATCCTTGTGCTTCTTCAGAGCCAAGGGGATCGGATCTGAAATTGTCATGATAGTTTTTGGATCTGAAGTAGATGGACTGGAGGATTTTGCCTTTAGATCCAAATGTTTTAAGATGTTTAGAGGTGGTTCCGAACTCAGAGCACAAGAACTTGAAGGGTCAGTGGAACGCTTTTTAGCCTATTTTTTATCATATTTCTTAATGGTTTGAGACTCAGATCTTGTATCAGAGGATTTTGAAAGGAGTAATCCTCTCAAAATGAGTTTATTTCTCCAATCAATAAGGGACCTAGGTTTAAAGGCCTTACAAATATCACAGGCAGAATCCAAATGAGCCACGCCTAAATAATAAACACACATATCTTGTGCATCCAATAATGGGGTTTTATGGTCACAGGCCTTACATATTTTTAAACCTGAATGGTTTCTCAATCATATCTTATAGAAAAAAGACTGAAAATAAATGGCTAATACATATATATTTTAAATTTTAAATAGTTAAGGAAAGTAAAGAAAAAATATTACTAATAATTGTAATCGAAGACACTACCTCAAAGTTATAAGGGAGAAAGAAGGGAAAAGGAAAATACCAAATATAGTATTTCAGAAATACTTTAAAAAAAATAAATAAAAAGGGGATGATGACACATTTTTTGGCATTGAGCTTAAGGCCATGGTTCTGACACCAGTCATTGGTCTCAGTGAGGCCTTTCTGTAGGATGTCAACATCACTTGGGGAGTTAATAATGGCTCCCAACTTGCAATTGTCTGTGAACTTTGTCAGCCAGAGTCCCCTCGTGTTGGCCTGGACTTCTGAGAAGTAGATACCAAACAGGAGAGGACTGAGGACCGATCCCTGTGGGACTCCAATTGTGACTGGTCAGCAGTCTGTCTTGGAGTCAGCTACTTTCACACTGTGGGTTCTGTCTGTAAGCCAGTTTGCAACCCACCTAGTGATATAGGGGTTGACGCCTAGCTTAGTGAGTTTTTTATGATTCCTGAGTGGGGAATGGTATCAAAGGCCTTGACCAGATCAAGGTAGGCTGTACAAACCATCTTGCTCTGGTGACCAACTCAAAGTCAACCAAGTTGAGCAGGCATGATCTACCCTTCAAAAAAACAAACTGTGTGGGATCCAGAGTTTGGAGATTCCCTATATCCTTGTTTATTAGGTCCATGATGATGCGTTCCATAACTTTGCATAACAGACTTGTCAGGCTAATGGGACGATAGTTCCTAGGGTCTGTAGTCACTCCTCCTTTGTGGAGAGGGATGACTATAGCAGTGCGCCATTCAGTAGAGACAAAGCCTGAGGTGTGGCTGTGATTGAACAAGGCACACAGGTGAGGTGCAAGTTCACTCTGTAGTTCATGTAGAACACAGCCAGGGATACTGTTAGGTCCCATAAAAGCTGTATTCTTGGCCTTGGACAGTGCTGTTTTAACCTATGCAGCAATAATACCGGGTGCCTGGCAATCTACTAGTATTGTGATTGGTCCTTTTAGGGGGAAATAGGGGGAAAGTTGGCAATGAATCTGTCGGCCAGTATATTGGCAATATCTGTTGGCTCGCTATAGGAGGTACCATTGTGCAGTAACTGAGAGCAAATCTGGGTATTGCCATGGAGTTTCTTTACATAATTATAGAAGGCTTTGTGGTTGTCTTTACTATCTGCTGCAATTCTGTTTCCATAACTAGCTTTACAGGATTTGATGAGGGATCTCAACTTTTTGTTGAGGCTGATAAGGGAGTTTTTCCAATCTTGGGACTTCACTTTATTCCGCATCAGTTTCCTCCTTCTGTTGTAGAGTTTGTTTATGGCAGGGGGCCACCAGATTGGCTTCTTTTTTTTGGAGGAGAGCGTCTTGGTTCTACTGGGTATGGCGAGATCATGCATTTGTGTACGTGTTTGTACAATGCATTGGTGTATGATTCGGCAGTCATGCAACTATTCTCCATTTGCATGGGTGCCGTGAAGTTAGCCACCTCTATTTTTAGGAGCCCAAAGTTAGCTTTGGAGAAGTTTTTCATGGTGGTTACCTTTGTGGGGGGGTGCGGATTTCTAAGGTGATTAGTTTGTGGTCGGATCTAACCAGGGAGTAGTTGACTATTGGTGTAGAGCAACGTTCGCCCATGTTAGTAATGGCCAGGTCAAGGATGTTGCTACCTCTAGTGGAAGTAAGAACGAGCTGGTCCAGGGCATTGGAATTAATGAATTCCAGGAAACAATGGGAAAGTAATTTTCCCAGTTAATGGAGGGGTAGTTGAAGTCGCCCAGTATGAGTGTGTTAGGTTGGACCCTATTATTCTCCAGAGTGCTTAGGAACATGGAGTGTGAGTCTTGGGACACGGTTAGGGATCTATAACAGGCTACAACCTGAATCTCTGTCTTACCCAACGTTAGCTATACCTGAAGTATCTCTGATACGTTACATTGGGTTACCAGTCTGGAGGTGTGCACATCCTTAATGAATATGGAAACATCATTGCCTTTGGAGCTTTGGTCCATGTTCTGGGGCCGAAAGGTGTGGAATGAGTTATAGCCTGGTAGTGCAGGGGTGCTTTCTGCTACCTCGAACCAGGTCTCTGTTACAGCACAAATGTCAATGTTCTCCAGGAGTGCTTTGAGTGAGTGCATTTTGAGAATCAGAATTCTAGCATTGAGCAGCATGACCCTCAGACTGCATTTGTTTGTAGCTGATGCAGTGGTGATTTGGTCTTTGGAACACTGCCTATAAAAGGCACTATAGCGGTGGCAAGAGCCTTGGACAGTTTCTGGAAGCCCAGGGATGACAGATGCAGGCCATCTCTGGCAAAGCATCGAGGTCTGTCAATCATGTCATCCCAGGCAGACAGATACTGGATCCCCTTAGAATGACACCAGAAACTTAGCCAACTGTTGAAATAAAGAAGTTATGTACTCACCATAATGTTCCATGTTTGTTGTCCTTGATCTCTTTGATCAAGATTTGATTTCCATCTTTGACTGAAAATTTGATGTTTGTTGTCTTGATCTTGAGGGTGAAATAGCTGCTGCATTTGGTATTGATGGAGGTGGCAAAAAAGGTCGCAGCAAGGCTGCCCCCACTTCTGAAAAATTTGGTTCACAATATCCTCCTTCCGAGACCACTCGTGAGGCATCAGGATAGCCCTGCTTAGCTTGTCTGCTATCACGTTGGATTTCCCCAGAATGTGCATCGCAATCAGAAAGCGTTGGGAAGACATTGCCCACTGCCATATTCTTAGAACCTCTCGACACCTTGCTTGTTGATGTAGCACACTACTGACATGTTGTCTGGTTGAACTGCAATTGTTCCTGTAGGTAGAGAGCCCTGTAGTGCTTGCAACACCAGGAGCACCGCTCTCATCTCTAGGATGTTGATGTGCAAGTGGTACTCATGTTGTTGCCAAGTTCCTTAAACAGTCTGTCCCAGATAATGCTTCCCCCACCGTATATGGGAAGTGTCCATGGTCACTGTGGCTACTGGTTGGGGGAGGATGAACAGTCTGCCTATCGTCACCTGAGTAGACTGAAGCCACCATTTTAGGTCCTTCTTGTAGGTCTCCATGATGAGCATTTTGTGTGACATAGGTAGATCTTGCATGGACCATTGAGCAAATAGCAGCCACTGTAGTATCCTCATGTGGAAGCTCGCCAAGGGAACTAGTGTTATTGCTGCCACCTTTGAGCCCAGAACTTTGAGAACAAATCTTGTCTGAATCTTTTTTCTATTGATTAAGATTGAAACCTGATGTCGAATGGTAGACACCCTCTCCTGAGGCAATTTTGCTATCATGTCTCTTGTATCTAAATCTGCCCCCACAAATGTAATATATAGACAGGTAAACAAGGCAGACTTTTCATAGTTTATAATGATGCCTAGCTGTGAGCAGAGGTGAACTGTGGTGTCCCTTGCCTTGGTTAGCCGATGCTTGGTGGGGGCAATAAGGAGCCAGTCATCTAAATATGGAAACACCCAGAATCCAAGACACCTCAGATGAGCCATGACTACTGCCATGCATTTTCTGAACACCCTGGGGGCTGTGGTGAGACCAAAGGGTGGAGCTCTGAACTGGTAGTGACTGGCTCCCAGCCGGAACCGTAGATATCTCCTGGATCACCTGTCCATCTTGATATGGTAGTATGCATCCTGGAGATCAATGGAGCACAACCAATTGTCCTTTCCCAAAAAAGGAGAGGTATGGATTACAGTGTCACCATCCGGAACTTTGTCTTCTTGAAAGACTTGTTGCGTCTGCTGAGATCCAAAATGGGCCTCCAGTCCTCTGTTTTTTTTTGGAAGTAAAAAGAACCTTGAGTAAGTTTCAGATCTGATTTGGTCTGCGGGGACTTCTAAGATTACTTGTTTTTCTAGTAACCTTTGAAATTCTAGGGTTGCTTCTTCCCTTAGTTTGGCTGGCACATCTGGGATGGATTTTTGTTTTCTGGGAAGAGGTGGCATGGAGAAAGGAATACTGTATCCCTGGATATTACCAACTGTACCAATGTGCCTTTTGTGAAACTTTGCCAGGCTTATGGATACAGTGACAATCTGCCCCTGACTGCCTCCAGAGGTGGACAGGTGGGCTTCCTTTCAGGAGCACTGGAAGGGCCTACCAGAAAATGTTAACTCTGTCACCCTGACTCTGCAGACCCCCTCTGCCATGAGGGCGATGTCTCCCATTTCCCCCCTCTGCCCCTGGGGGAAAAGTCACCATATGCATCAGGTGAAGCTCCCTGGGATTTCCAGAACCACATTTTCTCGCCATTTTGACCTTTGGGATAAGGTCTAGTAGGCATGGAGAAACGTATTCCCATGGTAGACAGAGTTTTGCCATCTTGCTCGCACCTTGTGAGAGTCTCTTTTACCTTGGGCCCGAACAATGATGAGCCATCAAAATGGAGCGTTGGTAAAGGAGGGCTTGAAGGGGTCCATGAACTGACAAAAGGCACTTCCAGGAATGTCTCCATAAGCCAACTCATGTGCCTGCTGCCCTGCTCGCTCCATTGGCTGCGTAGGAGATAAGCCACATGGAGGAGTTAACTACAGAAGATAAGGTAGCAAGCTGAGAAGCAGCTCTGTCTGTAGCTCCCGCAGCTGTAGGATCCTGTAGGGTATCTCCTAGCTCTTTCAGGAGATCCCTCTAGAGATGAGTAAAATGAGATATATAGTTGAGTGACCTAAGGGTAAAGGCCGCTGAAGAAAAGACATGCTTCCTGTATCTGTCCATCATACGGGACTACTTGTTCACCGGATGGATAGAAGAAGAAGTTTCTGCTAATTCCTTCTTTGTGGCTGCCGCAACCACAATAGCATCAACTGGCATGCCCTTAGTCAGGAATGGTTTGTCATCCAGTGCAGTAATAAACTTATTGGGCCTCTGCGGAACTGGTTCCATAGATTCTGGGGAGCTCCACTCCTTTTGACTTACTACACCTAGCAGCAGGTCGAAGAGCGGAGACGCCCAAGAGGTGGAGGGAACCGAATGCATCCAGGCACATGCACTCATCTTCAGAAGGGGAAAGGGATTTCCAGCCACCCCTCTGCTTAAGGATTTCCAGGATGTCTGAAAAAGAGACATCCTCAGAGCCGGACCGTGGGGACCCTTCTGAGTCCTTCAAGTCTGTCTCCAATGTCAGGGACTCAGGGGAGTCCAAATGCTTCCTCTTACAAGTCCTCTTCCGAGGGACCTCCTACGAGGGGGTGCTCTGGAGAGGTTTTGGAAGGGGAGGGTTGCCTGAAAGGGCGTCCTGGGGAATTGGTTCATTACGCCTGGGGAGGAGGGGTGGTTCAAAGGTGGACACTGGCCCGGAAGGGGAAGGAGCAACTGGAGCCAAGGGTAGAGCAGTCTGAGAGGACAGCACACTCCTCATCACCTTGAAGCCACCACGATTCCAGCCCAATAGAGTCTCCAGCTCCGAAGAGCCAGGAGATCTCCTCTGAACCGAGGGTGATGGCTCCGAGGATGATGTAGGCGCCGAACTCACCTGCGCCAAAGCTCCGAGTGGGAGAGTAGGATCCGACAAGGGTCCATTCTCGCTCTTCCCCCAGAGCTGAGGAAGGAGTGTTGGCCCCTAGATCCCTCGAGAGAAGGTGGTATCGACAGGATTGGAGCTGATGTGGGACCTGAGAGACCTGGGGTTTTCGGATCCAACGGTTCCATCACAATGACCTCCATGCACTCTGGCTCCAAACTCAGGTGAGTCGAAGGAGGAATCAGCAACAAAGTAGGTTGGACAGTTGGCTCAACTTCCATATGGGCTGGGCTCAATAAAATTTTAGCCAAGGCCGGTGTTCTGAGTAGCCTTTTCACCACCATCTTCACATCGTCATCCAAAAGGCTCCGGGATGATCGAGAGGAATGGGTGGACGATTGGTGTCTGCCTGCCACAGACTGGAGAAGTGGGGGCTGTGGTACAGAATCCACCGGTTCCAAGCACAGAGACCTAGACATTTTATGGCTCCTAGACAGTTCTGAAGATGCTGATGGAACCGAAGGAGATAAAGCCTTGTCTCGCCTGATAGCTACTGGATCTGATGAACTTGACGGTTTGTCTTTGCCCTTCGATGGTTCCAAGGCCGGAGCCGACAAAGATGCCAATCTGGAGGGTCCGTCAGATTTTCCAGCCTGATTCCCTTCCTTTGATGCCTCAAAAGGCCCTTTCAATAACCCTCTCAAGATTAGCTTGTTCTTGCACTCCTGCAGGACTCTAGAGATAAAACCATGACAAATGGAAAACAGTCCTGCAGGTGAACAGCTCCCAAACAGTATACACAGCGAGTATGTTCATCGGTTAGAGACATCTTTTGGGTGCAGGAATCACACTTCCTGAATCCAGAAGGCTTGGATTCTTTCAAAGCTTCCTTAGACATATTTACTACAAAATACAACAGCAATATACTATAACTGAGATAACAGAATGGAAAGAAACACTCAGCCAAAAAAACAGACAGCAAAACTTTATTTTTTGGAAAGGGAAAGAAGCAGAAGGAGGAGAGTCTCTAAGTCAAACAATAACTCCTCCAACTGAGGAGATCCCTCTAACTTAAACAGCTAAGGTAAAGCCCTCTAAAGAAAACGGGCTGAAAGTGTAGGACAAATCTTCTAACTTAAACAGATTCACAAGTTAGAAAGAAGAGTAAGGGTAGGCCTGACAGATAAAGAAACAACGGCCTCAACAATAAACAGCAACTAAGAAGGAAGTAGATAGAGGGATAGACAAACACCAGATTCTGAAAAAAATGTATCTCTTTCTTTTCTGAAAAAATGTCAAGCAGAGATCTTTATTTCACCACTGAAGAAAATGTCCAAAAGTAGACCAGACAAACTCCGTACTGCTGTATCTGTTATTCTTTATTTGTCTCAGAGCAAATTCTTGCCAAACAATTAATTCTGTCAGAGCTATTTCAATTCTATTATAACACAGCTAGACAGATGAATAGACTAAGGCACACTTAGTCTAAGACGTCGCCACTGAATGAAACATGCTGTCCAGTTTATATACTCTTTTCAACCAGTTATTTTTAATGTCCTTGTGACTTGTTCTTCTGGTTTCTGTCTGTGTCATGAAAAAGTCCATGGTTATTTCATGCCCTTTTTCAGTCCTTGCTGTATCTAAAGACTTCACAAAAGTTTCTCCATGTCATCTTTGCGTCACTTGACCTGTCTGTATTTTATTTATTTATTTCTGCATCTAAAAGCCAAGAAAGTCAACTTCCTTTTCTTCTATAACAGGATGCATTTACAGTAATGCCCACAGCTATATGTTATTAATATCTAAGCTGAACATAACTGTTCTTGCAAAGCAAGCATATTATTTTGAAAACTGTTGTTTGGCCTTGCACATTTCCTTTCACTGTATACACAGTATATTGGGGAAAAGCATTTTAATTTACACAATATCTATCAATTCCCACTTTTTTTTATTTAAGACCCATGAAAATTGTAAGACAATTTACAACAAAATATGATCTTTAGTACTTTGAATCCCTTGGTCTGTTGCAACATACGAATCCCTTGCATTCAATGGTATTTTTTTATACAATGTTACATTACCAACGGCTGTTACTTGATTAATACTTTTATTAACACAAATCTTATAATGATGATAAGAGCAATTACTGCGGAAATTGTAGTACCCCACCATAGACACATAGCTGTTATTACTTATTTATTTTTAACTGCATTTATGCTTCCTTAAGCAAGTTGTCAGTCTTGCAGTTACACACAAGCATTTCAAAATCTTGTCAAGTTAACCCTTGTTTTACAAGGCAAAACCTTGTATTTGAGGAAAATGTGATCTTTTGTACTTAATAGCCTTTCTTCAATGTTAACAACAGTTACTTGTTTGGCAGTTTTATAACACATCTCCTATGTTATATCTGAGATAGCTCCATAAGTTGCATTTGCTATCAACTTTGTAACTTTTCATATTGCCTTAGTGGCACTATACCAGTGAAAAATTCAGTATCTGAAATAACACCATTTCCTATGTCCAGCTGTTTTAAAATCTTTTCCTATTTTTTTTTTTTATCATGAACTCCCTCTTTTTCTGGTGATTTTTTACCATGTCCTCTGGTAATGTGTGAGTAATTTTCATTATTGGAACTGCATACTCTATGCAACAGGATTTCTTCTCTTTCATTTCTTCCTTAAAAGAAGTATTATGTGTTAACTCTCATGCTGTTTTTATTTTATACTCAAGTTTTTTTTTTTTCAAATATATTTTTATTGAATTTTTCAAACTTTTCAAACATACAAAGGAAAAACTGTAAGTCATTACGGGAAGCAGTAAAGTATAGGTATATATGCAACAGTTAGTACAAAAACTATGCTTTTATAAAACAGCAGTTATCTTACAGGGAAACTTACATCTAAGAGACCAGTATAAGCAGTAAAGATCCCCAATAACATATTACAGTCAAAGTCTAGAGATACAAATGGAAAGTGGTTTGGAAGGAAGAATATATGACTGTCTTAAGAAGAAAGAAAAGCGGTAAGGAGGGTATAACCATAAAAAACAACTATTTACACCATGCACTTCTATTTATACCATATTTACAACATATTTACACCATGGATGCCAGAGGATAACAAAATAATATAATGAAATATTTTGTAAAATCAAGTTACAGTGTGATGGTAACAATGTCTAATGGTTATAGGGCCAGATATGATACTGATGGAGGATTTCCTGGAATGTAGTGTTAGTGACCCACATTTTGGAAGATTATTTAATTTGGATTAGGTCAAAAAGTCTACACCAGTAATTCTGAAAATATTATTTTTTCTTTTTGTTATTATTGCATAACTTATGTGCAGATATATATTTGATTGCCATTGATGTAAAGTTTTCCCAAGTTATTGTTGAGGGATTGACCCAATTCTTGGCTATAAAATATTTGAGAAGGGCGCAGGCTGTAACACAGATGTGGCGATGGATACCCTTAAGAGATTTAGGAATTATATTTAAAATCATGGTTTGCCAAGAGAATGTGTTTTTTTCATATCCCATTTTTTCCAACTGAGTTCTGAGAGAACACCAAAGTTTGTAAATATTCTTACAGCTCCAAAAGATGTGAAGTATATCTACATGTGGGAGGGAACAGAACGGACAGGTTAGGTTTTTATTGTATCCGAATTTCAGTAAGACTGCTGGGGTATAGTAAGAATTGTTGTTTATCATAAGCTGGGTGTAAATTAGGTTTTTGAAGGGGGCTAGATTCAGGGTATTATTGACTGCTTCGCACTTAAACTCCATAGAAATTTCTCCTTGTATACCGTCCCAATATTTGGAAAATAGACGTGAATGATCATACTTAATGCTTGACACAAGTTTATAGGTATTCAAAATCATTTTGTTCCATAGGGAAAGTGATTTAATGATAGATTGTGATACTATAATGTCTTGCTCCTTCACTCTATAGTTAGAGAATTTCTGTTTTATAAGTGAGCTAATTTTGTCTTAAGACAGAATCATATTTGTTAGAAGCACCAAATAAAGCTTTGACCTCGGCAACATTTTTAGAGTTATAAAAGTGCCAAACTATGGCTTTCTTAACAACAGGGAAGTTTGTTAGATCGATCATTTTATTATTGATTTTTAAGTTAGGGTTTAGGTGAATAGGTTGGAGAATGGGAATAGTATTGTGCAATTTTAAGGAGGTCATCAGAATTTGAAAGATGCGAATTTTGCTCTTTAATGTAGGCAAGATCTTGAACTTGTAGTCACCATCAGGTGCTAGAAAAGGGGCAGCATATGGATTGAGTTTTAATGAATATATATAGTTGCACCAGATTTTGATCCAGGTTGGGTACCAAGATTCAGCAGAAGGATCAAAGCGGGCTGTTTGAATTAGACGGCTAGCATTAATGATGTGGTAATATACATTAAAGTCCGGGAGACTTAAACCGCCTTTGTTCTTTGGGGTAATTAGATTCCTGTATGATATTCTGGTTGATTTAGGGAACCATAAAATCTCTGAGATTGTGGTTTCCATTTTTCTGAAAAAAATTTTTGGAACATTTAAGAAGATGGAGTTAAGATGAAAAAGGATTCTAGGCAAAATATTCATTTTAATGATAGCAGATTTTGATAGCAAAGAAAGATTGATGTTTTTTCCATCTAGTTAGATCGTTATTTATCTGATCCCAGACTCTATATAGGTTTGCTTTTATTAGTTCTTGGTGAGGGTGTGTGAAATTTATTCCTAGGTATTTAAGTGTATATTTGAGAGGAATGTCAGACAGGAGGAAGTAATACTCTAAATGGTTTGCAGGGTTTAATGGAAAAATAGATGATTTTGCAGGGTTTAATTTATAATTAGCAGCCTCAGCAAAAAGATTAATAGAATTTCGAATTTTATGAAGATCAGTGTTGGGAAGCTCAAAAGAGATGTTTAGGTCATCTGCAAATGCAGAATAATTTATATCAATGTTGAAGACTTTTGGAATATGATGATAAGTCTTTTGTTTAACCCAGAGAAGGAAAGGTTCCAGATATAAATTGAAAAGATAAGGTGAGAGTGGGCAGCCCTGCCTAGTGCCATTGGTAATTTTAATAGGGCGTGATAAAGTTTTATTTATATACAGGGAAGTAGAGGCATTGTTATAAAGCACCTTAATAGTGTTGATAATAAGATCAGGAAAGTTAAATAATTTCCTGGTTAGGTAAAGGAAGTTTAGATCAACGTTATCAAAGGCTTCGGTAGCATCTAGGGTGAGTGCATAACGTGGGTGGTTATCATTTTTTAGAAACAACATTAATGTGTTTAAGGTAAGAGTATTGTCACACAACTGCCTCTGTTTCATAAATCCCAACTGTTCAGAAGAAATGACTGTAGCTATAACTTTCTGAATTCTTTTAGCAAAAATGGTAGATAAGATTTTGATGTCAACATTAATAAGGGCGATGGGCCTATAGCAGAGAGGGTTGGACTTGTCAGAGTTTGGTTTGGGGATGAATATTGTTTTCGAATTATTCATATACTTATCAGTAATCCCTTTCGAGATGATATAATTATACATGGCAAGGAGAGTTTTAGAAAGGTGATGACTAAAAGTTTTATAAAATTCTCCTGTAAAACCATCAGGACCTGGCGCCTTATTTGGTTTAAGTTTTTTAATAGCTAGCATTATTTCATTCAGTGTTATGGGGCTGTTTAGGAGGGTGTTTTACACGAAGGATAATTTTGGAACAGATAGCTCATTTAGGAATTTTTTGTGCATTTCATTTGGGGATTATAGATTTCAGTGAAGATATTTACAATATCTTCATTACTGTATAAGTTTTCCCTTTGTATTTTATTTTATTAATATAGTTTGGTCCCTCTTTAATGTTTATGAGTCCAGCTAGTGTTCTGGAGGGGGTTTGGGCCCATTCCGAATATCTGTGAAGGAGTTTGAGTTCTACCAAGGATTGATTTTGTAAGTGAAATGAGTAAATTTTTTTTGTATCACATGTAATTTCTTTTCCAGTTCAGGAGAAAAATCCTTTTGTAGTTGTGCATCAGTCATCTTTTGCTCATTGTTGAGGTTACTCATGTACAATTTCTCTTTTTTTTTATAATACGATGATTTTTGTATGAGTATTCCTCCAATGACCGCTTTGGCTGTAGCCCATTGGATATCTAAGATTCTGCATCAATTTGTTTCAGATAATCATTAATTTCCTGCAGAACATCTTCTTTTTTAAGAATGTTACTGTTTAGTGACCAAGTGGGACTACTACCATTGCGATTCAGGTGGTGAGTGGGATTAATACAAAGGGAGACATTTGAGTGGTTGGATATACTTCTAACCTCAAGGGCAAAGTTTGTAATTTTGTTTGAAAAGATATCAGAGACCAAAAAATAATCAATTCTGGACCAGACTTTGTGCGAAGCCGAATAAAATTAGAAGTTATGTACCTACCATAACGTTCCATGTTAGTTGTCTTCTCTCGCCTTCTTTCTTGCTGGATGGGTTCGGAGCCGATCCTCGGCTCCGACTCGGCACTTGCTTTAGCTCGAGAACTCCTTTTACCAGCTCGAGGCAACCCTATATCCCATGATGCAAGGCGGAACTACCTCAGATCTCATTTGGCAGCTAACTGACCCTGCTAAAGACTATCCTAACATAATTAGGAACCGTGGTTCCTAAAAGAAGTCCTCATAACAATGCTCCAGAGGAAGCAATCTAATAGGAACTCTCCAAGATCTGTCCAGGCCAGGGGGAAGGAGGGAGGGCTTAAGAAGAAGGCGAGAAGACAACTAACATGGAACGTTATGGTAGGTACATAACTTCTAAATGTTAAGTTGTCAATCTCGCCTTCATTCTTGCTGGATGGGACCGCGTCCCTAGCACCTGTATCCCGGTGGCTCAATGGAACAGACTCTTGAGAACTGTGGAACCAAAACTGGCCCTATCTCTGGAGGCCAAATCCAACTTGTAATGAGACACAAAGGTATGAGGCGTGGCCCAAGTAGCTGCTGCACAAATAGTGTCAATGGGAAGTCTATCCTGAAAGGCTACAGAAGTGGATAGACTCCTGGTCGAATGTGCTTTTGGCTTAGAAGATAGTTGTTTGCCCCTTAGAGAGTACACATAGGAAATGGTGGAAGTCAACCATCTAGATAAGGTCACTTTAGAAACTGGAAGACCTAACCTGTTTTCTGCATAGGAGACAAACAATTGGTCTGATTTTCTTATTTGTTTAGTCCTATGCAAGTAGTACCTGAGCTGACGATGAACATCCAAAAAGTGCAGCTTCTGTTCAGCTCTGTCAGAATAGTTAGGAAAGAAAACTGGTAGATCAATAGATTGGTTAATATTGGTTTGAGATACAACCTTGGGAAGAAAGGAAGGGTTAGTTCTTAGCGAAACCCTATCCTTATGAAAACCAGATAAGGTGAACGAATACAGAGGGCCTGAATCTCAGAAACTCTTCTTGCAGAAGTAACAGCCAGTAAAAATATAGTTTTCCACGTCAATAACTTTAAAGAACACGTAGCAGACGGTTCGAAATGAGGTAGAATTAGGGATGCCAACATTAAGTTTAGATCCCATTGCGGAGGAGGATGTTTCACAGGCGGTTTTAGGAGAAAAACTCCTCTTAAAAAGGCCTTGCATAACCTATGAGACATGATGTTATTGTCATGCAAGCCAACATGATACTTGGAAATAGCAGCCAGTTGTACTTTGACTGTAGATGACGAGGATCCTGAATGAAAAACCTCCGCCAGGAAATCCAAAACAGAATGTACAGGAGCGGTAAAAGGATCAATATTTTACCAAGAAAAAACTTACCTCAGCTGGCAAAGGAGACCTCTTTCGCTAAGCGGCAAATGAGATCTGAGGTAGTTCCGCCTTGCATCATGGGATATAGGGTTGCCTCGAGCTGGTAAAAGGAGTTCTCGAGCTAAAGCAAGTGCCGAGTCGGAGCCGAGGATCGGCTCCGAACCCATCCAGCAAGAATGAAGGCGAGATTGACAACTTAACATCATAAACTTATTTAGCTCTCTGTCATGGTCAAATATTAAAAAGGGGTCAACTAAGTTGAAGCTATTTATCAAGTCCTGAATAGATGCAGATACTTGTGAGAGCTGTTTCCTGTTTTTATTTGAACTATCATTCAAGGGGTCCATGAGTGCGTTCCAGTCACCACCGATAATGAAAAGATGATTAGGAAACTGAAGTAGTAGATTACGTATTTCATAGAAGAATAAGTGCTGGTTTGTACAACGGCTATATAGGTTTACGAAAAGTAAAGGGGATTTTACCTGAGGGTAAGAGCAGGAAAATAAACACCATTTACCATTCGGGTCAAATTTAGTATTTAGCACTTCACCAGGAAAGGATATTTTAATTATTATTACAGTGCCTTTTGATGCAAGACTATTCCCTGATGATATCACAAGTTTAATCCAATTTCTTTTTTTAATATTATCCCATTGAACATTTGTCATATGGGTCTCCTGTAAAAAGACGATGTTAGATTTCTCCTGGAAAATCAGGTGCATAACTAGTTTCTTTTTACTGATTTCTTGAAGGCCATTTACATTCCAGGAATTCACACTAATCATCATAATTAGATTCAAAACATAGATATATGCTAGGCTAAATTAAGAAAAAAGCCCTACTAGGGACGGTGCAATTAGTAAACACATTTTTTATATAGGACAGAAAGTGTAATGTGGTAATAAATCGTATTCTGGCATCCATGCTCCTTACCATAAACCCCATGCCTAACCACCTGTCTCCCTGAGTCATTTTTGAAAAAGTTCTAGATAAGATACAAGTGATCTGTTTTTAAATATTTTCCCTTATGAAGAATAATACAAGAACAGAGCAGAGAGACATATAAACTAACATCAACAGTCCAAGCGCCAACAAACATTGGACAACTACACCACCATGCCACTCCCAAAAATGTTAAGGAATATTGAAAAACATATGTACATAGAATGGACAGTTAAAGGCAAAGTGACGTTCAAGTTAGGAGTTAAAGAAGATAATAAAACAATACCACCATAAGAACATGATACATACAGCATTTTTTTAAATTATTGACTTAGAAAATTTCCATGTAAATACGCAAGTGAGGTTGGAGTAATGACAGTAAGAGTTATTAAGTAATTGAAACCAACACAATTTATAACCAGAGCTATTAATAACCATTACAGCAGATAGTGACACAGGTTCTATTTATAACTGGCATAGCAGTAAGTACCATAATATCCTAATACTATGTTTTGGTCTCCTGTCTGGAGAAGGGACAGTCAACTTAGATAAGCTCTCTGAGCATACTGCTCTAAAGGGAGGTTAGTGAATGGGGTATTTATAACAGGATGCGTCAACAAACAGAATAGCTCTGTGTAAATGTAAATACATTTTTTACCTATCTAGATATCTAACTGGGTTTACTACATATGTATTACACACAGAATTACATAACAATAGGATTAGAGAAGGAAAGACAAAAACAAGAGCATTAATTGACAACCTAAGCAGTTAATTGGATTTTTCACTAAATGCAGTTCACAATAAACTACATAACTCACATATCATCACTAGCCAGTAAAAAAACACAGTTTAGCCAGCCTTTTTAGCAAGCAAGTTTTAGCAAGCCGGCTAATTAAACCAAGCATACGCATACAGCATATCAAGTTCACTGGCTCTGTAGATCCACCTTCATTGAGAGAAAGAACAAGACATCCATATCCTGTACTTCCAGTAAAGAATTAGAACATCATGATTACTGAATCGAGATTGAATCGTGGTGAAAGTAGTCAAAATACTAATTTGTGTTACCATGCAACAAGATTTCAAACTTGAAGACATATTTTCAGTACAGGTAGCACAGCTGTGAAGCAGACTAATGGGTTACTAAACAGGCAATTGTCTTTAGCTGTCTTTAAATAACTTTTGACAATTGCATAGTTTTTTTATTTTACTCACAGAGTCTGAGTTTGTATCTAAAACACTTTCACAATGATCACTCAAACACACACCTAAATACTAAATAGAAAACTAAATGCGAACACATAAAATATTGTTTTTGAACAAAACTGAAAGGCACAGAAAAGCATGTCTGAAGTATGGCATTGCAATTTTGCAACATGACCAGCAGATGGCAGCTACTACACAGGTTTTTTTTTTTTTCAATAATAAGTCTATTCTTTTCCAAATGTTAATACAATACCACAACATATTTACAATATATACATGAATGCTTCCAACAGTTACATAAAATCATTATACATTAATATAAACTTCTAGATGAGTATTAAAGGAAGAGAAAATAAAAATCTAGTATCAATATGAGGTTTATCTATACTGAGCTCCATATTTAGTATGTACTTCCCGGGGAAAAGTGGATTGGAACCTTAAGCTAACACAATGTTAAAGATTTGCTCCCATATTTTTGTGTTATTTATACTTTTCTTATGATCTTTAATTAGTAATTTATGTGCTAAGATATGTTTTATCGCTACACTCTTAAAGTTTTCCCATGAAGTCTGGGATGGATTCAGCCAATCTGTAGCTATACACAGCTTCATTAACAGGAAAATATTTATGAGTATGATCCTTTGGGATCTATCCAAATTATTCGGAGGAATATGAAGAATCATAAACTCCCAAGAAAGTGTAGACTGTTGATAACCCATTTTTTGTAATTGAATTTTTAAAGAATTCCAAAGTTTGAAAATACATTTACAACTCCAGAACATGTGTAAAAGGTCAGCCGTTTGATCAAAACAATATGGGCATTTAGGTGAGTTTTTAGAGTTGAATTTATATAGAGTGAGACGAGTGTAATAAGCATTACTAAATATCATCAACTGAGTAAATAATAACTTTTGAAGAGATACTGATTTTAGGGTTAAATTAATTGCTTTCAATATTTTACTATCTTCAATCGTTAACAATTTCTCCTTCCAGTATTTGGATAAAAGTATTTGGTTATTATATTTCACGTCTTTTATCAAATTATATGAAGCCGTTATATATTTACAGTCCTGCATAAGAGTTTGCCATAAGTTTAGGCAAATAGTTAAATCTTCTTCTTTAATTTTAAAATTACTATTACTAAAATAACTTATTGACAGATCCTTTAACTGTCTCATTATAATTAAATACGAGTTAGGGAGATTCATCTCTCTTAACATGTCATGTATTGAGATACCGAGGAAGGGATATAAATCAAGTATGGTTAAATCACTTATAAGTGGGAATTTTTTAAGATCTATCAGTTGATTACCAATTTTCAAATTTGGGTTCTTATGAAATGGTTGAAAAGTCATCATATATTGTAAGAGATTTAGTGAGTTAAACAGACTTTGTACTGATATTATATATACTCTGATATGTTCCATCAGAGCGTACATTTTAAGGGTATCTTTATTTAAAAAAGGTAATGCCTTACAATTAATACCCAGTCCAGCAGCATGTTTATAATTCAGAATCAACCATTTGGGTGACCATTTAGGACTAGACCTGTCAAAGTTAACCACTCTTAGAATTCTATTAGCATTTATTATTAAATAATATGCTTCAAAATTCGGTAACTCTAAACCACCCCTATTTTTCGGAGTCATCAGTTTATCATAGGATATCCTAGTTTTTCTAGGTTCCCATACAAATCTACCTAATTCCGTATGAAGTTGTTTGAAGAATTTCCTAGAAATTTGAACTTGAGTATCTCTAAAAATATATAATATTCTGGGAAGTATGTTCATTTTAATAATTGAGGTCTTTGCCATTATTGATAATTTCAAATTATTCCATCTTTTTAAATCAGACACTATATGCTCCCAAATTAACTTAACATTGTTCACATAAAAGTCTCTATTGTCTGTTGAAAAAACAATACCCAAATATTTTATTTTTTCTTCGGATTTTACCTGACCTACCAATGGTAAAAGCGAAAAGGGTGTAGGCGTCTTTAAAGGAAATAAATAGAAGTTATGTTCTTACCATAATGTTCCATGTTATTTGTCTTCTTCTCGCCTTCTTCTTGCTGGATGGGGTTCGGAGCCGACCTCGGCTCCGACTCGGCCACTCTAAAAGCTCGAGAGTTGGTTCCACCGGCTCGAGGCTCCACTTATATCCCACAATGCTAGGCGAGAGTTACCTCAGATCTCATTTGTAAGCTAACCCCAGCTTATAATAGTAACAGAATAACTCTAAACAGAGTCCACCTCTAACAACAGGAAGAAAGAAGGGTGACCTACATCCTGATCCAGGAAATATGCACAACAGCATATGCCTAAGAAAGAGGTGGTAGAAAGAGAGGTCACAATCACAACTCCTCTAGGTCTGTCCAGGCCAGGGGGAAGGAGGGTGGGACGCAAGAAGAAGGTGAGAAGAAGACAACTAACATGGAACGTTATGGTAAGAACATAACTTCTATATGTTAAGTTGTCTATCTCGCCTTCATTCTTGCTGGATGGGACCGCGTCCCTAGCACCTTGTCCCGGGTGGCCTAACGGAACAGACTCCTGAGAACAGTGGAACCAAAGTTAGCTCTATGCCTAGAAGCTAAATCCAACTTATAATGAGAAATGAAAGTGTGAGGAGTAGCCCAAGTAGCCGCTGCACAAATGGTGTCAATAGGCAGTCTGTCTTGGAAGGCTAAAGAAGTAGCCAAAGCTCTGGTGGAATGGGCCTTAGGTTTATTAGGCAGTTTTTGGTGTCTAATTTCATATACAAGGGAAATCAAAGATGTTAGCCATCTGGATAATGGTACCTTTGAAACTGAAAGTCCCTTTCTGCTTTCCCGCATAGGAGACAAACAGCTGATCAGATTTTCTGAATTGTTTTGTTCTATCCAAGTAGTACCTCAATTGACGATGAACATCCAGGCAGTGTAATTTTTGTTCAGACCTATTGGAATATTCTGGAAAAAAGACAGGAGGTCAATGCTTTGATTTAGATTTGACGAGACCACCTTAGGCAAAAAGGACGGGTTAGTTCGTAAGGATACTCTGTCCTTATGAAACAATAGATAAGGAGGTCGACAGCTGAGTGCTTGAAGCTCTGAAACTCTCCTAGCTGAAGTAATAGCTACCAGAAAAAGAGTCTTCCATGATAGCAATTTTAAAGAACAGGAGACTGCAGGTTCGAAAGGGGGAAGAATCAAAGAAGCAAGAACTAAATTTAGGTCCCAAGGAGAAGGAGGATTTCTTATAGGAGGTCTGAGAAGAAAACTCCTTTCAAAAAGGCTTTGCAAAGCTTGTGGGACATTAAGGCAGATTCAGAAATACCCACATGAAAGTTAGAAATAGCTGCCAATTGAACTTTAAGAGTAGAGGGAGATCAACCTGCATGGAAGAGTTCAGCTAGAAAATCAAGGACTATTTGGATGGAAGCAGTGAAAGGATCTATGTCCCTTCCTTGAGCCCAATATGTGAAGCGTTTCCACTTACTCAAATAAATCTTCCGAGTGGAAGATTTATGGGAAGCTATCAAAATATCTCGAACGGAGTGAGATAATTGAGGAAGCCTGGCTAAGGTTGGAACTGGAGGAACCAAGCAGTGAGGTTCAGAGAGGGGAGGGAGCGATGAAACTGACCCGACTGATGGATCAAAAGATCTGGAACTAGGTCCAGATGCCACGGTCGCTCCAATAGAAATTGATGTAGAAAGGGGAACCACACCTGTCGAGGCCAGTAAGGAGCAATGAGGATCAATGAGGCCTTCTGAGCGATAGCTTTCTGTATCACTTGAGAGATTAGTGGGAAGGGAGGAAAAGCATACAGAAGTCCCCGGGGCCAAACTTGGACTAGAGCGTCTCTGCTGGGTTGGCCTGGTAAAGGGAATAGAGTGAAAAATTCTCTGCACTTGCTGTTTTGGGGAGTAGCAAAAAGATCGCAGCAAGGCTGACCCCACTTGAGGAAAATTTCTCTCACAACAGAGTCTTTCAGAGACCACTCGTGAGGCATGAGGATAGCTCTGCTCAACTTGTCCGCAATTTGATTGGACTTCCCGGAGATGTGCGTTGCTATCAGAAACCGCTGAGAAGAAATCGCCCACTGCCACAATCTGAGTGCTTCTCGACACAGGGGGTATGACCTGGTTCCGCCTTGTTTGTTGATGTACCACACTACAGACATATTGTCTGTCTGGATTGCAATCGTTCCCAAGGGAAGAGAGTCTTGAAGGGCTTGCAACGCTAAAAGCACTGCTCTCATCTCCAGAACATTTATGTGCAAGTGGCATTCGTTTGGTTGCCATGTGCCCTGGACCGTCCTGCCCTGATAATGCCCCCACCCGATCAGGGAGGCATCCGTTGTCAGAGTAGCAACCGGAGGGTGGAACAAAGGGTCTTCCCAACAAGAGCTGAGGGGAAGACATCCACCACATGAGATGATTTTTGCACGCCTGCGTGATCATAATGGTGTGAGACATTGGAAGTTGCTGGTATGACCATTGAGTAAAGAGCATCCATTGAAGGATCCGCATGTGGAATCTGGCTAATGGAAGCAGAGGTATGGCCGCCATAATTCCCAACACTTTCAGAACTAACCTGGCTTTGATTCTGTTGTTGTTGAAAAGGAGTGAGACCAGTTTGTGAATGTCTGTTATTCTCTGATGTGTTAGTCTCGCAGACATGTCTACTGTGTCTAGATTTGCGCCTATGAAAGTAATAGCACGACAAGGCGACAAAACAGACTTTTCGCAATTTATTGAAATGCCTAACTTTTGACAAATGCGAAAAGTGTAATCCCTGGCCATCAGAAGGAGATGCTTGGTGGGAGCTGTGAGGAGCCAGTCGTCCAAATATGGAAACACCTGGAATCCTTGTCGTCTCAGGTGAGAAGCTACCACTGCCATGCATTTGGTAAACACCCGGGGGGCAGTGGTGAGACCAAAGGGCAGGGCCCTGAACTGAAAATGACTGGTTCCCAGCCTGAAGCGGAGGAATCTTCTGGAGCGTCTGTTCATTTTTATGTGATAGTACGCATCCTGAAGGTCTATAGAGCACATCCAGTTTCCTTTGCCCAAAAGGGGAAGGATGGATTGCAGCGTGACCATCCGAAATCTTGTTTTCTTGACTGATCTGTTCAAGATACTGAGATCCAAAATTGGTCTCCAGTCCCCTGTTTTCTTTGGAACTAAAAAGAACCTTGAGTAGATTCCGGATCCTTGCTGGTCTGCTGGAACTGGCTGAATTGCTCTTTCTGCAAGCAGTTTTGAAATTTCCAAAGCTGCAAGATCCCTTTGAGCGGGTGGAACATCTGGAAGGGATTTTTTTGATTGGATTGGAATGCGAAGAAAGGGGATAGAATAGCCTTCGGAAATGATGAACTGTACCCATTTGTCTTGAGTCAGGGATAGCCAGGCTTCTGGGTACAGTGACAATCTTCCCCCGACTGCCTCCGAAGGTGGGCAGTCGGGCAACACCTCAGGGATGCTGAAAGGGCTTGTCAGAGAAGGCTTCCCGATTGCCCTGGTTCTGCGGACCCCCCCTGCCCCTAGGGCGACGTCTACCATTGTTATTCTCGCCTCTGCCTCTGGCGGGGAAACGACTCTGTGCGTCAGGCGAAGTCCCTTGAGACCGTTTACGGAACCACATCTTTCTACCTTTCTGGCCTTTGGGGTAAGGCCTAGAAGGAGTAGAAAAACGGACTCCGACGGCAGAATGGGTCTTGCCATCAGTTTCGCACCTAGTCAAGGTTTCTTTCACTTGAGGACCAAAGAGAGATGATCCATCAAACGGGGAGTTAGTGAAAGACGTCTTGAAGGGGTCCGCAAAATTGCATAGCCGCATCCAGGCATGCCTACGTAAGGCCACACCTGTCCCTGCGGCTCTACTCGCTCCATCAGCCGCGTAAGAAAGAAGGCGCATGGAGGAGTTGGTTATGGAGTTAAGGGTAGCCAGCTGCGTGTTCATCTTATCTTGAAAATCCGCAGCTGTAGGATCCTTTAACATTTCACTCGCTTCTTTGATCAAGTCCCTTTGAAGACGAGTAAAATGGCATAGGTAGTTCAGCGAACGCATGGTAAATGTCGCTGACGAGAACATCCGCTTCCCGTACCTGTCCATGGACCTAGATTCCTTGTTAGGTGGATGGACAGGTACTGAAGGATCAGCTAGCTCCTTCTTAGTGGCAGCAGCTACCACCATAGCATCCACAGAGACTCCTTTTGTCAAGAACTGTTTGTCTGCTGGTGCTGTTATGAACTTGGAGGGTCTCCTGGGAGTGGGGTCCACTGAATCAGGAGCCGTCCATGCCTTCTTAGCAACCACCTGCATGAGGGGGTCAAAGGGGACACTCAGGAGGTGGAAGGGCGAGAGCCAAACGCCTCAAGATACACAGATTCATCCTCCGAAGGGTTGAGGGCTGGCCAATTTCCCCTCTGCTTCAGGATCTCTAGAATGTCTGCAAATGAGACATCTTCAGAAGGGGAACGGGGGGAACCCTCAGAATCATCTAAATCTGTGTCAGATGTGATGGACTCAGGTGAGTCAATGTGTTTCCTCTTACACTTCCTCTTCCGAGGGGGCTCTTCTGCCAAATCAGGAGAGGCCTCGGAAGAGGATGAAATCCCCACAAGGGGTTCCTGAGGAGCTGGCTCTCTGCGGTCCGGGATGAGGGAGTGAGTCAACTTGACCTGAGGCACCGTAGAGGGAGGGGCGGATGGAGCCGACTGTGGAGTAGAGCCAGGCTCTAACACACTCCGCATGACCTCGAATGCACCCCTGTCAGGCAAAGCCAGAGGTCCCCGCTCCGAGAAGCTAAGAACCTCCCTCGGCACCGACAGTGATGGATCCGAGGCCGATGTCGGAGCCGAACTCACCAGCGCCGAAGCACCGAGAGGGAGAGGGGGGTCGGACAAGGGTCCGATGCCACTCACCCCCTCGGAGCCGACGAGGGAAGTCCGGTGCCGAGATTCTTCCAAGGAAGAAATCGGAGCCGACGGAGCCGAAGACAATTGTATCGGCTCCGACGCTATCACAGTCTCGGTTCCGACGTGACCCGGCTCCGAGCTCAAGAGAGTCGAAGGAGGAATATATTAATGGACAGGGGCAGGCATCGACTGATGAGTCGGGCTCTGAAGCATCTGGGCTAGTGCCTCGGACTTAAGAAGTCGACTCACTACCCTCTGAAGGTCATGATCCGACAGCCTCGATTACCTAGAGGAGTGAGATCTTTGGCTCCGTTCAGACAGCAGGGGAGATCCTGGAGCCGAATGAACGGAGCCAAGGGATGGTGACCTGGACCTCTTCCTAGTTGTCGGCTCCGAAGGTCTGGTCGGAGCCGACACGGTAATTGTAATACCTCGGCTCCAGCCGGAGCCGAGGGAACCACAGAAACTGTGGACTGAGACTCATCGGCTCCAGCCGGAGCCGATGTAGGCAGAGGTTTAGAAACCTTAGGTCTCGGCTCAGTTGTCGGAGCCGAAGACCTAGATGCCTTAGAGGGCTTCCCTGTAGACACAGAAAGGGAATCCTCTGGCTTGAGTAAGCCCCTTAAAATTAACTTATTTTTTCTTTCCTGCAGGACCCTGGGGCTGAAGCCATGGCAAACAGCACAGGAGTCCTGCAGGTGCAAAGGTCCCAGACAGTAGACACAAGAAGTGTGAGCGTCTTTCAGAGACATTTTCTGACAGCACGCATCACACTTCTTGAATCCGGAGACCTTTGCTTCTTTAGACATGTCAAAAGGTGTAATCACACACACAGTCACAAACACACTAATTACACTCTGTCTAGTTTAACTTAAAATAAAACCACTAACTAGTTTTTTTAAATTAAGAAATATAACACACACACTCCACTAGGGAAAGAAAAAGGCCTGTAGGCCCAAGGGAAGAACTTAAAGTTCTTGTGGGAAAAAAACAGGAATTTTTAAGAAAGGGGATAAGAATTCCTATAAACTAAGGGAAATAAGTATAAATATTAAAATTAAAGGGGTTTTAATACACTAACTTTACAAGAAAAGTCACTTACCAAGAACCGGTAGAAAACCAACACCTCGATCGCTGTAGCGGCAAACGAGATCTGAGGTAACTCTCGCCTAGCATTGTGGGATATAAGGGGAGCCTCGAGCCGGTGGAACCAACTCTCGAGCTTTTAGAGTGGCCGAGTCGGAGCCGAGGTCGGCTCCGAACCCCATCCAGCAAGAATGAAGGCGAGATAGACAACTTAACATCTTGTTTTTTTTTTAATTTATTTTGTAATTAGATATTTTTGCAAAGTCTTCCACTGCTTTTAATATTTTCTTGGTATTTGAAACAGGTGTCGTACAGTAAATATTTAGATCATCCGCAAAAGCAGCCATGGAAATTTTCGTACCATATATTATTGGAGCATTGTGATAGATATTTTGTTTGATATGTAGAAATAATGGTTCTAAATATAGATTGAATAATATAGGAGATAACAGACATCCTTGACGGGTACCATTCTTAATTTGTATTCTTTTTGAGAAATTTTTATTAATAACTAGATTTGTATAGGGATTATTATATAGTTTTTTTAATGTTAAATAAAGTCTTGAGGTATATTAAAACATGATAAAATATCAAACAAAAATTCTAAATTAACTATCAAAAACTTTTTGCGCATCAATTATGAGTGCATAAGCATTAAAATTTCTATGAGTGGCATAAGAAATTAGTGTATGAAGTGATAACGTATTATCAGTAGTTTGTCTGCCATTTATAAAACCAGCTTGTTCCTCTGATATTATCAGGTTAATTACCTTCTTCAATCTATTAGCCAAAATCGATGTCATAATTTTCATGTCTATATTCAAAAGTGAAATAGGTCTATAGTTATCCGGATTTTGCAAATCAGCATTCTCTTTCGGTATAAGAATAGTTTTCGAAGCATTAAAGTGCGGGTCATTAATTTTATTATTAATTATATAGTTAAATACATGTGGAAGTATTTTCCCCAATGTATCACTAAAAGTTTTGTAAAATTCCATAGTCAAACCATCCGGTCCTGGAGCTTTATATGGCTTCAAATTCTTAATTGTATCTGTTATTTCCTCTGAGGAAATTAGTTTGACTAAATTCATATGAAACTCATCACCAATTTTCGGAAAGATAATCTTCTGCAGAAAGTCATTATTACTCTTATTTATAAATAATTCCTGATGTTCACCATACATTTGGGAAAATATTAATTCAAAGGCATTCATAATGTCTTCAGTATTGGTGTATGTTTTATTGTTAAAGTGTATTTCAGAAATTTGAGAGGGTATTTTCGATTGATTAATGATACGCGCTAGTGCTTTTGAAGGGGTCTGTATATGATTAGCGTATTTTACCAGTATTTTCTGTTCATAGAATGATAATTTACTATTTTGTAATAAAAAAAGGTCCTTCTGACATTTTAATAACTCCGTTTCAGTTTGTTTACTATAATTCCCAATTAAATCCTGATCCAGTAATTTAATTTTAGTTTCCAATTCTTGTATGTCTCTCGATTGTATTTTCTTATAATAAGTAGCCTTTTGAAGAAAAATTCCTCTTATTTGTGTTTTGGTCGTTGCCCATTCTATGTCAGACGGATGTCGGTGTTTAGAAAGATTAACTAATAGCTGATTAAAGGTCTCTTGAACTTCTTTTATTATATCTTCTTTATTTAATAAATATGGATTTAAGGACCAATTATAACCTCTGAGACGTATATTATGTCTAGTGTCCTTATTGAAAGTTAATGTGATCCTAGAATGATCCGACAAATGTCGAGCTTGTATAGATACACAGGGATCAAAAGACATTAGTACGTCTGAAATTAGAAAAAAATTGATCCTAGACCACATTTTATGACAACTTGAATAAAATGTAAAGTTATTTGCATTCATTTGATTATTTG
Organism: Protopterus annectens; assembly: GCF_019279795.1. NCBI lineage: Eukaryota > Metazoa > Chordata > Ceratodontiformes > Protopteridae > Protopterus > Protopterus annectens. Next base: position 12,989,571 of record NC_056739.1, read on the forward strand.
TGTATTTAAATGGATCATATAGTTTAAAATCTGTTTTAAGTTCCTGTAATGCTATCACTGCTTGGTTATTAAAGGACCTGTGTGAACTTGATTTATCTAATTTGGGATCTTGGTATGTGTTCCAATCACCTCCTATTATTATATAGTAATTATTATACTGATTCAGGATAAAATAGAGTGATGTTATAAAAAGTTGTTGATTGGTACATGGGGCATATATATTAAGAAGTATCACCAGTTTATCATAAAGTTTAGATGAAAGAATCACATAACACCATCTTCCCTCTCTGTCTATTTTAAAATCTAGAATTTTCTCTTGATATTGGTTTTTAATAATAATCGCCACCCCTGCACTATTAGTTGTCCCTTCTGAAGCTACCACCTCTCTAATCCATTTCTTATTCTTAAGGACAGTCCATTGGTCATTGGTCAAGTGGGTTTCTTGTAATAAAATAAAACATGCCTTTGACTGGAGAAATAAATGAAAAAATAATTTCCTTTTTTTCAAGTTCTGGAGCCCTTTAGTATTCCATGAGTCTACTATCCACACACTAAGATTTTTAAATCTTTTAAGGATAGTTTAAAATTGAGAGATGATACTAAATTCAAATATATTAGCACAGTATATAATGTCTGGAAGCAATCTTGACATCCCATCCCTAACCAGTGCCTATCCACTATTCCCCTGGACCAGGACATACATAAGTTTTTTTACACTGTTAAAACTTTTATGGGTACACAGCCTTACTAAACATCTATTCTTTATCTTACAAAATACAACACCAAAAACATGCAAAAAACCTATAGAGACTACATCTAACTCTACAAAGCCTAACCAAAACATTCCCTAATAAACACTGATAACTATCCACAGCTCTTGAACACATTATTTAGTTAACATAAATGATCTTCACTACACTCAAAATTACTATTCTACCTCTCTAATAGTTCATATATATTATTAGTTATATTAATTGGTTGTATTACCCTAAGATAGCTAACTATCTTATTTAAATCTAACCTAAACAGATATATGACAGTACCCCTATTAAACAATAACATTATTGACTTCAAGATAATTCACTATATATTTTGTTAGCTAGGAAAGAGAAAGAACAAATGTTTAACCTATAAATATAGCATTAAATCTGACTTTGTTTATATAATCTAACTTATTTAACATTATAATGACAGCAAAACGGGTGAATACAAATAGCACTCTAACTATGCTTTACTGGGTACTACACTTGAATATATAAAATGATAACTAAATAACACAGTTCCCAAAACAGTCAGAACCACATGCCAGTATAAAAAGAAGATAGCCTTCACTTTCCTAGAAATGCCAGGATATAATATCTTCTGGTCTTTTTATCTACTAACTATCCCAGCACTAAATCCCCTTTTTATCTAAACATTTGCAGTATTAAAACACATCATTAATACAGGAAAATGAGAAGTTATGTACCTACCATAATGTTTCATGTTAGTTGTCTTCTCTCGCCTTCTTTCTTGCTTGATGGGTTCGGAGCCGATCCTCGGCTCCGACTCGGCACTTGCTAAGCTCGAGAGTCACTTTTACCAGCTCGAGGCAGCCCCATATCCCATGATGCAAGGCGGTAAGTACCCAGATCTCGTTTGATGACAAAAGGGCAATAGCACCTAGCATAAAAACTTCCCAAAGGAAGAAAGAAGGAGAGAAAAACCTGCATGATGGTAGAAGGACCAGCTCTGTATGGTCTTCAGAACTATAATTCTTTGTAGAGAAAGGTCTGTCCAGGCTTGGGGGAAGGAGGGAGGGTCGCAAGAAAGAAGGCGAGAGAAGACAACTAACATGGAACGTTATGGTAGGTACATAACTTCTCAATGTTAAGTTGTCAATCTAGCCTTCATTCTTGCTTGATGGGACCGCGTCCCTAGCACCTCTATCCTGTGTGGCTCAATGGAACAGACTCTTGAGGACGGTAGAGCCAAAACTGGCTCTGTTCCTGGAGGCCAAATCCAATTTGAAATGGAAAACAAATGTATGAGGAGTGGCCCAAGTGGCCGCTGCACAAATAGTGTCTAAAGGAAGTCTAGCTTGAAAGGCTGTAGAAGTAGCTAAGCTTCTGGTTGAATGTGCTTTAGGTTTTGAGCACAGCTGTTTTCCCCTGAGCCGATAAATTTCAGAGATGACAGAAGAAAGCCATCTAGATAAGGTCACTTTTGAGACAGGAAGGCCTTTCTTGTTATCAGCATAGGAAACAAAGAGTTGATCGGATTTCCTGAATTGTTTTGTTCTGTCCAAATAATATCTGAGTTGGCGGTGAACATCAAGATAATGTAGTTTTTGTTCCGATCTGTTTGAATAGTTTGGAAAAAATACAGGGAGATCAATGGCTTGATTCAAATTAGTCTTTGAGGCGACCTTAGGCAAAAAGGTCGGATTAGTTCTCAATGATACTCTGTCTTTGTGGAAGACCAAATAGGGGGGGCGAACAGATAGAGCATGAAGTTCAGACACCCTCCTAGCTGATGTAATAGCTACCAGGAACAAAGTTTTCCATGAAAGAAATTTCAGGGAACAAGAAACAGCTGGCTCGAAAGGGGGAAGAATCAAGGATGTCAGCACTAAATTTAGGTCCCATTGAGGAGGAGGACTCCTGACTGGAGGCTTCAGGAGGAAAATTCCTTTCAAGAAGGCTCTACAAAGCCTGTGGGACATGATGTTGTGATCTGCGAACCCGACATGAAAGTTCGAGATAGCAGCCAACTGAACTTTGACCGTGGAGGAAGAGGAGCCCGCGTGAAAAATCTCCGCTAAGAAATCCAAAACTGCTTGAACTGGAGCAGTGAAGGGATCAATATTCTTGGCTTTAGCCCAATAAGAGAAACGTTTCCATTTGCTTGTATAAATCCTCCTGGTAGAGGATTTTAATGAAGCTACTAGGATGTCTCTAACAGGGTTAGAGATCATAGGAAGCCTGGCTAAGGAAGGAAGTGGAGCAACCATGCTGTGAGGTTGAGAGAGGGGATAGACCGGTGCAGCTGACCGGATTGGTGAATCAGAAGACCTGGCACTGGGTCCAGATGCCACGGCTGCACCAAAAGATGACAATGGAGGAACGGAAACCAAATTTGTCGAGGCCAATAAGGAGCAATGAGAATAAATTTGGCCTCTCAAAACGGTTGCTTTCTGGATAACTTGAGGGATCAGAGGAAAAGGAGGAAAGGCATAAAGAAGTCCCTGGGGCCAATCCTGGGTCAGAGCGTCTCTGGGGGGATGGCCTGGCAGTGGGAAGAGAGAGAAGAAGTCTGGGCGTTTGCTGTTTTGGGGAGTAGCAAAAAGATCGCAACATGGGCGACCCCATTCCAGAAAAATCTCTTCCACTATAGATTGCTTGAGAGACCACTCGTGAGGCATGAGAATAGCTCTGCTCAATCTGTCCGCTAAAATGTTGGTTTTCCCAGGGATGTGCGTTGCTACCAGAAACCGATGAGAGGAGATCGCCCATTGCCAAAGTCTGAGCGCTTCTCGACACAAGGGGTAGGACTTGGTTCCGCCCTGTTTGTTGATATACCAAACTACAGACATGTTGTCTGTGTGGGCTGCAATTGTCCCTACGGGAAGAAAGTCGTTGAGGGCTTGCAACGTTAAAAGCACTGCTCTCATCTCTAGGACATTTATGTGCAGGTGGTATTCGAAAGGTTGCCACGCCCCATGAACCATCCTGCCCTGATAATGAACCCCCCACCCGATCAGGGAGGCATCCGTAGTGACAGTGGCTACCGGAGATGGGGGTACAAAGAGTCTGCCTTGGTGAATCTGGGGAGAAGCGATCCACCAAGCAAGATGATTCTTGCAAATCTGTGTCACCAGTATTTGGTGACGCATTGGAAGTTGTTGGTAAGACCACTGAGTGAACAACATCCATTGAAGAAGGCGCATATAGAAGCGAGCCAGGGGAAGAAGGGTAATGGCCGCAGCCATGAGGCCTAACACCTTTAGAACCATTCTGGCCTGTACCTTCTTGTTGGCTAGAATGATCCTGACATGACTTTGAATGTCTGAGATTCTTTGATCTGTAAGGGTAGCTGACATCCGAACAGTGTTTAAGTTTGCGCCTATGAAAGTAATAGACTGGCAGGGCAATAAGGATGATTTTTCGGAGTTGATCGAGATGCCCAATTGAGAACAAAGATTTATTGTGTAATCCCTGGCTTGAACATGCTGATGCCTGGTGGTGGCTGACAGGAGCCAGTCGTCGAGATACGGAAACACCTGGAATCCTTGACATCTCAGGTGAGCCGTGACCACTGCCATACATTTGGTGAACACTCTGGGGGCTGTAGTGAGACCAAAGGGCAGGGCTCTGAACTGGAAATGACTGGACCCCAGCCGAAAGCGGAGGAATCTCCTGGAGCGTCTGTGAATTTTTATGTGATAGTACGCATCCTGAAGATCTATTGAGCACATCCAGTTGTCCTTCTGTAAGAAGGGCAGAATTGACTGAAGAGTGACCATTCGGAATCTTGTCATCCTCACAGACTTGTTGAGTCTGCTGAGATCCAATATTGGTCTCCAGTCTCCCGTCTTTTTGGGGACCAAAAAGAACCTTGAGTAGATTCCGGCTCTGAATGATCTGTTGTAACTGGCTGAATGGCTCTTTTTTGCAGTAGTTTTAAGACTTCTAACTCTGCAATTTCCCTTAGACCGGGTGATACATCTGGAAGGGAATTTGAGTGATAGAAAGGACTTTCCTCGAAAGGAATTCTGTAACCCTCGGATATGATCGACTGTACCCATCTGTCTTGAGTGAGGGAACGCCAGGCTTCTGGGTACAGCGATAGTCTTCCCCCGACTGCCTCCAAGGATGGACAGCCGGGCAACATCTCAGGGATGCTGAAAGGGCTTGTCAGAGAGGCTCTCTGCTTCCCTGGTTTTGTGGACCCCTCTGCCTCTAGAGCGGCATCTGTTATTGTTACCCCTCTGCCTCTAGGGGTAAACTGACCATGTGAATCCGGCGTGACTCCTTGGGATTTGTGGAACCACATTTTGCCACCCTTCTGTCCTTTGGGGTAAGGTCTAGAAGGGGTGGAAAAATGGACCCCACGCAGAAAGAGTCTTGCCGTCCTGCTCACACCTGGTCAACGTTTCCTTCACTTGAGGGCCAAACAAAGCTGACCCATCAAAGGGAGAGTTTGTGAAGGATGCCTTAAAGGGATCTGCAAAATTACAGAGCCGCATCCAGGCTTGGCGTCTAAGAGCCACACCTGTACCTGCGGCCCTACTCGCTCCATCAGCAGCATATGATATCAGTCGCATGGAGGAGTTAGCAATAGAATTAAGGGTTCCTAGCTGCGAAGCAATTTTTTCTTGAGCCCCTGCAGCTGTAGGATCCTGTACTACTTCACCTAGCTCCTTAAGGATATCCCTCTGGAGTCTGGTGAAGTGACATAGGTAGTTCAGCGAACGCATAGCAAAGGTCGCTGAAGAGAACATCCGCTTACCATATCTATCCATGGTCCTAGAGTCTTTATTAGGAGGATGGACAGGTACGGAAGGATCTGCAAGTTCCTTCTTAGTGGCAGCCGCCACCACCATGGCATCAGCAGGGACACCTTTTGTGAGGAATTGCTTGTCCGACAGAGCAGTAATAAATTTAGAAGGCCTCCTAGGGACTGGCTCTACAGTGTCAGGAGCAGCCCACGCCTTTCGAGCAATAACCTGCATAAGGGGGTCGAAAGGCGGAGACACCCAGGAGGTGGAGGGCCGAGATCCAAACGCCTCCAGGTATACTGACTCATCCTCAGAGGGATTATTGGTGGGCCAGTTTCCCCTCTGTCTAAGGAGTTCTAGGATGTCTGAAAAGGAGACATCCTCAGAGGGGGATCTTGGGGATCCCTCTGACTCATCTAAGTCAGTATCTGAAGTGATAGACTCGGGGGAGTCTACGTGTTTCCTCTTACAGGTCCTCTTTCGCGGAGGATCTCCTGACAGATCAGGAGAATCCTCGGAAGAGGGGGTTCTTCCCAGTGGGGAAACCTGAGGCGGAGGATCTCTGGGTCCGGGAGCAAGAGAAGTGGCAGAGATGTCAACAGGCACCATAGAGGGAGGAGCTAAGGGAACAGACTGCTGGCTGAGTCCAGTGGCCAGCACACTCTTCATCACCTCGAAGGCTCCTCCCAGGGAGGTCCGAGAGAACCCGTTCAAGAACCAGGAACTCCAGGACCCACCGAAGGGAAGGCTCCGAGGCAGATGTCGGAGCCGAGCTCACCAAGGCCGAGGCTCCAAGGGGAAGAGTGGGGTCGGACAAGGGTCCGATGCCACTCACCCCCTCGGAGGAGACCAGGGAAGCCCGACCACCGAATCCCTCTAAGGAAGGTCTCGAAGGGGAGATAAGAGTAGAGGCTGAAGGAGCAGAAGGGGGTATCTGTCCCTCAGCCGTAGCAGAAACCATTCCCGAAGACTCCAACTCCAAACTCTGAGGTAGAGTCGAAGGAGGAACTGCAATGGGGTTTGGACTAATAGTCATCTGTTGAGACGGACTATGTAGCATTTGGGCCAGTGCCTGTGATTTTAATAATCTACTGACCACTCTCTCTAAATCATGGTCAGAAAGCCTGGATGACCTGGATGATCGGCTCCGATGGCTCCGTTCCGAGAGGAGAGGAGAAGCCGGAGCCGAGAGTATCGGCTCCAAGGAAGGGGACCTAGACCTCTTCCTCGAAGGAACCATCGGAGCCGAAGAAACCTTGGAAGCTGTCGGAGCCGACAACTTCTCGGCACCGACAGAAGGTTTCGATGCATCGGCTCTGGCCGGAGCCGATACAGCCATAAACGTAAGGGTGTCGGAGCCGATCGGCGCCGACACCGAAGCCTGAGCCACATGGTGATCAGAACCGATCGGAGCCGACACCGAAGTGGTCGAACCAGAAGGTTTGTGCAAACCAGAATCGGCTCCAGCCGGAGCCGATCTCGACTCTGAAAGAGTCGGAGCTGAGGCCGCAGGCTTGGACACAGAAGCCTGGGCCTTGGAAGACTTAGAAGTCTTAGATGGAGCCGACTTAGCCGGAGAGCCCTCCGGCTTAAGAAGGCCCCTCAAAATAAGCTTATTTCTCCTTTCCTGCAGGACTCTCTGGCTAAAAGAATGACAAATCGCACAGGAGTCCTGCAGGTGGAAAGGTCCCAGGCAGTAAAGGCAAGAAGTGTGACCGTCTGTCAGAGACATTTTCTGACAGCACGAGTCACACTTCTTAAAGCCTGAGACCCTTTCCTTAGACATGTTGTAAAACACAAACACACAACACTTGTCCAAGAAAATTTTACAATCCCAAAAGGGAAAAAGTATTGTCTCACAAACACACACACACACCCTAACAAGGGGGGGGGATGGGATGGGAGAAGGCCTGACTAAAAAGTTTTAGTAGAGGGAAATTTAGTCAGGAAAGGACTAAAACTAGTCTAAAACTATTAATTTTAACTTTAAAAATGAGTTTAAACTGAAAAAAGGGGCAAAGAAGTAGTGTGTAAATCACTTACCAGGAGCTGGTAAAAGGAGGACCTCATCAGCGAAGCGGCAAACGAGATCTGGGTACTTACCGCCTTGCATCATGGGATATGGGGCTGCCTCGAGCTGGTAAAAGTGACTCTCGAGCTTAGCAAGTGCCGAGTCGGAGCCGAGGATCGGCTCCGAACCCATCAAGCAAGAATGAAGGCGAGATTGACAACTTAACATTAAATAATACATTATACTACAATGTTATTAACACAACCACATTCAGGATAAACTACCTAAGGAAAAAAAAAAGAATAACTATGATAAAGTTATCCTACTTCTAAAATATCAGTTAAATAACACATTTTAACCAGTACATTATTAGTTCAGTTGTAATCCTACCTGAATGGATTCACAGTTCCCTTTAAAGAAATAAAACCTGTAACATACATTAAATGTCCACGGATACTCGTTTTACAGTCCAACTAGCTTCCCCTTCTTCCACAGAGATCTTCCTACTTCCTGATCATGTAATCTTGTCTTCGAGTTCGCGATGGGGAAACCATTATGCGGACGGACTTCCGGATGCGCCACCTCGAAAGCGGACCCTCAGCAGCACCTAAAGGACTTCCTGTTACTTCGCGAAGGGACACAGTTCGTAGAAGCCATAAAAGTTCGGAAAATCTTCGTGGATGAGCTGGAGCTGCAAAAAGAAACTAAGTAAATATTTGCCAAGGGGCCTGGTGAAGAAAAAAGAACAAACAAAGGATTTTGAAGCCTCGAGACGTAGTAAGCATGGAATCCCAGTATCCACGTTGCTGTAAACAGACTGGATGGCCAGGTTAAGCTTCCGAAGCTGGAAGAGACTTAAAAATCTTCAGAAAGGTAACTTTTGCTTCTTTTTTTGTAGATATGGAATATTTGGATCCATCAACTGCAAAGATTAATGTGTTAGGGTATTTCATTTGAAATTTAATGTTCTTTTCAATGAGGAACTTACAATATGGAGATAATGCTTGTCTGGCTTGTCTTATTTGCAATGGTAAATCCTGTCCCATAGAAACTCTATTATTTTGCCACATAATATAACCTCCATTCTTTTTAACAGTTAGAATTATTTTATTTACATCCTGGTAGTTGAGTATTTTGAGGTAAACTGGTCTAGGAATATTTGAGGCTTGTGTTTCTCTGAGAGCTCTATGGGCTCTTTCTATAACTATTTGCTTAGCAATGTCAGAGTCATTGAACAATATTTCAAGTATTTGTATGATGGTAGAAATTAAATCATTATATTGGATAGTTTCTGGAATTCCTCTAATAATTATGTTGTTCCTTCTGGATCTTGCCTCCAAGTCCAGAATTTTATTTTGCATAGACTGAATATCCAGGTCATGAATGTCTGTTTTTTTTGTAAGCAATGTTATTCTGTCCTCATTTTCGGATATTCTAGCTTCTGATTTATCCATCCTTTCAAGAATTTGACTGCATGTGGCACCAAAAGAAAGTACCTGGTTTGATAGTTCTTTCAAAGCTTCTTGAATGGGCAACAAAGCAGTTTTAATATCTTCCATGTTAGCCAGCTGATCCGGTTTATTTGTCATTCCAGCTTTTAAAAGTTCCTGCTGTTTTATAGTCTTCTGCCTTTTTATTGTTGAATCTTTTCTGGTGACTGAAGTGCTGATAATTTGGTTTTAGTTGTTGTTTCCATATTTTTGTCTTCTTTTGACATTGTGAAGCAAAGCAAAACTCTAGTATAACTAACTAGTAAATATCCACAATTACTAGTCAGACAGTTCCTTTGTTTAATACTCTGTTCAGAGTCAGACAATCAGATCTAATCCTGTGAGTTTGATTAATTTCCTCCGGTTCTTTCACCTCTCAAGCAATATTTAGTTGTAGTAGAATAGTTATAGCCAACAATTAGTGTAAAAAATCTTGCAGTATATCCTCAGGGTTAATTTTTATTACGAGTATCTGTAGAGCTGTAGATATGCAGTGTCTACAGAATGGCGGCCATCTTTGAATGCTACTATACAGTTTGATATGAAAGACTTCTGACTACGGTTACCAACTGTCCCACTTTGCGAGGGACAGTCCCCTCTTTGGGCAGTTGTGTCCTGACAAAAAATTTCAAAAATGGCAAATGTCCTGAGATTTTAGGACAAAATTATTTCCTATATTTTATGTAATAGTTGCATAAAACAGTTATTCTGTATCTAAAATACCTAAATGTTATAAGAAACAGAATAAGCAACTAAAATGCAACAAGAATAAGCTTTTATTTAGGCAAAAAAGTTAAGTTCTATCCTTTGTACTGACTGTGGGTCTGTGTCGGCCTGTAAAATCTGATGTTTGTACCAAAAATGTCCCATTTTGGCCATTTGAAAAGGTGGCAACCCTACTACTGACAAACTGATGTACTTGTATTGCTAGAAAAAAACTATATTGTAATATATTCATTACTTAAACATAAGATTAGGCTGCTAAATAACCCTGATCAGAGTTCTTTATAGTCCATTTAATTACCCCCATCCTGAAGTGTCCAGAAAGTGTTGTTTTAGATCGATTTCTTCTTCCTTAAGCTCTAATTCATGATATTAGCGTTCCCAGGAATGCACTGCTTCTTCTTCTTCTGTTGCGACCTCCGACCCAGTGACGTCATCGGCCGATGTTCCTGTTGCGTTCTGGGTAATGGAATGTTGAAACGGCCCTGGGAGCTTAGGGAACCCTTATGGAGCTCTAAATAAGGCCTCAACAGGCCACAGGAAGCCTCATGCATTGATACAAATGGGCCAACATATTACTGAAGAGCTAGAAAGGAAAATAAAAACAAAAAAAAAAGAAAAAAAAATGCCAGGACATCCAGATGATGGTAAAAATAAGCTGGGAAGATGACAGGGTAAGTTAGAATCAGTTAACAGTGTTAAAAAGCCAGCAGAGATAGGTTTTTGTAGGTGTATTCATCTTGGTTATACTATTTGTTAGTCTTAACAGTAATTCATAGCTATTAAGCATATACTGTATTATCTTGATTATATTATTTTACTATCTTTAACACGATAGCTAGTTAAGCCGGTAGTTCCTTGAAAGCTTGCATAAATACTTTTTTTGCATCATCTGAAGAATGTATTAGAAACTTCTGATTCCCGTAGCTGAAGGAGAGGATGGCTGGGTATTTCATCTGAAAGCATAATTTTTTTGATTAACAAGGCACAAAAAGGAGCTAGAGCTTGTCTTTGAACCTTAATGGGTTGGGGTAAATCCTGTGCTATTGTAATCCTGTGACCTCTCCATGAAATGTTACTTTTCTTTTTTACAGCCATGAGGAGTGTGGTAACATGTGCAGCATTTAGTAGCCTTGCATAAATCTGCCTAGGGACACCCTCATCTTGTGATCTTCGTAATGCTCTATGAGCTCTTTCAATAATGATTTCTTTAGCTAAGATTTTATTTTCAATAATGTGTTCAAAAATCTCAGTTAGTATGACTGGTAGTTGGACTTGGTCAACTTTTCAGGAATGCCACGTATTAGAATGTTGTTTCTCCTACTGTGTGCTTCTAAGTCTATTATTTCTTGCTGTAAGTCACTAATAATTTTGTCACTTTTATTTACCCTGGTTTGTAAGTCTTGTATTTGCTTTGAATTCTCCTCAATTTTCTTGTCAATAAGATTAATTCTGGATGTAATTTGGTCTAGATTAGAACCAAATTAATTTAATATGTCTGAGAATAATTTGAAATCTTCATGTAAGGGCTGTAATGCTGTTTTAAGGTCATCTAGTGAAAGAACAGTCTCACCTTTAGATTTAGCAGCTCCTTTATTTGAATCCTGTGTTGATTTATTTATTCTCTGCCTCTTAGCTGTTACATCCTTTTCAGGTGAGATTAGAGAAGAGAGTTTGGTTTTAGAAGTTATAACATCCATGGATTCTTGTTGGTTAGCCATCACTGGGTGAATTAAAGTGTAGGTTTAGACCACAGGGAGTGACTTAAAGAATTCTCCTTTAACTTTTCTTGTTTAGAACTCAGAACTCAGTCCTTCAGCTCAAAGGATGCCACCATGTGGCTGCGGCCTTCAGTCAGTAGAGGTAAGCCCTTGCAGAAAAAAATGATAAAATTTTATTTTTTAGACCAAAATGTTGCTATAGGTCTTTTCCATGAAGTGTAGTTTAGAAGAAATACTCCTTTCCTGTTCAATTCGGTGCCAGATGCAAGTTTTTTTTGAGCGGATCGATTTGGTTCATACAGGAGCAGCAGAAAGTTTGTGTTCAGTGCTCGGCGGCCATCTTGAACTCTCCTATATTCAAGCTTTTTTACATGACCATAGTTCTTTTGAAAACAGAGTATCCCTTTTTCTATTATTCATCAACTGTAAATGTTTTTATGGCTGATTGTTTTACAACTCTTTCCCTCTGTAAGGGATGTAGCTAAAAACCCAACAATTTGACTTGTCATATGCCTTTGCAAACAAATTTTGCATGTCCAAAATGTATTGAAATCAGGTATCTGATTATGTCCCTGTTCTCATGATCTATTATATCTGAGTATCTCTCCTCATTTTTTCTTTGCAACTGTTTTATTTGCATAGAGTGCCTTGTTCTGTTTATAGATTGCTATTATAGAAACAAATTTAAACTTTTTAAGACTGTTAACAGACTGTTACTGTACTGATACTGTTTGACTGTTATTAACTTACACTGATTTTTATGAACCAACATGGTGTGCTGCTTTTGCTTGGATTTTTATTAGCTGAAAAATGCTATTTGTCTAAGTTTTAATGACTCTGTACTTTACTACCTGTATGTATTGCTGTGTATTATTACCCGGATGGCAGTTACACCAGTTTGACTAATGATGTTTTTGCTGTACTAGTTTGTTTATAAGACTGTTTGCTGTTATATTTTATGTAATACATTCTTTTGAAAATATGACATTACAGTCACTGTTTTTACCAATACTGATCCTGTTTGCTGTATGCATAAGCTGTCTTTGGAGACATACTGTACTTTTAATGTGGGGGGGGGGGTTGACCCTCTCTTGTTACTATAGAACCTTTTGTCGTTTAGGATTTGTCATAGGTACTGTCTTAAATGTTACTCCATTTCCAGACGTAAATGTGGACTTATATGTCCAACATTTAATTGCATTGTTTAGTTTTGCATATACCATTTGCACTACTTTAAATGTATTTACTGTATCTGTATTATCTTTAGCTTTATGTCTGTATGGCTGTAGGTTATTTGTGTATTTATTCTGAATCTGTCCTGGCTTATTAAACCAGTAAAGTATTTTTTTGTATTTTACTGTCCCCGTTATTTAATGAATTAACATTGAGTTTTGTATACTAAACAGTGTCTTCCATTGCTTTAAAAGATCCCTGTACTTTGCTGCCAACTGATAACCTGTATTTTGTTAATTTATTGCTTTAATGCCTATTGCCTACCATGATCTAGGTTTTCTGTGTATTTCATAGGGTATACTTTATTTTTTATGTATCCGTCTGTGTTTGTTCCTCTGACTGATTGTCTCTTAATGTATTTTCTTTATCTTGATTTCTTTCCCTATTTTGAGGTTGGAAGAAGCACCATTATCTGCATAGATACTCTTTCGTATTTGACTTTTGTTTCATTTTTTGTAATATAGACAATTGTGTTTAATGTGACCTATTTTCCTACAAGTAAAACATATTACCTGTTTTTCTGAACTTTGTTGTGTATCTGTCTGTAACCCTGGTGGAGCAAAAGCTGCTTGTGTTCCCCGTGTTTGTTTTATATGAGACCATGGATTACATCCCCTTCCTTTCACCACATAGTCTACAAGCTGTTTTTGTACATTTCCTATGTGCATCTGCAATACTGCATACTTTTTTAAACTGTCTAGCACTCTGGCTTAATCTCAGAGTCTGTATCTGTCTGTCAGGCAGAAACTGATTTTAAAGCTGCATCTGCATTTTGCAGAATGCCATTAACTGTCTGACGGAATTGCTTTAACATAACATTTTGCCTGATCAAACATTATTTTGTTTTTTTCTGTCATGCTATTTAGACTGTCTGTAAACCTGTTACGTGAGTCTAGACACTCACCTGTTTTAGCTGCTTGCTTTGCTATTTGTCAAAGCATTCACTGTAGCCTTTCCTGTATATTTTTTATGTGCTTTGATTTTGACAATATTAAACTTTCCCTGTAAATCATTTTTGGCATTAATGCCCATAACTCTCATACTGGAGCATGTTTTAGGGGTTTGCCAACATTGTTGATGATTTACCTTTCCCCTTCTGACCCAAACTGGCATGTGTAAATGCAAAAAAAAAAAAAAAATTTAAATAAAGCATTATTGGAAATAGACAACACAGTGTATGTCAACCATTGTTTAAATGCCACCATATTGAAACACAATTATTATTTTTTTTCTTGCCACTGAGGCAGAGTCTGTAATAAACAAGACTACTGAGATATATCAGCAGGAGAAATAACTGTTATTTCTGCTGGACCCTGCCCAATGTAAACCTTGCTGGGCTTCTTTTAACTGTCTTGTCAGATTAACCTCTGTACTTTGTGCCTTTAGTAAATGTTGTTGGGCTCTGATTGTTACGTTAAACCAGAAATGTCATTATGTAAAGTCTGAATGCTATTCTGAGTCTGTTTCTCTAAATGGCATTATTGTCCCTTACTACTGTCTCTAGGGAAATTTTGAAAAGCTGTGAAAACCTTTTCTTTAAAAGGTTAATATTGATAGCACACTGTACTATGTTAGAACTTTCTTGTTTTTGTGCATTTGCAATATTTACTATAAATAACATGTTTATGTAGTCTATTACATTACTAACAATAATTGCATACACTTGTACTGTATGAGATTTAGGTGACTGCAGAAGGTACATTTAACTGTTGCTTATGTGAAGAACTTACAATACTACAGTCAAACAGATTGTTTATCAGAATAGGATTTATCTTATGTTATGGCTTACATACTAGACTCCTGTGACAAGATAGACAGAAGTCAGGGAAGTTACTTCCACATGTACATTTTGTGTGTGGATTATAGGCATTTATACATTTACAAACACAACTGTTATCTAATGTCTGAACATCAAACATTTCAGATATACATTTTATGTGTGACACAGAAGGTTGAACCATGTAAATTTATATATACAATATGTGGGCACTGTAAAGTTAACTGTCTGTACTTGCATCCATGTTATAACTGTGAAGAAAGTACCGTAATTTATGCAGAAGACAAGCAGGTGATCAGGCTGAAGTCAATCTGGAAAAGGACAGTGTTTCTCTACAGACGAATTGTAGGTGGTCCGACGCAGGACAGCTTCCACGGCGGTGCTCTGTGTCCACCAATGAAGTACTGGAACTGGAACGGTTTCTCTGTTAAAGCACTGGAACTGTCAGTCTGTTGAACTAATGTAGTATGTAGTAGGGATCCCTCTGTAATATTAACTGCTGGTAACAGATATATGGTCACTGGCCAAGGCTCGCCACTGAAGAAATGTATCTCTTTTCTGAAGAAATGTCAAGCAGAGGTCTTTATTTGGCCTCTGAAGAAATGTCTGGAGAAAATGTCCAAAAGTAGACCAGACAAACTCTGTACTACTGTATCTGTTATACTTTATTTGTCTCAGAACAAATTCTTGCCAAACAGTTAATTCTGTCAGAGCTATTTCAATTCTATTATAACACAGCTAGACAGATAAATAGACTAAGGCACACTTAGTCTAAGACGTCACCACTGAATGAAACATACTGTCCAGTTTATATACTCTTTTCAACCAATGTTATTTTTAATGTCCTTGTGACTTGTTCTTCTGGTTTCTGTCTGTGTCATGAAAAAGTCCATGGCTATTTCATGCCCTTTTTTGGTCCTTGCTGTATCTGAAGACTTCACAAAAGTTGCTCCACGTCATCTTTGCATCACTTGACCTATCTGTGTTTTATTTATTTATTTCTGCATCTGAAAGCCAAGAAAGTCAACTTCCTTTTTTTCTATAACAGGATGCATTTACAGTAATGCCCACAGCTATATGTTATTAATATCTAAGCTGAACATAACTGTTCTTGCAAAGCAAGCATATTATTTTGAATTTTTTTTTTTGGCCTTGCACATTTCCTTTCACTGTACACACAATATATTGGGGAAAAGCATTTTAATTTACACAATATATATCAGATTCTATTGACCTACAGAACTAACTATGCTACCAAATAATAATATTTTACAAGAAATAATTAGAAAAAACAATCTAACTCAGCCTGATCCAGTCGTCAGCAATCCCGAAGCTTCAAGAGGCAAATGAGATCTGGGTAACTCTTGCTAGGCATGTTGGGAAAGGGTCTAGCCTCGAGCCAGTGGAAGCTCTCGAGCCTTAGAATGCAGATGGGTCAGAGCCAAGGATTGGCTCTGAACCCAACCAGCAAGAAGGAAGGCGAGACAGGGACAACATAACATCAATCATTTTCTGCTTGTATTGTGGTATCATTCTGGGTGATGGTAGGATGCTGCTCAGGTCTAGGGTCATACCCGCCTGGGCTACATAATCCGAGAGCTCCTCCATGTCTCTTTTCATGTAGTCCAGGTAGGTACATCTCAGATCATTCTCACCCCACCCACATATACAATGACAGAGTCATATTTATACCTGTTGTTGAGGGACCTGAGTGCGTGCGTTATGTGGCGGATTCTGGCATCTGACAGGCAGCTGACTTGTTACTTTCTCCTTATTCAACCTAGTGAGTGAGACATCAGTGTGCCTCACTATCGAGTCAACTATGACTAATGTGCTGGGCATGCTGTTTTGCCTTAGGGCCTTTGGTTGAGTGGCGCACTGTTTAGGAGAAGAGTTGTGTGTCTCGTGATTAGTGTGTTGTGGTGGTCGAGTGCGTTTCTGCCTTGGAGGTCTCTGTTGTTTGGGTAGATTTTTCTTGACAGCCTCCGCAAAGGTGGGTGTGTGGTTTGTGTTTTTATGTGAAGGGAGTACTGGTGTGTGTCCTGGAGGGCTATGTGTTCCATGTGGTGCGGTGCAAGTGTTGACCTTCTTCTCTTGACCAGCTATTCTCGTCTTGGCTGGAGAGTGTGTGGCTTCCAATCTGGATATATAAGTACAAGTCTGAGTGTTGGGAGGTAAGAGAAGAGGGTTGTCGGTATATATGAGGCAGTTGCTACATTGCCTCAGGATGCCAAAGTTCACCAGGTTAATAGGAGAAAGCACAGGGAACTGATCTTTAGACATGCCTGGAGGAGTGGGCATTAATAATAAGTACTGGAGCTGTTTCCTTATAGAACGTTTACTGTTGGTAGCACTTTTGTGTGCTACAATAATTGCTACAAGAAGAAGTCTGGTATAATAAAGTGCTAGACTAATGAACTAGCAGATCTAAGGGAAAAAATTGAAGAGCAAACTTTGGCACCTCTCAGAAGCTTACAAACAGTCCTGTATACAGAAAATCTGTATCTGGACTAGACTAGTTAAAGGAAATGTGGGAAACATTTGCAAACACAGGCTTTTAAACCAGAAAGTTGAAAGAGATGGAAAAACTGCCCAAACGGCCAATAAACTACAAATTCTGGGCCAGAAACCACTCCTCTTGTGGTAGATAGGCTACCTAGTGCTTACCATTTCCACTGATAAGTTAGAAGGCTTGGGGGGCTCAGAAGCTTACATACAGTCCTGGATTCAGCAAATCTGTATTTGGACTATACTAGTTACAAGAAAGACGGGAAAAGTGTAAACGTGGGCTTTTAGACCAGAAAGCTGAAAGAGATGGAAAAAGAAATACCCAAACGGCCAATAAACTACAATTTCTGGGCCAGAAAGCACTCATCTTGTGGTAGTTGATGAGTAGATGAGTGTTGACTTATGTCAGCACATGACTCACATGCTATGTAACCAATGTACCACATCATGTCTCTGATTTATAATGTAACTGTATCTTTGAATCTTAATTTTAATCTGTTGTATCTTAATGTTTACTATGTAATGTGGAGCTTTTCTACCTGGGCCTCCACTGAAAACGGGCTCCTGAACTGAAATAAATAAAATAAATAATAAATAGATAGGCTGCCTAGTGCTTACCACTCCCACTCCCACTGATAAGCTAGAAGGCTTCCCTCCAACACAAAAAGGCTTGGGGGGCTCATAAGCTTACAAACAGTCCTGGATACAACAAATTTGTATCTGGACTAGACTAGCTACAGGAAGGGTAGGAAACAAGTGCAAACACAGTCTTTTGGACCAGAAACTTGTCTGAATCCTGAAGATCTACTGAGCACATTCAGTCATTCTTTGTGCAGAAACAGTAAAATGGACTGAAGCATGAACATTTGGAACTTTGTATACTGAACCGATTGATTCAGTTTGCCGAGATTCAAAATTAGCCTCAAGTCCCGCATCTTTTTTGGCACTAAAAAGAATCTTGAATAGGTTCTGGGCTCTCTCTTGTCTTGGGAGACCTCTTGGATGACAATTTTTTTTATCAGCTTTTTTATTTCTAGTGCTGCTGCTTTCCTCTGATTGGGTGGAACATCAGGAATTTTCTTGGAAAAGGACAGAAGGGTGAGGGTGGGAAAATGGCATTATAAAACCTCTGGATGTTATCCTCCACAACCATGAATCTTCTATGATTTCTAACCAAGCACTGTGATGTATGGACAGACAACCCCCAACTGCCTCCAGAGATGGACAGTCAGGCCTCCATCCAGCAGTGACAGGATCTGTCACAGAAGGAATCTCTAGAAATTTGATTATGTGAACCATCTCTGTCACAGGAATGGCATCTTCCATTTGAAATCCCCCCCTGCCCCTGGAAAAACTCTCTCCACGTGTATCTTGAAAGGGACCCTGGGATTTCTTGAAGTACAATTTTCTGCTTCCACTTTTTTTTTTTCAAAAAAAGGATTGTTGAGGAATAAAAAAAAGTATGCCCACAGCAGACAAGATTTTCCCTTCCTGTTTGCACCTAGAGAGGGTGTATTTCACTTTGGGTCCAAACAATGAGGTTCCATCAAAGGATGCATTGATGAAAAAAGATTTGAAGGGTTCTGCAAAATCACACAAGTGCATCCAGGCATGTCTCCAAATGCAGATGCCTGAACCTGTCACCCATAAGCTACCTTTAGCAGCATGAGAAATAAGCCTCATGGACGAATTAAAAATAGACAGAAGGGTAGTCAACTGGGAGGAAATGGTATTGCCTTCCTTGGAGGAAATGGACCTACAGAGAGAGATCTGGTAAGCTCCTTTGATCAAATCTCTCTGAAGCCTTGTAAAATGTACCAAATAATTCAGGGACCTAAGTGCAAAGTTCTCTGAAGCATAAACATGCTTCCAAAATCTGTCCAGCACCCTACACTCCTTGTTAGGGGGATGGATAAAGGAACTTTCTTCTGCCATTTCCTTTCTAGTGGCTGCCACTATGACCATGGCATCAACAGGTTTGCCTTTACTTCAGTATGGTCAATCTTAAGGTGGCGCAAGGATGCGGTCTGGTCTACTGGGTACAGGCTCAAATATGTTTGGTTCCTTCCACGCTCATGGAGAAACTAAATCTATGAGTTTGTCAGTAAGCCGAGGCACCCAAGAGGTAGACTGGCCAGACCCAAAGGCCTCCAGAAACACTGATTCCTCCTTGGAAGGGTTTTCAGGAGACCAGCCACCCTTTGTTTGAGGAGCTCTAACATGTCTCCAAATGAGACATCATCAGGTGGTGACCTGGGGGACTCTTCCCCCTCAAATCGAGGTAATGGAAGAGATAATGATACTTTGCTGGATGGTTTGGAGACTGGTCCGGGCTGGCTGTCCTTGTGGAATGGATGAATGAGGCTCTGGAAGCAGAATCGAATGAGAAAGGGGAGTCAGATCCAACGTGGACAGAGTTGTCTGGACTATATGAATAGAGAATAGTCTCTCCCCTACCTCAAAAGCAAAGTTCCTGAGAGAAGCAGAAGCTAAAGGATCCAACAGAGCTGGCATGTGGATCGCTGGCTCCCACTATCCCACAGGCAAACCACTCGAGGAGGGAGTTAGAGCCGAGCTAACACCAATTTTCCAAGGGAAAGAGATGGCACTGCTGGTTTTGGAGTTGAACCCAACACCACAGAGCCAGCAGCGAGGCTTCAGCTCCAAGGGTTATCTGGTTCCAAGGTAGTCAGAGTCAGACAGATCAGAGGAACCATTGGAGATGAAGTACCCAATATCGCCTGAAACGAAGATGATTACTCCAAGGTTTCGGATCTGATGGCTCTGAAACCAAAGCACGAATCAGAGAATTAGCTAAGATCAAAGGTGTGGCTCTATAGAGCGTCTCCAGACCCGATGGGGTCAGAGCTGAAAGGACTCCCATTTGAATTTGCGTCCTGAGAAACTTCCTCATTATCCTACCACATCTGCCTCGGACCAGCTCCTGGAAGACCGAAGGCAGGAAGCGGTAAAAGAAGGCCACAAATGATGTCTCAGAGACTTTTTCAAGAAAGGGTGAAGGGAGCCCAGATGTGATCTGTTCCAAGAACAAAGGTGGCGAATGGATCTGGGGGGATCTTTCAGATCTTAACTTCAGATCCAAAGCTGTTGCATCTGATTTTCATACAGGTTTAGACGAAAGCTCCAAGGAAGAAGTTGAAGCAGAAGGAAGGTCCAGTGAAATCTTACAAGACTCTTCGGCCACAGAGTCAACTTTCTTTTCTTGTCTTTTGGGGATTTGAGCCCCAGTAGCTTTCTTTTCTTGTCTTTTGGGGATCTGAGCCACAGTAGCTATAAAAAATGTTTAGAGGGAAGTAAACCCCTAAAAATGAACTTGTTCTTTCTGTCAATCAGAGCACAGAAGTTGAATCCCTTACAAATATCGCACTTGATGTCTAGGTCCTTAGATCTTAGACCATATACACATTTGGTGTGGGCATCTGAATTAGGGATTTTATGCCCACATGCCACACATTTCTTAAAGCTGGACAGCTTATCAAACATGTTGGAAAATAAAAGCAGAAAAGGGAAAAGGAAATATTCTTTTTTTGAAAAAAGGGAAGAGAAAGAATTACTAACAATGGTAATTTAAGGAGTACTACAAAGTACCATAAGGTGAAAGGGATAAGACTATCAATGATGGTATTAAGAATACTAAAAATACTAGAAAACATATATAAAGAGGACTAAAGGGAGGAGAAGGTAGTACTTTAGATAATATAGGGAAATTTGAAAAGTTAAACTTAACGACCAACAAGACAAATACACCTAAAGCTCGAGAGTTCACAATCTACATGTAAAAGTTATGCTGGCAAATGGGATCTGAAGTATGTTAGGTGGCAAGAGCATTGTGGGTAAAGGGAGGAGCTAGAGAGTTTCAAGTGTTCTGTGATCTGTAAGAAGTGCCTGAGAGCTGAGGATTAGAACTGAACCCAACTGTTGAATAATGAATGAAACTGAAAATATCAGATATATTTTTAAGAGACAGGGAAGTTTTGGACTATAATACCCTTCCATGCTATTTAGTCTGCCATTCCTTTAAAGATAGTAATGAAATAAGACTGTCAAAGAAAGCAAAACATATATAATAGAAATGTCTGTATGATGGAAGATTTTGTAAGAATCCCATGATCTGTGAGACAGCCTCACTGAAAATCAGTATTTTAATGTTCTTGTTCCCATAATGCTCTGTGCTAATAACTATATTTCACAGACAGAAATAATCTAATCTTATTTCTCCTATTGACAGCTATAATGTAATAACAAACTGAAGGCTATATGTCACAGTTACCTCTTCCAAAAGCTTTTCTTCTGTTTGCATTTTATCATTAATATTGTTTTGAAGGTCTTTAATACTGTCTTCATATTGTGATTTTACATTTTTGAGATCCATCTTTAAATTATTCACCTTTAAAACAAAAGAAAATACTTATTAGATTATTTAAAACTACTGTGTATACATAACAATAGCACTACTGACTGGAGAATAAATTCTAAACTGGAAAAAAAGAAGTTATGTACTTACCATAATGTTCCATGTGAGTTGTTCATCTCGCCTTCATTCCTACTGATGGGTTCGGAGCTGATCTCTCGGCTCCGAGTCGGCCTACTACAAAGCTAAAGGTCTTCAAATAGCTTGAGGCCAAGTCCCTATCCCATGATGCATCTAGAGTTACCTCAGATCTTGTTTGCTGCATATAACAATACCATATGTCATTCTATCACTCCCTACAAGAAAGTATAGAAGGGTTGAGCAACCAGGATGGATCCAGCATCTTGGTCTTCTAAAAGCCCAGGAGGTGGAAGGAGGGAGGGATGTAAGAATGAAGGCGAGATTAATAACTCACATGGAACGTTATGGTAAGTACATTCTTACTGATGGGTAGCGTCCCAAGCACCATCTATCTCGGGTGGCTCACGGGAGTATATTTTTCAGGACAGTGGATCCAAAGGAGGCCCTGTCAACCTTGTAATGAGTGATAAAGGTATGAGGTACTGACCAAGTGACTGTTGCACAAATGTTATCAATAGGAAGTCAGGCAGAAGATGTAGAGACTGCTCTGGTTGAATGAGCTTTAATTTTATGCTGTAAGGGCATATTGGCAGCTGAATAAGCAAAGGTGATACAATCAGATAACCATTTAGACAGAGTTGTTTTAGCCACTGGCATACCTTTCCTTGAGTCTTGAAAGGAAACAAAAAGCTGTTCCGATTTCCTAAAATATTTTGTTCTATCCAAGTAAAATCTGAGCTGTCTGTGAACATCAAGTTTGTGCAGCATGTATTCTAGACTGTTGGAGTGATTGGGGAAGAAAACTGGCAAATCAATAATTTGGTTCAGATTAGTTTCAGTGCAAATCTTGGGCAAAAAAGTGGGGTTTGTTCGAAGTAAAACTCTGTCAGAATGGAAAATTCAAGTAAGGAGGTTTAATGGACAAGGCTTGAACCTCTGACACACTGCGAGCAGAAGTAATAGCTACTAAGAAGTTAGTCTTCCGTGACAAAAATTTGAGGTCACATGAGGAAGCTGGTTCAAATGGAGGAAGAATAATGTGGGAAAGCATAAAATTTAGATTCCATAGGGAATAGGGAGATTTCACAGGTGGTCTGAGATGAAAGGTCCCTTAGAGGAAGGCTTTGGATAATTTGTGTGACATAATATTCAATTCTTCGAATCCAAGATGAAAGTTAGAAATGGCAGCAAGTTGAACATAGACTGTTGCTGCTGCAGCTCCTTTACTGAAGCTCATGGTCAGGAAATCTAGTATACAGGCCATAGGTGCTTGGTAAGGATCAATATTGTTTTTAGAGGCCCATATAGAATTTTTTTTCCATTTGCTAAGGTATAACTTCCTCAATGAGGATTTATGAGAGGATAAGAGAATCTGCTTCATCTCATTAGAAAGGTTATGGAACCTGGCTATGATGGGAATTAGAGCAGCCAAGCTGTCAGCTTCAGGGAATGCAGAGAGGGATGAAGTTCCCCTGATGAGTGCATCAGAAGGTCCGGAACTGGGTCCAGAATCCAAGGGTCCTCCAAAAGATGAAGTTGAAGAAAGGAGAAACAAATCTGACGAGGCCAATGAGGGGCTATTAGAATGATGGTCCTTCTCAGAGTTTTTGATTTCTGTAGAATCTTGGGTATCAGTGGGATTGGTGGAAAGGCATAGAGGAGACCCGAAGGACAATCATGAATGAATGCATCCCTCGAGGCTTCTCCTGGAGGGGGAATCAGGGCAAAGTAGCTTTTGCATTTTGTGTTCGTGTGACTGGCAAAAAGGTCGCAGCAAGGCTGGCCCCACCTGCGGAAAACCATGTCCGCTGTTTCATTCTTTAGGGACCACTCGTGGGGCAACAAAATTGCTCTGCTCAGCTTGTCTGCTATCACACTGGATCTCCCCAGGATGTGCATTGCTAACAGAAAGTGCTGGGTGAAAATAGCCCACTGCTATACTCTTAGGGCCTCACGACAAAGGGGATATGACCTGGTTCCTCCTTGTTTGTTCAAGTACCAGACCACTGATATGTCTGTCTGAATCGCAATTGTACCCAGAGGAAGAGAGTCCTGGAAGTACTGCAATGCCAGAAGTACTGCTCTCATCTCTAATACATTGATATGCAGATGTGTCTCTTGATCGGTCCATATACCTTGGGCTGTCCTTCCCTGAAAATGTCCTCCCCACCCTATCAGGGAAGCGTCCATGGTCACTGTAGCCGCTGGTCTGGGTAAAACAAAGGGACGTCCTATCGTGACATGAAGTGAGGTCAACCACCACTGAAGATCCTTTTTGCAAGAGTTTGTGATCATTATCAGGTGAGACATGGGAAGCTCTTGGTAAGACCATTGAGTGAACAGCAGCCATTGCAGTATCCGCATGTGCATACGACCCAGTGGTATGACCAGAATTGCAGCTGCCATCAAGCCTAACAACTTTAAAACTTCTGATGTTGGAGCTTTGTTTTCGGATACCAGAATGCGGACCTGCTGACAGAATAATATGACTCTTTCTACTGGAAATCTTAGCGTGGTGGTGGTGTCCAGTTCTGCTCTGATAAAAATGCTATGTTGCAATGGTGACAAGGCTGATTCTTCTGAGTTTATTCTAATGCCCAGCTGGCTGCAGAGTGACACAGTGGAGTCCCTGACTTGAATGAGTTGATGCCTGGTGGTGGTGGTGAGGAGCAAATTGTCTAGGTATGGAAACACCTGGAATCCTAAACATCGCAGGTGAGCCGTGACCACTGCCATACATTTGGTGAACACTCTGGGGGCTGTAATGAGACCAAAGGGGGCAGAGCTTGAAACTGGTAAAGACTGGCTCCCAGCCGGAAGCGCAGATAATCCCTGGATGGTCTGGCCATTTTTATGTGGTAGTATACATCCTGGAGATCTATCGAGCACATCCAATTGTCTTTCCCTAAAAAGGGAAGTATCAATTGACGCTTGACCATCCAAAACTTCTCTTTCTTGACAGATGTGTTTAATCTGCTGAGGTCCAATATAGGTCTCCAGTCCCCTGTCTGTTTTGGAACTAAAAAGAATCTTGAGTAAGTCCCGGATCCTGTCTGAGCTGCTGGGACTGGTTGGATGACTCTTTTTCTTAGCAAAGTTTGGACCTCTACTGTTGCTTGTTCCCTGTAACTGGGTGGAAAGTCCTGGATTTTTCTTGACGGTGGAGGGGCTGTGGCGAATGGAATGAAGTATCCTCTGGAAATTATACTTTGTACCCAGTTGACGTTTATTTTGAGCCAGGCATCTGGGTACAAAGATAAGTGACCCCCAACTGCCTCCAGAGCAGGACAGTCGGGCCTGCTTTCATGGGTGCTCTTTGGGCTTCCCAGAGAAGTGATCTCTGTCACCCTGGTTTTGCGGACCCCCTCTGCTACGAGGGCGATGTCTTCCATTATTACCCCCTCCTCTGCCCCTGGAGGGGGGTTCACCACGTGTGTCCTGAAAGGCTCTTTGGGCTTTTCGGAACCACATTTTCCCTCCCCTTTGACCCTCGGGTTAGGGTCTGGTAGGGGTGGAAAAATGAACTCCGACAGCAGACAGAGTCTTTCCCTCCTGCTTATACCTGGTCAAAGTTTCCTTAACTTTGGGCCCGAAAAGGGATGAGCCATCAAAAGGGGTATTCACAAAAGATGACTTGAAGGGCTCTGCAAAGGAATACAAGTGCATCCAGGAGTGCCTCCTAAGAGCAACTCCTGTACCCGCTGCCCTGCTCGTTCCATCAGCTGCATATGAAATGAGGCGCGTGGATGAGTTAACAATGGAGTTGAGGTCAGCAAGCTGGGAAGCAACTTTGTCTGTAGCTCCTGCAGCTAATGTACCCTGAAAAGCATCTCACAGCTCTTTAAGGAGATCTCTTTCTAGTCTCGTGAAATGGGTTAAGTAGTTAAGCGAACGGAGTGCAAAAGTCGCTGAACTAAACATGCGCTTCCCATATCTATCCATGATCCTAGAGTCTCTGTTAGGAGAATGGACAGAAGAGGAAGTTTCTGACATTTCCTTTTCGGTGGCTGCCGCCACCACCATGGCATCAACTGGCACACCTTTAGTCAAAAAAGATTTGTCTTGGGGAGCAGAGATAAACTTATTAGGCCTCCTAGGGACAGGCTTCATGGTATCCAGAGACTCCCATGCCCTCCGTGAGACCAGCTGCATCAGCTCATCAAAGGGCAGAGACACACAAGAGGTGGAGGGCTGAGACCCAAAAGCCTTCAGGAGAACCGACTCCTCTTCAGTATGGTTTCTGGAGTGCCAGTCACCCCGCTGCCTATGGATTTCTAGTACCTCAGCAAATGAGATATCCTCAGAGGGGGACCGTGGGGACCCTTCTGATTCATCCAAGTCAGTATCAGATGTCAGGCACTCCTGTGGGGAGTCTAGATGTTTCCTCTTACAAACTCTCTTCCTGGGAACCTCATCAGTGGGAGCTTCTGGTGAGGTCTCGGAAGAGCATGGGCTACCTAATGGGGGCTTCCTGAGGCTCTGGGTCTCTATGCTTGGCCAGGATCTGTGAAGCAGAAACAGACACAAGTGCTTTAGGGGAGGAAAAAGCCGGACCTGAGGTCGAGGAAGTCTTAGGAGACATAATAAGAAGTTATGTCTTACCATAACGTTCCATGTTAGTTGTCTTCTTCTCGCCTTCTTTCTTGCTGGATGAGTTTGGAGCCGATCCTTGGCTCTGACTCGGCCTATACTATAGCTCGAGAGCTATTTTTACCGGTGCGAGGCAGCCCTATATCCCACAATACCATGCGCTAACTCCCCAGATCTCGTTTGGAAGCTAAGACATAATATAAAAAGTAATATTATAATAATAATATTATAATCCTCTTTTACGAGTACAGGTTACCTGCTAGTAACACTAAGGATACCATGAAAGACGCAACATATTGTATCTCCAGAAATGGAAGGACTCAGAACCTCGAGTCTATCCAGGCTAGGGGGCAGGAGGGAGGGACGCAAGAAAGAAGGCGAGAAGAAGACAACTAATACGGAATGTTATGGTAAGACATAACTTCTTAATGTTAAGTTGTCATTCTCGCCTTCATTCTTGCTGGATGGGACAGCGTCCCTAACATCTTAGTCCTGGGTGGCTCAATGAAACAGACTCCTGAGTAAAGTGGAACCAAAATCAGCTCTATTTCTGGAGGCTAGATCAAGCATGTAATGGGCAATAAAGGTATGTTTGGATGCCCATGTAGCTGCTGCACAAATGGCATCTAGTGGTAACCTTGCTTGAAAAGCTGTTGAAGTTTATAGTGCACTGGTTGAATGAGCTTTAGGCCTAGAGGGTAGTTGCCTGTGTCCCAACTCATAGATCAAGGTAATAATAGATGTCAGCCATCTGGAAAGAGTAACTTTCGATACTGGAAGCCCTTTCTTGCCTGCAGCATAAGAGAGGAAGAGCTGGACTGACTTTCTGAATTGTTTTGTCCTGTCTAGGTAATACCGTAATTGGCGATGAACATCTAATGAATGTAATTTTTGTTCAGCCCTGTTGGTATAGTCTGGGAAAAAGACGGGCAAATCAATGGAGTGGTTTAGATTTGCTTCCGATAACACTTTTGGTAGGAAGGAAGGGTTTGTTCTGAGAGTTACCCTATCTTTATGAAAAACCAAATAGGGAGGACGGACAGACAAGGCTTGAAGTTCCGATACCCTTCTGGCAGATGTTATAGCTACTAAAAACAGCGTTTTCCAAGAAAGAAGCTTGAGGGAGCAAGAAGCTTCCGGTTCAAAAGGGGGTAGAATTAGTGAGGTTAGAACTAAATTCAAATCCCATTGTGGGGGTGGATCTTTGACTGGAGGTCTGAGCAACAAGATGCCCTTGAGAAAGGCTTTACAGAGTTTGTGGGACATAATATTTGCGTGGAAATGTGGAAGCGGGCTAATGGAAGTAGAAGAATCGCCGCCGCCATGAGGCCCAACACTTTCAATACTAGCTTGACTTGGACTCTGCTGGGCTGAAACAGAAGCTGAACATTCCGCCTTATGTCTGTCACTCTCTGAGGTGGTAATGTTGCAGACATTTCTGTGGTGTTTAATACGTCGCCTATAAAGTTTATACATTGACAAGGCGACAAGGAAGACGTTGCAAAATTTATAGAAATATCCAGGCTGTTGCAAAGATGAATAGTATAATCCCTGGCCATTATGAGATCCTGTTTGGTGGTAGCGGAAATGAGCCAGTCGTCTAAGTATGGAAACACCTGGAATCCTTTCTGTCTCAGGTGAGCCGTGACCACTGCCAAACATTTGGTGAACACCCGGGGGGCTGTGGTAAGACCAAAGGGCAGGGCCCTGAATTGAAAATGACTGACTCCCAGCCGGAAGCGGAGAAACCTCCTGGAGCGCCTGTGTATTTTTATGTAGTAGTACGCGTCCTGGAGGTCTAACGAGCATATCCAGTTGTCTCTGCCCAAAAAGGGTAGAATGGACTGCAGTGTTACCATCCGAAATTTTGTCTTTAATACATAGTTGTTTAACCTGCTGAGGTCCAAAATGGGTCTCCAATCTCCTGTCTTTTTTGGTACCAAAAAGAATCTGGAGTAGATTCCGGATCCTAGCTGATCCGCTGGGACTGCCTGGATGACTCTTTTGTTTAACAGCTTTTTTATTTCTAGCTGAGCCTGACCCCTTTGTGTGGGTGGTATGTCTGGTAGGGGTTTTGGCGGTTGTACCGGAGGGAAAGTGAAAGGAATTTTGTAACCCTCGGATATGATCTTCTGTACCCATGTGTCTTGGGAGATGGATTGCCAGGCTTCCGGGTACAGAGATAATCTTCCCCCGACTGCCTCCGAAGTTGGACAGTCGGGCAGCTTCTCAGGGATGCTGAAAGCGTTGGTCAGGGAAAGATTCCCTGGAACCCTGGTTCTGTGGACCCCCTCTGCCCCTGGGGCGGCATCTGTTATTATTCCCCCCTCTGCCTCTAGGGGGAAATTCACCACGTGCGGCAGGCGCGACTCCCTGTGGTTTGCGGAACCACATCTTTCCACCCCTCTGTCCCTTAGGATAAGGTCTAGAAGGCGTGGAAAAACGGACTCCCACAGCAGAGAGAGTCTTACCATCTTGCTTGCATCTGGTGAGGGTATTCTTTACCTGAGGCCCGAACAATTTCGAACCGTCAAAGGGGGTGTTGGTGAAAGACGCCTTGAAGGGGTCGGCAAAGTTACAGAGTCGCATTCAAGCATGACGTCTCAACGCAACGCCTGTGCCAGCGGCCCTACTCGCTCCATCGGCTGCATAAGAGATTAGCCGCGTGGAGGAGTTAACAATGGAGTTCAGGGTAGCCAGCTGAGAGTTTATTTTGTCCTTAAACCCCGCAGCAGAAGGATCCTGTACCGTTTCACCCAGCTCTGTGAGCAAGTCTCTCTGAAGGCGGGTGAAATGACATAAATAGTTCAGCGATCGCATAGAAAATGTCGCTGAAGCAAAGGTCCGCTTGCCATACCTGTCCATGGTCCTGGACTCTTTGTTAGAAGGATGAACAGGTACAGAAGGATCTGCTAATTCCTTCTTAGCGGCTGCTGCTACCACCATAGCATCAACTGAAACACCTTTGGTGAGAAAGGATTTGTCATCTGGTGCAGAAATAAATTTAGAAGGCCACCTAGGGGTAGGTTCCATTGAATCAGGAGCTGCCCACGCCTTTCTAGCCACTACCTCCATTAGTGGGTCGAAAGGAGGAGACACCCAGGAGGTGGAAGGGCGAGATCCAAAGGCGTCACGGTAAACCGACTCGTCCTCGGAAGGTTTGAGAGTGGACCAATTTCCCCTCTGTCTTAGGATCTCCAGGATGTCTGAAAAGGAGACATCCTCAGAGGGGAATCTGGGGGAACCCTCCGACTCATCCAAGTTGGTGTCCGATGTGACAGACTCGGGGGAGTCTATGTGCTTCCTCTTGCACTTTCTTTTCCTAGGGGGTTCTCCTGAAACTTCAGGGGAACCCTCGGAAGAGGAGGAGACACCCAAAGTGGGTACCTTACGCCTTGGATCTCTGCTGTCGGGTATAGGAGGGTGGCCAGAGACCGTAACAGGCACTACAGAGGGAGGAGCTGCAGAACTTAACCTTGGAGTGGACACAGGGTCCAGCACACTCCTCATCACCTCGAAGGCTCCCCCATCAGACACCAAAGGTAGCTCCGGCTCCGAAGAGGCCGGAACCGACAGAGAAGGCTCCGAGAATGATGTTGGGGCCGAACTAATCAGAGCCGAAGCTCCGAGAGGGAGAGCAGGGTAGGACAAGGGTCCAATGCCACTCGCCCCCTCAGAGCCGACAATGGAGTCCTGGCGCCAGGACCTCTCCATGGACGGAACCAATAAAGAGGTCGGAGCCGACGACACCGGAGCCGAAGGAGGGGGTATCGGCTCCGACGTGGGCAAGGTCATGGTTCCGACGAACTCCAGCTCCGAACTCGAGAGATGAGTCGGAGGAGGAATGGATAACTGTGTCGAAGGAGCCACAGTCTGGTGAGATGGGCTCTGAAGCATTTGGGTCAGCGCCTGAGATTTTATGAGTCTACTGACCACCCTCTCGATGTCGTGATCGGAGAGCCTGGAAGACCTCGATGAATGAGTCCTATGACTCCGCTCCGATAGGAGGGGGGACCTCGGAGCCGATCTGATGGACTCTAAAGAAGGGGACCTAGAGCGCATGCATGCTGGGGTCGGCTCCGATGATGGTTTCGAACCGG
The DNA here is from genome assembly GCF_019279795.1 of Protopterus annectens. Taxonomy (NCBI): domain Eukaryota; kingdom Metazoa; phylum Chordata; order Ceratodontiformes; family Protopteridae; genus Protopterus; species Protopterus annectens. The sequence continues at coordinate 13,019,716 of NC_056739.1, forward strand.
AACCCACTTTGCTCGCCTCTGAGCCAGCCGGAACAGAGGTCAGAGCCGTCTCGACAACACCAGCCCTCGGCTCAGAAGCTGTAGCCGAGGGTTTGTCGGTTTTTGATGACTTCCCCGAGCCAGACTTGGACGGGGAGTCATCAGGCTTTAACAAGCCCCTTAGAATGAGCTTGTTATGCCTTTCCTGCAGGACTCTTGAACTAAATCCATGACAAACGGAACAAGAGTCCTGCAGGTGTAAAGGCCCCAAGCAATAGACACAAGAAGTGTGACCGTCTGTCAGAGACATTTTCTGACAGCACGAGTCACACTTCTTGAATCCCGAGACCTTAACGCCTTTGGACATTGCCCTAAAGACAGTCACTCAATCAGCACACACACTCACTCACTTACACACAAGGGGGAGATGAGGGGGCTGACTAAAAACAACAACACACACACACAGGGGTGAGTAAACAGAAAAACTAAAGCCTGTAGGCCTGATTATAAAAGTTAACTACAGGGGTGGGTAGGGCTTACGAAAACAAACACTATTAAGTATAATATGGATAGGGAACAAAAGTAGGGAAAATAACCTAGTAAACTACCTCAAAAAATAGAAAACATTGTTGAAAATTCCTTTACTGACCTGAGCCGGTAAAAAAAGGCAACCTCGCAGCGAAGCGGCAAACGAGATCTGGGGAGTTAGCGCATGGTATTGTGGGATATAAGGCTGCCTCGAGCCGGTAAAAATAGCTCTCGAGCTATAGTATAGGCAGAGTCAGAGCCGAGGATCGGCTCAGAACCCATCCAGCAAGAATGAAGGTGAGAATGACAACTTAACATCTCTCCTCATGGCTTCGAAGGCACCCCTGCTCCGATGCGAAGGAACCGACGGATCCAAGGAAACCATCGATACCCCCGGCACTGGGACAGTGGGCTCTGAGCCCAAGATAGGAGCCAAGCTCATCCATCCTGAAACCTCGAGAGGCAGAGTCAAAAATGACAAGTTGGTCCGACTATCCTCCCCGGACCCGACTAGAGAGTGTCGGCTCCTAGAGTCCTCGATCGGAACCGAGGATGTCAGACTAAACAGAGCCGAAGACACTGGAGCAGGCGTCGGCTCCGAAGGCTCCACAATCAACAAGTCTGACTCCTCCAGCTCCGAAGGACCAGTATGGCTCAGAGGAGGAAGAGTTGTAGCTGGCATAAGGATCTTCGGCTCCGAAGCCACTTGGGTCAGAGCCAATAAAATTTTTGCAAAGGCCAGTGCCTGTAACAGCTTCTGCACCACACGATCCACATCCAGATCAGAAAGGCTAATAGGTGACCAAGAAGAATGGACCAAGGGTGGTATTGACTGTAATAGAGGAGACTTGGGTATTTCGGATACTGGTTCCAGGACTGGGGACCGGCTCCGAAATGACAAGGCAGTCGGCTCCAATGTCTGTGGAGTCAATGTCAAAGATTTTTGGGATTTTTTGTCTCATTAGTCTTAGAAGACTTTGAGGACTTACTGAATCCATCTTAGTCACTCAAAGCTTCTTGGAAAGAGGGTTTCAGCAAACCTGTATTTATCAACTTCCTCTTTCTCTCCTGGAGAACCCTGGAAGAGAAAGAATGGCAAATGGAGCAGCTATCCTGTAAATCTAAAGCTCCTAAACAATACACACAATTGACATGACTGTCAGTGACAGACATTTGTTGGCCACATTTGGGGCATTTTTTAAAAACTGACTTAGGATGTTTGTCTTGATCAGCCATATTTTACCAAACACAGTATCAAGCAAAATTACTGCCAAAGTGAAATCTCTGAAAATTTGAACAGTAACAGTCAAAAAAGCCCTTTAAAAAAAATTGGGCTCAAGTCACACACACACACACACACACACAAACACACACATACGCACGCGCACACACACAATCTTAAACACAGATAAAATATTAAACTACGACAGAAAACTCTTGTCTAAAAGGACACAATATTGATTCTAAGCAGACTAACTATAACAATAAAGATAGCTGCTAATTAACATACTAAACTATCCATATCTAATATTTTAACTGTGACAAAAGGTCACTAACTAAGCACACTCTAAATACAATAAAGCTTATCTAAATATTCTAAGCTTATGACAAAAAGGTCACTAATTAATCATTCTTTAAACAAGGGCCTAGAGAAAAAGAGGCCAACTAGAAATTTCTAATTAAACACACCAAGGGAAAGGGAAATACACTAAGAAGCTATAAGAGCTTATAAAACTATGTAAAACTACTACTACTAACAGTTATCAATCTAATAATCAAAGAATTTGAAAAAAGTAAGATTTTACTGGCCCAAGCTAGTGAGAACCTCTGATCTGTTGCAGCATCAAACTAGATCTGAGGTAACTCTAGGTGCATCATGGGATAGGGACTTGGCCTCGAGCTATTTGAAGACATTGAGCTTTGTAGTAGGCCGACTCGGAGCCGAGGGATCAGCTCTGAACCCATCAGTAAGAATGATGGGCGAGATAGAACAACTTCACATGTACAGATATATAGGATACTTAACATAAAATTAGGCCTTCAAGGAGTGGTCAGTGCAACAATAAATTATTACATATGGGTTTTCATGTACTTTATGAATTATGTTGGTCTGGCTGCTTTTTCCAATGCTGTTTTTGTTTCCTACAAAGATTAATGCTGATCTTTGGGCATGTCAGGCTTATTATTAAGCCATCTAGGCTTGTTACATTAAGCAAAAAATAATGCTCAAATAAATATCAAGAACAACAAAATATAACATGAGGAAAGGTGAATCAGGTTAATATATGACTGAGCAAATAAAGTACTGCTGTGGGTAAGTATACTTACCATAACAGAAGGTCCTCCAAGAAAGGTCACGGTAACAATATATCATGATATCTGTATTTTCTTTCCACCTCCCTACTTCATCCTGACAGCTTTTTAACCATCAGTCCACTATCCCTTATGGCAGCAATGGTCTCAAACTAATGTTCTATGGATCATTGATTAGTGAAGAAAACCATCATATATAGGAGGGATCACCAAAAGAATTGTTCGATTCTTTGAGCTCTTTATGACTTTCTAGGAACCACCAAAGTAATAATTTACTGGCCTTAGAAAAATACTTCAGCATATGCTGACAAACTGCACTGTACTAGTTTAACAAAATGTAATATTAAGTTATATAAACTGTTCTATGGGGGAAGAGGGAGAGACACTTTCCTCTTATAACAACCTCTTCTCAAAGATCTACCGCCATGCTGAATATACTTATTCACAACTGTACTCTCTTCTTCACGAAAGATCACTGTAACAGAAAGCAATATCTGAGTAGACTCTTATTTATTTGCATGAAGGAAACCCGACAATCCACCAGAAAGTACAGCTGTATAAGTAAATTTACAATAACAGTAGAGGTTTGAATGATCACTAAGCTATATGAGTTATATACTGAGTAGGATATAACAGCAGGCCAGCCCAAAGCTTCTGGGCACCTTCTATGCACCCAAACTGTTAGTCAGAAACACAGTATAAAGGATAGACTGGATAAAATCATTTAGCTAGCATATCTAGAAGACTTTCTCTCTGATATCCTCCTTGTGGGAGGAATAAAGATGTCTTGTTGAAGATTCAAGAAGTTTATTCAGTTAAGTAGGTGGATGAGTGAGTGATTAGAGCAAGAACTCTCATCCATCTATACCTATTTAACTGAAGAGAACAAGTCTCCTAGATCTTCTAGCTAAAGTGATTTCATTTGGACTAATCCTTTATACTATGTCTCTCATTAGTCCTGTCACCCCCTGGGTCACATATGGGGTACCAGACTTACTCAAGCTTTCTGGACTACCTTTGCTTTCCAAACTGTTAGTATCACCTGAGCTGACTGAAAATGCAGGTATGGGTACCAAGTCCTTCAGAACTTTCATGTCAACTGAAAGAGGGAGGCTAGACTTTAAGAGAACACTGCTAGGAAAAGAAAAAAATATATATGTCCACACCTTGGCATGAAAAACAGACCAAAAAACAAAGGAGACAGTGGGAGCTGTTTTGGTAAGTTTACTTACATAACAGTACTATGTTCTTTGTACTGATCACTTCTGCAGTAGCCTAAGTTATAGTGGTTGATTACCATAGCATAGAACTGGGTGGTATAAGGGGAAGGGTCCAGGAACCCATGGAGAAAGGTCCTAGTACAGTCTGCCCTAAATCTGGAGAAGGAATCTAGTTTATAGTGCTCTGCAAAAGTATGCACAGAGGACCACATTGCTACTTCTAGAATACTTCCAGACTCCATTCCTTTCCAAAAAAGCCATAGATTAAGCCAAGGCCATAGTAGAATGATTCTTGACCCTGCCTGTAATAGTTTTGTTGTGGCAAGAATAATAAGAAGTTATGTACTCACCATAACATTCCATCTGAGTAGGTATCTTCATTTGTCTGCAACCTTTGGGATACGGATCCGATCTCGGATCCGAGCCGGCAACTTCTTATCATAGCATAGATCCGAGCTCCTAGCTCCTCCCCTTACCCATAATCCCCTGCCTACCGTAACTGACCAGAGATCAAGTTTGCCCCATAGCACAGCAGATAAAGTGTCCCAATGGGAACATATGCTAATAACACAAGAACGATCATATTGGTCAGGGGGAAGGAGGGGGGGATGGTTACAGACAAATGAAGATACCTACTCAGATGGAATGTTATGGTGAGTACATAACTTTTTAATCTGAAGTAGGAACTTCATTTGTCAGCAACCTTTGGGACAGAGTCCCCAGCTACCTAAATCTTGGGTGGCCTTCATGGAAGGATATTCCGGAGTACCGCAGAGCGAAAGGATGCCCTACCTCGGGAGACAACATCTATTTTATAGTGGCTGATAAAGGTGTGAGATGAAGCCCAAGTGGCTGCGGAACAAATGTCATCCAGTGGAACCCTAGCTTGAAAGGCCACAGATGTGGCAACGGCCCTAGTAGAATGAGCATGGACTCCTTGAGGTGCAGGCCTTCCTGAGCTCTGATATGGTAAAAGAATACAACTCGAGATCCACCGAGAGAGAGAAACTTTAGAAACTAACTTTCCGAAATTACTTTTGGCAAAGGAGATAAACAACTGATCGGATTGCCTATCATCAGCAGTTCTATGGATATAAAAACGTAGTTGTCTGTGTACGTCTAAGGAATGTAGCTTGTACTCTCCTTTGTTATGAAAGTTGGGGAAAAATACTGGAAGATTGATAGATCGATTGATGTTCGCTTCTGAAGATACCTTAGGTAGAAAGGACAGATTGATCCTCAGGTAAACCCTATCCGGGTGAAAGACCAGATATGGTGGTTTGACACAAAGAGCTTGCAATTCTGGCACTCTTTTGGCTGAAGTTATGGCCACCAAAAAGGCTGTCTTCCAAGAGAGAAATTTGAGATCAACTGTGGCCGCTGGTTTGAATGGGGGACCAGTCAAGGCCTGCAAGACGAAGGATAAATCCCATGGCGGTACCACCTCTTTAACTGGAGGCCTAAGGAGGAAGGTACCCTTGAGGAAGGTCTTACACAGTTTGGAAGTGATAAGAGGGCCAGACTCTTGCCCCACGTGATAGTATGAGATTGCTGCCAGTTGTACCTTGACTGTGGAAAAACTAGCCCCCTGGTGAAAGAGAGAGGTTAGAAAATCTAGAACCGACGATATCGGGGCTGTAAAAGGGTCTAAACGACGGTGTTCTGCCCAAATGGTGAAGCGTTTCCACTTACTCCGATAAACCTTCCTGGTGGAAGGCTTGTGAGCTGCTACAAGAATGGCTTTGACCGGTGATGAGATCTCGGAGTCCTTATGAGGAGTGGAACTGGAGCAACCAAGCCGTCAGCTTGAGGTTGACCAGGTTCGGAGTCGGAAGACCGAGAGGGTGAGAAATGAGATCCGGAATGGGATCCAGAATCCATGGTGGATACACCAGGTGAGACCATAGGTAAGGGAACCACGTCTGACGAGGCCAGAATGGGGCAATGAGGATCATCTTGCTCCCCAACTGCCTGGCTTTCTGTAATAATTTCAACATCAGGGGAAGAGGAGGGTAAGCATAAAGCAGACCGGGAGGCCAAGCATGAACTAGAGAGTCTCTCGGGGACTCTCCCGGAGGGGGGATCAGAGCGAAGTAATCATTGCATTTGGTGTTTGAAGGAGAGGCAAAAAGATTGCAACAAGGTTGCCCCCATCGGGCAAATACTTGCTCTGCAACTTGATGGTTGAGAGACCATTCGTAAGGAGTCAGGATAGTACGACTGAGCCTGTCCGCTAGAATGTTGGACCATCCCGGAATGTGCGTTGCTATGATAAAGCGGTTGGTGGAAATAGCCCATTCCCACACTCTCATGGCCTCGCAGCAAAGGGGCTAAGACCTGGTTCCCCCCGTTTGTTGATGTACCAGACGACCGAAATGTTGTCTGTCTGTACTGCAATCGTCCCTACCGGAAGAGAGTTGTGTAGTGCCTGCAACATCAAAAGCATCGCCCTCATCTCTAGGACGTTGATATGCAAAGAGGTCTCTACGTCGTTCCAAGTGCCTTGGACTGTCCTGCCTGAAAAATGCCCCCACCCCAGGCGAGAAGCGTCCGTGGTCACTGTGTCGACTGGCGGAGGTAGTGAGAAGGGACGCCCCGTGTGGATGTTGGGAGACTGGAGCCACCACAGGAGCGATCTTCTGCAAACCTTGCTTAAGGAAATGGGGTGAGACAGGGGGTTGCGAGACAGGGACCATTGTACCTGGGGGGTCCACTGCAGAACCCTCATGTTCAACCGGGCCAATGGCAGCAGAGGGATTGCAGCTGCCATAGATCCTAGGGCCCTCAGGATCAATTACGCCAAAGGAGTTTGCAGTTGAAGGATGGTCTGCACGTGCAACATCAGGTTCCGAAGCCGATCTGGAGTCAAGAACGCAAGCATCTGCCTGGAATCCAGTTTCGCCCCTATAAATTCCAACACCTGTGTAGAGATGAGAGAGGATTTGGTCATGTTGATGGTTAATCCTAATAGTGGAGCCAGATTGAGGAAATAATCCCTGCCTGAACAAAGTAGATGCCTTGTTGGGGCTGTAAGGAGCCAGTCGTCCAGGAATGGAAAGACCTGAATTCCCTGGAGTCTCAGGTGGGCCGCTATTACCGCTAGGACCTTGGTGAACACCCTGGGGGCTGAGGTGAGACCGAAGGGGAGGACCCTGAATTGAAAGTGACTGGCTCCCAGCCGGAAGCGGAGAAGCCTCCTGGAAAGCCTGTCCACTAGAATGTGATAGTATGCATCCTTGAGGTCTATGGAGCACATCCAGTCGTCCTCCCGCAATAAGGGGAGGACGGATTGCAACGTGACCATTCTGAACTTTTCTTTGGGTACCGCCAGGTTTAGGAGAGAGAGGTCGAGGATGGACCTCAAGTCCCCCATCTTTTTTGGCACCAGAAAGAACCTGGAGTAAAACCCTGATCCAACTTGATCTGGGGGGATGGGCTGGATGGCTCTTTTTTGCAGAAGCTGCTGAATTTCTGCAGCAGCCGCCTCCCTCTGACTGGGAGGAACGTCAGGAAGGCTTCTGGTTCTGGGGTTTACTATAAAGGGAATTTGGTAACCTCTGGATATAATACGAAGCACCCAGCGATCCGTTGTTATGGACTCCCATTTTGCTAGGTGCCTTGAAAAACGCCCCCCGACTGCCTCCAGAGTGGAGCAGTCGGGTAACCCCTCAGGGGTTCTGCGTGGGGCTCTCAGAGAACGGTTCTCTGGACCCAAAATTCCTGGGACTCCCTCTGCCTCTGGGGCGGCATCCTCCCTGTCCTCCTCTGCCACGAGAGGACTGGTTATCCTGAGCAGACTGGGATTGATGCGATTTTCGGAACCACATCTTCTTCTGACCCTTTTTGGTTCTTGGAAAAGGACCTCTGGGGCGCAGAGAAGCGGACTCAGATGGCAGACAAGGTCTTCCCATCTTTCTCGCTCTGGACAAGAGTGTCGCGAACGGTTTTGCTGAACAGTGCAGAACCATCAAAAGGGGCATTCATGAATGATGCCTTAAAGGGTTCCGAGAAGTCACAGTGACGGAGCCAGGCCTGTCTCCTCATGACACGTCTGACTCCGCCTGCTCTAGTGGCTCCCTCCGTGGCATGAGACAACAGCCGCATAGAGGTGTTAGAGATAGAGCGGAGGGTGGCCATTCGGGAGGAGTACAGATCCTTGTCTCCCTCCGACATGGACCCTGGGGGGGAAGCAGCATATTCCTTAATTAGATCCCGCTGCATCCGAATAACGTGTGCCATGTAGTTCAAGGCCCTCATAGAGAAGGTCGCTGAACTGAAGGCCCACTTCCCAAGACGGTCCATCGCGCGAGACTCCTTGCTCGGAAGATGAACCGTGAGGCTCTCCTGAGCCAACTCTTTCTTGGTGGCTGCAGCCACCAACATAGCATCCACAGGGGGACCTCTGCTCCAATGTGATCTCTCTGCAGGGGGGCTCAAAATTTTGTCCGGACGCTTGGGGATCGGCTCTACGGTGTCCGGTTCCTTCCAAGCCCTAGAGGATATGAGATCCACCAGGGGGTCGGGTGGAGGGGACACCCAAGAGGTAGATGGTCCTGCCTCAAACGCCTCAAGGAATACGGACTCATCAGAGGAAGCCTTAGGGGCATACCACCCACCCCTGATTTTGAGCATTTCCATGATGTCTTCAAAGGAGACATCCTTGGGGGGTGATCTAGGGGAGCCTTTCCCTTCATCCAAGTCCGTATCTTCGGTGAGACTCTCAGGGGAGTCTATGTGCCTCCTTTTGCACTTTGCCTTGTGAGGAATCTCCTCAGGGGGGCTGTCCGAGGAGTCCTCATAGGCTGTATCCTGTTCCACTGGAACTCCTAGAGGCGCTGAGGCAGGCTGCCCCGAGGGCCAGATGAGGGGAGCCAGGACCAGATGAGAAGGAGTGCGGGAGGGAGCCGAAGCCAGGACCGGGAGGCCTGGAAGCACTCAACAGTGCCCTCTCCACCGCAGCGAAAGCCGAGGGGGAGCCACTCTCTGATGGATCCGAGATCTGACTCCCACTCGGATCCGAAGCGGAGATCAGACCCGGCGCCGAGAACGTCAGATCCGAAGGACCAGTGTGCTCTGACCGGGATGGAGCCGAAAGCACACCGAATCCCTTGGATCCGAAGCTCGGCCCACGGCTCCGAGAGGTCGGATCCGACAAACTCGAGGGAGCCGTCGGAGCCGACGTGCCCAGCACAGTCGGCTCCGACCTACCCCCGGATCCAAAGTGGCTCGGCTCCGAGTGCTCTGAACCCGGAATGCGGGTCGGAGAAGGAGCTATAGGAGCGAAAAAAGGGGTCGAGCTCCCCCCCGGAGGGGGGGAGGCAAGAGCACTCCCATCTGCATCTGGGCCTGGATAAATTTCCTCATCATCCGGTCCATGTCCGCATCAGACATGCTAAAAGTGGACCCCGAAAAGGCCACCGAGGCAGACCTGGAGTGTCGCCTCGATGACCTCAACGGGGACCGGATCACCTCCTCCTCGGGTCCCAGGGAGAAACAAGGGGATCGGATCCGAGGAGGAGATCAAGAAGACTTGGACGGAGAAGCCCTTTTGGCGGGCGAGACCGATGAGGAGTCATCGGCCCGCCACTTAAGGTGCTTCTCCCGCCGCTTCTCTTTCCTGGCCTCCTTATCCTCCGGAGCCAAAGCGGGAGGTTGAGTCCCGGTCGGAGGAAGGGAGGCAGGAGTGACCGCTACTGGGGGGGTAGCGGGCACCAAAGTACTGGTGGCCGAAGCAGAGTCTGGAGGTAGAAGGCCTGCCAGGACTAGCTTCGACCTACGATCCTTGAGTGCCCTGGGGTTGAACGCCGTGCAAATCGCGCACCCCGAAGAGAGGTGTTCAACCCCAAGGTACCTAATGCACTGAGTGTGGCCATCAGCCGGTGAAAGCTTGTGACCACATTCGGTGCATTTCGAAATAAATGGCTTTAGGGGCCTCCAACATTACTACAGTAAAGCACACTCACTAGGCCCCTAACACTCAAGTCACACACACACGCTACGACCAGCGGGGGAGGGAGAAATACTTTAAATTAAATTTAAGCTGAAAGCTAAAATAATAATAGGATTAGTGTTAAGGGTAAACCTACCACGCACACACAATCACTCACTCAGAAAGAAGGAAGAAAAACCTTTTTTTTTCTCACAAAACGCCAAGAGCTCTTGAATCTAGCTGTTGCTTGAAGAGCGGCAAACTAGATCTGAGGTCAGTTAGGGTAGGCAGGGGATTATCGGTAAGGGGAGGAGCTAGGAGCTCGAATCTATGCTATGATAAGAAGTTGCCGGCTCGGATCCGAGATCGGATCCGTATCCCAAAGGTTGCTGACAAATGAAGTTCCTACTTCAGATCAAAAGTTAATAGCCTGAGACAACCACTTGGAAATGGTCAGCTTTGACACAGGTTGTCCCTTCTTTTTACCTTCACAAAAATGAACAACCAATCAAAAATTCTGAAAATAATTCTTCTGTCAATATAGCACCTGAGTTGTCTGTAAACATCCAAGGTATGCAGTATCCTTTTTCCCTCATTTTAGATTCTGAAAGTAAAACAGGGATATGGATAGTTTGTCTTAAAATAAACTTGGATACCACTTTAGACATAAAAGAAGGATTAGTTCTCAAAGAAACCATGCCTCTGCGAAATATAAGATAAGGTTAACCCACCATAAGAGCTTGCAACTCAGATACTCTTCATGTAGAGGTCAGAGCAGTCACCAAAACTATTCTCCATGTTAAGAACCTCAAGTCAGCCAGATGAGCTGGTTCGACCAAGTGATAGCTTCTCTAACACAAAATTAAGATCCCAAGGAGGACCCACCCAGTTTTCTGGGAACAGTCTTATGCAGTGCTCCTTTCAAAAATATTTTTACATGAGACTGCATTGCAAGAGGGGATTCATGAGCAGAGATGCTGAAATGGCCAACAAATGAACCTTCCTAGAGCAGTAAGAAGGGCCACCGGACAATAATTCATACAAATACTGCAAAACCAGAGTAACACTAGCCCTGAATGGGTGGCAGTTGTTTTGTTGGCACCAACTCAAAAACCTTTTCCATTTGCTAGTATATGATTTTTTTAAAAGCAGGCTTTCTAGCCTACATTAGTCCCTGCTGCACATCCTTAGAAAATGGGCACCTAAAAGGCATTAAGACCACTATCATCCTGGCAGTTAGATGTAGTTGTCTGGGGTTGGGACATATTAAACACCTCTATTCCTGTGTGAGTACACACCGCACACCTCAACCTGACCAAAGCATTTGACCCAATTCCCCACTCAGGCATAGCAGAAAAGCTAAGCTAAATAAACTGGGAAAAACCCTATGTCACCCAATGGATTGCCATCTGGCTCACAGATAGGATGCAAAAAAATCAAAATAGGGGAAGTATCCCAGGGTTCTGTGTTTGGACCTCTCCTGTTTGAAATCTACTTTTCTGAAGTAAAAGCCAATACCAAAGGGCTCCATTTGACTAAGTTTGCAGATGACTGCAAGCTAGATGCAGTCAATGTATCCTCAAATGACTTAGCCATCCAGTGGGAAGGTTTGTCTCAAATAAATAATTGATGCCAAAATCATGGACTGAAACCAAATGCCAAAAATAAGCATTATTGCATCTTTTGGGATGTCATCTATCCCATGGAATAACCACATCAACAATACACCCCTAAGAGTTGACCTAGTTGTTCATCATCTGGGAACTTATGTGGTCAGTGACTTAACTTTGACCAACATGTCCACTGTTGTCCTTCTATATTGCATAGCTTATAAACAAAGGGATTGTGTCTAGATCTAAGGATTTCACTGTTCTCCCTTTTCTCAGCCTTCATTAGACCAGTCAATGAATATAATACCCCCTTGGGCATATATCTATCCAGACCAATGCAGTGAGTGGAACATCCAGAGAGATACCTTACTAAAAGCATAGAAGGTCTAAACAACATGTCCTACATTGACCAACTCAAACCCCTGTCACTATACTCGGTATCCTGTAGACTGCATACAGTGATTGCAGTCTATATAAGGCACTCTCCGACCCAGTACAGATATATTTATTGCACATCAGCAAGTCAAATGGCATCAGAAAAACTCAGTCTAGGGAACTAAACCTCTTATACAGCATTAACATAATAGTTTGAAGGGACAGGTATATCTTGCAGAGGATACTAGTGCTATGGAATATACTCGCAATTCACATAAAACAGGGTTCATCCCTGTCCATATTCAAGCACAAATTGAGTCTACGGATAGAAATCAGAAAATTTACCTCAGGGCTGCGCCCTATACTACTAATTAACAGAGACAGCTCCTAAATGCTTTATCACATGCATGGGTCTCCTTAAGTTATCTATGGCATTATTCCAGTTATTCTTATTAGGGGTAATATATAATTATTATAAGATCATAGGTGGTTACTAGGCTAATGGCCCTGGGGCCCTTCCAAGCCTATTGACCATGGAATCGGTAAAGCCAATCTCCAACCAAATGGAACAGGTTAATTTGAGCCAAAAATGGAAGCTGAATGGGCTTAATATAGCCCCCAAGGGCAGCTAGCCTACTACTTACCTATGAACCTATGAGTAGACCCAGTCTATGAGGAAGCTTGTGATAACTGCCCTGGCCAATTCCAAAAAGAAAGGATAATCACTGTGACCTGGGCCAGTTATCACAGTGATCTTTGAGGAGTCTTTTTGAATCTTCAGAAGTGCCTGTGATACCAGTGGAAATAGTAGAAAATCATGCAGAAACATTCCTCTCCAAGGACATGACAAGAAAAAAGGCATCTGTCTTCTAAGCATTCTTGTATGGAGTCTGAACCAGACTTCTCTCAATTGAGTGTTTAGAGAGGAGGCAAAAAGGTTTACCTGAGGAACTTCCTACAGATGGATCAAATCTTGAAAGAGAGACTAATTCAGTTTCCATTTGTCATGGTCTGCCCTAATCCTGCTCAGCTTGTATGCCACAAAATTTGCTCTGTTGGAATGTAAGATACCTATACAGTGAGATTGTACTCTGGCAGAGCTGTGACTTGGTATAGTTTATAGTAATACCTACCTGGAGACAAAGGTGGAGCAAGTAGTCCCTGGCCTGAATCAGTAGAGGTTTGGTGGAAGTAGATAGGAGCAAGTCAACTAGATAAAGAAATATTGGGAATCTGCAGTCCCAGGTGAGCCACAGCCACTGCCATATACTTGGTGAACACCTTGGGAGCTGTGGTGAGACCAAAGGAACAAAGGAAGTGCTCTGAACTGGAAGTGACTGGCTCCCAGACAGAAGCATAGATTTCTACTGGGGTGCCTGTGTATTTTGCTATGATAATATGTATCCTAGAAGTCTATGGAGCACTTCCATAAAACTAGCAGGATGGACTGAACCTTGACCATCCAATCACTTCCAAGTGTTTCATGGATTGATTTAGATTGCTGAGATTCATAATTAATCTTAGGTGCTTTGTCTTCTTTGGTACTAAAAAGAATCTCAAAAAGGTTGTGGATCAGGAGTTCCAAGATTGCTGCACACTGAGTAATAGCTTGTTTCTAGCTCTCCTAGTGTGAAAACAGAAACTCAGCAGAGAAGGCCAGTAGACTTGTGTTTACGGGTGAATTTCAGTAACTGGCTAGTAAGTACCCTGCCTAGATGCAAGGAATAAAGAAATACAGAAGATCTGGAAAAAGCAGCTACAAAAAGTGAGGAAGAAACACTGACTAGGGAGAGTTCTGCAGCTCTTTAGCAAAAAGTGATGCAACCTTCAGATCTGACTTCCAATAACCTACAGGATGACATAAGACAACTGCATACAGACCTGGTTAAAATAAACAAAACACTGATAGAGTATATCAATACAAACAACAAAAGGCTGGAACAAATGGAAGCAGCTTTAAACAGATATTCAGATGAGATGATAAAGCTGCAAAAATCAGAGGTCAAAAATGAAGAAAAGGCTGGCTGATTATGAGACTGCTCAGGAAGAGATGTTTCAAAAAATAATAGAATTAGAGGGCAGAACACATAGGGAAAACTTGAGATTTTCAGCTATACCACAGAAGCTGGAAGGAACAGACTGCATTACATTTATGAAAGCACAAATAAGCAAATGGACTGATATTCCACATTAGGACTTATTAGCTGATTTGGCACATCATGTGTATGTTCCAAATCTAGCTATAAGAAGGCAACCTAGACCTTCAATAGTAAGGATGCAACCCTACCAGCAGAAAGAGTTGGTTTTGTTAAAACTGTGGCAGAAGGACAAAATACTAAACGTAGGAGACAGCAGGCTGTTTGTGGAGAATGATTACTCACTGTACACCACACAATAGAGAAGTAAATTCATTCCTCTATTCAGAGAATGTCAAGATGCAGGTGTGAGATTCAAACTACCATATCCTGCTGTCTTCAAGGTATTCTTCCATGGAGGGACAAAATCATTTTTTGATGAAGTGCATGGAGGAAATACAAAAGTTTGTCCAACTAAACCTGAGCTGTGAAACAGAAAGAGATTTGGCTTCTTGTTCCTCTGGTAATAAAGACCACAGAGAAACTGCATATGTGAAAACCTTTTCCAGTATTTCAATAGAAAATGTTGGGCAGAAGGAAGGTAACACGAGAATTGACTAGAAGAATCAAGAGTACATTGGAAATAAAGCAGAGACAGGATTAGGGTGGTGGAGATGAACAGTAATAAAATCAGTAACAATGTGGGATTACAATGCAATAATTATATTTGTGAAATATGACAGCACAAGAAAATCTGGAAATATTGGACTTCTGCAAAATTTATTTGCTGAGTAGGAGACTCTATAAAGTATATGCCCTACTTCATGTCATTAACTTTTTGGAAAAAATGTTTTGGGGAGGGGAAGAGAGGGGAGAACGTTAACTATAAGTAAAGAAAATACTTTTTTCCCTTAATAGTACTGTATCTGTGTTGCATGGTTTTCTTTGCATGCTATTTTTGGGCGTGGTGGGAAATGTAAACAGGAGTTCTTTTTATTTTCCTCCCGTCTTCTCTTTTTCTTCTTGTACAGTTTTGAGAAACATAGGCGATGTAATGACAAAAAATAAAATAAAAAAACAATAAAGGGAGCCTGGTTAAGAGGCATGATGGAGTTCAAATTAATGTGCCTTTTTCATTCTTGCATGGGGAAATGACTGATTAAGTACCTTTGTTTTAAGACAGAGAGCAAGTACATGAAAAAGAATACTGAATATTATAAAACTTTTTTCTATCACTTGCAAATATGTATAATATAGCATTTCTACAGCTGGTCTTCATGCCTCCAAGGAGACAATCTGATAAAGAGAAACTGGAGACAGTCTGGTGGAAGGGGATTGGCTGAGGGAAAAGAAGAAAAGAAAAAAATAGAAATTGACTAGGATATAATGTTCCCTGAAAACAATTGTGGGTTTTCTCAGGCGTGATACCTTTAAGCTTTAAAGATAATACAAAACCAGTTAGACTTGAAGTAAAGTTCTCTCATTTTTCTAAAATGAAACGTGGATACTAATACAAACACGCTTTTTGTTTTGTTTTTTTTTTCATACTTCTTCTCGCTTTTTGTTTGTTCAGTTTTGAGAAATGTAGGCACTGCAATGAGAAAAAATGAAGAGGGGAAGAGATGGGGGGACAGTGGAAGGGTGTGGTTAAGAGAGTATGACAAATGAAAAATCAGTGAGCTTTGCCCCATGCTTGCATATGAAAATGATGGCGTAAAAAACCTAGGCATTATCCAGTAATAAGTTTATTATAAGGCATGTAAATGAGAAAGAATAATGAATACTGTAAGGCTTTCTTTCTGATAAACAAGGTACCCTTAAGAGTTTTGTGTCTGGTTTGCATGTCACTTGAAGACAATTTGATAAAGAGTAATGGCTTGGAGAAAGTGTTTACTGAAAGAATTCAAGTGTTTTCTCAACTGAGAGAGTTATAAAGATATACAAAATCAAATAGCAATAACTAATAGCACAGGCTGTACCATGCGTCTTAGCTTGACTATCCTTTCTTTTTGGTTAAATTTAGCCTGTGTGGCTATAAACTTAGAACATACGTTCTTATTAGTAAGCAAAAACTTCAATATTTGAAGATGTGCATAGTTTTGTGTGTTATTGTTAAGTTCATAGGTTTTAGGATTTTTTTTTTTTGGGGGGGGTTGTTTGTTCTGTTCTAGGGCTTTCAAAAAAGTTATGTTAAGATGTAACACAGGCACAGATGGATATCACATATAAAAGACCAACCTGAGGAACAGTATATACATGTAACATAAAAGTTGGAACTACACATTTAGCAAAAGAGCAGTTATATATAAAAGGTGGTAATCTTAATATCAGAAAATGATGTTTTCTTTAATGTCTTTCAATCTGAATGGTATTACAGATAAATATAAAAGAGAAAGAGTAGTGAGCTATATTAAAAATGTAGAGTGCAAGTATCTATGCTATAGGAAACACACTTGGAAAGAATTGAACATGTGAATTTGATCAAGAAAGGTTTTCAGGATGGTTATTCAGAGGAATATCTGGGGCAAAGGAAAAGAGGAGTACTTATATTAACTGCAACAGGAGCTCCAATAGTAATAGAACAGAAAAAAATAATAATGGAAGATACATTGTACTAATGGGCATGGGCTACTGGCTAGGGAGAAGGATTACAATGGCATGCATTTACATCCCCCCTACAACTGTTATAATGAAACTTAAGAAAATTCTGAGAGAAATAATCAGCCTACAGCAAGGAATATTACTTATAGGTGGAGACTGGAGTTTGGTTTGTAACAGTGAAGATATGTCTGGGGGGCCTAGAATGGAAAATATAATAAAGAGGGTGAGACTTTTGAAGAAATTTATGAAAATCTTTAGCAAGGAATATTGAACTCCTAGTTCTGAATTCACAAGTGAATTTACATATTACTCACTGAGATACAAAAACTGGGCTAGGCAAGATAAATTTTGTACCTCACAGGAACATGTGCATTTAATTTAAGGTCTTGAAATGCACCCAATAACTATTTCAGATCATGCACCAATAATAACTAAAATAAAAACACAAGGTAATGAAATAAAAATGAGACACTGGTTCTTTCCCACCTATCAGTTGAAAAGAGAGGAATTTAAGGAATGGGTTGTGTAATTAATTCAGGAGCTAATAGAGAAGATAGAATTATCTTCTGAAAACATAGCTAAGCAGTGGGATAAAATTAAAGTGGAGTTTAAAATTAGGTTGGAAATAAAAGAAAGGGAGATATGGTTAAACAGTAACAATAATTATTTAGTGGTATTGACAAATGTTAAATTATTGCAAAAAGGGGGAATCTCTCAGAACAAGAAAAGGAGCAACTGCAGAATGCTAAATAAGGGGAGTACCTCAAAAATATGCACGAGTTTAGAAAGATTGCTGTTAAGCAACTGTGTTTTGATAATAATTCTAGGACACAAAAACTTTTAACACAACTCAGGCAACAGAAAGTGGAAAGGATGGCCACCAAGCTTAGGGAGCCTATAACAAGGAAGATATCAACAAACCCTGTAGAAGTATTAGAAATATTTCAGAAATTTTATGAAAATTTGTATAAAGCAGAGAACTATGGAAATCAAGAAAAGGTACAAATGGAAATGCTTATGGAAGAATTAAATATGCCAAAGTTAGAGGTAGATGAGGCTCAATTACTAACAGGATAGGGAAGGGATATGATAAAAATGGCTATGTATAACCAATCTATGACAGGAAAGTCCCGGTATTCCTGTGGAAGTTTGGAAGTTAGGAGGGAAAGAAAACTGATAAAGATCTGGAAGGTTTTGTTTAAGGGTATTTTAAGAGGAGAAGTACCAGCATCCTGGAAGAAGGCGGTAGTAATGGTAATACCTAAAGAGGGTAAACATCCGTCGGATCCAGCTTCATACAGGCCCATTTCAATACTAAACCATGATTATAAAGTGTTCATGTCTATAATGGCTAAAATAATGGCGAAAGTAATACCAAAATTGATAGATATGGATCAGTGTGGTTTTGTGGAGGGGAGGCAAATATTTGACAATATTAACAGAACACTGATGATCCAGAGGGAAGCAGAATGTAAGAAAGCACCACGTTTATCGGTAGGTCTTGATGCAAAGAACGCATTTGACAGAGTAGACTGGGACTTCATGAGCAGGGCAATGGAAGCATTTGCTTTCCCTGATACAATTATAAGGTTCATTAGAAGAATATATGAGGGACAGGAGGCGTGAATTAAAGTGGTTGGGGTGTTCTCCGACAATTTCTGCTTGAGTAGAGGAACCGGGTATGGTTGTCTGCTTTCCCTTTTGTTGTTCGCATTATATTTAGAACTACTGGCAAAGAAAATAAGGAACACAGAAATTCAAGGAAATAATTGGTATGGTAGTCAGTATTTTGCAGATGATGTTATTTTATACATGACAAAACCAGAAAGGGACATTACAGCGTTATGGAACTTTTAAGACAGTTTCGGATCTTCTCGGGATACAAACTCAATGAAGCTAAAACAAGAGCAATAGTGGTAAATTATGTACCCACACACGAATTGGTCCAACAATATCTATATTTATGGGAACATGATAAAATGAAGTATTTAGGAGTATGGATTAGAAATGACTCTGTAGTGGCATCTAAGGATATGTGGCAAGAGACTAAACAGAAGATAATATAAAAATTGAAAAACTGGAAGTTTTGTTATATGGATATGGATACTATGATACAAGCCATTAAAATGTTTTTCGTCGTCTTATACACAAGTTGGGCATATTTTTATCAACTGGAGGAGAAATTCTGGATAGCAATTAAAAGAGAGTTGAAGGATTTTATTTGGGAAGGGGAGACAGCAAGGGTCAAGTGGGATAAGCTGATTCTTCTAATAGAACAAGGTGGACTAGGATTACCTAATTTGAAGGGGTATTTTAGAGCACCACAGTTAAGTCTCTCATACATACCACAAGCAGAAAAAAAAAAGTTATGTTCTTACCTTAACGTTCCATGTTTGTTGCCTTTTATCTCACCTTCCTTCTTTCTGGTTGGGTTTGGAGCCGATCTTGGCTCCGACTCGGCCACTTCTGAAGCTCAAAGAGTCCTTACTGGCTCGAGGCTAACCCCTTATCCCAGCATGCTTAGCGGTAGCTACCCAGATCTCGTTTGTGAGAACTCACCACTAGATAGGAGAACTATAAATTACCAAATAAAGGTGGTAACTAAACAATACTGCTTCCTTGTACGGAAACAACAGAACAACAAAGGTGACAAGGACTATACCAGTAGTTGAAAAGCAAAGGAAACTTAGCCAAAACAGCCAAAAAAGGAAATTTCTCTCAATCATCCAGGATGGGGGATAGAAGGGAGGGACGCAAGGAAGGAAGGTGAGATAAAGGACAACAAACATGGAACGTTATGGTAAGAACATAACTTTTTTATGTTATGTTGTCCATCTCGTCTTCCTTCTTTCTGGTTGGGACAGCGTTCCCAGCACCTAAATCCTGGGTGGCTCACTGGAAAAGAGACTTCAGAACTGTGGAACCAAAAGATGCCCTGTTCCAAGAGGTCATGTCTACTTTGTAATGATTAATGAAGGTATGTGGAGTAGCCCATGTTGTTGCCGCACAAATAGTACTGAATGGAAGCTTGGCTTGAAAAGCTATGGAGGTAGCCAAGGACCTAGTACAGTGTCCCCTTACCTTTCTCAGGACAGACACATTCCGAGACTCATAAGCATAAGTAATAGTATTGGACAGCCATTTTGACAAGGTCACATGGAAACTGGTGAGCCTTGCTTACTCTTTGAGAAGGATACAAACAGGTAATCTGATTTTCTGATGTCCTTGGTTTTTTGAAGATAAAATTGTAACTGCCTGTGGACATCCAATTGATGTAGCTTATACTCTGCCTTGTTGCCATAATTTGGGAAGAATACAGGGATTTCAATGGACTGATTCAAATTATACTCTGAACAGATTTTTGGTAAAAAGGAAGGATTTGATACTCTATCCTTGTGAAAAATCATATAAGGAGGGCAGATGGAAAGTGCCTGTAACTCAGAAACCCGTCTAGCTGATGTAATTGCAATCAGGAAAAGGATCTTCCATGATAAGAATTTAAGAGGACAAGAAGCATCTGGTTCAAAGGTAGGGAGGATTAGAGCAGCTAGTACTAAATTTAAATCCCAAGGATGGAGAGGCTCTCAGATGGGAGGCTCTTAATAGAGTAGCACCGTTTAAAAAGGCCCTACATAGCTTATGGGACATGATGTTAGAACCCATAAGACCCACATGAAAACTGGAAATAGCAGCCTGCTGAACTCAAATCGTAGCAGTCGCTGCTCCTTTCTCAAAGGTTTCAGCCAGGAATTCCAAAATATTTGAAACTGGTGCTGTAAAGGGATCAATGTCATTTTGTTCTGCCCAGAAACAGAACCTCTTCCATTTACTAGCATAAAATTTTCAAGTAGTTGGTTTGTGAGAAGAGACTAAAATATGTTGAACCATAGGTGAGATATCTGGAAGCCTGGCTAGGACTGGAAGTGGAGAAACCAAGCTGTCAGCTTGAGAGTTTGAATGGACTAATGAAGAGCATCCAACTGATGTGTTAGAAGATCTGGAACTGGGTCCAGAATCCAAGGCTCCTCTTGCAGGTAATGCCAAAGGAACGGGAACCAGATCTGACAAGGCCAGTAAGGGACAATGATGATCAGCTTGCGACTCAACAACTTAGCTTTCTGAAGAACTTTTGGAATTAGAGGAAAGGCATAAAGAATCCCGGGGGGCCTATCGTGGATAAGTGCATCTCTGGGTGACTGTCCGGTGGGGGAACTAGGGCAAAGTAGCTGCTGCATTTGTTGTTTAGGTGTGAGGCGAAAAGATCACAGCATGGCTGGTCCCATCTGTAGAAGATCATATCTGCCATGTCTTGTTTCAGAGACCACTCGTGGGGCATGAGAATTGCCCTCCTGAGCTTGTCCACTATCATGTTGGACTTCCCTGGGATGTGCGCTGCAACCAGAAAGCTGAGAGGAAATCATCCATTGCCATACTTGAAGGGCCTCCCAACACAAGGGGTAAGATTTGGTTCTGCCCTGTTTGTTGATGTACCACACTACTAATATGTTGTCCATCTGAACTGCTATACAGCCCACAGGAAGAGAGTCTTGAAGTGCTTGCAACGCTAATAACACTGCTCTCATCTCCAGGACATTGATGTGCAAATGGTAGTCGTGAGGTTACCAAGTTCCTTGGACTGTCTGTCCCAGATAATGTCCCCCCCCACTCTACCTGAGAAGCATCCGTGGTCACTGTAGCTACTGGATAAAAGGGTCTGCCTAGAGAGACTAGGGGAAAGTGGAGCCACCACTGTAGATCTTTCTTGCAAGCATCCTTGATTAAGACCATGTGTGACATTGGTAGATCCTGATATGACTACTGAGTGAAGAGGAGCCATTGCAAAATCCTCATATGGTAATGAGCTAATAGGACTAGAGTAATGGCAGCCGCCATCAAACCCAAGACCTTTAGGACTAACCGTGCCTGAACCTTTGACTTTGACAAGAGAAGAGAGACCTGACGTTGAATGGCAAGCACCTTTTCTTGTGGGAGCTTGGCTATCATGTCTCTTGTATTTCGTTGAGCACCCATGAAACTAATACACTGAAAGGGCAACAAGGCAGATTTTTCATAATTTATTGTGATTCCTAGGCATGCACAAGTGTGAATCATGTGGTTCCTGGCCCTTAAGAGATGATGCCCGGTGGTGGCTCTGAGGAACGAGTCATCTAGATAAGGAAACACCTGGAATCCCAAACGTCTCAGGTGAGCCATCACTACTGCCATGCATTTGGTGAACACCCTGGGGGCTGTGGTGAGACCAAAGGGCAGAGCTCTGAACTGGTAATGACTGGCTCCCAGCCGGAAGTGTAAATGTCTCCTGGACTGCCTGTTCATTTTTATATGGTAGTATGAGTCCTGGAGATCGAGAGAGCACATCCAATCGCCATGACCTAAAAAGGGTAGAGTGGACTGCAGTGTCACCATCCAGAACTTGGTCTTCTTTACTGACCTGTTTAACTTGCTGAGATCCAGGATAGGTCTCCAGTCCCCTGTCTTTTTTCGGAACTAAAAAGAACCTTGAGTAAGTTCCGGATTCGATCTGGTCTGCGGGGACATCCTGAATGGCTCTTTTTTGCAGAAAACTTTTTACTTCTAAGGCTGCATGATCCCGAAGATTGGGTGGAACATCTGATGGTTTTTGACTTCTTGGGGGTCTTTGGGAGAAGGGAATTTTGTAACCTCTGGATATTATACACCGTACCCATGCATCTTCTGTTATATCTTGCCAGGCTCTTGGGTACAGTGATATTCTGCCCCCGATTGCCTCCATAGCTGGGCAGCTGTGCAATCCTTCAGGGATTCTGAAAGGGCCTGGTAGAGAACGTGTCCCTGTCGCCCTGTTGAGGACCACCCCTGCCGCAAGGTCAGTGTCTCCCGTTATTATTTCCCCCTCTGCCCCTAGGGGAATTATCTCCACGAGTGTCTGGCAAAGCTCCCTGGGATTTACAGAACCACATTTTTCCACTCTTTTGACCTTTGGGATAAGGTCGGGATGGAGTGGAAAAATGGACTCCTATGACAAAGAGAATTTTGCCATCTCGTTCACTCCTGGTCAGAGTCTCTCAAACTTGCGGCCCGAGCAAGGCCGAGCTGTCAAAGGGGGCGTTCGTAAAGGAGGACTTGAAGGGCTCCGCAAATTGACAAAGGCGCATCCAGGAGTGTCTGCGAAGAGCCACTCCTGTGCCTGTCACCCTACTCACTCCATCTGCTGAGTAAGAAATCAGGCACATGGAGGAGTTAATAATGGAGGTTAGGGTTGCTAGCTGGTTAGCTGACTTGGAAGCCACTCCCTCAGCTGAAGGATCCTGGATGGTATCTCCCAGCTCTTTAAGGAGATCCCTCTGAAGTCTTGTGAAATGTGTCAAATAGTTCAGCAACAGAAGAGTAAAGGCCACTGAAGAGAAAACATGCTTCCCTCATCTATCCATGGCTCTAGACTCCTTGTTTGGCGGATGGATAGAAGAGGAAGTCTCAGCAAGTTCCTTCTTGGTGGCTGCTGCCACCACCATAGCATCAACAGGCACGCCTTTAGAGAGAAAAGTCTTGTTCTCTGGTGCGGTCATGAACTTGTTAGGCCTTCTAGGAATGGGCTCCATGGTCTCTGGAGCACTCCACACCTTTCGACTCACTGAAGACAAAAGTGGGTTGAAAGGCGGAGACACCCAGGAGGTGAAGGGTCGGGAACCAAACGTGTCCAGGTACATGGACTCATCCTCAGAAGGGGCAAGGGACTTCCAGTTAACCCTCTGCCTAAGAATCTCCGGGATGTCTGAAAATGAGACATCTTCAGAGGGGGACCATAGGGACCCTTCCGAGTCATCCAAGTCTGTGTCAGAAGTGACAGACTCAGGGGAGTCCACATGCTTCCTCTTACATTTCGTCTTCCTGGGAACCTCCTCTGAGGCATGTTCAGGAGACGTTTCGGAAGAAGAGAGGTCACCCTGTGGGGCATCCTGGGGCATTGGTTCCCTACACTTGGGACGGAGAGAAGGATCCGAGGCAGACACCGGTATCGATGGGGACGGAGCTAATGGAGTCAAGGGTGGGGCTGTCTTGGTGGACAGCACACTCCTCATCACCTCGAAGGCACCACGGTCCAGAACGGAGGGAGGCTCTGGGTTCAAGGAGCCTGGAGACATCCTCCACACCGAAGGTGATGGCTCCGAGGCAGATGTGGGAGCCAAACTCACCTGCACCGAGGCTCTGAGGGGGAGAGCAGGGATGGACAAGGGTCCGATGCCACTTTCCCCCCTTGGAGCCGACAAGAGAGTCTCGGTGCCCAGATCCCTCTACAGAGCGGACTATTGAGAAGGTCGGAGCGGATGTCGGAACTGACAAGGCAAGGGTTGTCAGAACCGATGGTTCCACCACTACTACTTTCATGCACACTGGCTCCAAACTGGAACAAACAGTCGGAGGAGGAATAGAGACAGGGACTGGTTTGGACAATGGCGCCATTTCCTTTTGGGCTGGGCCTGACAACAATTGAGCAAATACCCATGTCTTGAGGAGCCTCTTCACCACTCTCTCCACAACATCATCTGATAAACTCCTGGATGCCCGAGAGGAGTAGGCTGCAAAAGTGGAGACTGAGGCACAGATCTCACCGGGTCCAACGAAGGAGATCTCAATCTCTTTTGAGTCCGGGATGGCTCTGAAGCCACAGATGGAGCTGCCAGAGACAAGGACTCTTCGGAGCCAACACCATGGTTCTGCAGGCCACCTCTGCTAAGAGGGCGGCATCTTCCATTTGAGTCCCCCCCCCCTCTGCCCCTAGAGAAACTCTCTCCACATAGATCTTGAAAGGGACCTTGGGATTTCCTAAATCACATTCTTTTACCTCCTCACTGGTTCCTACAGAAAGGTCTTTGAGGGGTTGAAAAACATATACCCATGGCAGACAGGGTCTTTCCCTCTTATTCAAATCTGGAGAGCTTGTCCTTAACCTTGGGGCAGAACAGAAAATATCCATCAGAGGGTGCACTGATGAAAAAAAGACTTAAAGGGCTCTGAGAAATCACATAAGCACATCCAGGCCTGTCTCCTGATGGCTATGCCTGAACCCACAGCCCATGAGGTACCTTCTGCAGCGCTGGACATCAACCTCTTGGACGTATTCAAAATGGATTGAAGGGTGGCCAGTTGTGAGGAAATTCTGTCTACATTGTCAGATGACATGGACCCAGAAACAGATTTGGCAAGCTCCTTGGTCAGATCTCTTTGTAGCCTAATAAAATATGCCAAGTAATTCTGTGAGTGAGGGCAAAGGCAGCTGAAGTGTACACATACTTTCCAAATCTGTCCAAAGCCCTCAACTCTCTACTGGAGGAAGAATAGAAGAACTCTGCTCTGCCACTTCTTTCTTTGTGGCTGCAACCACAAACATACCAATCAACTGGGACTCCCTTGCTCCAGTGTGTGTGTGTATGGGTGTGTGTGTGTGTGTGTGTGTGTGTGTGTGTGTGTGCGCGCGCGCACGTGTGCATGTGTGTGTGTGTGTGTGTGTGTGTGTGTGTGTGTGTGTGTGTGTGTGTATGTGTGTGTGTGTGATCTTTAAGGGGAGCCAAAATTTTGTCTGGTCTTTTTGGTATTGGCTCAACAGTGTCCAGTTCCTTCCAAGCCTGCTGAGAGACAAGGTCAAGGAGTTCATCAGCCAGGGGGAGGGGTTAACCAAGAAGTAGATGTCCCGGACCCGAAAGCCTCCAGGGACACTAATTCCTCCTGGGAAAGGGTGTCAGAGGACCAGCTACTTTTTTGTTTCAAGAGCTCCAAGATGTCTCCAAAGGAGACGTCTTCAGGTGGTGATCTGTGGGATCCCTCCCCCTCATCAAAATCAGAGCCCCCTGTGTGGGATTCTTGGGGGGAATCTAAGTGCCTCCTCTTACATATTCTCTTCCAAGGGATTTCTTCAGTGGGGTGTTCTTTGGAAATATCAGAAGAGATGATGATGTCTTGATGGACCAGCTGAAGACTAGCTTGGGTTGGCTGTCAAAGTGAAAGGGATGGGTTTGGCTCAGAGCAAAGAACCAGATGAGGTAGGCTTGCCTGATCTAAGGAGGACAGGAATGTCTCTTCTCCAGCCAAGGAGTAAACCTTCTCCACAACCTCAAAGGCAGCATGCCTAGGGGACATAGAAGTTGACAGTGCCAGAGCTGCAATATCTCGGATCATCAGCATCTGTAACGTCACAAGTACTCCTCCCGAGGAGGGAATTGGACCTGAGCTATCTGGCACCAAGGGTCCAAGGAGAAGAGATGGCTCTGACAGCTTCAGAGTTGACTCCAACACCCCCCCCCCCCAGATCTGGCACTGATGCTTCGGCTCTGAAAGTCTTCTGGCTGTGAAAGGCTCAGTGCCAGTGGGCTCAGGGGAACAATCAGAGTCAAAGAACAGCAAGTCTTTGGATCAGATGAACACATCCCCAAAGATATCCGATCTTAGGGCTTCAAAACAGTGGGTTAGATTGGAGAAGGAGATACCAAGGGGAAAGTGTAGAAATGACAGCTCGTGGACCTGGTTAGAGTCAGAACTGTGAGAACACCCATCTGAATCTGTGCTCTGAAGAACGCCCTCATCACCCTATCCACATTAACTTCCATGAGGCTTCTGAAAGATATAAGAGAGGATGTGGTGGACAAAGGTCTGGAGTGTTTTCACAGACATCCATCCAGGAAAAGAGAAGAGAGCCTAGATGAAACTTGATCCAAGAGAAGCAGCAAGGAGCGGATCTGTGTAGACCTGGATTTCAAAATGGTCACATCCGAGACAGACGGAGGATTACACTTTTTATGTGATTTTGTTGAAGGATCCATTAAAGGAGCCGGCTCTGTTGCTGAACGCCGATCAGACCTCTTATGGGACTCTTTTCCTTTGACATACCGAAATATTTGTTTTTTGTCAGGCTTTTTGGTAGGGGTCTGAGTCCCATTGACTGAGGAAGTAGCGGTAGATAGGAGAAGGCCTCTTAACACTAACTTGTTTCTGCAGTTTGTTAAAGCTCTGGAATTAAAACTAGAATAGATTGAACACTCTGCTTTAAGGTGAGCAGCCAATACATGCATTCCATGTGGGTATCAGAACTGGGAAGCATGTGCCCACAGGTAATGCATTTTTATTTTATCCTGTAGATTTTTCAGATATGTCCAAAACCACACAGCACTACAAGCAAAAACTAGAGCACAAATAAAAATCTGTGCAGAAAAACTTTTTAAACAACTATAATTTTTTTTTTTTTTAGAAAACAGTGTAGAAAAAGGAGAGAAGCAGAGAAAACTACCAACAGTGGCAGACAAAAATACTCTGCAGAGTAAGAAGAAATATCAACAGTGGTATAAATAATGGTACCGAAAAAGAATAGCTCAAAGAGGGTAAAAAAATAGCTAAGTTTAGCTTACAGATTAAGCGAGGGAGGAAAAGAAAAAAGAAGTTATGTACTTACCATAACGTTCCATGTTTGTAGTCCATCTCACCTACATTCTTGCTGGATGGGTTCAGAGCCAATATTCGGCTCCAAATTGGCTGATACTAAAGCTCGAGAGCTTTTACTGGCTCAAGGCTAACTCTATCCCATGGTGCCACACAACAATTCCCCAGATCTTGTTTGCAAGAAAGCAATAAGTACCTAATAGTTATGAAAACTATCAATAACTGTATACATACAGACAGAACATTGTGTAACATTATCCATGCCAGGTGGACAAACAACTGCAACCAGGTCAGACAGCATAAGAATAGTCCACCAGATCCTCCAGGAACAGGAAAGGGGCAGGAGGGTGGGACGCAAGAATGTAGGCGAGATGGACTACAAACATGGAACGTTATTGTAAGTACATAACTTCTTTATGTTATGTAGTCCTATCTCACCGTAATTCTTGCTGGATGGGACAGCATCCCTAGCACCTTTATCCTGGGTGGCTCAAGCGAAGAGACTCTTCAGCACATTGGGCCCAAAGGATGACCTGTCCCAGGAGGCCAAATCCAATTTGTAATGAGTGACAAAGGTATAAGGCATTGCCCAAGTAGCTGCTGCATAAATGGTATCAATTGGGAGCCTAGATCTAAAGGTACATGAAGATGATACTTCCCTTGTTGAGTGGCCTTTTACTTTGTTGGGTAACTGTTTGCCAGCAGTCTGATGAGCAAAGAAAATGCAATCTGAAAGTCACTTTGTGAGGATAACCTTAGAAACAGGCAAGCCTTTCTTTTTGTCCAAAAAGGAAAAAATAATTGGGCTGATTTTCTATATTCTTTAGTCCGGTGTAAGTACAACCTGAGAATTCTGTGGATGTCTAACTGGTATAGCCTGTATTCAGATTTATTAGAATGATATGGAAAAAATACTGGTAGCTCAATAGTAGTGTTAAGATTATGTACTGAACATACCTTGGGAAGAAAGAGAGGGTTAGTTCTAAGTGAGACTCTGTCCTTGTGGAAACAAATGTAAGGAGATCAAATGGTAAGAGCTTGTAATTCTGAGACTCTCCTAGCAGAAGTTATAGCTACTAAAAATAGTGTTTTCCAAGATAGTAATTTCAGATCCGATGAAGAAGAGGGTTCAAAGGGGGAAGAAATTAAAGATGTGAGAACCAAGTTTAGGTCCCAGGGTTCAGGAGGCTGTTTGATTAAAGGCTTGAGAAGGAGGACTCCCTTCAAAAAGGTTTTGCACAAAGAGTGGGACATGATAGGATTTCCCATGTAGCCGAAATGGTAATTAGAGATGGCAGCTAACTGAACTCTAAGTGTAACAGCCGCAACTCCTTCATGAAAGATGGACGCAAGGTAGGGCAAAATAGATTCTACAGGAGCTGTATAGGGATCTAAACCTTGGTTTACAGCCCAAATAGAGAACCTTTTCCATTTGCTGGAATATAATTTCCTAGTGGAGGGTTTTTGGGAAGAAATCAAAATGTGTTTGACTGAAGGTGAGAGGGAAACACACCTGGCTA
This sequence comes from Protopterus annectens, assembly GCF_019279795.1. NCBI lineage: Eukaryota > Metazoa > Chordata > Ceratodontiformes > Protopteridae > Protopterus > Protopterus annectens. The sequence continues at coordinate 13,048,294 of NC_056739.1, forward strand.
TCCGTGGAACTGGAGCAGCCATGCTGTCAATTTCAGGGTCTGGATGGTAAAATGGAACTGCCCCGATTGATGAATCAGGAGGTCTGGAGATTGTTCCTCCAAGAGGTAGGGCCACAGGAAGGGAAACCAGACTTGACGTGGCCAGTAAGGAGCAATGAGGATCAGGGTACTCCAACTGTTTTGCTTTCTGTATCCCTTTTGGAATGAGAGGAAAAGGTAGGAAGGCATAAAGGAGTCCCAGAGGCTAATCGTGGACTAGAGCATCCCTGAGTGACATCCCCAGATGGGGAATTAGGGCAAAGTATCTGCTGCATTTGGTGTTCTGGTACGTGGTGAATAGGTCACAGCAAGGCTGGCCCCATTTGTGAAAGATCTCTTTCACAACTTTTGAATTCAGCGACCACTCGTGAGGCATGAGAATTGCTCGACTGAGTTTGTCTGCTATCACATTGGACTTCCCCTGGATGTGCATTGCTACTACAAAGCATTGAGTGTCCATCGCCGATTTCCAAACTCTTAAGGCCTCTCGACAAAGTGGGTAAGATTTGGTTCCCCCTTGCTTGTTTATGTACCACACGACAGACATATTGTCTGACTGAATCGTAATTGTCCCAGTGGGAAAGTGCTTGCAATGCATAGAGCACCGCTCTCATCTCTGATGTGCAAGTCATTCTCGTGTTTCTGCCAAGTACCTTGGACTGTCATTCCCAGATAATGCCCCTCCCCCTATATGGGAGGCGTTCGTGGTCAAAGCTGCATTTTCTTGAGGAGGAACAAGTGGGCAACTTAAAAGAGTTGTTCTGTATGCAACCACCATGTCAGGTCCTTCTTGCAGGTGTTTGTGATGAGAATCTGATGAGACAGGGGAAGATCCTGTATTGACCATTGGGCAAATAGTAGCCACTGAAGTACTCTCATGTGCAGACAGGCTAGGGGAACTAAGAGAATGGAGGAAGCCATAGTCCCTAGGACTTGAAGGACCACCCTGGCCTGAACTTTGTGACTGTTTAGCAAAGCACAATGATTCTACTCTTTCTGGTGTTAGTCTTGCTGTCATGGTGGTTGAGTCTATTTCTGAGCCTAAGAATACAATGTGCTGCGATGGAGATAAGGCTGATTCTTTTAAGTTTACTGTAATGCCTAATCTGGCGCACAAGGATAGAGTCTCATCCCTGGTTCTGATCAGTTGATGCTTGGTGGTAGCAGTGAGGAGCCAGTTGTCTAGGTACGGAAACACCTGGAATCCTTGACGTCTCAGGTGAGCCATTACCACTGCCATGCATTTGGTGAACACTCTGGAGGCTGTAGTGAGGCCAAAGGGCAGTGTTCGAAACTGAAAATGACTGGCTCCCAGCCAAAAGCATAAGTGTCTTCTGGCGCACCTGTCCATTTTGATGTCATAGTACGCATCCTGAAGATCTATTGAGTACATCCAAATGTCTTTCCCGATAAAGGGAAATATTGACTGCAGAGTGATCATTTGGAACTTCGATTTCTTTACAGACTTGCTGAGTTTGCTGAGATCTAGAATTGATCTCCAGTCCCCTGTCTTTTTTGGAACTAAAAAGAATCATAAGTTCCAAATCCTATTTGCTCTGTGGGGACTTCTTGGATGAATCTTTTTCACAGCAACAAGATGACCTCTGATGTTGCATGCTCTAGTTGAATGGGTAGCACGTCTGGTACAGACCAGTTTACCGGGGGATCAGAAACAAAGGGAATCAGGTAAGCTTTGCGTATTATGGTTTGTACCCAATGATCTTGTGAAATGTTTAGCCATGCGCTTGAGTACAGCGATAGACGGCCCCCAACTGCCTCCAGAGATGGACAGTTGGGCAACCCCTCAGGGGCAATGGGATGATCAGAGAAGGTTTCTCCATCTCCCTGGTGTTGCGGACCTCCTCTGCCGCGAGGATGGCATCTTCCATTGTATCCTCACCCTCTGCCCCTAGGGAAGGGTTGACCTTGTGCCTGAGGGAAACCTTTTTGGGATTTGCGGAACCACATTTTCACTCCTGTTCGACCCTTGGGATAGGGTCTAGAAGGAAGGGAGAAATGGACTCTGATGGCAGATAAGGTTTTCCCTTCCTGTTCACACCTGGTCAAGGTCTCTTTCACCTGAAGTGCAAAAGAGTTGAACCATCAAAGGGGACGCTGGTGAAGGAAGACTTAAAGAATTCTGTGAAGTTACAGAGACGCATCCAAGAATGCCTCCTAAGAGAGATTCCTACTGCAGCTGCCCTGCTCGCTCCATCTGCTGTATAGGAAATCAGCCTCATGGAGGAGTTAGCTATCAATGTAAGAGTGGAGAGTTGTGCAGAAATCTTATCCATGGATCCCGAAGCTACTGAACCCTGAAGGGTATCTACCAACTCCTTCAGGAGATCCCTCTGAAGTCGAGTAAAATGGGAAAGGTAATTCAGCAATCTTAAGGTAAATGCCACTGAAGAGAAGGTACGCTTTCCATACCTATCCATCGTCCTGGACTCCTTATTAGGAGGATGGATATTAGAAGATGTCTCTGACAACTCCTTCTTGGTGGCCGCTGCAACCACCACAGCATCAACAGCAACCCCTTTGGAAAGAAAGGACTTATCTTCTGGTGCAGTCATAAATTTGTTTGGCCTCCTCAGGACAGGCTCCACTGCATCTGGGGAGATCCAGGCTTTCCGCGATATGACCCCCAAGAGCTAGTCATAAGACGGTGTCACACAGGAGGTGGAAGGTCGGGAACCAAAGGCCTGAAGATACATTGATTCGTCCTCAGTAGGGTTAGATGTCTTCCAATCACTCCTCTGTCTAAGGATTTCCAGGATGTCAGAAAAGGAGACATCCTCAGAGGGGGATCTAGGGGTCCCTTCTGATTCCTCCAAATCAGTGTCAGATGTGACAGACTCAGGTGAGTCAACATGCTTCCTCTTACAAAGTCTCTTCCGAGGGAGCTCTTCAGTGGGATAATCTGGGGAGGTCTTGGAAGTGGGGACACCTCCAATGGGGGCTGCTTGAGTCTCAGGTTTCCTACTGTTGTGGGGGTGGCAGGGGAGAAGAGGTTGCTGCCAGCTGCTGGTGGGACATTGGGTCCAAAGGTATGGCTTTTGCAGTGGACAAAGCCTTCTCTATTGCTTCGAAGGCCTTTTCTCCCCTCTCTGAAGATGACCTCCGCTCCGAGGAGATGGATGGTCAGCTCCCAGCAAGGGGGAATGGCTTCGAAGCAGATGTGGGAACCGAGCTGAATCGAGCCAAAGCACCGAGAAGGAGGGTCAGTTCCAAAGAAAACCCAGGGTGACTATCCCCCCTTGGAGTCAACTTGAGAGCGTCAGCTCCCAGATCCCTCAGCTCCAGACTGAGCCGCTGAGGATAGAGTTATCGGTTCCGAGGAAGAAGGAGAATTCTCAGAACCGAAGGATCCATCATCGAGGAACCTGAAGTGATTGACTCAGAGAGCGAAGCAGTTGGAGGAGAAGCAGTGGATTGCAAAGGGGGTGGCTCCAAGGCCTTTGGGTCTGGAGGGGCCAATTTTCTTATCAGTGCCTGGTCAGAGAGCAACCTTTTCACCACCCACTCGATGTCCTCATCTGAGAGTGTCCTGGAGGAGCGGGTGGAGACAGGAGGAGATCTCCTCCTCTCCAATATAGGAGATCTCAAAGTAGGTGAGACAGGGTCACTATCTGGTAATTGTCTTGGTACCGAAGGTTGCCACGGCACTGAAGAGACCAACGGCACCAAGACAGAAGTAGCGGAATCAGAGCCAGAACTCCTTGGCTCCGTCACTTTGGACTTCTTTAACGGTTCCGAAACTGGAGCCGAAGATTTTCATTTAGTAGTCTTGGGAGCTGTCTGACCAAGTTCCAGCTGTTCCTGGAAGGAACTGGTCATAAGACCCCTATCTATTAACTTTTAGTTATGTACTCACCATAACTTCAGATGTTTGGGATCCATCTCGCCTACATTCTGAATGATGGGTTCGGAGCCGATCCCTCGGCTCCGACTCGGCACGCTTATGCCAAAGAGCGAAGTCTCTTATTGGCTGAGCTTACTATATCCCAGGATGCACCACCACCAGTCCCCCAGATCTAGTTTGTCCGCATACATGCACACATGCATACCCTGCTTATATAACATCGTCAGATGAAACAAGATAAAAACAGTAGAGCTCAAAACCGTTCAATCTCTTCTGATCTGCAAGGCAGGGGGAAGGAGGGTGGGTATCAGGAATGTAGGCGAGATGGATCCCAAACATCTGAAGTTATGGTGAGTACATAACTAAAAGATGTTATGTGATCCTATCTCGCCTACATTCTGAATGATGGGACAGCGTCCCTAGCACCTGAATCCTGGGTGGCTCACTGGAAAACACTCCTGAGTACCGTGGAACCAAATGAAGCTCGTCCTTTAGATGCCACATCCAATTTGTAGTGGGAAATGAACGTGTGCGGGTTGGACCAAGTAGCCGCAGCACAAATTTCCGAAATAGCGAGCTTGGAATGAAAAGCTATAGAAGTAGCCATAGCTCTGGTAGAATGAGCTTTGATAGATGATGCCAGTTGCTTATTCGAAGAAGAATAGGCCTGAGTTATGCAATCTCTGATCCATTTTGAGATTGTAGCTTTTGTGATGGTTTGGCCCAATTTATTATCTGAGAAGGACACAAACAACTGGTCTGACTTACGAAGTTGCTGAGTCCTGTCTAAATAGAAGCGTAATTGCCTGTGAACATCCAATTTATGGAGAGTGTATTCTGCTTCATTAGAGAATTTTGGAAAGAAAACTGGTAGTTCTAGAGATTGTTGAAGACAGAAACTAGAGCAGACCTTTGGGACAAAGGATGGATTAGGCCTAAGTGATACTCTATCTTTGTGGAAAATCAAATACGGTGGTTTAATAGACAGGGCTTGAAGCTCTGAGACCCTTCTTGCAAGTAATAGCCACTAAAAATGCCGTTTTCCATGACAGATATTTTAACTCGCACGTAGCAGCCGGTTCAAAGGGGAGATGTTAATGCCCGCAGCACCAAATCAAGATCCCACGGAGGTGCAGGATGAAAAACTGGTGGTCTTAACAGGCTCGCACCTTTAATGAATGTTTTGCATAATCTGCTGCTCATCAAAGGAGGATCCGTGGATTCATGGAATTTAGAGATAGCAGCTAGTTGAACTTTAATAGTTGAGACAGAAGATCCCTGATTAAATAGGGATGTTAAGAATTTCAAAACCTCTGGGACAGGAGCAGTGATAGGGTCTAAGCCCTTGAGTTGAGCTTCCAGATAGCAAACCTCTTCCACTTACTGAGGTACAATTTGTTAGTGGTAGGTTTGTGGGTCGAAGATAAAATGTGAACAACTTCCGGGTCTAGTGTGTGACTTCTAACTAAGGTTGGAAGTGGAGGAGCCAAGCTGTCAATTTCAGAGATTGAAGGGACTGATGCCAATGTCCCGACTGATGGATTAGCAAATCCGGGATCACGTCTAAGGTCCACGGATCGTCCACTGCATGCTTTTTCAGGTAAGGAAACCATATCTGACGAGGCCAGTATGGGGCAATCAGAATCATTGAAGACCCTAGCTGAGAAGCTCTTTGAATAACTTTGGGAAGGAGTGGAATTGGGGGAAAAGCATAAAGCAACCCTGTTGGCCAAGGTTGTGCTAGAGCATCCATGGCTGGTACTTCCTGATGTGGAATCAAGGAGAAGAACCTTTGGCACTTGGTGTTTTGTGGAGTCGCAAATAGGTCGCAGCACGGCGTCCCCCATCTCTTGAAAACCTGGGCTGCTACTGCGCGGTTTAGAGACCATTCGTGAGGAGAGAGAATTGTCCTGCTTAATTTGTCCGCCAATACATTTGACTTTCCCGGGATGTGGGTCGCTACCAAGAAGTGGTTGGTAGCTACAGCCCATTCCCACACTCTCATGGCCTCTCTGCAAAGGGGATACGATCTGGTCCCTCCTTGTTTGTTCAGATACCAAACCACCGACATGTTGTCTGTGTGGATGGCGATGATGCCCTGAGGAAGGAACTTGTGTAAGGCCTGTAGGGATAGAAGTACAGCCCTCATCTCCAACACGTTGATGTGGAGAAGAGCTTCGTCCGGAAGCCAGGATCCCTGAACTAGCCTGCCCAGACAATGCCCCCCCCACCCTATCTGGGAGGCATCTGTCGTCAGGGTAACCACTGGAGGGGAGAACAAAGGGTTTTCCTGATCCAAGTTGGATGTCTGAAGCCACCAGCGAAGGTCCCTTTGCATATTTCCGTAATCATGATGTGATGATTGAGGGAAGATCTGGAAAGGACCATTGAGTTGATAAGAGCCACTGAAGAATCCTCATGTGTAACCTTGCTAGAGGAACTAAAAGTACCGTGGCAGACATTGAGCCTAGAACCTGTAGGACCATCCTGGCTGGGGCTTTGGATCTTGAGATCAGAGCTAGAACTTGGCCCTGTAAAGTTCGAATCCTTTCGGCAGGAAGAAAGACACGCATCAATCTTGAGTCTATCTCTGCTCCTATAAACTTTATGCGCTGAGAGGGCAGCAAGACAGACTTTGACCAATTGAATGTAATCCCTAGGGAAACACCCAGGAGATGGTGGCTTTGAGGTTGTCCATAAGTAGATGCCTGGTGGTGGCAGTCAGGAGCCAGTCGTCGAGATAGGGAAACACTTGGAATCCAAGACTCCTCAGGTGAGCCGTCACTACTGCCAAACACTTGGTGAACACCCTGGGGCTGTGGTGAGACCAAAGGGCAGAGCACAAAATTGGTAATGACTGGTTCCCAGGCTGAAGCGCAGATACCTTCTGGACGCCTGATGTATCGGTATGTGATAATAGGCGTCCTTGAGGTCTATGGAGCACATCCAAACATCCTTCTCCAACAACGGGAGAATGGATTGCAACGTGACCATTCGGAATTTGGATTTCGTGACGGATAGGTTTAGTCTGCTGAGATCCAATATTGGTCTCAGGTCCCCTGTCTTTTTTGGCACTAAAAAGAACCTGGAGTAATTTCCTGATCCGATTTGGTCTGTGGGGACCGGTTGGATGACTCCTTTTTCTAGCAGCTTTGAAGCTTCTGCGGCTGCTATTTCCCTTTGACTGGGTGGTGGGTCCGGGATTCTCTTGGACGAAGGGGTGAGGACTTGAATGGGATGGTGTAACCTCCGGCAATTATCCGAAGCACCCATCTGTCCTGGAGTGATTGACTCCCAGGCTTCTAGGTGCTTGGCAAAGCGACACCCGACTGGCTCGAGCAGCACAGCCGGGCAATCCCTCATGTCGTGGGAGGCTGAAGAGCCACGAAAGGACTCGCGGTCTCCAGAATTGCGGGCCCTCTGCCGCCTCTGGGACGGCGTCTCCTGAAAAATTTCCCGCCTCTGCCTCTGGACGGGAATCTTCCTGCTGTTGGGAGAAAAACTTGCAGATTTTCGAACCACATTTTCCCCTCCTTTGGCCTTGGGGTAAGGCCGAAGGGAGTGGAATAACGGCCCCTACGGCAGATAACGTTTTTCCCTCTTGCTCACAGCGGTAAGGGTGTCTTTCACCTTGGGTCCAAACAATGAGGACCCATCAAAGGGAGCGTCGGCGAAGGAAGACTTGAAGGCCTCCGCAAACTGACACAAGCGGAGCCAGGCTTGTCTCGAGAGCAACGCCTGTGCCTGCCGCTCTACCGCCCTTCGCCGCATAAGAAATGAGCCTCATGGACGAGTTAGCAATTGACGTAAGGATAGCCAACTGAGGGCTAACGGACTGGGCTAGCTGCTCAGGTAGGTTACCCGAGAGGAGTCTGACAACTCCTTGACCAGATCCCTCTGAAGCCTGGTAAAATGTGCCAAATAATTCAGAGACCTTAAGGTAAAGGCCGCTGAAGTCAGGGTGCGCTTCCTGCCTATCCATACTCCTAGACTCCTTATTAGGAGGATGGATGGACGTTGAAGCCTCTGCCACGCCCTGTTGTGTAGCAGATGCCACCCCCATGGCATCTACAGCCACGCCTTTACTACGCCACTCCTTCTCCCCGCGGGCGGATAAGAACTTCTTTGGGCGAGACGGGACTGGTTCCACGGTATCCGGGTGTTCCCACGCCTTCGACAAACTAAATCCAGAAGCTCGTCGAAGGGCGGAGACACCCAGGAGGCGGAGGGCTGAGCCCCAAAGGCCTTGAGGAGCACTGATTCGTCCGCAGAGGGGGGTTTGGACATCCAGCCGCCTCGTTGTTTGAGGATCTCTAAGATGTCTGCAAAGGAGACATCGTCCGAGGACGACTTAGGGGACCCCTCCGCATCATCCATATCCGTGTCCGATGTAATAGACTCGGGAGTCCACGTGCTTCCTCTTGCACAATCTCTTCCTTGGGGGTTCCTCTGGAGATGACTCTGAAGAACCCTCAGGAAGAGGGAAACCCCCACTGGGGGTAACCTCAGGCCTCGGGGCTCCGCTGGCTACGGACAGGGAACTGCCAAAGACCCAGTCTCCACGCCCAGGAAGGTGCTGGTAGAACCGGAGAGATGGTCAAGAGGATTTGGCCAAGGCACTCCTCATGGCCCGAAAGCCGGACCCCAGAATCCTGGGAGAATCCGGTCTCCGGGCCATGATGGCAGACGGAAGTCCCAGAGTCAAGCACCGAGAGGGAGGCTCGGCACCAAAGCAAAGGTCCCAAACATCACCCTCGGGTCCAGCCGAAGAAGTCCGCGTACCAAACTCGGACCCGAGGGCCCGGGTTGGAGTAAGGGTCGGAGCCGACCCTGAGATCTCCACCGGCTCCAAGAGCACCTGCTCCGATGGAGCCGAAGCAGTCGGAGGAGGAATGGCAATGGGGTGGGTCATGGTCATCGGCTCCGAGGCCAACTGGGTCGGAACCGAAACAAACTTTTGGAAGACTGGGGACTGGAAAAGTCTTTGGAGCACCCTGTCTATATCAGAATCCGACATTCTCGAAGACCGAGAGGAAACAGAACGGGTTCGAGAAGACCTCTCCCTCGGCCCCAAGGGACTAGGGGACCGGCTCCGAGGCGACTCGATGAGAATCGGCGCCGAGGAAACACACACACCAGATTCCATCGGTGCCGAGGTAGACTTCGCCGAGGAGGAAGTGTCTGAGCTGGCGACCCTTGTCGGCTCCGAGCAGTGGAGCCGACGTAGGTGACCCCCCTCTCGATGCCCCAGCCATCGGCTCCCAAGCCCGAGGAGTCGATACTGGAGGCATCGAGGCAGACCGTTCCGACCTCGGCTCCAAAGTCTTTGGAGCCGAAGGAGAGGCCTGCCTAGGTCTCTTGGCAGTCGGGTCCGACGGACTGGTCGGAGCCAAGCCCTTTCTTTGGCAGGAGTCGGAGAGGAAGCCAAGGCTTCTTCGAAAGAGGGTTTAATCAAGCCTTTGAGAATCAATTTATTTTTCCTCTCCTGGAGGACCCTAGAGGAAAAAGCGTGACATACGCTGCATGACTCCTGCAAGTGCTTTGCCCCTAAACAATACACACACAGTAGATGGTCATCAGTAACAGACATCTTAAAAGCACATTTAGAACATTTCTTAAAGCCCGAAGGCCTATGGGGTTGAGACATGTTGATACACAAATCTAGTCACTCTGACAGGAAAGTACACTAAATTTTAACTACTGATATAAGCTTACAGTAATAAATAAAGCCAACTCTTCCTGTAAAAAGAACAGGTAACTCTAACCCAATTTGAACAATTATTAGAGACCCTGTAATTCAAATATTAACAGTCCGGGAAGGCCCTGAATGGAGGGGGGGCCGAAAACAAACTGAACTCAATCACACACAACAATTCCAAGTCCAAATCGTACACAAAGTTAGCGATAGCTGTTAAAACAGCTTTTGTGAGCAAAAACAGCAAAAAACTGACAGAAAAGTTAGTTTAATAAACTACTTAGCCCAGCCAGCTCGAGACCACGTCTTCGCAGGGAAGCGGCAAACGAGATCTGGGGGACTGGTGGTGGTGCATCCTGGGATATAGTAAGCTCAGCCAATAAGAGACTTCGCTCTTTGGCATAAGCGTGCCGAGTCGGAGCCGAGGGATCGGCTCCGAACCCATCATTCAGAATGTAGGCGAGATAGGATCACATAACATCTTGCGTTTCCTCTCATTAAAAACCCTAGTACTGAAGGCATGGCAAAAAGTACAGGGTTCTTGTAAGTGGGCTTCGCCTAGGCAGTACACACTGCTAGTGTGACTGTCTGTCAATTACATCTTTTGTGAGCATTTGTCACATTCTTTGAAACCCGAGGGGTGGTGGTCCTTGTATTCTCTTTCTTTTTCCTTAGACATGCTAACACAAACAAGCTAATAAAGCTACCAGAAAAAAGACAACACTAACTATAATAACAATACTACTGAAAAAACAATACCAAAAAACGGTAAAGACAGAATCTAGAAAAGGTTTTTTTTTTTTTTTTAAAGAAGTAACATTCAGGGAGGAAGGGCCTTCTAATTTAAATGGGCAACTTTGGCCCTCTAACTGAAATGGGCCATACAATCCTATGGGGGGGAAATAGGGGTTAAACACTCAATACAATCACACAAGAAAAGCTATTAACTATAATGAGTAAAAGATGAAGAAAAAGTGGTGAAAAAACAAGATTAGCGAAGAATCTTCCACTTAGCCAACTAGCCAGTAAGGAGACAACCTCGAAGCTTTCGCTGCAAATGAGATCTGGGGAATTGCTGTGAGGCACCATGGGATAGGGGTTAGCCTCGAGCCAGTAAAAGCTCTTGAGCTTTAGTATTGGCCGAGTCAGAGCCGAATATCGGCTCCGAACCCATCCAGCAAGAATTAGGTGAGATAGGACAAATAACATCAGTAAAATACAACAATAAAATTGTAGGCTAACTCATGAACCAGCAAGAATTAAACAGCTTGGAAAACTACAATGAAACATTCAAGAGCAAAAGGATCTGCATCTGAACCTAATGGTGGCAAATGAGATGTGACCCCAAGTTAGATACAGAAATCAAGGAAACTAAATGACAACTTAGACTAAATGCCAAGGTGCAACCTGTAATTAATGAATATATTTCTATAGCCAGTGTGTTGAAACAAAAGAGGAAACTGTGTTAGGTTATGGACATGCATGTAAGCATTATGCAATTATTGTTTTTAGAAATATTGTTTATTGTGATTTTGCTAGTTCTGTAAGACTGAGCCACAACAGTACATACATTTGATGTTTAAGTTTATTATTACAGTTTAGTGAAGTTTTATTCTTTATTTTTCATAATTATTATTTTTACTTCATGCATTTTTTTATGTCTGTATTCCTTGACCTAAGTGAAATTATCAACAGAACTGAAAATGTTTAGGTATGGCAAGGGTTATATTTCTGAAGGCACTGGAAAAGAGGAAGTGATGTAAAGTATTTAAGGTGTGTTTGAATGAAAGCACATGACTCTGATGATGCTTGTTGAGGTGAAAGTGCTTAATCATAGTGTTTTGCTGTGCCTTGTGTATTAACATTAAATAAATTAGAAGTTATGTACTTACCATAACGTTCCATCTGAGTGGGTGGATTCATTTGTCTGCAACCTGTGGGTTATGGATCCGATATCGGATCCGAACCGGCATGGTTTATCCAGCTATGGATCCGAGCTCCTAGCTCCTCCCCTCACCCATAATGCCCTGCTCTCCCTACATGACCTCAGATCAAGTTTGCCCTGAATCAAAATAACCTGGAAAGGGTAACACCTAATATGCAGGAAACTGACAAGGCCAGGGGGATAGGAGGGCGGGATGGTTGCAGACAAATGAATCCACCTACTCAGATGGAACGTTATGGGAAGTACATAACTTCTAAATCTGAAGTAGGAGATTCATTTGTCTGCAACCTGTGGGACAGAGTCCCCAGCTACCTGAATCTTGGGCGGCCGTCATGGAAGGATATTCCGGAGCACCGCGGAGCCAAAAGATGCTCTACCTCTAGATGTGATATCCAGCTTGTAATGAGAAATAAAGGTATGGGATGAAGCCCAAGTGGCTGCTGAACAAATGTCATCCAGAGGAATCCTAGCCTTAAAGGCCGCTGAGGTAGAAACTGACCGAGTTGAATGGGCATGGACTCCCTCCGGTGCGGGCCTCCCAGAGGCTTGATAAGCTAGAAGAATACACTACAAAATCCACCGTGACAAGGAGACTTTGGAAATTGGCTTACCCAGATTGAATTTGGCAAAGGAAATGAACAACTGGTCGGATTGCCTATGACCAGCTGTCCTGTTAAGATAAAAACGAAGCTGCCTGTGAACATCCAAAGAATGCAGCTTGTATTCACCCTTGTTCTGGTATTTAGGAAAGAAAACAGGGAGGTTAATGGACTGATTAATGTTTGCTTCCGAAGCTACCTTAGGAAGAAAGGAGGGATTGGTCCTGAGGTATACGCGGTCCGATGGAAGACCAAGTAAGGAGGCTTTGAAGATGACGCTTGAAGTTCCGAAACTCTTTTGGCCGAAGTAATGGCTACTAAGAAAGCAGTCTTGAGGGATAAAAATTTAAGATCTACTTTGGCTGCAGGTTCGAATGGGGTAGCGGTCAAGGCCTGAAGAATCAAAGACAGATCCCAAGGAGGAACCGCTTGCTTGACAGGGGGCCTAAGGAGAAAGGTGCCTTTAAGGAAGATTTTACACAATTTGGCAGACATAAGTGGTCCAGAGTCATGACCAACGTGATAGTGAGAAATGGCCGCAAGCTGCACTTTGACCGTGGAACTACTGGCACCATCATTAAAGAGAGTGGTTAGGAAGTCTAGCACCATAGGAAGGGGAAACGTGAAGGGATCTAGACCTTGCCGCTCCGCCCAAATGGAGAATCGTTTCCATTTACTGCGATAAACTTTCCTGATAGATGGTTTATGAGCCGCTACCAAGATGGCCTTAACGGGAGACGAGATACCGGGAGTCCTAATTAGGAGTGGAACTGGAGCAGCCAAGCAGTTAGCTTCAGGTTGTCCAGATTCGGCGTTGATAGGTTCGATGGGTGCGATATCAGATCCGGAATGGGATCTAGAATCCAAGGTGGATTCACCGAGTGAGACCTTAGGAAAGGGAACCAGATCTGTCGAGGCCAGAATGGGGCAATGAGGATCATTCTGCACCCCAACCGAGAGGCTTTCTGAAGAACTTGGAGCATCAGAGGCAATGGGGGGTAAGCATAAAGAAGACCGGGAGGCCAAGCATACACCAGAGCGTCTCTCGGGGAATCCCCTGGAGGAGGGATTAGAGCGAAAACTGTCGCACTTGGTGTTTAAGGGAGACGCAAAAAGATCGCAACAAGGAGTTCCCCACCGTGCAAAGATACGTTTCGCTACTTGAGAATTGAGAGACCACTTGTACGGGGAGAGAATGGTGCGACTGAGCTTGTCCGCCAGGATGTTGGACCGACCCGGAATATGCGTTGCGATGAGAAAGCGGTTGGTGGAGATCGCCCATTCCCACACTCTCATGGCTTCTCGACATAAGGGATAAGACCTGGTTCCCCCCTGTTTGTTGATGTACCAGACCACCGACATGTTGTCTGACTGAATCGCAATTGTTCCCAGGGGGAGAAAGGCCTGAAGTGCTCGCAACGCCAAGAGCACTGCTCTCATCTCTAGAACACTGATATGCAGGGAGGTCTCTGAGTCGTTCCATGTGCCTTGGACCGTCCTGCCTGCAAAATGCCCCCCCACCCGAGGCGGGAGGCGTCCGTGGTCACCGTGGCGAGAGGGGGAGAAGCACAAAAGGGGCGGCCTCCGTGGAGATCCTGTGAGTGGAGCCACCACAAGAGGGACCGCTTGCAAGCCTTGCTGATCGCAATGGGATGATGCAGAGGTAGAGCAAGGTAAGACCACTGAATCTGAAGTGTCCACTGAAGGACCCGCATGTTGAACCTGGCAAGAGGAAGAAGAGATATTGCTGCCGCCATGGACCTTAGAGCCCTCAGGACCAATTCCGCCGGAACAGAGCTGGAGTGGAGGATGGCCCGCACCTGGAGTCGCAAATCCTGGACTCTGTCAGCTGTGAGGAAGGCTCTTAACTCCCTCGTGTCTAGCCTGGCACCTATAAAATCTATCAACTGAGTAGGGGCCAGGTTGGATTTTGCTACATTTATCGTGATGCCCAAGCGGGGAGCTAGATGAAGAAAAGAATCTCGCGCCACTGATAGTAGATGCCTTGCTGGGGCGGTAAGGAGCCAGTCGTCCAGGTATGGGAAGACCTGCACCCCCTGAAGCCTCAGGTGGGCCGCAACCACTGCTAATACTTTGGTGAACACCCTGGGGGCTGTGGTGAGACCAAAGGGAAGGACCCTGAACTGGTAGTGACTGGTTCCCAGCCGGAAGCGAAGAAACCTCCTGGAACGTCTGTCCATTAGTATGTGGTAGTACGCATCCTTGAGGTCTATAGAGCACATCCAGTGATTCTCTCCCAGAAGGGGGAGGATGGATTGCAAGGTGACCATCCGGAACTTCTCCTTGGGAACTGCCAGGTTTAACAGGGACAAGTCTAAAATTGGTCTTAGGTCCCCCGTCTTCTTTGGCACTAAAAAGAACCTGGAGTAGAACCCTGATCCAATCTGGTCTGGGGGGACGGGCTGGATGGCTCTTTTCCCCAGCAGATGGCCAATTTCTGCCGAAGCGGCCTCCCACTGACCGGGTGGAACGTCGGGGAGTGATTTGAATTTTGGAATGTGATGAAAGGGGATCTTGTATCCTCTGGATATAATGCGGAGGACCCAGCGGTCTGATGTTATGGACTCCCATGCCGCTAGGTGCTCCGAAAAATGTCCCCCGACTGCCTCCAGAGTGGAGCAGTCGGGCAACCCTTCAGGGCTGCTGCGCGGGCCGTTCAGAGAAAGGTTCTCTGGACCCGAAGTTCCTGGGAGCCCCTCTGCCCCTGGGGCGGCGTCCTCCCTGTCCTCCTCTGCCACGGAAGGACTGGTTGTCCGGAGCGGGTTGGGATTGCTGCGATTTCCGGAACCACATCTTCTTCTGGCCCTTTAGCTTCCTAGAGTAGGACCTCTGGGGCACAGAGAAGCGGATTCCAACGGCAGACAGCATCTTCCCGTCCTTTTCGCTCTGGGTCAAGGTGTCGCGAACCGTCTTGCCAAAAAGGGCAGAACCATCGAAGGGGGCGTTCTTGAAGGGTGCCTTGAAGGGCTCCGTGAAATCGCAATGGCGGATCCAGGCCTGGCGTCTCGTGACTAAGCCTACTCCTGCAGCTCTAGCGGCTCCCTCAGTAGCATGGGACAGCAACCGCATAGAGGTATTTGTCACGGATTGAAGAGTGGCCATACAGGTGGAGTGCAAGAGTTTGTCCTCCTCCGACATGGACTCAGGGGGGGATGCAGCGTATTCTTTAATAAGATCGCGCTGCATCCTGATCACATGTGTCAAGTAGTTGAGCGCCCTCACTGAGAAGGTCGCAGAACTAAACATTCGCTTCCCCAAGCGGTCCATCATCCGAGACTCCTTGCTCGGAGGGTGGACTGAGGGACTCTCCTGAGCGAGTTCCCTCTTGGTGGCTGCTGCCGTCAACATGGCATCTACAGGGGGCCCCTTACTCCAGTGGCCACGGTCTGCAGGGGGGCTAAGGATTCGGTCTGGCCTTTTGGGGATTGGCTCCACGGTGTCCGGTTCCTTCCACGCCCTGGTGGTAATGAGGTCCACCAGGGGGTCGGCAGGAGGGGACACCCAAGAGGTAGACGGGCCCACTTCGAATGCCTCCAAGAACACGGACTCATCCGAGGAAGACTTGGGGTCAGACCACCCCCCCTTATGCGAAGCATTTCCATGATGTCTCCAAAGGAGACATCCTCGGGGGGTGATCTTAGGGAGCCTTCCCCTTCCACCAAATCCGTGTCTTCAGTTAAAGACTCGGGGGAGTCTATGTGCCTCCTTTTACACATATGCTTGCGAGGGGCTTCCTCGGGGGGGCTGTCCGAGGAGCCCTCGCAAGCAGTGTCTTGTTCCAAAGAACAGCTTGGGGCACTGAAGCGGGCTGTCCTAGTGGCCGGATGGTGGAAGCCTGACCCAATGCAGATGGAGCGTGGGACGGAGCCGAAGCAAGTGCCGGGGGTCCGGAAGCCCTCAACAGTGCCCTCTCCACTACATCAAAAGCCGAGGGGGAGCCAGCCTCAACCAAAGGATCCAAAAGTCGGCTCCCCCTCGGAGCCGAAGAGTGGATTGGAGCCGGCCCCGAGACACTTGGATCCGAGGGACCAGTGCGCTCCGACACAGACGGCGCCAAAGGCACACTGAGTCCCCCGGATCCGAAGCTCGGAGCCAGGCTCCGAGAGATCGGATCCGAAACACTCGAGGGCAGGGTCGGATCCAAAGTACCTAGTACTGTCGGCGCCGACCCACCCCCGGCTCCGAAGCTGCCCGGCTCAGAACGCTCCGAACCTGGGTAGCGGGTCGGAGAAGGAGCTATAGGCTTGAAAAATGGGGTCGAGCTCCCCCCAGAGGGGGGGGGGGGAGGCAGGAGCACTCCCATCTGCATCTTGGCCTGGATGAACCTTCTCATCATCCGGTCCAGATCGGCGTCAGAAAGGCTATACGTGGATCTCGAAGAGGCTACCGAGGTAGGCCTTGAGTGCCTCCTCGATAGCCTCGACGGAGATCGGGTCTCCTCCTCCTCAGGCCCCGGTGAAAAGCAGACCGGAGACTGAAGCCGAGGGGGGGGGGAGAGCCAGTAGCCAAGGAGACCAGAGGAGAAGCCCGCTTAGCTGGCGGGGCCGAAACGGAGGTCTCGGCCCGCCGCTTGTGGTGCTTCTCTCTCCGGTCCTTTTTTCTTGCCTCTCTCCTCCAACCCAGCAGCGGGAGGTTGAGTCCCAGGTGGAGGAGGGGGAGTAGGCGAGGAGGGAACCGAGGCCACGGTATCCACCACAGGAGCGGGAGCCGAAGCCGAGTCCGGGGGGAGAAGTCCCGCCAGGACCAGCTTCGACCTCCGCTCCTTCAATGCCCTGGGGTTGAACCCTGCACAAATGGAACATCCAGAAGTGAGGTGTTCAACCCCAAGGCATCGAACGCACCGAGTGTGGCCATCAGCAGGGGATAGCTTATGACCACACTCGGAGCACTTGGAGAATATTGCCTTAGGGGCTTCTGACATAATAAAGTCTTTTTTTTTTTTTTTTACAGAGAAAAAACAAAAGACAGAGACTAGTACTAAGCTAGTACACACACAAGGCCCCACACAAAACACTCACACAAAAACTCCGACCAGCGAGGGGAGGGTATAACTTTTAGTTATATACTCACCATAACTTCAGATGTTTGGGATCCATCTCGCCTACATTCTGACTGATGGGTTCGGAGCCGATCCCTCGGCTCTGACTCGGCACGCTTATGCCAAAGAGCGAAGTCTCTTATTGGCTGAGATTACTATATCCCAGGATGCACCACTACCAATCCCCCAGATCTAGTTTGTCCGCATACATGCACACACGCACGCACTGCTTATATAACATCGACAGATGATACAAAATAAAAATAGTAGAACTCAAACCGTTCCATCTCTTCTGATCTCCAAGGCAGGGGGAAGGAGGGTGGGTATTAGGAATGTAGGCGAGATGGATCCCAAACATCTGAAGTTATGGTGAGTACATAACTAAAAGATGTTATGTGATCCTATCTCGCCTACATTCTGACTGATGGGACAGCCCCTAGCACCTGAATCCTGGGTGGCTCACTGGAAAACACTCCTGAGTACCGTGGAACCAAATGATGCTCGCCTTTAGATGCCACATCCAATTTATAGTGGGAAATGAAAGTGTGCGGTTGGACCAAGTAGCCGCAGCACAAATCTCAGAAATAGCGAGCTTGGAATGAAACGCAATAGAGGTAGCCATAGCTCTGGTAGAGTGAGCTTTGACAGATGTTGTAAGTTGCTTATTTGAAGAGGAATAAGCCTGAGTTATGCAATCTCTAATCCATTTGGAAATAGTAGCTTTAGTGATGGTTTTACCCAATTTATTATCTGAAAAGGACACAAACAATTGGTCTGTTTTTCGAATTTGTTGAGTCCTGTCTAGATAGAAGCGCAATTGCCTGTGAACATCCAATTTATGCAAGGTGTATTCCGCTTCATTTGAAAATTTTGGAAAGAAAACTGGTAGCTCTAGAGATTGTTGGAGACAGAGACTAGAACAAACTTTTGGAACAAAAGATGTATTAGGCCTAAGTGATACTCTATCCTTGTGAAAAATCAAGTACGGAGGTTTGATAGATAGGGCCTGAAGTTCTGAAACTCTTCTTGCAGAGGTAATTGCAACTAAGAAGGCAGTTTTCCAAGACAGATATTTCAACTCACATGTAGCAGCCGGTTCAAAAGGGGAAGATGTTAAGGCACGAAGTACCAAATCAAGATCCCACGGAGGCGCAGGATGAAAAACCGGGGGTCTTAAAAGCACAGCACCTTTCATGAAAGTTTTACATAATATGCTGCTCATCAACGGTGGGTCTATGGATTCGTGAAATTTGGAGATAGCTGCTAGTTGGACTTTAATAGTAGAGACTGAAGATCCTTGATTAAACAAGGATGTTAAAAATTTCAAGACCTCTGGTATCGGGGCAGTAATAGGGTCTAAGCCTCTGAGTTGAGCCCAGATAGCAAACCTCTTCCACTTACTGAGATACAATTTCTTAGTGGTGGGTTTGTGGGCTGAAGATAAAATGTGAATAACTTCCGGTCTAAGGTGTGATTTCTGACTAAGGTCGGAAGTGGAGGAGCCAAGCTGTTAATTTCAAAGTGTGAAGGGACTGGTGCTGTCATCCCGACTGATGAATCAGCAGGTCCGGAGTTAGATCCAAAAACCAAGGACCGTCCAGAGCATATTTCTTTAGGTAGGGGAACCATACCTGACGAGGCCAGTACGGAGCAATTAGAATCATTGTGGACCCCAATTGGGAAGCTTTCTGGATGACTTTGGGGAGGAGTGGAACCGGAGGAAAAGCATAAAGTGGTCCTGTTGGCCAAGGTTGGACTAGAGCATCCGTAGCTGCCTCCCCCTGACGCGGAGTCAAGGAAAAGAACCTTTTGCACTTTGTGTTTTGTGGTGTTGCAAACAGGTCGCAGCACGGGATCCCCCATCTTTTGAAAACCTGAGCTGCTACTGTTTCGTTCAGGGACCACTCGTGAGGAGAGAGAATCATCCTGCTTAATCTGTCTGCCAATACACTGGATTTTCCTGGAATGTGGGTCGCTACCAGGAAGCGGTTGGTAGCTACTGCCCATTCCCACACCCTCATGGCCTCTCTGCAAAGGGGGTAAGATCTGGTCCCTCCTTGTTTGTTTAGATACCAGACCACCGACATGTTGTCTGTGTGGATAGCGATGATGCCTTGAGGGAGAAACTTGTGGAGGGCTTGTAGGGACAGAAGTACAGCCCTCATTTCCAATACATTGATATGGAGAAAAGTTTCGTCTGGAAGTCAAGAACCCTGAACTAACCTGCCCAGACAATGCCCCCCCCACCCCGTCTGGGAGGCATCCGTTGTCAAGGTGGCCACCGGAGGGGGTATAACAAAAGGTCTTCCCTGATTCAGATTGGATGGCTGAAGCCACCAGCGGAGGTCCCGTTTGCACGTTTCTGTAATCAGTATGAGATGATTGAGGGGGAGATCCTGGAAAGACCATTGTGTCGATAACAGCCACTGAAGAATCCTCATGTGCAATCTTGCCAGCGGAACTAGGAGAACCGTGGCAGACATTGAACCTAAAAGTTGCAGGACCAATCTGGCTGGGGCTTTGGATCTTGGAAGCAGGGCTCGGACTTGACCTTGTAATGTTTGAATCCTTTCGGTAGGAAGGAAGATGCGCATCAATTTTGAGTCTATCTCTGCTCCTATGAATCTTATGCGCTGGGAGGGCAGCAAGACAGACTTTGACCAATTGAATGTAATTCCCAGGGAAGCACCCAGGGAGATGGTGGCTTGTAGGTTGTCTAGTAGTAGATGCCTGGTGGTGGCAGTCAGGAGCCAGTCGTCCAGATAGGGAAACACTTGGAATCCGAGACTCCTCAGGTGAGCAGTCACTACTGCCAAACACTTGGTGAACACCCTGGGGGCTGTGGTGAGACCAAAGGGCAGTGCACAAAATTGGAAATGACTGTCTCCCAGGCTGAAGCGCAGATACCTCCTGGACGCCTGATGTATCGGTATGTGATAATAGGCGTCCTTGAGATCTATGGAGCACATCCAAACATCCTTCTCCAACAATGGGAGAATGGATTGTAAAGTGACCATTCGGAATTTGGACTTCATGACGGACTGGTTTAATTTGCTGAGATCCAATATGGGTCTCAGGTCCCCTGTCTTTTTTGGCACTAAAAAGAACCTTGAGTAATTTCCTGATCCGATCTGGTCTGTGGGGACCGGTTGGATGACTCCTTTTTCTAGCAGCTTTGAAGCTTCTGCGGCTGCAATTTCCCTTTGACTGGGTGGTGGGTCCGGGATTTTTTTGGACGGTGGGGGTGAGTGTGTGAAGGGAATGGTGTAACCTCCGGCAATAATCCGAAGCACCCATCTGTCCTGAGTAATAGACTCCCAGGCTTTTAGGTGCTTGGCAAAACGGCACCCGACTGGCTCCGGAGCAGCACAGCCGGGCAATCCCTCATGAAGTGTGGGAGGCTGAAGAGCCACGAAAGGACTCGTGGTCTCCAGTGTTGCGGGGCCCTCTGCCGCCTCTGGGACGGCGTCTCCCAGAAAAATTTCCCCGTCCTCTGCCTCTGGAAGGGGAATCTTCCTGCTGTTGAGGAAAGAACTTCTGTGATTTGCGGAACCACATCTTCCCTCCTCTTTTAGCCTTTGGATAAGGCCGAAAGGGAGTGGAATAACATGCTCCTACGGCAGATAAAGTTTTTCCCTCTTGCTCACAGCAGGTAAGAGTGTCTTTTACCTTGGGTCCAAACAAAGAGGACCCATCAAAGGGAGCGTCGGCGAAGGAAGACTTGAAGGCCTCCGCAAAATGACACAAACGGAGCCAGGCTTGTCTCCGTAGAGCCACGCCTGTGCCTGCTGCTCTGCCCGCCCCTTCGGCCGCATATGAAATGAGCCTCATGGACGAGTTAGAAATCGAGGTAAGGATAGCCAACTGAGAGCTAACCGACTGGGCTAGCTGCTCAGGTAGGTTACCTGAGAGGGAGTCTGAGAGCTCCTTGACCAGATCCCTCTGTAGTCTGGTGAAATGTGCCAAATAATTCAGGGACCTTAGAGTAAAGGCCGCTGAAGTCAGGGTGCGCTTCCCGTACCGGTCCATGCTCCTAGACTCCTTATTAGGAGGATGGACGGACGTTGAAGTCTCTGCCACGTCCTGCTGTGTAGCAGATGCCACCACCATGGCATCTACAGCCACGCCTTTCGTCAAGAACTCCTTCTCGGGTGGGGCAGACAAAAATTTGTTAGGGCGAGAAGGCACTGGTTCCACAGTATCTGGATGTTCCCACGCCCTCCGACAAACCAAATCCAGGAGCTCGTCGAAGGGCGGAGACACCCAGGAGGCAGAGGGCTGAGCCCCAAAGGCCTTGAGAAGCACTGACTCATGAGCGGAGGGGGGTTTGGAAATCCAGCCGCCTCGTTGCTTAAGGATCTCTAGAATGTCTGCAAATGAGACATCATCCGAGGACGACTTTGGGGACCCCTCCGCATCATCAAGATCAGTGTCCGATGTAAGAGACTCGGGGGAGTCCACGTGCTTCCTCTTGCACGATCTCTTCCTTGGGGGCTCCTCCGAAGACAACTCCGAAGAACCCTCAGGAGGAGGGGAACCCCCAGTGGGGGTAACCTCAGGCCCCGGGGCTCCGCTGCCTAGAGACAGGAATTAGCCAACAACGAACTGACAGGGGAAGGCCCTTCAACTCCGATGGGACCTCTAGTCTGTCAAAACACAGTCACTACACAATATTTTACCAAGGAAAATACTCATTCAAGCACAAAAACCACTAGGTAGCTGTTAAAACAGCTTTTTGTTGAATTTTAAAGAAAATCCTGACAGAAAGTTAGTGAAAAAACCACTACTTAGCTCAGCCAAGCTCGAGACCACGTCTTCGCTTGTTAGCGGCAAACGAGATCTGGGGGATTGGTAGTGGTGCATCCTGGGATATAGTAAGCTCAGCCAATAAGAGACTTCGCTCTTTGGCATAAGCGTGCCGAGTCGGAGCCGAGGGATCGGCTCCGAACCCATCAGTCAGAATGTAGGCGAGATAGGATCACATAACATCTAAAAATTTTTAAAATTAAAAATTTTAAGCTGAAAGTATCAAATTATAAAGGGGAACCTAACACAATCAGTCAAATATTACAACAAATACTCAATTTAAAGCTTTCTTTAAGTACAAAAAAACACTTAGCTGAAGAGCTCAGAATCCAAGACCTGGTTACCAGCGTGGCAAACTAGATCTGAGGTCATGTAGGGAGAGCAGGGCATTATGGGTGAGGGGAGGAGCTAGGAGCTCGGATCCATAGCTGGATAAACCATGCCGGTTCGGATCCGATATCGGATCCATAACCCACAGGTTGCAGACAAATGAATCTCCTACTTCAGATCCAGTGTTTTTAGCATGAAGCTCGTTATGGTGGTTGAATTATTTTTTGTTTTGTTTAGTTTATTCAAGTTTTTAGTTTTTAAAGTATTTTTGTTTTAGATCTGAGGTATGTTAGGTTGGCAGGGCTTTATGGTTAAACGGAGGAGCTCAAGAGTTTTTGGATCTGATGATCTGATAGAAGTGGTAAGTCAGATCCCTGCATCAGAACCGAACCCATAAGGTGAGTAATGAATAAATAAGACAACATCAGAATATGTTAAAAGGAATGGGAGCACCTAAATCTTGGAAGGAAGCTGTGGTGGCTGTAATACTTAAAGATGACAAAGACCCATCAGACCCAGTTTTATATACACTTATTTTAATGTTAAACCATGACTATAAAGTGTTTACCTCTATACTAGCTAAAAGAATGGCAAAGGTGTTCCCAAACTGACAGATATAGATCAGTGCCGTTTTTTTGGAGGGGAGGTGAACATTTGACAAAATTAAAAGAAGAATGATTATCCAGATGGAAGAAGAATGGGGTTGGGAGGGTGGCCTAATGGTTAAGGTGCTTGCCTTACAAACACAAGTTGCAGAGTTTGAGTCTCACAAGGGATAATTGGCTAGGCTTAAAATGGCTTGCAAGGGCAGTTAGCTTAGTACTAATCTATGAACCTATGAATACAATACCTCTGTTGTTGTCGACGGTTCTTTAAGCAGAGAAAGCATTCATCAGAATAACCTGGGATTTCATGATTAAGGCAGTGAAAGCATTTGCATTTCATGATACAATAAAAAGGTTAAATAGGAGGATATATGAAGGACACTCATTAAAGTAGAAGGGTTCCTCTTTGATAAGTTGTGTTTGATCAGAAGAAACAGGCAATGGTGTCCTCTTTCCCTGTTACTTGCTTTATATTTAGAGCCACTGGCAAATAAAAAAGAGGCGCAGAAATTCAAAGATATAACTAGTGTGGTGGCAATCGAGAAAAGTTGTCTTTATTTGCAGATGATAGTATTTTGTACATGATAAATCTAGAAAATAACATCTTAGTGTTGTGGAACATTTTGAGATAGTTTCAAGTCTTTTTCAGAATAAAAAATTAATGAAAATAAAACAAAGACTATAGTCTTAAATTATTTACCCACACATGATTTTGAATTGGTTCAACAATATCCATATTTAAGGGGGCACAATAAGATGAAACATTCAGGAGTATGGGTTAAAAAGGTTTCTGTTATGACAGCTAAGGATATGTTGGAAGAAAAACAGATGAAAGATAATGCAAAAACTAAGAAAATGGAAGTTTTTGTGTATGCCTATGGGTAGTAAAATACAAGCAGTGAAAATGTTTTTACTCCATTTAGATTTATATACAGGTCAGGCATACTTTTATCAACCAGAGAAATTCTGGACAATAAATAATAAATAGTTGAAGGAATTTATCTGGGAGGGAAGAGGGCAAGGGCTAAGTGGGATAAGCTGATCTATCCAAAAAAAACAAAGTGATTTAGGATTACCTGATTTGAATGAATATTTTAGAGCTAAATAACCAAGACTCATATATGAAACACAAGCTGAAAGTTGAATTCACAGTGGAAACTGATGATGATGAAGCAGGATGGCAAATTCAAGAAATAAGGAGAGGGTGAGATTTTGGATGTACATCCTTAAGGAGAATAAAAACAGCCTCAGAGTGTTATATCCATAAAGTAGCAGAAAGTATTCTAAGAACTAAGCCAACATGAAAATGGAGAAAGGAGATTTTGCTGATAGGGATGACTGCAAGTAGTGCTACCAGAATATGCAAGTGGGACCTGGAATTAACTGGAGAAAACATGAAAGGATGCAATGTATTCTGAACAAATAACTAGAAAGGAAAAGGTAATAGAACGGAATAAGGCCAATAAGAGAGTTGGATTGCAGGCCAGAGACTGCCTTCCCTATCAGGGATTGATATCAGAGAATAGGCAAATAGAAAAGCATAGAGGAATCCTGAGTGAAAGACTTGCTCTGGAAAAGTTTTAAGTTTACATCTAGCACAGGAGCTGCTGTTATAAAATGGATAATGAGTAGGGCATATAAAATATTGCACAATAACTATAAGAATCAATCAGAGGAAGTTATGAAAGGAAAGGAAGAAAAACTGGATAAGCAATTTATAAGGAAACACTGAGACAAAATATGTATGGCTCCCAAGTATGTAACAAAGTCTAGAAGGTTTAGGATTTTTTGCTTGGAAGTGTTTGCAAGGATATTTGTATACTCCTAGCACACTCCAAAGAATTTTTCTTCAGGTAGATAGCAAATGCTGGCAGTGTGATAGGAAAGAAAGAAGTAAATAGATTCATAGGTTGGTACTAGGGCCTATACAAGCCTAGCCATAACAATTCCCTGGATATTTCTTCCCACAATATTTACTTCCCTGGACTCCTGTCAAGCAGGGCGACTGACGTGATCCCCGAGGTGAATTTCCTATCTCCCATCCAATCGTCAAGGTTCCTTTTGAAGAGGGCCAAGGAGGTGCTCTGTTTGACATGTATGGGAAGTCTGTTCTAGAGTATGGGGAGTTTCTGGGTCAGGAACCTATCTCTCCAGCATGTTTTGTTCATTGTGATGACAAGGTTTAGATCCCTGGAGTGTGTGGCTCTGAAGGATTGGGATTTCTATAAGTGGAGCATGTCCAACAGCTCAGGGTTTGACATGGCCTTGTATGTTAAGCAGAGATCGCCTCTGAGTAGATGATATGCCACAGAGTATAGCTGGAGTTTTTTTAGACGGTCAGCACAGGGCATCTACTTTAGGCCTGTGATTCTTTTAGTGAGGTATTTCTACGGCCTTTCCAGCTGTTGCAGATGTCTTGTGAGGTACATACCAAATGGGGCGCTGTACTCTATAATGGGTCTAAAGAGGGATGAGTACAGTGGGACAACGACCTCTTTTTTTCTGGATGAAAAGCCCTTAGTGATGAGGTGTGCCACATAGAAGGATTTCCTAACTGTTGTGGCGATGTGGTTATCGAAGGTGAGACCACTGTCCACCTGTGTCCCTAAGTCTCTCATCACACTTTCGGTGTTTATTGTACTGCCACCTATGTGGTAATTCATGTTTTTTTAACCTGTGTTTTGGGAGTTGGCAGATTTTGAAAACTGCCTGCAGAGTACTCTGTCAGAAATATTCCGTGAGCAAATGGGTATAACTAAGGAACTTATTTTTGAGCTGGGACACAAGATCTGAATTACCGAGACATAGTAAGGACTTGTTAAATCAAAGTCTAAACCAAATGTATTTGAAGCACTGAATACCGTAACATGAGATAAAATAACTGGAAGTGGGATCTTTAGAAAAGGGAAAGTTCAAATTACATAGAAATGGAAATTGTAGGAACACTACATGCAGAATAATGCTCTGGAGAAGGAGTCAGGTCTAAGAGAAGGCAGGAACAGAGTAATTTATGTGATGTTGGGATGATACTTATAAAAAGGAAAACATGATATATAATCTATGTAACTGGAAACATGTTAATATGGTTTGTTTTCTGTTATATTAATGTATGCTTTCTATGTCTTAAGTGATAATTTAATAAAAGTGTTAAAAAAGGAATGATTGGCTGTAATTTTAAAAACCCAAATATGTCATAAATGCATGTATGATCATATTTTTCAAGGCAGCACTGTGATGCAGCTGCCAGTGTTGTTGCCTCAGAGTGCTTGGTTGTACAGTTTGCTTCCCAGTGTTTATGTACAAAGTTTGCATGTTTTCCCCATATCCTAAAGACATGCCAAAGAAGTGAACTGGTGAATCTTCAAACTGCCCATAGATGTGCGTGTGTGTGTGTGTGTGTGTGTGCATGCGCACGCGCGCGTGTGTGTGTGTGTGTGTGTGTGTGTGTGTGTGTGTGTGTGCGCGCGCGCGCGTGCGTGCATGCGTATGTCTGTGCATGTGAATCCTGCCATGGGCCATCCTGGACAGCTTCTCTGACATACAGTCATTCAGGCCTACATTAGGTGCTGTGCTCCACCCGACCATAAAGCAAATACTGTAAAATGAATTAATGAATGTTGTTACTATATACATAGATAAATCCCCTGACTATCTTATTTAACAAATGGATAACTGGTCCCAAAATATGTTCACTTTTTGCTGTATAGTATTAGGCAATGCTGACTGTCTGCAGATCAGACAAGTATTCTGGTAATGTAAATGCACTACACAAGGGGTCTATATTACATTCTCGAAAGCCGACAATGTCGAATCTGACATTGTCGACACAAGAATAGTGAAACTGCAGACCAATGAACAAGTAAACAGAAATCTCCATAAGGGGAGATTTCCGTTTACTTCAATGTAGTGCGGTCTCGGAGTTGATATATTTAAGTAGCGGGGGATGTGGGGGTTGCAGGGGGGCTTGCCCCCCTGCCTACACTGTTTACTTTTTTTTTTGTTGTTGTTTTTATTTTTTTTTCTGAACATTCAATGTTTTAACAGTTCGATCACTAAAGGTCGACCTTTAGTGATTCAAACTGTTAAATATTCGATGTTCTAATATAGACCGTACACAGGTTATACCCCTTCGTGACAAGCTTACAGACTTGGGCACATTTAATCAAGTAGAAGTTAGATGTCATTAACAGTGCATCAATGCAAAGAGAACAAATTAAACAATGAAGTACTTTCACAGCAATTTCTGAATGTGTATTGAAATACTGATCAGTAAAAATGAGTCACAGTTTTGCAATTCTAGCAAAAAAGCCTTAAAAGTCTAAGATACATGTATACTGAAACAAGATTCCAAAGTTCCTGCACAAAGTTTATCTATAATATTAAAAATATTTTAATAATCTTATCCAGGACTATTCAGAATTGGAAGCTTACCCAGATCCTATGCAAGGTGTTGCCAACATACAATGATGTAGAAGAAAAAGTACATAGGTGTGATGAGAGTAAAGAAAATAACTGACTAGTGTATGCACCCTTACATACATGAGAATGGTAAGAGAATACATGTACTAACACTGAAAAAGAGCTATGCTAACTAATTCCTTGTAAGAAAATTTAAATATTTTGACAGGAACTCATTCAAAGTTAACTGATGCGTATTACATTTTTTCTACTTTTCAAACAAGCAATAAAACTAAGACAAATTTTTGTACACACAGAACTCCATAAAAGTTATGTTTCACTGAAGATTCTTCTTTTAATTGTGTAGAATATGCAAACATTTTATTACTGGAAATATAATTTATCATGTGATATCTTCTGATTTCATGTTTCATCTATTTATCCAAATGTTTTCATACTAAAAGTCTAATTTTCATATGAATTTTATGTATAATAAAGAGAGTGTAGCATATTGAAAATACCACTTGATGGTGCATGTACATATCAAGATTGTTCTGTTATGCAGTGCTTATTGTGTGTCACGCTCAAATCATACTGATTCTGTTTCCTGTTTACTGAACCTGTCCCTTAACTGTGCTGGTAATTTTGTAATGGCTTGACAAAGGAGGTTGAAAAAAACTTTGAAGAAAGGGGTATCAAAGATAAGTTGAGATTGTGGAAAAAAAAAACAGTTAAGGCTTTTGCTTAACTAAGAGCTACTGATCTAGTGATGACAGACTAGGTTATACAAAGTCTGACAACAAAATGGTATGAGAAAAATGAACTGAGAAGCAGACATATAATTAAAAAAAACATGCTGAGAAGTTCTGCTACTGACAATGAAGTCTATATGTGGGACTACAGTTATCATTCTAAGTGGATTCCAGGAGTAAATAAGAGTTGCTTGGGACCAGTTTTAAATACAGATATTTTTCATTAGTGGGTATCTGCAAACCATGAACAGAAATAAGAAGTTATGTACCTACCATAACGTTCCATGTTAGTTGTCTTCTCTCGCCTTCTTTCTTGCTTGATGGGTTCGGAGCCGATCCCTCGGCTCCGACTCGGCACTTGCTAAGCTCGAGAGTTTCTTCTACCAGCTCGAGGCAGCCCCATATCCCATGATGCAAGGCGGTAAGTACCCAGATCTCGTTTGTTTA
Organism: Protopterus annectens; assembly: GCF_019279795.1. Lineage (NCBI taxonomy): Eukaryota > Metazoa > Chordata > Ceratodontiformes > Protopteridae > Protopterus > Protopterus annectens. The sequence goes on from NC_056739.1 coordinate 13,076,831, forward strand.
CAAAGGGCAATAGCACCAAGCATACAATGCTTCCCAAAGGAAGAAGAAACTTACAGATGTAAAAAGGACCAGGTCTGAATGGTCTTTAGCATAATAGTTTCTTATACAAGGTCTGTCCAGGCCAGGGGGAAGGAGGGTGGGTCGCAAGAAAGAAGGTGAGAGAAGACAACTAACATGGAACGTTATGGTAGGTACATAACTTCTTAATGTTAAGTTGTCAATCTCGCCTTCATTCTTGCTTGATGGGACCGCGTCCCTAGCACCTCTATCCTGGGTGGCTCAATGGAACAAACTCTTGAGGACTGTAGAGCCAAAACTGGCTCTGTCCCTGGAGGCCAAGTCCAATTTGTAATGGGAAACAAAAGTGAGAGGAGTGGCCCAAGTGGCCGCTGCACAAATAGTGTCCAAAGGCAGTCTAGCTTGAAAAGCTGTAGAAGTAGCTAAACTCCTAGTTGAATGTGCTTTAGGTTTTGAGCACAGCTGTTTTCCCTGATCGTATAAATTTCAGTGATGGCCGATGAATGTCATCTGGACAAAGTCACTTTAGAAACAGGATGGCCTTGTTTATTATCCGCATTGGAAACAAAAAGTTGATCAGATTTTCTAAATTTTTTGTTCTGTCCAAATAATATCTAAGCTGACGGTGGACGCCAAGATAATGTAGTTTTGTTCAGCTCTATCTGAATAGTTAGGAAAAATACAGGAGATCAATGGATTGATTCAGATTGTTCTTTGAAGCGACCTTAGGTAAAAAGGATGGATTGGTTCTCAAAGATACTCTGTCTTTGTGAAAAATCAAATAGGGGGGTCGAACCGAAAGAGCATGAAGTTCAGACACCCTCCTGGCAGATGTAATAGCCACTAGGAATAAAGTTTTCCAAGAAAGATATTTCAGGGAACAAGAAACAGCTGGCTCGAAGGGGAAGAATCAAGGATGTCAGCACTAAATTTAGATCCCACTGAGGAGGAGGATTCCTGATTGGAGGCTTTAGTAGGAAAATTCCTTTCAAGAAGGCCCTGCAGAGCCTATGGGACATAATATTATGATCTGCTATCCCGACATGAAAATTAGAAATAGCAGCCAATTGAACTCTGACTGTGGAAGAAGAGGAGCCTGCATGAAAAATCTCTGCTAAGAAGTCCAGAACTGCCTGAACAGGGGCAGTAAAAGGATCAATATTTTGGGCCTTAGCCCAATAAGAGAAACGTTCCATTTGCTTGTGTAAATCCTCCTGGTAGAGGATTTTAGTGAAGCTACTATGATGTCTCTAACTGGGTTAGAGATCAAAGGAAGCCTGGCTAAGGAAGGAAGTGGAGCAACCATGCTGTGAGGTTGAGAGAAGGGATTGACCGGTGCAGCTGACCGGATTGGTGAATCAGTAGATCTGGCACTGGGTCCAGATGCCACGGCTGCACCAAAAGGTGATGATGGAGGAACGGAACCAAACTTGTCGAGGCCAGTAAGGGGCAATGAGAATCAATTTGGCTCTCAAAGCGGTAGCTTTCTGGATCACCTGAGGGATCAGAGGAAATGGAGGAAGGCATAAAGAAGTCCCTGGGGCCAATCCTGGGTCAGAGCGTCTCTGGCGGGATGGCCTGATAGAGGGAAGAGGCTGAAGAAGTCTGGACATTTGCTGTTTTGGGGAGTAGCAAAAAGATCGCAACATGGACGACCCCATTCCAGAAAAATCTCTTCCGCTATAGATTGCTTGAGAGACCACTCGTGAGGCATGAGGATAGCTCTGCTCAATCTGTCCGCTATAATGTTGGTTTTCCCAGGGATATGCGTTGCTACCAGAAACCGATGAGAGGAGATCGCCCATTGCCAAAGTCTGAGCTTCTCGACACAAGGGGTAGGACTTGGTTCCGCCCTGTTTGTTGATATACCAAACTACAGACATGTTGTCTGTGTGGACTGCAATTGTCCCTACGGGAAGAAAGTCGTTGAGGGCTTGCAACGTTAAAAGCACTGCTCTCATCTCCAGGACATTTATGTGCAGATGGTACTCGAACGGTTGCCACGTCCCATGAACCATCCTGCCCTGATAATGACCCCCCCCACCCGATCAGGGAGGCATCCGTGGTGACAGTGGCTATCGGGGACGGGGTACAAAGCACCTGCCTTGGTGAACCTGAGACGATGTGATCCACCAAGCAAGATGCTGTTTGCATGTCTGTGTCACCAGAATCTGGTGACGCATTGGGAGTTGCTGGTATGACCACTGTGTGAACAGCATCCACTGAAGGAGGCGCATGTAGAATCGAGCCAGGGAAGAAGAGTAATGGCCGCAGCCATGAGACCTAATACCTTTAGAACCATTCTGGCCTGTACTTTCTTGCTGGCCAGAATGATCCTGACATGAGTCTGAATGTCTGAAACTCTTTGTTCTGTAAGGGTAGCTGACATCGAACAGTGTTTAAGTTTGCCTATGAAGGTAATAGACTGGCAGGGCGATAAGGATGACTTTTGAAGTTGATTGAGATGCCTAAATGAGAACAAAGGTCTATTGTGTAATCCCTGGCTTGTATAAGCTGATGCCTGGTGGTGGCTGACAGGAGCCAGTCGTCGAGATACGGAAACACCTGGAATCCTTGACGTCTCAGGTGAGCCGTGACCACTGCCATGCATTTGGTGAACACTCTGGGGCTGTAGTGAGACCAAAGGGCAGGGCTCTGAACTGGAAGTGACTGGACCCCAGCCGAAGCGGAGAAATCTCCTGGAGCGTCTGTGAATTTTGATGTGATAGTACGCATCCTGAAGATCTATTGAGCACATCCAGTTGTCCTTCTGTAAGAAGGGCAGAATTGACTGAAGAGTGACCATTCGGAATCTTGTCTTCCTGACAGACTTGTTGAGTCTGCTGAGATCCAATATTGGTCTCCAGTCTCCCGTCTTTTTGGGGACCAAAAAGAATCTTGAGTAGATTCCGGGCTCTGAATGGTCTATTGTAACTGGCTGAATGGCTCTTTTTTGCAGTAGTTTTGCGATTTCTAACTCTGCAATTTCCCTTAGACTGGGTGGTACATCTGGAAGGGAACTTGAGGGGAAGGGACTTTCCTCGAAAGGAATTATGTAACCCTTGGATATGATCGACTGTACCCATCTGTCTTGAGTGAGGGAATGCCAGGCTTCCGGGTACAGTGATAATCTTCCCCCGACTGTCTCCAAGGAGGGACAGCCGGGCAACACCTCAGGGATGCTGAAAGGGCTTATCAGAGAGAGGCTCCCTGTTTCCCTGGTTCTTCGGACCCCCTCTGCCTCTAGAGCGGCGTCTGTTGTTGTTACCCCCTCTGCCTCTAGGGGTAAACTGACCACGTGAATCCGGCGTGACTCCTTGGGATTTACGGAACCACATCTTCCCACCCTTCTGTCCTTTGGGATAAGGCCTAGAAGGGGTGGAAAAACGGACTCCAACAGCAGAAAGAGTCTTGCCGTCCTGCTCACACCTGGTCAAGGTTTCCTTCACCTGAGGGCCAAACAAAGCTGACCCATCAAAGGGAGAATTTGTGAAGGACGCCTTAAAGGGATCCATAAAATGACATAGCCGCACCCAGGCCTGGCGTCTAAGAGCCCCACCTGTGCCTGCGGCTCTACTGCCGTCATCCGCAGCATAAGATATTAGCCGCATGGAGGAGTTAGCAATGGAATTGAGGGTTACTAGCTGCGAAGCAATCTTTTCTTGAGCCCCTGCAGCTGTAGGATCCTGAACTACTTCTCCCAGCTCCTTCAGGATATCTCTCTGGAGTCTGGTGAAGTGACAAAGATAATTCAGCGAACGCATAGCAAAGGTCGCTGAGGAAAACATCCGCTTGCTACCTATCCATGGTCCTAGAGTCCTTATTAGGAGGATGGACGGGCACGGAAGGATCTGCAAGTTCTTTTGGTGGCCGCAGCCACCACCATGGCATCAGCGGGGACACCCTTGGTAAGGAATTGTTTGTCACTCGGAGCAGTGATAAATTTTGAAGGCCTCCTAGGGACTGGCTCTACAGAGTCAGGAGCTGCCCACGCCTTTCGTGCAATAACCTGCATAAGGGGGTCGAAAGGCGGAGACACCCAGGAGGTGGAGGGCCGAGATCCAAACGCCTCTAGGTATACTGACTCATCCTCAGAGGGATTGTTGGTGGGCCAGTTTTCCCTCTGTTTTAGAAGTTCTAGGATGTCTGAGAAGGAGACATCCTCAGAGGGGGATCTAGGGGATCCCTCTGACTCATCAAAGTCAGTATCCGAAGTGACAGACTCGGGGAGTCTACATGCTTCCTCTTACAAGTCCTCTTCCTAGGAGGATCTCCAAACATCAGGAGAATCCTCGGAAGAGGGGAAATTCCCAATGGGGAAACCTGAGGCGGAGGATCTCTGGGTCCTGTAGCAAGAGAAGTGGCAGAGATGTCAACAGGTACTATAGAGGGAGGAGCTACGGGAACAGACTGCTGACTGATACCAGTGGCCAGTACACTCTTCATCACCTCGAATGCTCCCTCCCAGGCAGTTCCGAGAGAACCCGCTCCGAAGAGCTAGGAACTCCAGGGACCACCGAAGGGAAGTCTCGAGGCAGATGTAGGAGCCGAGCTAACCAAGGCCGAGGCTCCAAGGGGAGAGCGGGCTCGGACAAGGGTCGATGCCACTCACCCCCTCGGAAGAGACCATGGAAGCCCGACCACCAAATCCCTCTAAGGAAGAGGAGATAAGAGTAGAGGCTGAAGGAACAGAAGGGGGTATCCGTCCTCCAGCCGTAGCAGTAACCATTCCCGAAGACTCCAACTCCAAGCTCTGGGGTAGAGTTGAAGGAGGAACTGTAACTGGGTGTGGACCAACAGTCGTCTGTTGAGACGGACTGTGTAACATTTGGGCCAGTACCTGTGACTTGAGTAATCTACTGACCACTCTCTCTAGGTCATGATCCGACAACCTGGATGACCTTGAAGATCGGCTCCGATGGCTCCGCTCCGATAGAAGAGGCGAAGCCGGAGCCGACAGTATCGGCTCCAAGGAAGGAGACCTCGACCTCTTCCTGGAATGAGCCATCGGAGCCGATACTATAGATCCTGTCGGAGCCGACTTCTCGGAGCCGACAGGAAGCCTCGATGTATCGGCTCCAGCCGGAGCCGATACAGCCACCAAAGTAACGGTGTCGGAGCCGATCGGAGCCGACACCGATGCCTGTGCCACATGGGTGTCGGAGCCGATCGGAGCCGACATCGAAGTGGTCAAAATAGGTTCGGCACCAATAGCCATCGGTGCCGAGCGCTTTGTCAAGCCAGAATCGGCTCCAGCCGGAGCCAATCTCGACTCAGTACGAGTCGGAGCCGAGGCCGCAGGCTTAGAAACAGAAGCCTGGGCCTTGGAAACTCTTGCTGGTTTTGATGGAGCCGACTTAGCCGGAGAGCCCTCCGGCTTAAGAAGGCCCCTAAGAACCAGTTTATTATGTCTCTCCTGCAGGACTCTCTGGCTGAAGGAGTGACAAATAGCACAGGAGTCCTGCAGGTGAAGAGGGCCCAGACAATACAGGCAAGAAGTGTGACCGTCTGTCAGAGACATCTTCTGACAGCACGAGTCACACTTCTTAAAACCTGAGACCCTCTCCTTTGACATGGTGCCGAAAAACACACACACACACACCAGTCAAAAAATAACTTAAATAAAATACCAAAAGGTATTCTACAAAACCAATACACACACCCTAACAGGGGGGGGGATGGGATAGGGTATTAAGATACACTAACAAAAAATAAAGGAGACAGGGAATTTCTGTCAGAAAGGGAATAATATAAGTTTAAAACTATCAATACAAGGTTTTTAGACTAAAAGGGGCTTAAAACTCACAAAAGTGAACAACTTACCAGGAGCTGGTAAAAAGAAGACCTCCTAAGCGAAGCGGCAAACGAGATCTGGGTACTTACCGCCTTGCATCATGGGATATGGGGCTGCCTCGAGCTGGTAGAAGAAACTCTCGAGCTTAGCAAGTGCCGAGTCGGAGCCGAGGGATCGGCTCCGAACCCATCAAGCAAGAATGAAGGCGAGATTGACAACTTAACATTGGAATTCATCATACAACATCCTCTCCATCACTCCATTTGATGTTTCATCTACTTATTCTTATAGTTTTCATACTAAAATAATATTGTACTATTTTGTTGTAACATCACTTAGTATATTTAGCATCAATTAAAATTTTTACTAATAATTACATCTATTTTTATCTTTAAATGTGTCTTTAATGATGCATGTGTGTGTGTGTCTTTCGGCTTTTCCCGGTTAGGGGTCGCCACAGCGGAACTCCGGTCCGCTAATGATTGGCAGTAGAGTTTTACATGCTGGCTTGCCGGGCCTAACGCACAACCTTCAACGAAGGAACGCCCATTCACGCATGTCGTCACACAGCAGACGCTTTAACTGAGAATCGAACGGGCAACGTCTAACTGTGAGGCGACAACGCTACCGCAGCACCACCACCGCAGTACTGTCTTTAATGATGCATGTAAGACAAATTAAAAACTCTGTATAGATAACAATGGCTATTACAATATCAAAGTAACAGTAAGCCTATATTACCGTAACTGTAGGAAGAATGCATCGTAGCATTAGCTGACATGCATATATTATTATATCTGTCTTAGCCTAACAACCCAGGTTGTGACTGAAAGGGGTCTTCGGATCAAGGCACACAACCTGTTAAACTCAAATTACTAAGTAAATAAAAATCAATATTTATGCAGTTTTTCCAATTATAATAAAGAGGGCATATTATCTTGAATATGCCATCAGGTAGCACATGCACTTAGAAAAATAAGTTAATGTACTTATCATAACGTTCCATGTGAGTTGTTTATCTCGCCTTTATTCTCACTGACGGGTTCGGAACTGATCCTCGACTCTGACACGGCTGATAGCAAAGCTCAAGGTTTGCCAGTAGCTCGAGACCAAGCCCCGTATTCCACAATGCACTGTTGGAATTACCTCAGATCTTGTTTGCTGCGAGTAACAGTGTATATATATATATATATATATATATATATATATATATATATATCATTTTATTTATTTCTACCAAGAACACTTCCCGAAGGGGAAGAAGAAATATTAAGTAACCAGGATGATACTAGCCTCTAAGTCAACAGTCAGCCAGGAGGGGGAAGGAGGGAGGGACATTAGAATAAAGGTGAGATAAACAACTCACATGGAACGTTATGGTAAGTACATAACTTTTTTATGTGAAGATGTTAAATCTCGCCGGTTATTCTCACTGATGGGTAGCGTCCCTAGCACCCTCAACCTTGGGTGGCTCATGGGAGTATGTTCTTCAGTACCGTAGAACCAAATGGAAGACCTGTCCCTTGAAGCCCTATCTACTTTGTAATGTGTGATAAAGGTATGAGGCTTAGACCAAGTGGCTGCAGCGCAAATATTGTCAAGGGGCAATTTAACTTGAAAAGTAGAAGACGTAGAGACAGCTCTGGCAGAATGAGCTTTTGGTTTGAGCGTTAAAGGCATGCTTGCATTCTCATAAACAAAGGATATACAATCAGATAACCATTTAGATAAAGTTGTTTTAGCCACTGGATTGCCTTTTCTTGCTTCTGAGAAGGATACAAAAAGTTGGTCTGATTTCCTAGTATCCATAGCTCTGTCAAGATAAAATCTGAGCTGTCTGTGAACATCATGTTTTTGCAGCATATATTCCAATTTGCTATAGTGGTTGGGGAAAAAGACTGGCAGTTCAATGACCTGATTGATATTTGACTCAGAACAGACTTTAGGTAAAAATGAGGGGTTTGTTCTGAGAGATACTGTATCAGCATGGAAGATCATGTAGGGTGGTCTGATAGACAATGCTTGAAGTTCTGACACTCTGCAGGCAGACGTAATGGCCACAAGAAATATTGTTTTCCAAGATAAAAATTTTAAATCACAAGAAGATGCTGGTTCAAAAGGGGGGAAGAATAATTTGAGAGAGCATAAGGTTTAAATTCCAGGGAGAAAAGGGAATTTTGATCGGAGGTCTCATATGAAGAATGCCTTTAAGAAAGGTTTTAGATAATTTATTGCTCATAATGTTTGAGCCACCAAGACCATGGTGAACATTTGAGATAGCAGCCAACTGAACTCGAACTGTAGCAGCTGCTGCCCCTTCCTTAAAAATTTTTGTTAGAAATTCTAAAATCGAAGCTAGAGGAGCTCGGAAAAGGTCAATGTTCTGTGCGTTGGCCCAAATTGAGAACCTTTTCCATTTACTGCCATATAATTTCCTGGTAGATGACTTGTGAGAAGACGAGAGAATCTGTCTTGTATCTTTTGAAATTGAATGAAGCTTGGCAATTAGGGGAAGTGGATTAGCCAAACAGTCAGTTTCAGGGACTGCAGAGAAGGATGAAGATCCCCTGATGGGTGAGTCAGAAGGTCCGGAACTGGGTCCAAGATCCATGGATCTTCCAACAGATGATGGTGGAGAAACGGAAACCAAATCTGTCGAGGCCAGTAGGGAGCTATGAGTATAGCAGTGCTTCCCAGTGATTTTGCTTTCTGTAAAAATATGGGTATTAATGGGAAGGGTGGAAATGCATAAAGGAGACCCGGGGGCCAATCGTGTAAATGTGTGTCTCTCGGGGGATGACCGGGAGGTGGTATTAGGGCAAAGTAGCTTCTGCATTTTGAATTGATGTGGCTGACAAAAAGGTCGCAGAAAGGCTGGCCCCATTTGCAGAAAATCAACTCCGCAACCTGTTGTTTGAGAGACCACTCGTGAGGGAGTAATATTGCCCTGCTTAGCTTGTCCGCTATCACGCTGGATTACCCCGGGATGTGCGTTGCTAACAGAAAATGCTGAGACGACACAGCCCATTGCCAGACCCTGAGGGCTTTTCGACAAAGGGGGTAAGACTTGGTTCCACCCTGCTTGTTCAAGAAGCAGACTACTGACACGTTGTCGCTCTGAACTGCAATAGTCCTTAGAGGGAGAGAGTCCTGAAAGTGCTGCAATGCCAGAAGTACCACTTTCAACTCTAGAACATTGATGTGCAGATGTGATTCTTGATCTGTCCATGTGCCATATACCTCCGCTGCTGTAGTTTTGTTCTTTGACACCAGTGAGCTGACATTTTGGTGGAGAAGAGAGACTCTTTCGATAGGGAGATGTAGAGTGGTAGTTGAGGTATCTAACTCTGCTCCTATAAAAACGGTATGCTGTGATGGCGATAAGGCAGACTTTTTGAAGTTGATTGTAATGCCTAATTGATGGCAGAGTGTCAGAGTGTATTGTGTTGCCTGAGTCAATTGATGCCTGGTGGTAGCGGTGAGGAGCCAATCGTATAAGTATAGAAACACCTGGAATCCTGGACGTCTAAGGTGAGTCATGACCACTGCCATGCATTTGGTGAACACTCTGGGAGCTGTAGTGAGACCAAAGGGCAAGGCTCGAAACTGGTAATAATTGGCTCCCAGCCGGAAGCGCAGATGATCTACAGAGCATCTGTTCATCTTTATGTGATAGTATGCGTCCTTGAGATCTATGGAGCACATCCAATCGCCTTTCCCTAAAAAGGGAAGAATGGACTGAAGCATGACCATTCGGAACTTCTCTTTCTTTATGAACTGGTTGACTCTGTTGAGGTACAAGCTAGGTCTCCAGTCCCCTGTTTTCTTTGGTACCAAAAAGAATCTTGAGTAAGTTCCAAATCCGACTTAGTCTGCTGGGACTGGTTGGATGACTCTTTTTTCTAGCAATCTGTGGACCTCTACAATTGCTTGTTCCCTGGGATTGGGTGGAACATCTGGGATTCTCTTTATAGGAATGGAAGGGGAAAAGAACGGTATGAAATATCCTCTGGAAATGATGCTTTGTACCCAAGTATCCGATGTTATGTTTAGCCATGCTTCTGGGTACAAAGACAAGCGACCCCGCACTATCTATAACAGTATTATATATATATATATATATATATATATATATATATATATATATATATATATATATATGCAAATATAGATAGAAATATAGGGCTAAGAGGCCCACAGAAAAAGCCTATTATAAGGATTAATAACAGAGAAAAAGGGCTAAAGGCCTGCACAAACAAAGAAGCCAACAAGGTCCTAACTTTTAAACTATTTAAACTATCTAAGTATTTAACTATAGAGTAAATATAATAGTACTAACACACACTATATTTTTTAACAAAAAAGAAAACTTTTTATAGACTTGCTGTTAATTTTTTTTTTCTAAAATGGTCCGAGCTAGCTGGATCACCGAGATCTCTCTTGCCGCGGCAAACTAGATCTGAGGTAATTCCAGCAGTGCATTGTGGGATAAGGGGCTTGGTCTCGAGCTACCGGCAAACCTTGAGCTTGCTATCGGCTGTGTTGGAGCAGAGGATCGGCTCCGAACCCATCAGTGAGAATAAACGGCGAGATTTAACAACTTCACATTGAAAGTTTTATTCAACATAATTTAAGCTTTCATCTGATGTAATTCAGTACTTTGTAAGTCATCCATATTTTCATAATTACTAGCAAATAAAAAGAAGTTACGTACTCACCACCATAACATTCCATGTGTGTTGTTCATCTCGTCTTCATTCTTAACTGGTTGGGTTCAGAACTGATACTCGGTTCTGACTCGGTCTTATAGAAAAACTAGTGTTCTTCCACCAGCTTGTGGCTGTAACTCTATCCCATCATGCCGTAGAAAAGCTCCCCAGATCTTGTTTGCTGATATAACACTAGGTACCAATAAAACTATCAAAAAACTTATACAATTGGAGAACCTTTCTTTCCAACTGTAACCACTCTGCCCTCCAGGAGCCAAAGGTAGGGGGAAGAAGGGTAGGATGTAAGAAAGAATGCGAGACGGACAACACACATGGAATGTTATGGTGCGTACATAACTTCTTTATGTGATGTTGTCCTATCCTATCTCGCCTTCATTCTTAACTGGTTGAGACAGCATCCCTAGCACCATATTTCTTGGGTGGCTCACGGGAGAATATCCTTCAGAACAGTGGATCTAAAAGAGGTCATGTTCCTGGAGGCCAAATCCACTTTGTAATGAGTGATAAAGGTATGAGGCCTTGCCCATGTTGCTGAAGCACAAATGGTATCAATTGGTAGTCTCGCCCGAAAGGCAGAAGAGGTTGCTATGGCTCTTGTAGAATGACCTTTTACTTTTTTGGGGAGTTCTTTGTTTTGAGATTTGTAAATAAAAGTAATGCAATCTGATAGCCATTTGGAAAGTGTGACATTTGAAACAGGAGTACCTTCTTGTAGTCTGAAAATGATACAAATAATTGATCAGATTTTATGAAATCCTTTGTCCTATATAAGTAGAAACATAATTGCCTATGCTCATCTATTCTGCTTTGTTGCCATAGTTGGGGGAAAAAACTTGTAGTCTATGGACTGGTTCAAATTAGATTCTGAGCATACTTTGGATAGAAAGGATGGGCTTGTTTGTAGGGATACTCTGTCATGGTGGAAAAGCATGTGGAAATTAGATATCGTTAATAAGTGAACTTGAATAGTAGCTGCAGCTGGGCCCTCATTAAATAGCTTTGCCAAGAATTCAAGAATGGAAGGTATAGGGGCAGAGAAGGGATCAATGTGGTTATTCAAGGCCCAAGAAGAAAATCTCTTCCATTTGCTGGCATATAACTTCCTTGTTGAAGCCTTATGAGGCGAGATCAAGATATGGTTGACTGATGGAGAGAGGTTAGGGAGCCTAGCTATGTTTGGAATCAGAGCAGCCAAGCTGTCAATTTGAGGGATTGAAGGGAGGGGTGGTGCATCCCTGATGTATGAATCAGAAGGTCCTTAATTGGGTCCAGGATCCATGGCTCCTGCTGAAGATGAGGCCAAAGGAAGAGAAACCAGATCTGATGAAGCCAGTAAGGGGTGATGAGCATCAAATTTCTTCCCAAGGAATTGACTTTCTGAAGAACTTTGGGTATCAATGGAAAGGGAGGAAAGGTGTAGAGGAGACCCAAGGGTCAATTGTGTACAAGTGCATTCTTTAATGATTCACCCAGATGGGGGATAAGGGCAAGATAGCTGCTGCATTTGGCATTCATGGATGTGACAAAAAGGTCGCAGCAAGGCTGGCCCCATTTGTGGAAAATCATCTCCGCTACTTCTTGTTTTAGGGACCTCTCGTGAGGCATCAGAATTGCTCTGCTGAGTTTGTCTGCTATAACATTGGATTTCCCCAGGATGTGCATTGCTATCAGAAGACGTTAGGAGGAGGTTGCCCACTCCCATATTCTCAGGGACTCCCAACAAATGGGTAAGACCTGGTCCCTCCTTGTCTGTTTATGTACCACACAACCGACATGTTTTCTGTCTGTACTGCAACAGTTTCTAGTGGAAGAGAGTTTGGGAATGCTTGCAATGCTAGAAGCCTTGTGATTCTGCCACGTGCCTTGGACTGTCCTTCCCAGATAATGCCCCCCACCCTAATGGGAAGCGTCCGTGGTCACCAAGGCTAAAGGTTGTGGAAGAACAAAGGGTCGACCTAATGTCACATGAGTGGAGTGAAGCCACCAACAAAGGTCTTTCTTGCAAGATTCTGTTATAATTTGGTGGGACATGGGTACTTCCTGCATAGACTACTGAGTGAAGAGTAGCCACTGCAGGAATTTCATATGCAGACATGCTAATGGAATCAAGTTTATTGCTGCTGCCATAGTCCCCAAGATTTTCAGGACTGTTCTTGCTTGTACTTTTTTTTTTGAAAGTAGGAAGTTGACTTGGTGCCGTAGGACTTGAACTCTTTGGAGGGAACGTTTTGTCATCATTTCTGTTGTATCTAGATCTGTTCCTATAAAAACAATATGCTGAGATGGCAATAAGGCAGATTTTTCATAATTTATTGTGATTTCTAGGTGACAGCAGAGCTGTAAGGTGGTGTCTCTTTGCTTTTATTAGTAGATGCGAGGTGGTGGTGGTGGAGGTTAGAAAACAGTCATCTAGGTACAGAAAGACTCAGAATCCTTAGCATCTCAAGTGAGACGTGACCACTGCCATACAGCTGGTAAATACGCTGGGGCTGTAGTGAGAGCAAAGGGCAGAGCTTGGAACTGGTAGTGACTGGCTCCCAGCCAAAAGCACAAATGACTCCTGGAGCGCCTGTCCATTTTTATATGGCAGTATGCAACCTGGAGGTCTACAGAGCACATCCAATCATCTTATCCCAAAAAAAGGGAGTACTGACTGTAGTGTTACCATCCAGAACTTTGATTTTCTTACTGATTTGTATAATCTGCTGAGATCCAGGATGGGTTTCCAGTCCCCTGTTTTCTTTGAAACTAAAAAGAACCTTGAGTAAGTTCCACATCATCTTTGGTCTGCGGTGACTGTTTGAATGACTCTTTTGTCTAGCAACTTTTGTATTTCTAGAGTTGCCTGTTCCCTCTGACTGGCATGTTTTTTATGTTTGGGACAGGGAAGGAAAAAGGTATACAGTAGCCTCTGGCTACTATGCTTTGTACCCACTTGTCTTTTGTTATTTTTAGCCAGGCTTCTGGGTACAATGATAAGCAACCCTCAACTGCCTCCAGAGATGGACAGACGGGCTTCCTTTTAGAAGCACTAAAAGGGCTTACCATGGAATGATTCTCTGTCACCCTGATTTTGCAGAACCCCTCTGCCGCATGGTCAGTGTCTTCCATTACTGCTTCCCCCTCTGCCCTGGGGGAAGAATCACCATGTGTGTCCAGAAAAGCTCTCTGGGATTTTTGGAACCACATTTTTCCTCCCTTTTGACCTTTTGGGTAAAGTCTAGAAGGTAGAGAAAAATGGACTCCTGCGGCCGAGAGAATTTTTCCTTCTTGTTCACACCTGGTTGGTGTGCTTTCGACTTTTCGCCCAAACAAGGATAAGCCATCAAAAGGGGCATTAACAAAGGAAGATTTAAAGGGCTCCACAAAATCACACAAATGCATCCAGGAATGTCTCCTTAGTGAAATTCCTGAACCCACTGCCCTACTCACTCCATCTGCTGCATAGGAAATGAGTCTCATGGAGGAGTTGACCACTGAGTTTAAGGTGGAGAGCTGACAGGAAACCTTTTCTAATACCCCTTCAGCTACTGAAACTTGGAGAGCATCTCCTAGCTCCTTCAAGAGATCTCTCTGAAGTCTGGTAAAGTGGGTGAGATAATTCAGCGATCTGAGTGCAAAGGTCGCTGAAGAAAAGGTGCATTTTCTGTATCTGCCCATCGTACGAGACACCTTGTTTGGTGGATGGACAGACGAGGACGTCTCTGAAAGTTCCTTTTTTGTGGCTGCTGCCACCACCATAGCATTTACTGGGACACCTTTTGTAAGAAAACTCTTATCTGTAGGGGATGTTATGAATTTATTTGGCCTCTGGGGAACAGGCTCCACTGAGTCTGGAGACTCCCATGTCTTTCAACAAACTAGGTTCATCGAAAGGTGGAGACACCCAAGTGGTGGAAAGGGGAGACCCAAAAGCCTTCAGGTACACAGACTCCTCCTCAGAAGGGTTGATGGACTTTCAGCCACCTCTCTAAGAATTTCCAGGATGTCTGCAAAGGAGACGTCCTCAGAGAGTGACCGTGAGGACCCTTCTGACTCATCAAGGTTTGTATCAGATGTCACAGACAATTGGGGAGTCTAAATGCTTCCTGTTGCAAATTCTCTTACAAGGGACCTCTTCAGAAGGGTATTCTGGAGAGGTTTTGGAAGATAGGGGTTCATCCAATGGGGCATCCTGAGGCCTAGAGTTTCCGCGTGTCTGTGGATGCAAGGGTGCCAAGACAGACACCAGTGCCTTTGGGGGAAGAATGCCTGGACCTGAGAGTGGACCTGTCTGTGGAGACAGCACTCTCCTCATTACCTCGAAAGCCCCCCAGCCCCTGATCCTACGAAACCTCTGGCTCCAAAGAGCCAGAAGGCATCCCCAGAACCAAGGGGGTTGACTCCGTGGCTGATGTAGGAGCCAAGCTCATCCACACAGAAGCCCCAAGAGACAAGTTCAGATCCAACAACTGTCTGATCCGACTTTCCTCCCCAGATCCAACTGGAGAGTGTTGTCTCCTAGACTCCTGGGGTTCAGTGGAACTGAGGATGTCGGAGCAGTAGTCGGGTCCAAAGATCCTGGAGTAGGTCTCAGTTCTGACGGCTCCACTACAATCAGTTCTAGACATGCCAGCTCCAAGATTCCAAGTCGGATCAGAGGCAGAACAGATGGTGAAGGGGTAGTCTTGGTCGGTTCAAAATCCCTCTGGGTTGGAGCCAACAACAGTTTGGCAAGCGCTGATGTCTTTAATAGCCTCCGTACCATATGATCCACATCATCATCAGAAAGGCTCCTGGAGGATCGAGAGGAGGGAGCAGGAGATCTAGCAGGCTGAAGCAAAGGGGAATGCAAAGTGGGAGAAACCAGTTCCAATTCCGGGGACCGGGTCCACAAATGAAATTCCAATGGCACTGACACAGAAGGAGGCGAGGTAGTTGGTTTTTCGGGCCCAACAGTCTTTGGGTCCAGAGATGACACTTTTGATAACTTTTTAAGTGGCTCTGAATGAGCACTGGAAGGAGATGACTTTTTCCCTGACTTCACGGATTTTGAAGAAGGGGATTTGGCCAATTTTGAAGTACCCTGACATTCTTCAATAGCTTCAGTGAAGGGGGCCTTCAGCAAACCTCTCAGAATAAGCTTATTCTTTCTCTCAAGCAGAACTCTATGGGCGAATGAGTGACAGATTGCACAGGACTCCTGTAAGTGAACTGCTCCAAGGCAGTATACACAAACAGTGTGACCATCAGTAATCGACAGTTGTTTTATTATACTTCCCACATTTCTTGAATCCAGAGGGTTTTGTTTCCTTAGGATTCTTAGACATTATAGCTGCAAATAACAACAGTAACAACTAATTGCTACATATATATATATATATATATATATATATCTATATATATATATATATATATACATATATATATATATATATGTATATATACATATATATATTTTTTTTTTTATTATTATTATTATTATTATTATTAAACAAGAAGAGAATAAACACTCAGGGAAAAGCCCAACAAACTAGAACAGAAAAAGGAAGTTCTCTCAGGTAAACAAATCTGCCCTAGGTTAAAAGGGGAGTAAGAAGCCCTCTAAATTAAATGGGCAATGGCAGCCCTCTAACTTAAATGAACTTGCATGGTAATGTAAGAGGTAGCAAGGGGAAAAAAACTTAAGTAAACGAAGTTCGTTAACTTAAACAAGCCTGTCAACAAAAAACAAAATGGAAGGAAGCCCTCTAACTAAAACGGGCTTAGAAAAAATAAGTTATGTACTTACCATAATGTTCCAGGTTTGTTGTCCTTGATCTCGCCTTCCTTCTTGTTGGTTGGGTTCAGAACCGACCCTTGACTCTGACTTGGCCATATTCTAAAGCTTGAGAGCTGCCACTGGCTTGAGGCTAGACCCTATCCTATCATGCCTAGTGCTAGTTACCCAGATCTCATTTGTGATAACCCATAACACTAGACCACAATGTGTAGATATATAAATAATAGACATAGCTAACAAAAATACATGTATATGAATATAAGAAGAAACCCTCAAGCCATAAGTAGAAATTCTTATTCTATCCAACTCATAAGGCAGGAAGGGAAGCAAGGCCTGTATAGTCAAATATGGATAACTCCTCTCGATCCTCCAGGAGGAAGAAGGAGGGTGGGATGCAAGAAGGAAGGCGAGATCAAGGACAACCAACATGGAACGTTATGCTAAGTACATAACTTCTTTATGTTATGTTGTCCCTATCTTGCCTTCCTTCTTGCTGGTTGAGATAGCATCCCCAGCACCTTCTTCTTGGGTGGCTCAAAGGAATATATCTTCAGAACCGTGGAACCAAAGAATGCCCTGTTCTGGGAGGCCACATCTACTTTGTAATGAGTAATGAAGTTATGGGGGTTAACCTACATAGCTGCCACACAAATTGAGTCCAAAGGCAGTCTGGCCCCAAAGGCAGTAGATGTAGACAAAGCCCTAGTTGAGTGTCCCCAAATTTTCCCTGGTACTTGTTTGTTCTGTGAATCACAGACATAAGTAATAGTATCCGAAATCCATTTTGATAAAGTCACTTTCGATACTGGAGTTCCCTTTTCGTTCTCTGCAAAGGATACAAACAGTTGGTCAGATTGTATGAATTCTTAAGTCCTGTGCAAACAGAAACATAATTGTCTATGAACATCCAATTGGTGTAGATTATACTCTGTCTTGTTGCCATAGTTCAGAAAAAACACTGGTAGTTCTATCGATTGATTCAGATTGAACTGTGAGCAAACTTTTGGTAGAAAAGAAGGGTTGGTCCTAAGAGAAACCCTAACTTTGTGGAAAATTAAATAAGGAGAAGGAATGGAAAGAGCTTGTAATTCTGATACCCTCCTAGCTGAGATAATGGCGATCAAGAAAATAGTTTTCCATGTCAAAAATTTTAGAGCACAAGAACTGGCTGGTTCAAATGGAAGAAGAATCAAGGAAGCTAGGACTAAATTTAGATTCCAAGGAGGAAGTGGTACTCTTATTGGGGGTCTCAAAAGAATGGTACCCCTCAGAAAAGCTTTGCATAGCCTGTGGGACATGACATTAGAAACCATTTCTCCCACATGGAAGTTAGAAATAGCAGTCAATTGAACTTGGATAGTTGCTGCTCCTGCTCCTTGGTTGAAAGTTTCAGCCAGGAACTCTAGTATCTCTGAAATGGGTGCAGTAAAAGGATCAATCTGAAGTAGTTACTTCATTTGATCTGCAACCTGTGGGTGTCGGATCCGACCTCGGATCCGATCCGGAAGCTTTCCAAGCTCCAAGATCCGAGCTCCTAGCTCCTCCCCTACCCATAATCCCCTACTACCAACGACATTACCTCAGATCGTTTTTTGCCGCGGCTGAAGAAGCTTCCTTGTGAAGAGCTCCTGGCTGGGTGAGATCATTGCTGGTCTTAAACCAACTTTTTTCAATCAAGTTTTTGGTCCCTTTTCTGTTAACTTAATTACTAGCTTATCTTCACTCCCCTCCCCCTCCTAGTGTTTGGGTGTGTGTGTGAATGATGTCTGAAGGGCTTAAGGCCATTTTTTCTAAATGTACTGAGTGTGGCCACAAGCTTTCTCCAGCTGATGGCCACACTCAGTGCGTTTTGTGCCTGGGGGCAGCCCATTTGTCAGAGGCCTGCCAGATCTGCGCGGCCTTTAACCCCCGGGCACTTCGGGATAGGAAGAACAAGCTGATCCTGGTGGGAAAGCTTCCCCAGGAGTCAGCTTCTTCTTCCTCTCCCGTTCAGGCTCCAGCTGCTTCGGCAGCTTCGGCGCCATCTATCCCCTTAGCTCTACCCGGGACTCAACCTCCCTCATCGGGTTTGAGCTCTGGGGAAACTAGTGCCTCTTCCCTTAAAGAGAAGAGACACAAGGATAAGGAAGGACATAAGTCTCACAAAAGGCGGGCCGAATCTCATCCTTCGGCTCCGCCAGCGAAACTGCTTAAGTCTCCCTCGAGGGTCTCCGGATCCCCCTCCTCTCGGCGCCGTTCGCCCTGTTTTTCGCCGGAGCCAGAGGAGGAGGATAGGTCTCCCTCGAGATTTTCGAGGCAGCCCTCCCGGCCCACCTCTACTACTTCATCTAGGTCGACCCGAAGCATCTCCGAAACGGATATGGATCGGATGATGCATCGATTCTTACAGACCCAAATGCAGATGGGGATGCTCTTGCCTCCCCCCCTCTGGGGGGGAGTGCAGCCCCCATATTTGCCCCGATCACTCCTTCTCTGACTCGTTTTCGGGTCTCGGAGTCATCGGATCCAGGCCCTTTCGGACCTGGGGAATTGTCGGCGCCGATAGCGGTGGTCTCTTCGACACCGACTATACCTTCGAGCTTGTCGGACCCGAGCTCTCCGGGCCGAGGGCTGAGCGTCCGATCCGAGGGAGTTGCTGTGTCTTCGGCGCTATTGGCGTCGGAGCACACCTCTGCCTCGGCACCGACTGCATCGGCTCCGACCCCGATCCCTTCCTCGGATCCGAGGAGATTGCTCTCAGAGGCTGGCGAGAGTGGCTCTCCTTCGGCTTTTGAGGTAGTGGAGAGGGTACTGTCGAGGTCCTCCAGATCCCTGACCCGGGCTTCGGATCCACCCGTACCTCCACTGTATGAGGGTCTGTCTTCCATCATCCGTCCATCTGGACAGCCTGCCCAAGCCCTCCAGCTAGTTCCCGCGGAGGAACAACAACCCGTGGACAAGCCCTCTTCGGAGAGTCCCACCGAGGAGGTCCCTCGGAAACATCGGTGCAAAAGGAGGCACCTGGACTCCCCCGAGTCCGTTACCACAGACACAGACTTAGATGATACGGAGGGTTTCCCAAGGTCACCCCCCGAAGATGTCTCCTTTGGAGACATCATGGAAATGTTGCGTATCAGAGGGGGGTGGTCAGCCCAAAAGCCCTCCTTTGATGAGTCCGTGTTCCTGGAGGCCTTTGAGGCAGGCCCATCTATCTCCTGGGTGTCCCCTACGGCCGACCCCCTGGTGGACTTAATTACCACCAGAGCTTGGAAGGAGCCCGACACTGTGGAGCCAATCCCTAGGCACCCCGATAAAGTCCTCAGCCCACCCACTGATAGACTGTCTTGGGCCAAAGGAACCCCCGTTGATGCTATGTTGGTGGCGGCGGCCACCAAGAAAGAACTTGCGTAGGAGAGTTCTTCGGTTCACCTGCCAGATAAGGAATCTCGAGCGCTTGACCGGAATGGGAAGCGGATGTTTGCTTCAGTGACCTTTTATATAAGGGCGCTGAACTATATGGCACATACCATTAGGCTACAGCGAGACTTGATTAAAGAATACGCTGCAGCCCCCCCGGAGTCCATGTCAGTCCCAGACAAAAAGGTTTTTGAGACTCGAATGGCCACTCTAAAATCCATCTCCAATACGTCTATGCGGCTTCTCTCCCATGCAACGGAGGGAGCCGCTAGAGCTGACGGAGCCGGGGTCGTCTTGCGACGTCTCTCCTGGCTCCATCTGTGTGACTTCACGAACCCCTTCAAGGCGTCCTTCGCGAACGCCCCTTTTGACGGTTCTGCCTTGTTTTGTTAAACTGTTCACGACACGCTGGTCCAAAGCGAAAAGGATGGGAAGATGCTGTCTGCCGTCGGAGTCCGCTTCTCTAATCCCCAAAGATCCTTCTCCAGGAATCAGAGGGGACAAAAGAAGCTGTGGTTCCGTAAGTCTCAGCAATCCCATCCTGCTGCGGACCACTCGTCCTCTAGAGGCAGAGGAGGACAAGGTGGACGCCGGCCCAGAGGCAGAGGGGGGCCACGTAATTTCGGGTCTAGAGAACCTTTCTTGCACAGACCCGCACAACAGCCCTGAGGGCTTGCCCGACTGTCCCTCTCTGGAGGCAGGCGGGGGGCGATTGTCGGAGCACCTGTCAAACTGGGAGTCCCTTACAACAGATCGATGGGTGCTCTTGATCATATCCAGAGGATACACCATTCCATTCATAAACCTTCCCCCCAAACCCAGACGTCTCCCCGATGTCCCACCCGATCAGAGGGAGGCAGCGGCTTTGGAGATTTCAAAGCTGCTAAGAAAAAGAGCCATCCAGCCCGTCCCCCCAGATCAGTCCGGATTGGGTTATTACTCCAGGTTCTTTTTGGTGCCAAAGAAAACGGGGGACCTCAGACCAATCTTAGACCTTTCCGCCCTGAACCTGTTCATACCCGAGGAAAAGTTCCGGATGGTCACTCGCCAATCAATTCTCCCCCTTCTGCGGGAGAATGACTGGATGTGCTCATTAGACCTCAAGGATGCGTATTACCACATATTAATGGACAGACGATCCAGGAGGTTCCTCCGCTTCCGGCTCGGAGCCAGTCATTATCAATTCAGGGTTCTTCCATTCAGCCTCACCTCAGCCCCCAGAGTGTTCACCAAGGTCATGGCAGTGGTTGCAGCCCACCTGAGACTCCAGGGCATTCAGGTCTTCCCTTACCTAAACGACTGGCTCCTCACCGCGACCAACAGGCATCAGCTCTGTGTGGTGAGAGATTATGCTCTATCTCTGGCCCACAACCAAGGCATCTCAGTGAACGAGCAGAAATCCTGTCTGTGCCCCACTCAAGCCCTAGAATTCATAGGGGCCAGGTTAGATACACAAATCTCCAGAGTTGTTCCAACGTCAGTCAGGCTGAACAGCTTGTCGTTTCAGGTGTTAGCCCTTCTTCGGAGCCCTGTTCCTCCAGCAGAGTTAGTCCTGAGGGCACTGGGGTCTATGTCAGCAGCGATCGGTCTCTCTCTTCATGCCCGTCTGCGAATGCGCATATTACAATGGACCCTTCAAGTCCAATGGTCCCTGCCGATCCACCCGTTATGCATGCCAATACCCCTGAGCAGGGTGTGCAGGGACTCCCTTCTGTGGTGGTTACAGGCACAGGAACTCAGAGAAGGGAGGCCCTTTGTGATTCCCCCAGTCAAAGCCACGTTGACCACGGACGCTTCTTGCCTCGGGTGGGGGGGGCATTGTTCAGGCAGATCCGTTCAAGGCACGTGGACTTCCCTAGAGACCGCATTGCATATCAACGTCCTAGAGATGAGGGTGGTGCTTTTGGCATTGCAAGCTCTCCACGACCTTCTTCCCCTAGGGACTATTGCAATCCAGACGGACAACATGTCAGTAGTCTGGTATATAAACAAACAAGGAGGGACCAGATCTTATCCCCTGTGTCGAGAAGCCATGAGAGTGTGGGAATGGGCGATTTCCACCAACCGCTTTCTGATAGCAACGCACATTCCGGGACGGTCCAACATATTAGCGGACAAGCTAAGTCGAGTGTTCCTCACTCCATACGAGTGGTCTCTGAATCCGTCTGTTGCAAAGCAGATCTTCCACAAATGGGGTCAGCCTCGCTGCGACCTTTTCGCTTCTCCTTTAAACACAAAATGCAGCGAGTACTTTGCGATAGTTCCCCCCAGAGGGGAGACCCCCAGAGACACTCTAGTCCATGCTTGGCCTCCCGGACTCCTTTATGCTTATCCCCCCCTCCCACTTATGATGAAATTCATCCAGAAAGCCTGTTGGTTGGGGAGCAGAGTTATCCTCATAGCCCCATTCTGGCCTCGACAGATCTGGTTCCCCTTTCTGCGGTCTCACAGTGTGGCTCCCCCATGGATTCTGGATCCCAGTCCAGACCTAATCTCGCACCCGGCGAGATGCCATACCCCAAACCTGGTCAATCTCAAACTTGCTGCTTGGTTGATCCAGTTCCATTAATGGCTAGGACTCCCGGTATCTCATCCCCCGTTAAGGCCATTCTGGTGGCGGCTCATAAACCATCTACCAGAAAACTTTACAACAGTAAATGGAAACGTTTTTCCATCTGGGCCAAAGATAAAGAATTGGACCCATTTACTGTCCCTATTCCGACTATTCTGGACTTCCTTTCCCTGCTTTTTAGACAGGGAGCAAGTGCCTCCACAGTCAAGGTGCAGTTGGCGGCCATCTCCCATTTTCACGTGGGGGAACGGCATAGGCTCCTTAGCATCTACAAAGTTGTGCAAAACCTTCTTAAGAGGTGTTTTTCTTTTGAAACCACCTGTCAAGACTGTGGTTCCCCCGTGGGATCTCACTCTGGTCTTACAAGCCTTAACAAGACCACCTTTCGAGCCTGCAGCCTCAGTTCCGTTGAAGTTCTTATCTTGGAAAATGTCCTTCTTAGTGGCTATTACTTCAGCCAAGAGGGTTTCAGAATTACAAGCTCTGTGTATCAAACCTCCGTACCTTATCTTTCACAAAGATAGAGTGTCCCTCAGGACTAATCCATCTTTCTTGCCTAAGGTGGCTACAGAATCAAACATTAATCAATCAATAAATCTTCCTGTATTTTCCCAAATTTTCACAACAAAGGAGAATACACGTTGCACAAATTGGATGTATACAGACAACTGCATTTTTACTTGCACAGGACTAGAGAGTTTCGCAAGTCGGACCAGTTGTTTGTTTCTTATGCAAAATCAGCCATGGGCAAGGAAATTGCTAAAGTGACTGTAGAAAATTGGATCTGTCAGTGCATTATGCTGGGATACACTTCATCTGGGAAGCCAGCTCCGGTTGGCGTCCGTGCTCATTCCACAAGATCTGTAGCTACCTCAACAGCCTTTTGGTCTAGGGTTCCAGTAGACGATATTTGTTCAGCAGCTACCTGGTCCTCATCTCATACGTTCATTTCTCATTACAAACTGGATATGATTTCCAGGAGTAGGGCTTCTTTTGGCTCTGCGGTGCTTCGGAATATCCTTCCGTAAGGACCACCCAGGTTCTTGTAGGTTAGCTGGGGACTCTGTCCCACAGGTTGCAGATCAAATGAACTAACTACTTCAGATAAAGAAGTTATGTACTCACCATAACGTTCCATCTGAGTAGATACTTCATTTGTCTGCAACCGACCCCCCCCTGCCATCCCCCGAACCTTGGGAATTTTTCTGATCATTCGGAGTTGGTTTCTGTCTCGAGTTGGTGAGGCAAAAAAAAAAACGATCTGAGGTAATGTGGTTGGTAGTAGGGGATTATGGGTAGGGGAGAGGAGCTAGGAGCTCGGATCTTGGAGCTTGGAAAGCTGTCGGATCCGACACCCACAGGTTGCAGACAAATGAAGTATCTACTCAGATGGAACGTTATGGTGAGTACATAACTTCTTTTTATTATTGCTGATAGCCCAACAAGAGAACTCTTTCCATTTACTAGTATACAGTTTCCTCATAGAGGATTTGTGAGAGGAGATGAGAATATGTTGTACAGCGGGGAAGATGTCAGGAAGCCTGGCTAAACTGGGAAGTGGAGGAACCAAGCTGTCAGCTTGAGGGTTTGTAAGGAAGGACGGAGTATGCTCAACTGATGCATCATCAGGTCCAGAGCTGTGTCCAGGATCCAAGGCTCCTCCAGGAGATGGGGCCATAGAAACGGGAACCAGATTTGATGAGGCCAGTAGGGGGCAATGAGGATTAGCTTGCAACCCACCGATTTTGCTTTCTGAAGAACCTTGGGAATCAAAGGAAATGGATGAAAGACATACAGAAGCCCCGAGGGTCAATCATGAACAAGTGCATCCCTGGGTGATTATCCCGATGGAGGGACTAAGGTGAAATAGCTGCCACATTTGGCATTGATGGATGTGGCATAAACGATCGCAGCAAAGCTGGCCCCACTTGCGAAAGATGTGTTTCGCAATATCTTGTTTCAAGGACAACTCGTGAGGCATAAGGATAGCCCTGCTTAGTTTGTCCGCTATCACGTTGGATTTCCCCGGGATGTGCGTCACAATCAAAAAGTGTTGGAAGAACATCCCCCATTGCCATACTCTTAGGGTCACTCAACATAAGGGACAGGATTTGGTTCCGCCTTGTTTGTTGATGTACCATACCAATGACATGTCTGTCTCAATCGCAATCGTCCCTGTGGGGAGAGAGCTGTGAAGTACTTGCAACACCAGGAGTACTGCTCTCATCTCGAGGACACATGTGCAAATTATACTCATGTTGTTGCCAAGTTCCGTGAACAGTCTGTCCCAGATAATGCCCTCCCCCCACACTATCTGGGAAGCGTCCATGGTCACTGTGGCCACTGGCTGGGGGAGAATGAATGGTCTGCCTATCGTCAGCTGGGTGGACTGAAGCCACAATTTTAGGTCCTTCTTGCAGGTCTCCATGATGAGAATTTCATGACACATGGGTAAATCTTTCATGGACCATTGGACAAAGAGGAGCCACTGCAATAGCCTCACGTGGAAAAAGCACCAAGGGAACTTGAGTTATAGCTGCCGGCATTGAGCCCACGACTTTGAGAACAAATCTTGCTTGAATCTTTTTTCTCCCGCCTAGAATCGCAACTTGGTGTCGAATGGAAGACACTCTCTCCTGAGGCAATTTTGCTGTCATGTCTTTGGTGTCTAGATCTGCTCCAATAAATGTAATATATTGACAAGGCAGACTTTTCATAGTTTATAGTGATGCCTAGCTGAGAGCAGAGTCATATGGTGGTGTCCCTTGTCTCGATTAGTCGATGCTCGGTGGTGGTGGTAAGGAGCCAGTCTAAATACGGAAACACCCGGAATCCTAGACACCTCAGATGAGCCATGATTACTGCCATGCATTTGAATACCCTGAGGGCTGTGCTGAGGCCAAAGTGCAGAGCTCTGAACTGTAGTGACTGACTCCCAGCCGGAAGCGTAGGAATCTCCTGGATTACCTGTTCATCTTGATATGGCATTATGCATCCTGGAGATCGATGGAGCACATCCAATTGTCTCTTCCCAGAAAGGGAAGTATGGACTGCAGTGTCACCATCTGGAACTTTGCCTTTTTGACAGACTTGTTGAGTCTGCTGAGGTCCAAAATGGGCTTCCATCCCGTTTTCTTTGGTACCAAAAATTACCTTAACTAAGTTCTGGATCCAATCTGGTCTGCGGGGACTTCTTGTATGACTCTTTTCTTAGCAACTTTTGAACTTCTAGAGTTGCTTGTTCCCTCAGACTGGGTGGCACATCTGGGATGGATTTCTGTTTTTGGGGAAGAGGTGGCATGGAGAAAGGAATATTGTATCCCCTGGATATTATCAAGTGTACCCATGTGTCTTCTGTGATCTCTCACCAGACTTCTGGGTACAGTGACAATCTTCCCCTGACTGCCTCCAGAAGTGGACAGGTGGGCCCCCTTTCAGAAGCACTGGAAGGGCCTCCCAGAGAACGTATCTCTGTCACCCTGACTCTGCAGACCCCCTCTGCTGTGAGGGCGACGTCTCCCATCATTATTCCCCCCTCTGCCCCAGGGGGTGAATTCACCACTTGCGTCAGGCGAAGTTCCCTGCAATTTCCGTAACCACATTTTTCCACCCTTTTGACCTTTGTGATAAAGTCGAGAAGGTGCAGAAAAATGTACTCCCATGGCAGAGGAAGTCTTGCCATCCTGCTTGCACCTGGTTTGAGTCTCTTTTACCTTAGGCCTGAATAAAGATGAATCATCAAAGGGGGTGTTAGTAAAGGAGGACTTGAAAGGCTCTGCAAATTGACAAAGGTGCATCCAGGAATGCCTTCGTAAGGAGACTCCTGTGCCTGTAGCCCTGCTTGCTCCATCGGCTGCATAGGAGATAAGTTGCATGGAAGAGTTAACTATGGAAGATAAGGTTGCAAGCTGAAAAGCAGTCTTATCTGCAGCTCCCGCAGCTGTAGGATCCTGTAGGGTATTGCCTAGCTCTTTCAGGAGATCCCTTTGAAGACGGGTGAAATGGGAAAGATAATTCAGTGACCTGAGAGTAAAGGCCACTGAAGAAAAGACATGCTTCCTGTATCTGTCCACTGTATGTGACTCTTTGTTCGGTGGATGGACAGATGTAGAAGTCCATGCTAATTCCTTCTTAGTGGCCGCTGCCACCACCATGGCATCAACTGGCACACCCTTGAATAGAAAGGATTTGTCTTCAGGGGTCATTATGAATTTATTGAGCCTCCACAGAATTGGTTCCATCAATTCCGGAGAGCTCCATTTCTTTCAACTTACAACTCCTAGCAGCGGGTCGAAGAGCGGAGACACCCAAGAGGTAGAGGGTCGGGAATCAAATGCATCCAGGTACACGGACTCATTCTCAGGAGGGGAAAGGGACTTCCAGCCACACCTCTGCTTGAGGATTTCCAGGATGTCCAAGAACGAAACATCCTCAGAGGGGGACTGATGTCAGAGACTCAGGGGAGTCCACATGCTTCCTCTTACATGTCCTCTTTTGGGGGACCTCCTCAGGAGGATGCTCTGGGGAGGTTTTGGAAGAGGGGGGGAACTGGTTCCCTGTGCTTAAAATGGAGAGGTGGTGAGAGGGAAGACACTGGCTCCGAAGGGGATGAGTAGCTGAAGCAGATGGAGGAGCTGCCTGAGAGGACAGCACATTCCTCATCACCTCAAAGGCACCACGCTCTCGGCCTGAGTGTCTTCCTGGCTCCGAAGAGTTGAGAGACCTCTCCCGCACTGAGGCTGATGGCTCCGAGACTGATGTGGGAGCCGAGCTCACCTGCACCGAAGCTCCAAGAGGGACAGTGGGGTCGGAAAATGGTCTGATGCCGCTCTCCCCCCTCGGAACTGATGAGGGAGTGTCAGCTCCAAGATCCTTCGATGGAAGGAGGTATCAAGGAGATCTGAGTGGATGTTGGAACCGAGAGACCGGAGGTTTTCAGAACCGATGGTTCCACCACAATGACTTCCATGTACTCCGGCTCCGAGCTCAGGTGAGTCGAAAGAGGAATAGATGGTTTGGGAGGAAGGATAGTCTGCACCACATCTATACGGGCTGGGCTCAATAAAATTTTAATGAGAGCCGGTGTCTTAAGCAGCCTCTTCATCACCCTCTCCACATAATCATCTGAAAGACTACTGGATGATCGAGAGGAGTGGGTGGACGATCGGCGACTGCCCGCCAGAGACTCCAGGAGCGGTGACCGTGGATCGGACCACACCAGTTCCAATGAAGGAGATCTATTTCTTTTATGACTCTTAGATGGTTCAGAGGACACTGATGGAACCGCAACAGATAAGGTCTTGTTAGACCAGAGAGGTTTTGGATCCGACGAACTGGTAGACTACTCTGAGTGTCTCGATGGCTCCAAAGTCGGAACAGATGAAGTTGTCGGTTTGAGAGATTTCCCTGGTTTACAAGCCTGAATCCGTTCTGCTGGAGTGTCAAAAGGCCCTTTTAGTAAACCTTGTAAGATAAGTTTGTTTCTGCACTCCTGCAGGACTCTGGCACTGAAAGCATGGCAAATAGAACATGAATCCTGCAGGTGCACGGCCCCCAAACAACAAAACGCAACTGGTATGTCCGTCAATCAGGGACATTTTCTGGGATCACAAGTCACATTTTTTGAATCCAGAAGGTTTGAATTCTTTGGATGCTTCTTCGAACATTATGACAAAAAACAACAACAACAAAGCCCAATACAGTAACAACAATACACTAAAGGTAAAGGTATCAAACAAACAGTCTCACAATAACTACTAAGAACCTCTGTTTTTTTTTTTTTTAATTCAACAACACACAAAAGGTTGGAAGGAAATGGAAGGGGGAGAGCTTCTAAATTAAACAACAACTCCCCTGACCGAGAAGAGCCTCTAATTTAAACAGCTACTCCTTACCAGAAAAGAAAGGGAGGGAATAATGGGGAAATCCCCTTAACTGAAACGGGCTAAAAAGAAGGGAGAATCTTCCAAGAAAAACAGATTTGACAAGGGGAATAGCCCTCGAGAAAGAACAACAGCCTAAACAACAGCCACAACAACCAGAAAAACTGAGATATGGAGCGAAACAAACACTACTAAGCTACAGAAAGTCTCTGAAGAAAAATTATGATTTAAACCAGAAAAACAACACTAAAATTCAAAAACTCAGCCTGAGCCAGTATCCAGCAATCTCAAAGCTTCAAGCGGCAAACAAGATATGGGTAACTTTTAGATGTCCTTCAAGGATGCATCTGCAGTCTTTACAAATGGGTTGTCCTGTCGTCAGGCAGCCCTTCGGTCGGCCGGATTCCAAAGTCTGGGTCTGGCTTCGGCTGGTGTCGCACTTCACCCGACGTCATTGCGGCAGTCATTCGGGTATAAAGGCATCAGCCGACGCCATTTTCCTCAGTCTTTCTTGCCGCGTGGCGCCCGAAGCAGAAGCTGTTCGCAAGTGCCGGTCGGTCAGATCCAGAGATTACTACTACCGAATACTACTTCGAAGACTTCTATAAAGCTAAGTACCCCGTTGGGGACTCTTTCTTGCCTCAGCCGATGTCAGAGAAAGTTAATAACTGTTTATCTTGTGGGAAACAAATACCTCATAAAGATTTCCACTCCTATTGCATACATTGTTTAGGCCCAGACCACGACGTAGCAGCTTGTCTAGCCTGTGCTTCTTTTAACCGGCGGACGCTTAGACGTCGCTCGGACTTTGCTGAACAGATTTTCGGCTCGAGTTTTGCCTACATTATGCCGTCGGATCCTCCGACTACGCAAATAACCAAAACGCAAAGAAAAGGACCGACACTCGCGGTCAGCGGTTTCGGCCGAAACCGCGGTTAAGCAAACCACGAGTGTCTCGGTTTCGGCCGAAACCGAGCAAGCGGTTCTTTCTTCAGCCGATAACTTGCCTTCTACCGAGGCCTCTTCTAACCTGGTAGAAACGGCTTCTGAAATCCAACCTTCTGTTGCGATTTCACAGGATTTATCTGACACCATTCCCCTAGATATTTCTACCCCTGCACGTGGAGCTGCTAGGCCCCTCCAGCTATGTCTATTAAGGCCTTTGCCAGGGCTAAAGCAGCCAAAGCATCTAAACCTGTGCCTGCCAAGCCCCCCTCTCACAGGCCCAGCACCAGCTCCCATATGCTTTCTTTAGCAGAGGATCTCATCACTTTAATTCGTGGAGCCCAGCCTCATCCAGACAGGGCCTCTCTCCCTCCTCCAGAAAAGAGGACTAGAGCAGAGCCCCCTGAGCCAGAAGCCACAGATGATTCCTCTGATGACTCAGAACATACAGACCCTCCTGAGGCTTCTTATTCTCCTTACGAAGACTCTGATGCTGAGGAGTCCATCCCTTCAGCCTCTCCTCCTGAGGAATTTTCCTTTGGGGAAACCTTGCATGCTATGAGGGAACAATTTCAGTGGCAGGGCCAAGATTTCTCAGACTCTAGAAAAAGGCTTAGGACCTTTCTACATTTGCCACAGCATAGGCCTTTAGCTATACCTCCAGTTCTACCTGTTGTTGATGATGCATTTAATGATGCTTGCACTGCTCCTGATACTTTACCTCCGGCTCCTGCTAAGCCCGATAGGTACTACAGGGTCCCGGACACGCATCACCACTTATATAAGGCTCCTTTTGCAGATACAGAGACAATCTCCCAGGGCCCTAAAGCTGTAGCAGCTACTTCTTCTAAAAACCCCCTCCCCTCTGAAAGGGAATCCAGGTCCTTAGAGAGATGGGGTAAAAAAGTTTACACCTCTGCTACTTTGTCAGCTAGAGCTTTGAACTGCCAATTTCATATGATTCAATATCAAAAGTTTATGCTTGACCAGTTGACTAAAAAGCTGTCCTCTGAAGAATCTTTAGATAAAAAGTATGTTCAAGAAATGTTACATAACATACAGCAGGTTAGTAACCATTCTTTAAAATGTGGCTATGATGCACTGGAGGCTTCCTTTAGATCAGCCATGACTGGCACAGTTATCAGAAGGCATGCATGGTTGAAAGAACAGGCATTACCAGACCATGTCAAATCTAAGCTTTTGGATGCACCTATGGACAAGGTCAATTTATTTGGTGCCCCGCACAGCAGGTACTAAAAAAGATGGAAGAGAAAGCAAAATCTGTGCAAACAGTAGAAGATTTCTTACAAGTTCAACCTCCAAGGTTTAGCAGGAACTGGCCCTCCAAAAATTGGTCCTTTCCAGACTCCTCTAAGGCACAAAGAGGCAGGAATAGGTGCTCTAGAGGCAGAAACCAATCCAGGGGTGCCTACAGGGGTCGCCAGTGGCAGGGTAACAACCAACGAGGCACGGATACAGCCACCACCACTACAACAACTCAATTACAGTGACTTGGCGGTGGCACCGCCTACCAGGGAACAATTAGAAGCGCCCTTAGGCGGAAAGCTAACATTATTTTCAAGGAACTGGCACTGCATTACAAGAGAAAAATGGATTTTGCAGACTATAGACAAAGGTTACAGGTTCCATTTCCATACACTACCCGGAAAGAGAGGAATGCCAAACCTACCACCTTCTCAAAGGGCAGAAGCTCTAAAACAAATATCTCAATTATTAAGAATGAGAGCTGTGGAAAAGGTACCATTTATGGAGCAAGGGAAGGGATTTTACTCCAGGCTCTTCCTGGTACCAAGAAAAGAAAACAAATGGAGGCCTATTCTAGACCTGTCCACTTTAAATACATTCCTCATTGTTCCAAAATTCAAAATGCTGACCCTACAGCAGCTTCTTCCCATGCTGGGCAAGGAGTCTTGGCTGGTAACTCTAGATCTCATGGAGGCATACCTGCACGTCCCCATAAGACCAATTTGCAGAAGATACCTCAGATTTCTTGCAGGATCAGAGCATTATCAATTCTCAGCATTGCCCTTTGGCTTATCTACTGCGCCCAGAGTGTTCACGAAATGCCTGGCATCAGTAATCGCTCATTGCAGACTTCAGGGAATTCAAATCTATCCCTACCTGGACGACTGCCTGATACAAGCGGACAACAAAACAAACTAACAGAAGACTTACAAAGAGTCATCTACCTGCTGCAAGCCCTGGGATATACAGTCAATACAAAAAAGTCAAGGCTGATTCCATCCCAAAGAATAACTTTTCTGGGTGCAGAACTGGACACATCAAAACAAATGGCATTTCTAACTGCAGAAAAGAAAGAGCAACTTCCTCTCTACTTCTTGGCATTAACAAAGCAGAGCCATCTAACTGCAAGAAAAGTGCTACAAGCTCTAGGCTTCATGGCATCCTGCATAATACTGGTCCCTCATGCCAGGCTGCATATGAGAAAGCTACAGTGGTACCTAAAGAATTTGTGGTCTCAGCACAAGCACAGCCTAGAAACCAAAATTCCAATGATCCCATGCCTAAAGCAAGAGTTCTTATGGTGGGCTCAGGCCTGTCAATCAAACACAGGACTGGCCTTCTGCAAAAGTCAACCAGGACAAACCATCACGACAGATGCCTCAGACCTCGGTTGGGGGGCACACATGATGGGCAAGTGCATTCAAGGCCTATGGACTCAAGACCAGCTGCATCTGCACATAAATCTAAAAGAAATGATGGCAGTAAAATTGGCAATCCAGGCATTCAGACCTTTTCTCCAAGAAGGCCAGTTGATGATAAGGACAGACAACACCACAGTTATGTGGTACATCAACAAACAGGGAGGCACACACTCATACCCTCTATGCCGGCTGGCACTGGACCTATGGGATGTGGCTCTGAGCTACAACATTCAGTTACAGGCAATTTATGTACCAGGGAAGGAAAACATTCTAGCAGACATGTTAAGCAGAACTACAACAGATGCCCACGAATGGATGCTGCATCCGGACATCTTCAGAACCATCACAAGAAAATGGGGATTACCACAAATAGACTTGTTTGCATCCCCATTCAATCACCAGTTGAAGAAATTCTGCACAAGGACTTACCATCCACTGGCTTGGAAGGTGGACTCCCTATCCTTCAGCTGGAAAAGCCTGACAGCTTACGCATTCCCACCTCTTCCTTTGATGCACAAGGTGCTTCTCAAGATCAAAGAGGAACGTCCGAGGATCATTCTGATAGCCCCAGACTGGCCAAGACAACATTGGTATCCACTGCTAAGGAGCATGTCCCGGGAACAAATATGGACACTGCCCCTGATCCCATTACTGCTGACACAGAACAACTACAACACCCTGCATCCAAACCTAAAAACTCTGCAGCTAACTGCCTGGAACATTACATAACAGCAATTAACCCAAATTTATCCCAAAGGGTTAAAGACATAATCCTGGAGGCTCGTAGACCTTCAACAAGAAAGAATTATGCAGCAAAATGGAAAAGATATCTCATCTGGAGTACTGCAAAGGGGCAAGATGTGACACTGATGAACATAGCCAACATCCTGGAGTACTTGGCGGAGCTCTTCCATACAGGCCTGTCCTATTCCTCCATCAAGATACATGCATCAGCTATTTCAGCAGAATACAGCTTGGATCCTCCTGTCTTCTCGCATCCTATGCTCAGACAGTTTCTAAGGGGAATTAAAAATGTAAAACCTCCCAGGAAACCTCCATTGCCAGCATGGGACTTGAACTTTGTACTGGAAAAACTGACTCTACCTCCTTTCGAACCAGCAGCTACAGCAGAATTGCAATACTTATCCTGGAAGACTGCTTTCCTGCTGGCAATAACTTCAGCAAGAAGGGTCTCTGAACTACAGGCATTAATGGCAGTACAACCCTTCCTGATCTTCCATCAAGATAGAGTGTCCATGAGAACAAATCCTACATTTATGCCTAAGGTGGTGTCCAGAGTCTCTTTAAATCAGGCTATCCACCTTCCTACATTCTTCCCCAATCCACAGAACAGGGGTGAAAAACTCTTACATACCTTGGATGTACACAGACAATTATGCTACTACCTGGACAGGACAAAAAACAATAGAAAAACTGACCAGCTTCTGGTAGCATATGCAACAGGAAAGGAAGGAAAACCAATTTCTAAACAGACAATCTCCAAATGGATAGGAAATTGCATTAGATTTTGTTACTCCTACCATGGAAGGAAAACTCCAGAGAACATCAGACCTCACTCCACAAGGGCTACAGCCACTACCACAGCTTTCTTACGAGGAGTGGCTACCAAGGACATTAAAGAGGCTGCTACTTGGACCTCCGTGCATACATTTGCCAAGCATTATAACTTACATCTATACTCTAGATCCCGTGCTGGTTTTGCCACTGCTGTTTTGCAAGGGATCCTGACTACACCATAATCTATTCTCATTTCCTCCTCCCCTAGTTTAGCTATGGTATTCTACCCATTTGTAAAGACTGCAGATGCATCCTTGAAGGACATAGTACAGTTTTGTACCTACCATAAATGTAGATGTCCGAGAGGAATGCATCTGCAGTCAGGATTACCCACCCTCCTTCCCCTCTGAGGTACTCCTAGGGTACTTACCAATCTTCAGCTAGCTTGGGGGGGATCTATTATGGTGTATTTGTTTGTATATATGTACATACATGCTTATTTTGTGTGTTTGCTCTCTACCTTTTGGAAACTTTGGCATTTATCCAAATTTAGCCATCCAAGAGGGCACCTGGCATCTGGGGCAAGAAACACTGAGGAAAATGGCGTCGGCTGATGCCTTTATACCCGAATGACTGCCGCAATGACGTCGGGTGAAGTGCGACACCAGCCGAAGCCAGACCCAGACTTTGGAATCTTTTAGTTATGTACTCACCATAACTTCAGATGTTTGGGATCCATCTCGCCTACATTCTGACTGATGGGTTCGGAGCCGATCCCTCGGCTCCGACTCGGCACGCTTATGCCAAAGAGTGAAGTCTCTTATTGGCTGAGCTTACTATATCCCAGGATGCACCACTACCAATCCCCCAGATCTAGTTTGTCCGCACACATGCACACATGCACGCCCTGCTTATATAACATCGTCAGATGAAACAAGATAAAACAGTAGAACTCAAACCGTTCAATCTCTTCTGATCTCCAAGGCAGGGGGAAGGAGGGTGGGTATTAGGAATGTAGGCGAGATGGATACCAAACATCTGAAGTTATGGTGAGTACATAACTAAAAGATGTTATGTGATCCTATCTCGCCTACATTCTGACTGATGGGACAGCGTCCCTAGCACCTAAATCCTGGGTGGCTCACTGGAAAACACTCCTGAGTACCGTGGAACCAAATGATGCTCGCCCTTTAGATGCCACATCCAATTTGTAGTGGGAAATGAAAGTGTGCGGATTGGACCAAGTAGCCGCAGCACAAATCTCCGAGATAGCAAGCTTGGAATGAAAGGCTATAGAAGTCGCCATAGCTCTGGTAGAGTGAGCTTTGATAGATGTTGTAAGTTGCTTATTCAAAGAAGAATAAGCCTGAGTTATACAATCTCTAATCCATTTGGAGATAGTAGCTTTTGTAATGGTTTTGCCCAATTTATTGTCTGAGAAGGACACAAACAATTGGTCTGACTTACTTAATTTGTTGAGTCCTGTCTAAATAGAAGCGCAATTGCCTGTGAACATCCAATTTATGGAGAGTGTATTCAGCTTCATTGGAGAATTTTGGAAAGAAAACTGGTAGCTCTAGGGATTGTTGGAGACAGAAATTAGAACAGACCTTTGGGACAAAGGATGGATTAGGTCTAAGTGATACTCTATCCTTGTGAAAAATCAAGTACGGTGGTCTGATAGACAGGGCTTGAAGCTCTGAAACTCTTCTTGCAGAAGTAATTGCAACTAAGAAGGCCGTTTTCCAAGACAGATATTTTAACTCACATGTAGCAGCCGGTTCGAAAGGGGAAGATGTTAATGCACGAAGCACCAAATCTAGATCCCACGGAGGCGCAGGATGAAAAACTGGGGGTCTTAAGAGACCCGCACCTTTAATGAAAGTTTTGCATAGTCTGCTGCTCATCAATGGAGGATCCATGGACTCGTGAAATTTAGAGATAGCCGCTAGTTGGACTTTAATAGTAGAGACAGAAGATCATTGATTAAACAGGGATGTTAAGAATTTCAAAACCTCTGGGATAGGAGCAGTGATAGGGTCTAAGCCCCTGAGTTGAGCCCAGATAGCAAACCTCTTCCACTTACTGAGGTACAATTTCTTAGTGGTGGGTTTGTGGGCGAAGATAAAATGTGAATAACTTCCGGGTCTAATGTGTGACTTCTGACTAAAGTCGGAAGTGGAGGAGCCAAGCTGTCAACTTCAAGGAGTGAAGGGACTGATGCTGTTGTCCCGACTGATGAATTAACAGGTCCGGAATTAGGTCTAAAGTCCACGGATCGTCCACCGCATGTTTCTTCAGGTAAGGAAACCATACCTGACGAGGCCAGTATGGGGCAATCAGCATCATTGCGGACCCCAATTGAGAAGCTTTTTGAATGACTTTGGAGAGAAGTGGAATCGGAGGAAAGGCATAAAGTAGCCCTGTTGGCCAAGGTTGTGCTAGAGCATCCATAGCTGGTACTCCCTGATGTGGAGTCAAGGAGAAGAACCTTTTGCACTTGGTGTTTAGTGGAGTTGCAAATAGGTCGCAGCACGGCGTCCCCCATCTCCGGAAAACCTGAGCTGCTACTGTTTTGTTTAAGGACCACTCGTGAGGAGAGAGAATTGTCCTGCTTAATCTGTCTGCCAGTATATTCGATTTCCCCGGAATGTGGGTCGCTACCAAGAAACGGCTGGTAGCTACCGCCCATTCCCACACCCTCATGGCCTCTCTGCAAAGGGGGTAAGATCTGGTCCCTCCTTACTTGTTTAGGTACCAGACCACCGACATGTTGTCTGTGTGGATGGCGATTATGCCCTGAGGAGAAACCTGTGTAAGGCCTGTAGGGATAGAAGTACCGCCCTCATCTCCAATACATTGATGTGGAGAAGAGTTTCGTCTGGAAGCCAGGATCCCTGAACTAACCTGCCCAGACAATGCCCCCCCCACCCTGTCTGGGAGGCATCTGTCGTCAGGGTGACCACTGGAGAGGGAATAACAAAAGGACTTCCTTGATTTAGATTGGATGTCTGAAGCCACCAGCGAAGGTCCCGTTTGCATGTTTCTGTAATCATGATGGGATGATTGAGGGAAGGTCCTGAAAGGACCATTGAGTTGACAATAGCCACTGAAGAATCCTCATGTGCAATCTTGCCAGAGGAACTAAAAGAACCGTGGCAGACATTGAACCTAAAACTTGTAGAACCATCCTGGCTGGGGCTTTGGATCTTGAAATCAGAGCTTGAACTTGGTCCTGTAAAGTTTGGATCCTTTCGGCAGGAAGAAAAACGCGCATCAATTTTGAGTCTATCTCTGCTCCTATGAACCTTATGCGCTGAGAGGGCAGCAAGACAGACTTTGACCAATTGAATGTAATCCCCAGGGTAGCACCCAGGGAGATGGTGGCTTTGAGGTTGTCCATTAGTAGATGCCTGGTGATGGCAGTCAGGAGCCAGTCGTCCAGATAGGGAAACACTTGGAATCCAAGACTCCTCAGGTGAGCAGTCACTACTGCCAAACACTTGGTGAACACCCTGGGGGCTGTGGTGAGACCAAAGGGCAGTGCACAAAATTGGAAATGACTGACTCCCAGGCTGAAGCGCAGATACCTCCTGGACGCCTGATGTATCGGTATGTGATAATAGGCGTCCTTGAGGTCTATGGAGCACATCCAAACATCCTTCTCCAACAATGGGAGAATGGATTGTAACGTAACCATTCGGAATTTGGATTTCTTGACGGATTGGTTCAGTCTGCTGAGATCCAATATTGGTCTCAGGTCCCCTGTCTTTTTTGGCACTAAAAAGAACCTGGAGTAATTTCCGGATCCGATCTGGTCTGTGGGGACCGGTTGGATGACTCCTTTTTCTAGCAGCTTTAAAGCTTCTGCGGCTGCAATTTCCCTTTGACTGGGTGGTGGGTCCGGGATTTTTTTGGACGGTGGGGGTGAGTATGTGAATGGGATGGTGTAACCTCCGGCAATGATCCGAAGCACCCATCTGTCCTGAGTGATTGACTCCCAGGCTTTTAGGTGCTTGGCAAAACGACGCCCGACTGGCTCCGGAGCAGCACAGCCGGGCAATCCCTCATGATGTGTGGGAGGCTGAAGAGCCACGAAAGGACTCGTGGTCTCCAGAATTGCGGGGCCCTCTGCCGCCTCTGGGACGGCGTCTCCCAGAAAAATTTCCCTGTCCTCTGCCTCTGGAAGGGGAATCTTCCTGCTGTTGGGGAAAAAACTTACGTGATTTACGGAACCACATCGTCCCCCCTCCTTTAGCCTTGGGATAAGGCCGAAAGGGAGTGGAATAACGGGCACCTACGGCAGATAAAGTTTTTCCCTCTTGCTCACAGCGGGTAAGGGTGTCTTTAACCTTAGGTCCAAACAAAGAGGACCCATCAAAGGGAGCGTCGGCGAAGGAAGACTTGAAGGCCTCCACAAACTGACACAAGCGGAGCCAGGCTTGTCTCCGAGAGCCACGCCTGTGCCTGCCGCTTCTACCGCCCTTCGGCCGCATAGGAAATGAGCCTCATGGACGAGTTAGAAATTGACGTAAGGATAGCCAACTGAGAGCTAACCGACTGGGCTAGCTGCTCAGGTAGGTTACCCGAGAGGGAATCTGACAGCTCCTTGACCAGATCCCTCTGAAGCCTGGTAAAATGTGCCAAATAATTCAGAGACCTTAAAGTAAAGGCCGCTGAAGTCAGGGTGCGCTTCCGCACCTGTCCATGCTCCTAGACTCCTTATTAGGAGGATGGACGGACGTTGAAGCCTCTGCCACGTCCTGTTGTGTAGCAGATGCCACCACCATGGCATCTACAGCCACGCCTTTAATGAGGAACTCCTTCTCGGGTGGGGCAGACAAAAATTTATTAGGACGAGAAGGGACTGGTTCCACGGTATCTGGATGTAATATCGCCCTTCGACAAACTAAATCCAGAAGCTCGTCGAAGGGCGGAGACACCCAGGAGGCGGAGGGCTGAGCCCCAAAGGCCTTGAGGAGCACTGACTCATCAGCAGAGGGTTTGGATATCCAGCCGCCTCGTTGTTTGAGGATTTCTAAGATGTCTGCAAATGAGACATCATCCGAGGACGACTTCGGGGACCCCTCTGCATCATCAAGATCAGTGTCCGATGTAATAGACTCGGGGAAGTCCACGTGCTTCCTCTTGCACGATCTCTTCCTTGGGGGTTCCTCTGAAGACAACTCCGAAGAACCCTCAGGAGGAGGGGAACCCCCAATGGGGGTAACCTCAGGCCCAGGGGCTCCGCTGCCTACGGACAGGAGAACTGCCAAAGACCCAGTCTCCACGCCCAGGAAAGGTGCCGGTAAAGGCGGAGAGATGGTCAAGAAGACTTGGCCAAGGCACTCCTCATAGCTCTGAAAGCCGGACCCCAGAGTCCTGGGAGTGTCCGTCCCCGAGCCATGATAGCAGACGGAAGCCCCGCAGCCGAAGCACCGAGAGGGAGCCGCGGAACCCATAGCATAGGTCCCAAACATCACCCCGGGTCCAGCCGAAGAAGTCCGTGTACCAAACTCGGACCCGAAGGCCCGGGTTGGAGTAAGGGTCGGAGCCGACCCTAAGATCTCCACCGGCTCCAACAGCACCTGCTCCGACGGAGCCGGCGGTCGGAGGAGGAATAGCAATGGGATGGGCCTGGGCTATCGGCTCCGAAGCCAACTGGGTCGGAGCCGAAACAAATTTTTGAAAGACTGGGGACTGGAACAGTCTTTGGAGCACCCTGTCTATATCTGAATCCGACATCCTCGAAGACCGAGAGGATACTGAACGGGTTCGAGATGGCCTCTCCAATGGCCCCAAAGGGCTAGGGGACCGGCTCCGAGGCGACCCGATGACTATCGGCGCCGAAGGAATACCCACACTAGATTCCATCGGTACCGAGGAGGACTTCGGCGCCGAGGAGGAAGTGTCTGAGCGGGCAACCTTTGTCGGCTCTGAGACCAGTGGAGCCGACGAAGGTGACCCGCCTCTCGATGCCCCAGCCATCGGCTCTGAAGCCAGAGGAGTCGAGACTGGTGGCATCGAGGCAGACCGTTCCGCCCTCGGCTCCGAAGTCCTTGGAGCCGAAGGAGAAGCCTGCCTATGTCTTTTGGCGGTCGGATCCGACGGACTGGTCAGAGCCGACGCCCTTTTCTTTTTAGCTGGAGAAGGAGAGGATGCCAAAGCTTCTTCAAAGGAAGGTTTAATTAACCCTTTAAGGATAAGTTTATTCTTCCTCTCCTGGAGGACCCTTGAGGAAACAGCGCGACATACACTGCATGACTCTTGTAAATGTTTTGCACCCAAACAATACACACAGAGCGAGTGATTGTCTGTGATAGACATCTTGAAATTACATTTGGTGCATTTTTTAAAGCCCGAAGGCCTAGGATTCTGAGACATTATAGCAACAAAAAATCAGTAATCCCTGACAGAGAAAAAAGGAAACTATCCACTGACTTTCTGTTTTACTGACACTACCTAACAATCGGTTTACAGTTGCTGATTAGGTAAAGAAAACCGTAACAAATAACTAAAGGGTACTTTGAAACCCTCTATGGTTTAAGGGGGTTGACTGACCGGGAAGGCCCTAAGATGAAGGAGGCCTAAAATCAAAATCAACGCCCAATCACACAACAAAGTCTTCTCACAAACTCCAAACACACACAAAAGTGAAGAATAGCCGTTAAAACAGCTTTTTATGACAAGAACAGCAAATTTCTGACAGAAAAAAGTTAGTAAAATTACTACTCAGCTCAGCCAGCTCGAGACCACGTCTTGAGGTTAGCGGCAAAGCGAGATCTGGGATTGGTAGTGGTGCATCCTGGGATATAGTAAGCTCAGCCAATAAGAGACTTCGCTCTTTGGCATAAGCGTGCAGTCGAGCCGAGGGATCGGCTCCGAACCCATCAGTCAGAATGTAGGCGAGATAGGATCACATAACATCTGGCCGACCGAAGGGCTGCCTGACGACAGGACAACCCATTTGTAAAGACTGCAGATGCATTCCTCTCGGACATCTACATTTATGGTAGGTACAAAACTGTACTTTATGTACTTACCATAACTTTAGATGTTTGGGATCCATCTCGCCTACATTCTGTACTGATGGGTTCGGAGCCGATCCTCGGCTCCGACTCGGCACGCTATACTATAGAACGAAGTCTCTTATTGGCTGAGCTATCCTACATCCCAGGATGCACCACCACTGCTTCCCCAGATCTTGTTTGTCCACACACATGCACACACACATAGACTGTTGATATAACATTGCCAGGTGTTTCAAGATGAAACGGCTGAACTCGAACCGTCCGGTCTCTTCTGATCTCCAAGGCAGGGGGAAGGAGGGTGGGTTATTAGGAATGTAGGCGAGATGGATCCCAAACATCTAAAGTTATGGTAAGTACATAACTAAAAGATGTTATGTGATCCTATCTCGCCTACATTCTGTACTGATGGGACAGCGTCCCTAGCACCTGATTCCTGGGTGGCTCACTGGAAAACACTCCTGAGAACTGTGGAACTGAAGGAAGCTCGCCCCCGAGATGCCACGTCCACTTTGTAATGAGAAATGAAGGTGTGAGGAGAAGACCACGTAGCCACAGCACAAATGTCACTAATGGCAAGCTTAGAATGAAAAGCTGCCGAAGTAGCCATAGCCCTGGTAGAATGAGCTTTCACAGTAGATGTAAGCTCTTTATTAGAAATGAAGTAAGTATGACTGATACAGTCTCTGATCCACTTGGCAATAGTGACTTTCGTGACAGCTTTGCCCAATTTATTGTCCGAAAAGGACACAAACAACTGATCTGTTTTCCGTGTTTGGTGCGTCCTATCCAAATAGAAGCGCAATTGCCTATGAACATCTAAGGTGTGAAAGATGTATTCAGCTCTATCTGAGTACTTTGGGAAGAAAACTGGAAGTTCCAATGACTGTTGCAGACAAAAA
This sequence comes from Protopterus annectens, assembly GCF_019279795.1. Classification (NCBI taxonomy): domain Eukaryota; kingdom Metazoa; phylum Chordata; order Ceratodontiformes; family Protopteridae; genus Protopterus; species Protopterus annectens. The sequence continues at coordinate 13,118,064 of NC_056739.1, forward strand.
CTAGAACAAACCTTAGGAACAAAGGATGGATTCGGTCTGAGGGATACTCTATCCTTGTGAAAAACCAGGTATGGTGGATTGACACATAAGGCTTGAAGTTCCGAAACTCTTCTGGCTGATGTAATAGCAACTAAGAAAGCAGTCTTCCAAGAAAGAAATTTCAAGTCACATGTTGCTGCCGGTTCGAAGGGGGAAGAAGTCAAAGCACCTAACACAATATTAAGGTCCCACGGTGGAGCGGGATGAGATATCGGGGGCCGAAGCAGCCCAGCACCTTTCATGAAGGCTTTACACAACTTGTTGCTCATCAAAGGTGGATCTATGCTCTCATGAAAATTGGAAATAGCTGCCAATTGAACCTTAATGGTAGAGACCGAAGAACCTTGATTGAACAGAGAAGCTAAAAACTTCAGAACTTCTGATACCGGGACAGTTATGGGATCTAATCCCCGGAGTTGGGCCCAAATAGCAAATCTCTTCCATTTGCTGTTATACATTTTCTTAGTAGAAGTCTTGTGGGCCGAGGACAAGATATGTATGACTTCCGGATCCAAAGCATGGTTCCTGACTAAGGTCGGAAGAGGAGGAGCCAAGCGGTTAACCTCAACGAGTGGAGGGACTGATGATGCTGCCCCGACTGATGGGTCAAGAGGTCCGGAATTTGGTCCAAGAACCATGGACCGTCCAGTGCATATTTCCGAAGAAAGGGAAACCAGACTTGACGAGGCCAGTATGGGGCAACTAAAATCATCTTGCTCTCCAAGCGAATCGCCTTCTGGATCACCTTGGGAAGAAGGGGAACCGGTGGAAAGGCGTATAGCAGGCTGGTGGGCCAAGCTTGGACTAGGGCGTCCTTGGAAATCTCCCCCGGAACTGGGGTGAGAGAGAAGAACTGTTGGCATTTCGAATTGAGGGGGGTTGTGAATAGGTCGCAACAAGGAGTTCCCCATCTTCTGAAAATCTGAGTTGCCACTCTGTCGTTCAGAGACCACTCGTGAGGGGAGAGGACAGTTCTGCTCAGTCTGTCGGCTATCAAATTGGATCTCCCTGGAATGTGTGTTGCTACCAGAGAACGTTTGGTTGCAATCGCCCAATCCCATACCCTCATAGCCTCTCTGCAAAGGGGGTAGGATCTGGTCCCTCCCTGCTTGTTCATGTACCAGACTACTGACATGTTGTCGGACTGAATGGCAATCATACCCTGGGGGAGGTAACTGTGTAGTGCTTGCAGTGATAGTAGTACCGCCCTCATTTCCAGTATGTTGATATGGAGGAGACTCTCTTCTGATTGCCACTTGCCTTGGACTGACCTGCCCAGGTAATGTCCTCCCCACCCCGTCTGGGAGGCGTCCGTAGTCAATGTGGCCACTGGAGGTGGAGGAACGAAGGGTCGCCCCTGATCCAGATTGGAGGAAAGAAGCCACCAACGAAGGTCTTGTTTGCATGTCTCTGTGATCAGAATGAGGTGACTGAGAGGGAGATCCTGATAAGACCACTGGACTGACAGGAGCCACTGGAGAATCCTCATATGTAACCTTGTCAAGGGGACTAGGAGAACAGTGGCTGACATGGAACCTAACAGTTGTAGGACCATCCTGGCTGGGGCTCGGCGTTTGAGGAGCAAGGTTCGAACTTGAGACTGTAATGTTTCTATCCTCTCTGTAGGAAGATAGACCCGCATTTGCTTTGAGTCTATCTCTACTCCGATAAACCGTATGCACTGAGATGTCAGCAACACGGACTTTGTCCAATTGAAGGTGATTCCTAGGGAGTTGCCTAGAGATATAGTGGCTGCTAGATTTTGCAAGAGTAGATGCCTGGAGGTGGCAGTTAGGAGCCAGTCGTCTAGGTATGGAAACACCTGGAATCCTAGACTTCTCAGGTGAGCAGTCACCACTGCCAAACATTTGGTGAACACCCTGGCGGCTGTGGTGAGACCAAAGGGCAGTGCACTGAACTGGAAATGACTGTCTCCCAGGCTGAAGCGCAAGTGTCTCCTGGACGCCTGATCTATCAGGATGTGATAATAGGCGTCCTTGAGATCTATGGAGCACATCCAAACACCCTTCTCCAGCAGCAGGAGAATGGATTGTAAGGTGACCATCCGGAACTTGGACTTCTTGACAGATCGGTTTAGTTTGTTGAGATCCAAAATGGGCCTCAAGTCCCCGGTCTTTTTTGGCACCAAAAAGAATCTTGAGTAAGTCCCTAATCCGGTCTGGCCTTCGGGGACCGGTTGGATGACTCCTTTTTGAAGCAGCTTTGAGATTTCGATGGCTGCGAGATCCCGTTGACGGGTGGTGGGTCCGGGATTTTCAGGGATGGTGGGGGGGGTTGAGAAAAGGGGATGGTGTAACCTCCGGCGATGATTCGGAGCACCCATCGGTCCTGAGTGATACTCTCCCAGGCCTTTAGGTGCTTCGAAAAATGACCCCCGACTGGCTCCGGAGTTACACAGTCGGGCAATCCTTCAGGGATGCTGGAAGGTTGAAGAGCCATGAAAAGACTCGCGGTCTCCAGTGTTGCGGGGGCCTCTGCCGCCTCTGGGACGGCGTCTTCCTGAAAACTTTCCCCCTCCTCTGCCTCTAGAAGGGGGATTGCCCTGCTGTGAGGAGTAAGCCTTTTGAGATTTACGGAGCCACATTTTCCCCCCTCTTCTAGCCTTGGGATAAGGCCTGAAGGGAGTGGAAAACCGTGCCCCTACGGCAGTCAAGGTCTTACTCTCTTGTTCACAGCGGATCAAGGTGTCCTTTACCTTGGGTCCAAACAGAGAGGACCCATCGAAGGGAGCATCGGCAAAGGAAGATTTGAAGGCTTCCGCAAAGTGACACAGGCGGAGCCAGGCTTGTCTCCATAGAGCAACACCTGTTCCCGCCGCTCTACTCGCCCCCTCGGCTGCATACGAAATGAGCCTCATGGACGAGTTCGATAATGATGATAAGGTAGCCAGCTGAGAGCTAACCGTCTGGGCCAACTGCTCAGGTAGGTTACCAGAGAGGGTATCTGAAAGTTCCTTGACCAGATCTCTCTGAAGTCTGGTGAAGTGCGTCAGATAATTCAGAGACCTTAAAGTAAAGGCTGCTGAAGTAAGGGTGCGCTTCCCGTACCGACTCTTTATTAGGAGGATGGACGGACGTAGACGCCTCTGCCACATCTTGTTGGGTAGCAGATGTCACCACCAGGGCATCTACAGCCACACCTTTGGAGAGAAAATCCTTCTCGGGGGGGGGGCTGAAAGAAATTTGTTGGGGCGAGCTGGCACCGGTTCCACAGAATCCGGGTGCTCCCACGCCCTTCGAGAGATCAAATCCAGAAGCTCATTGAAGGGCGGAGACACCCAGGAGGCGGAGGGCTGAGCCCCGAAGGCCTTGAGGAATACCGCCTTTGAAGTACCCTGTCTATGTCCGAATCCGACATTCTCGAAGACCGAGAAGAGATCGAACGAGTTCGAGTCGACTTCTCCACCGGTTCCGAAGGACTGGGGGACCGGCTCCGAATCGTCTCGATAAATATCGGTGGCGAGGGAGACTCCACAACCATAGCAATTTCCCTCGGAGCCAAAGTGGACTTCGGCGCCGAAGGGGAAGAGTCTGAGCGGGCAACTCTCATCGGCTCCGAAGACAGTGGAGCCGATGAAGGTGACCCGCCTCTTGAAGCTCTAGCCGTCGGCTCCGAAGCCAGAGGAGTCGAGGCTGGAGGCATCGAGGCAGACCATTCCGCCCTCGGCTCCGAAGTCCATGGAGCCGATGGAGAAGCCTGCCGAGATTTCTTTGTGGCCGGTTCCGACGGGCTGGTCGGAGCCGACGATTTCTTTTTCTTCGATGATGAAGAGGAAGATGATAAAGCCTCCTCAAAAGAAGGTGTAATAAGCCCTTTTAGAATCAATTTGTTTTTCATCTCTTGGAGGACTCGGGAGGAAAAAGCGTAACAAACGCTGCATGACTCCTGAAGATGTTTAGGGCCTAAACAATATACACACAACGAGTGATCGTCTGTTATAGACATCTTGTAGCTGCACTTAGAGCATTTTTTGAACCCTGAAGGTCTATGCTCTTTCGACATGTTTACACAAACACTACCACTAACTTCAAAAACTTTCACAAAACTTAGTTGAAGAGTAAATAAGGACAAAAACCCCTCTAACGTAAACGGGATTACTTGTCCAAATAAACTATAACACTAGAAAAACACTCACACTAAATACTTCGACACGCGCGAGGGCAAGGCCCCTCTAACTGAAACGGGATCCTTTCCCTCGAATTAAAGACAAGTTTACCAGAAAAATCACAGAAAACTCAGTCACACAACAACGATAGCTGTTAAAACAGCTTTTGGGTATAAGAATCAAAAATTTCGGACAGAAATTGTTTGAAGAAAAAAGCACTTAGCTCAGTCAAGTCCGAGACCACGTCTTTGCTGTAAAGCGGCAAACAAGATCTGGGGAAGCAGTGGTGGTGCATCCTGGGATGTAGGATAGCTCAGCCAATAAGAGACTTCGTTCTATAGTATAGCGTGCCGAGTCGGAGCCGAGGATCGGCTCCGAACCCATCAGTACAGAATGTAGGCGAGACAGGATCACATAACATCTTGTGTTAGGCGTGAGAGGATAGGGACTAGCCTCGAGCCAGTCGAAGCTCTCGAGCATTAGAATATGGCCGAGTCAGAGCTGAGGGTCGGCTCCGAACCCAACCAACAAGAAAGAAGGTGAGATAGGGACAACATAACATTGCTAGTTTAAGCCGGGATAGGGAAGAGAAAAGACCTAGAGAAAAAAACGACGGCCAACAGCAAAAAACAACAAAAGCGAACACACTAAAAGTAGTTAAAAGTATCTAACAAACTCTAGGAAAAGTATTTATGCTGATTAACTGCCAATTATCCAAAAACAAGGAAAGAAAATTTTCATTTAGCCACAGCCAGTATGGAAGCACCCAATCTTGTTTAGTGGCAAATGAGATTTGGGGAGCTTTCCTAGGGCATGATGTGATAGAGTTACAGTCACGAGCTGGTGGAATACTCGAGCTTTTGTATAAGGCTGTGTTGGAACCAAGGATTGGTTCCAAACTTAACCAGTTAAGAATGAAGACGAGATAGGACAACCTCACAGCTATCAATATCTCCAGTATAGTTTACTGTAATTGCACACAGCAAATGTACTTTTTATTCACCCACCAGGTCTATTCTGCACCATGCTCCTCAATAACATATAGGTTTCTCAGTTATAAAAATATGAATACAGATATGATAATGTGAATAATGAAGGAAAAATCAGAGGTTAATTTCAATACAGCAGGACATCTGAAATTAACAATCTTAGTATTATTTTCTTAAATACACCTTGCACTTTATGCCTATTAATTAATTGGTGACTCATTTAGTTAAGGAAAACAGACGAAAAAAAATGTCTGGATGCCATAAGTAGCTATGGGTGTTAAACAGAACAATACAGACAAAAGTGCTATAGACTTGAATGAGTTAACAGCTCAACAGTCACTGATCTGTTTTGGGAGGAACAGTGTCACACAATGTATTGCATTTTCTGAAAATAGAGTAAAGCCACCATGCATGTGCCTGGGGTGTTGCACTGTATCTCAAAGTAACAATTGGCCATAATTTTTTTTCACTTTCCATCACCACCATCAAACATCAGCATTGTAGACAATGTGCCCATCTTTGGTAGTCTGTGTAAGCTGTTTGTGAAATCAAGTGCTCACTGGCACAATGCAATATTTTAACATGTTTATCGAATTATGGTGTTTCATAAAAAATCTATTGCTAATCATTAGCGGACCGGACTTCCGCTGTGGCGACCCCTTACTGGGAAAAGCAGAAAATTTCAAAATGGTGAAAATGGTGATTACATAACTAATTGATGTAATGTGGTCCTATCTCGCCTACATTCATTACTGACGGGCTTGGAGCCGAGAATCGGCTCCGACTCGGCCACTATAACTAGCACGAAGTCTCTAATTGGCTGGGCTAAGCCTGTATCCCAGGATGCACCATGCCCAAACCCCCAGATCTCGTTTGCCGCTCGTTGAGTGAAGATGTGGTCTCGAGCTTGGCTGTGGCTAAGTACTTTATTGAACTTTTACTTAGTTTTCTGTGGAATATTTTCGAACCAAAAGCTATTTGAATAGCTAGGTTTTGTGTCTGGGTGTTTTTTGTGACCTTTCTGATATTGTAGTTGTGGTATACTTGTGTTTGGCAGGCTAGGCCCGTTTAAGACAGAGGGCCTTAGCCCTGTTTGGTGTGTCTCCTTGGTTTCTTTTAGGGGCATTTGAGTTAGATTCCCTTCTCCTCCCGTCGTGTTGGTGTCGCTTTTCTGTTGCTTTAAAAATGTCAGGCAAAGATCAGAAGGAACATAGGCCTTCTGGGTTCAAAAAGTGCACCAAATGCTCGTATAAGATTTCTTTAACTGATGGCCATGCCATCTGTGTATACTGTTTGGGCGCTATACACTTGCAAGAGTCCTGCAGTGTGTGTCATTCATTTACTTCCAGGGTCTTGCAAGAGAGAGAAAAAATAAGTTGATTCTCAAGGGCCTGTTAAAACCTGCCTTGGAAGAAGCTTTGGTTTCTTCTTCCCCTAGCAGGAAATCTAAAACAAAAAAGAGATCTCTAGCTCCGTCCAGTTCGTCAGAGCCATCGGAGAAAAGATCTAAGACTGTTTCACCTTCCTCGGCTCCATTGGTCTCGGAGCCACAGGAGATGCTGTCGGTACCGAAGACGGCTTCCTCGGTTCCACTGCCTTCGGAACCGAAGGAGGTTTCTGTTGTGTTGGAACCGACCTCGTCTCCAATTGTCTTGGAACCAATTCAGAGCCATTCTCCTAGCTTCGCATTGGATCCTTTAGAGAAGACTTCTCAACCCCCTTCTGTGTCCGCCAAGTCCTCCAGGTTGTCTGATTCGGATTTGGATAGGGTGGTGCAGAGGCTCCTCCAGTCACCAGTGTTAATGAAATTATTCTCGGCTACAGCCCAGTCAGCTCTGGAGCCTGTCCTTGTGTCTGTTCCGATAATTCCTCCTCCGACCACCTCTGTGTCGTCGGAGCCGGAGTGTTCTGAGTCGAGTGGGGTCCTTGGATCAGCTCCGAAACCCCCTTTGAGTTTTTCAGCTCCGACCTCGGCTCCAACCCTTTCAGTCCCATCTGATGGTTTCGGCACTCGGGTTTCGTCGGTCGGACCCGAGGGGGATACATCGGGGCTCCAGACTTCGGCTCCGAGTCTCCCTCTTGGTGCTTCGGCCGGGGGAACCCCTGTTCCGATCGTGGTCTCGGAGACGGGTCGCTCCTCGGATTCAGGTGGATCTGCCTTCGAGGCCATGAGGAGCGCACTGGTCAGGTCTTCGGTGACATCACTTAAGTCAACCACTCCTTTCCCGGACACTGTGACTAGAGCCTCTGATGCCCCCCCTATCTGCAGGCAGCGGGGCTCGAAGGCCTGAGGATACCCCCATGCGTGGTCCCCTGCTTTCTGAGGGCCCTTTAGAGTCCTTGCCTGAAGAGCCTCCCAGAAGGAAGCTGTGTAAGAGGAAGCACAAAGACTCCCCAGATGAGTCTGTCACCTCAGACACCAACCTCGATGATGCAGAGGGGTCCTCAAAGTCATCCTCCGACGATGTCTCATTCTCCGACATTCTGGAGATTTTGAGACAGAGAGGCGACTGGCCCTCCAAAACCCCCTCTGAGAAGGAGTCGGTCTTCCTCAAGGCCTTCGGAGCCCAACCTTCTGCCTCCTGGGTGTCTCCCCCCTACAATGAACTGTTGGACCTTATTTGTCAAAGGGTGTGGGAACACCCTGACTCTGTTGAACCGGTTCCCAGCCGCCCCAACAAGTTTTTGTCTGCGCCTCCTAGGAAAGAATTTTTGACGAAAGGAGATCCTGTCGATGCCATGGTGATGGCGTCTGCCAATCAGCAAGAAGTTGCAGAGCCTTCTGCTTCCGTTCAGCCTCCTAATAAGGAGTCTAGGAGTATGGATCGGTATGGAAAGCGTACCCTGTCCTCAGCGACCTTTACTTTGCGGTCGATGAATTATCTGTGTCATTTACGAGGCTCCAAAGAGATCTCCTCAAGGAGTTGGGAGATACTCTGTCGGGTAACTTGCCTAAGGCGGTGAACCAGACTGTCAACGCCCAGCTATCTACCCTGTCTTCTATTGTTAACTCGTCCATGAGCCTCATATCCTATGCAGCCAAGGGGGCGGGTAGGGCAGCTACCTCAGGCGTAGCCCTCAGGAGGCAAGCCTGGATGCGCCTGTCTCACTTCGCGGAGGCCTTCAAGTCTTCCTTCACGGATGCTCCCTTTGATGGGTCCTCCCTCTTTGGACCTAAAGTGAAAGACACTCTCATCTGATGTGAGCAAGAGGGTAACACTTTGTCTGCCATTGGGGCCCGTTTTTCGCTTCCCTCTAGACCTTATCCCAAGGCGCAGAGGGGAGGAAAGATGTGGTTCAGGAAGTCTCAGAAGTCTTATCCTGACCATCATGGTGACCCCCCCCCCTCCAGAGGCAGAGGAGGGGGGAATTACTCTGGAAGACGTTGCCCTAGGGGTGGGGGAGGCCCCCACAACTCAGGAGACCGTGAGTCCTTTCGCGGTTCCTCCTACCAACATCCCTGAGGGACTGCCCGACTGTGACTCTCCGGAGCTAGTCGGGGGTCATTTCTCGAAGCATCTGTATCATAGGTATCATAGGTAGCCCCCTCCCTTGCCTAGCTTCCTGTGGTTCCCAAGACCTGACAGTAGCCCATCAGGACCACAAAAGAAAACTAAACCTGCAGCCTCAACTCTTCTTAAAAATCAAGGTAAACACAAAGCATTAGTACCCTATTCAGAGAGAACTATACTGTCCTTGTTAAGAACCTGACACTCTATCTTGAAGACTTTAATAATACAAAGCCTGTAAAAATTGTATCTTTATAAATTCAGCACTAGTAACTCCATTGTGTTGAGTTATTCTACTGGAAATTGTTACCTTTAAGACCCTGCAAAATCTCCTGGCGGTGTAGGCCCCGCTCCGCTCCCCTCCCTGCCCCCTTATCCCACCCGCCCCCAGTATCCCTACTTTTATAGCTACAAATAGTCCCTCCCATTTTCCCACTTAACAAATCCAAGGCTCCCTTGTCAAACTCCATAACCCCTCCCACCCCAAGGCCCAACTCTCTAACAAACCCCACACAAAGTCTCTTCCCCCACTCGATACCTACTTCCCTACTTCAGTATGGCAAATTTCACTTATACTATTACCCCCATCATAATTATACTTCTCATCACCACCTATATCCTAACAAAATATGAAAACCAAACTCTTATAGGCATTCCTTTCCCTAAGTGCCACACTAACTTCCAATTCATTCTCCATGACAGTTATATACCACCCTCAATCTACCAGGACAAAAATATATCCCCAAAATAGTCCACCCCACACTTAAACACCCTAAAATTCCACATAACAAAACTAATCTCAAAATACTATTTAAACTACAAAGATTTTTAGTTTACTTGAAAAATTGTATTAACATCGATGGAGATATTCACCCAAACCCAGGTCCCACCACTATGCCAATCTCTAATCCCCATAATTTAACCCGAAAATCTACTGACTCCCTTCTAATACTACACCTGAACCTAAGAAGCATTAACAACAAAATTCACAACCTTCACGCCATCATAGCTAGTCATTCCCCTGACATCATGTGTCTAACGAAACATGGCTAAAACCCACTACTAAGAATGAAGAGATCCTCCCACCCGGGTACAATATTCTCAGGGCTGATCGTGCAAAGAAAAAGGTGGAGGAATAGCTATTATGTTTAAAAATAAACTAAACATCCTTAAGAACCAAGTACAACCTCCCATGATCTCAAACCTAGAAATTATAGCCCTACAGATCTGCCTAAACACTCAAAACGCATCAACCTTATTGTAACCTATATCCCACCAGGGAAGAACACAGAAAACCTGGAGCAATCCCTGAGCTGGCTAGCCATCAACTACCCACAAGAAACCATAGTTCTTGGGGACGTCAACATTGACTGGTCTCTCTTTTCTACCCATGCAACTCCACAACCTATTAACCTACATGGTTTTTCCCAAAATATCCTATCCCCAACCAGAATAGGCAACTCACTTCAAAAAGAAAGTATAATTGACTGGATCCTTACTAATAGAGACTCTAATAACTACACCACTGGTACCCTTCCCTGTGACCTCAGCGATCACCTAATAACTTATATCATTAAACATAAATGCCCAACTTCTAACACCCCTATATAGATTAATCAGAAACAAAAAAATTCGTCCCTCAATTATTTCTTGCTGACCTGAAATCCTGCAACTGGACCATATTAAAGACTCTTCCACTAGAAGAGAGTGTGTCCCACTTCAATGACACGTTCCTTAAAATACTTGACTCACATGCTCCACATAGACAAATTAGAACCAAAACTCGCATAGCACCTTGGCTCACTACTGATACTAAATCCAAAATCAAACTGTGACCTAGCCTGGGACAAATGGAGAGCCACAAAAACCCCCCAAGACCGTTGTAAATTTCAACAACTAAGAAATGCCACGAAAACTGCCATAACCCAAGACAAAAAACAATATTTCTGCAGCCTCCAGCAAAAACACCAGAACAACCCAAAGAAATTCTGGGCAGGCTTTAACAACCTTCTGCACCCAGGCAAAACTTCCACCCCAACCCCTGAGAAACTCTTAGAGAAAGGCCAAGAAGAAGTAGCCAACACCTTTAACTCCTTCTTCACTGAGACTATCCAAACCCTAGCCAGTCACCTTACCTCCACTTCCCCACCTGCTGCTAAACTGCAACGTGACAACCCTACCCCCTTTAATTTAAAGCCAGTCTCTTCCTCCTATGTACGCTCCCTCCTAAAAAAACTCAAACCAACTACCGTAGCGGCTGACCACCTTCCTGCGGAATTCTTACAAATTGCATCTGATGAAATAGCCTACCCCATAACAATCCTAATAAATAGAACTATAACTGAGATGAACATTCCCTCCATTTGGAAGACTTCCTATATCATTCCACTTCACAAAGGAGGTACCTCCCTGGAAATGTCAAATTATAGACCAATAGCCATTCTGTCCCCGATACGGAAAATCATGGAAAGATGCATCCACAAACAACTTCTTCACTATCTGACCTCTAATAATCTCTTGTCCAATGCCCAGCATGGTTTTCGCCCGCACCATAGTACAACTACTGCCCTCCTTTCCTTTATTGACTCAATCAACAACAATCGCAATAGCAAACTCATATCATCTGCCCTCTTTCTGGACCTATCAAAAGCATTCGATATGGTCAATCATCAATTCCTTCTCAACATCCTTGAAACCCTACGTCTGGACACTCCAGCACTAAACTGGTTCAAGGCCTACCTCACTGGTAGGCAACAAGCTGTCCTATGGCAAAACAGAATATCAGGACTGCTCCCGAATACCATAAGCGTTCCTCAGGTCTCGATACTGGGCCCACTTCTGTTTTCCATCTTCATAAATGACCTTCAATCAGTCATCCCTAAATCCACCTGCATACAATATGCCGTGACTCCACCTTAATCTGCTCCGGCGTCTCCTCGAATCTCCAAATGACCACACAACATTGTTTTCACTAGTTGAAAAATGGTTCACTGACTTAAAACTTCTACTTAACCCAGCTAAAACCAAACTATTACTTTTCTTCCCCAACGTCTTCTCACCTCTAGGTAAAGAACTCCCAAACACTAACAACATAACCTTTCATATTAAATCCAATAATGGGACCCTCATAACCCCTGTCACCAGTACCAAACTGCTAGGTATCACTATTGATCATAAGCTCAAATTTGACATACACATTACCCAAACAGTTAAGTCTGTTAACAAAAAACTAGGATCTATGTACAGAATTAAAACTTCCTAACTCCCACTACCAAATTAACTATTGCTCGCACCCATCTCCTCTCTTCCCTCCTCTATGCTTCCCGATCCTCTCTTTTCTCAATAAACGTGAACTTAACATGCTCTCTCTTGCCTATAACCACATTGCCAGATTTATTACAGGTTCCCCTTATCGAACCCATCATTGCCTTAATCTGAAGACTTGGCTGGTTGGAACTGCCAAATCTCCTCAAACTTAGCCAACTCTTGAAGCTTATAAAATAATCAACCATCCTGATAGAACTCCCTCACTGTGCAAAATTCTCACTCCATATACTAACCTCAACAGTCTCCGATCATCAAACAGCATCCAGATCCTAACCATTAAAGCAAAAACTCAGGTGGGGATGCCCTTTTTGCATATTGCATTGGCAAGCAGTGGAACCCCGTGCCAAACAACCTTAGACTTACTACTTCGCTCAATCATTTCAAAGCTAACCTTAAAGAATATCTCTCCACACAATGGACATGCCCATGTCGTGAACCTGACTAACTACATATCTCATAACTTCTAGTTCCACTTCCCTAGCCCATTTCCCTAATTGCAGATCTCTAAAATTTCTCTTTCCTTTTAGTAATAAGGAAAATCTCTGATTTCAGTCTATTTTCCAGTATCTGTAACGAAATCAATGTTTTGTGTATAATTTCCTGTCTGTCCTTTTGTCTTATATAACATCTATGTAAATTTTCATTCCTGCATATGTAAGCTATATTCTCTTGTTGTAACAATACTTTGAATTTTGCAATTTAATTATGTACTTCTATTGTGTATTGGAGCTTTTCTCCTCGGGCCTCTACTGAAAACGGATATGTATCCAGCTAGACCAGCCCGGTTAACAAATGTAAAATAAATAAAATAAATAAATAAATCTGCAAGCCTGGGAAAACATCACTCAGGATCGTTGGGTGCTTCGAATTATTGCCGGATGTTACACCATTCCCTTTATCTCACCCCCTCCCAGACATTCCACCCAGTCAAAGGGACCAAGCAGCGTTAGAAGTCTCAAAGCTGCTGGAAAAAGGAGTCATCCAACCAGTCCCCTCAGACCAGATCGGATCAGGAACTTACTCAAGGTTATTTTTGGTGCCCAAAAGAACAGGGGACTTGAGGCCCATCCTGGATCGCAGCCGTTTAAACCGCTTCGTCAGGAAGTCCAAGTTCCGAATGGTCACTCTTTAAACCATTTTTCCCTTGTTGGAAAAAGGAGTATGGATGTGCTCCATCGCTCTCAAGGATGCCTATTATCATATCAAGATAAACAAGGCCTCCAGGAATCACTTACGCTTCCGGCTGGGAGCCAGTCATTTTCAATTTCGAGCCCTGCCCTTTGGTCTCACCACAGCCCCCAGGGTGTTTACCAAATGTCTGGCAGTGGAGACGTCTAGGATTCCAGGTGTTTCCTTACCTAGACGACTAGCTTCTCACCGCCCCCACCAGGCATCTACTTATTCGAGCCACTGAGGCCACCATCAACTTGGGTCAACTCCTAGGGATTACTTTCAACTGGCAAAAATCTGTCTTGCTGCCATCACAACGTGTTGCATTTATCAGCGCAGAGCTAGATTCCGTAGAAATGAGGGCTTTCCTTCCTACAGAAAGAATAAAAGTGCTACAGGCTCAAGTTTTGGCCTTATTACCTCTGAAAAAGGTCCAAGCTAGACTAGTTCTTCAATTACTAGGTTCTATGGCAGCCACCATCCTACTAGTACCCCTGGCCAGGCTACATATGCGGGCACTACAGTGGCTTCTTTCGGTCCAGTGGTCCTTTCAAGAGCTCCCTCTGTCTCATCCGATTCTTATAACGGAACAATGCCGACAAGATCTGAGTTGGTGGCTTCATTCACCCAATCTTAACAAAGGCAGATCCCTGAATCCTCTGCCCCCTACTGCCACAGTGACCACGGACGCCTCCCAGACAGGGTGGGGGGGGGGCATTATCTGGGCAGAACGGTCCAAGGCACGTGGCAGGAACACGAGGTACACTTGCATATAAATGTTCTGGAGATGAGAGCGGTGCTACTAGCGTTGCAAGCACTTCACAGCTCTCTTCCCAAGGGCACTATCTCAATTCTTTCCGACAACATGTCAGTCGTGTGGTACCTGAACAAACAGGGGGGAACCAAGTCCTATCCCCTTTGCAGAGAGGCCTTGAGAGTGTGGAATTGGGCAGTGTCTTCCCAACTTTTTCTAGTGGCAACGCACATTCCGTGGAAGTCCAATGTGATAGCAGGCAGGCTAAGCAGAGCTATTTTGATGCCTCATGAGTGGTCCCTGAACGATCGAGTTGCGGCTCAGATCTTCTCCATGTGGGGTATACCTTGCTGCGACCTATTTGCCAGTCCCTTCAATGCCAAGTGCAGCAATTACTTCACTCTGATCCCCCCTCAGGGGGAGTCACCCAGGGATGCTCTAGTCCATGATTGGCCCCCCGGTCTGCTCTATGCCTTCCCTCTGTTTCCTCTGCTGCCAAGAGTGATTCAGAAGGCAATTTCTTTGGGAAGCAAAATGATCTTGATCGCACCACACTGGCCCCATCAAGTTTGGTTCCCCTTTCTCCAGAGATATACTATGGACGGTCCTTGGATTCTGGACCCAGTTCCAGACCTATTGACTCATCTGTCAGGGCAGTTCCACCCATCCCTGTGAACCCTCAAGCTCACTGCCTGGCTTCTCCACTTCCGTCCATAGTCAGACAGCTTTCCTTTACACCGGAAGTGGTACATATCCTATCTTCCTCCCACAAACCTTCCACTAAGAAGATATACTCCAGTAAATGGAAAAGATTTGCTATCTGGGCCCAGTCACATAACCTAGATCCCTTCACAGCCCCTGTGATGGCAGTTTTAGAATTTTTGGCTACTCTTTTCAGACAAGGTTCCGCTGCCTCCACTATTAAGGTACAGCTGGCGGCAATTTCTAATTTTCACGTTTCATATGAGCCTTCCCTCATGGGCCATAAACTGTGTAAAGCATTCCTAAAAGGAGCCTGGTTACTTCGTCCCCCAGTTTCACAGCCAGTTTTGCCATGGGATTTAAACTTGGTGCTTAGGGCCATAACTTCTCCTCCCTTTGAGCCTGCAGCCACTTGTGAATTAAAATATTTGTCCTGGAAGACAGCCTTTCTGGTGGCCCCCTCCCCCCCAAAAGGAGAGATATCTATACCAAGCGATTGCAGCCCCCCAAACATCTCCAACGCCCAAGTGAGAACTGCTCTCTCCAAAGCAAAAAACACAGCATCCATGGGACCTGATGGTGTCCCCGGCTGTGTGCTCCACGAACTCAACGAGGAATTAAACCCACAGCTAGGACAGCTGTTTAATCATAGTCTTACCTCTGGATATGTACCCAGGGAGTGGGGCACTGCAACTGTGGTCCCACTTCACAAAGGCGGTGCCTCCACCGACCCTGGAAATTACCGGCCCATTAGCTTGACAAGCCTTATCTGCAAAGCCATGGAGAGGATCATAATGGACCTCATAAATAAAGACATAGGGAATTTGCAGACTTTGGATCCATCCCAGTTTGGCTTTGTCAAAGGCAGATCATGCCTTCTAAACTTGGTTGACTTTTTCGAAACAGTCACCAAAGCCATTGATGAGGGAAAGGCAGTCCATACAGCCTACCTCGATCTGGCGAAGGCCTTTGATACAATACCCCACTCGGGTATCATTGAAAAACTCATCAGCTTAAATGTTAACCCATACATCACAAGATGGGTTGCAAACTGGCTGAGTGACAGAACCCACAGGGTCAGAGTTGCTGGTGCCATGTCAGACTCAAAGCCTGTCACAAGTGGTGTACCACAGGGCTCAGTCCTGGGCCCACTCTTGTTTGGCATCTACTTTTCCAAGTACAAGCAAACACAGGAGGGTTATGGCTGACAAAGTTTGCAGATGACTGCAAACTGGGCCATAGTAGAAAACACATCTGACACAGATATCCTTCAGAAGGGTCTCACAGAAACGGATAACTGGTGCCAGAGCCATTGCCTAAAGTTAAATGCCAAAAAATGCATAGTCATACCCTTGGGAAAAACAAGGTTACCTAGCTACCAAATAGGTGGCAATCCACTGAGTACAGAAGAAGTTATCAGGGACCTGGGGACCCAGGTTGATAGTAGTCTGTCATTCGACACCCATGTAGCTAAAGTAGTTAGGAAGACCTTCTACATTGCCCACCTTATCATGAAGGGATTCTCATCTAGATCAAGGGAGGTCATAGTCTCCCTATACTCATCACTCATCAGACCAATGATTGAGTACAATGCCCCATTCGAATGTATCTGACCCGACACTTGCAGCAGCTGGAGAGGCCACAAAGTTCCTCACCAAAAGGATAAAGGGTCTCAAACATCTGTCCTATGCTGCCCGACTGAAAGAACTCCAGCTCTATTCAGTCGCTTACCGCTGCTCAGAGGTGACCTTTGCCTAACATACAAGGCCATGTCAAACCCAGATTTGATGAATATGCTTCACCTCAAAAAATCTAGATCCGTCAGAGCCACAAGGCCGGGAGACTTAAACCTCGACACGGCTATTAATAGGACGTGCTGGAGGGATAGATTCATCACCCAAAGACTCCCTATGCTGTGGAATAAAATCCCGGTATATGTGAGGCAGAGCACCTCGCTGGCCTTGTTCAAGAGAAATCTTGACCAATGGATGGGAGATCGCAGATATACCCCAGGGATTACCTCAGTGTCACTGCTCAACAGAGGCACAGCAAAATAATGGGTATAGTTCCCCATACTAAAGGGGTGGCGTAAGCCACAAAACTATGGGCTAGGCTTGTAAATGCCCTCGGGCAGATAGCCTAGTATGAACCTATGAACCTATGAGCCATTACTTCAGCCAGAAGGGTATCAGAGCTTCAAGCCCTTTCTGTTAAACCTCCTTATTTGATTTTTCATAAGGATAGAGTATCCTTGAGACTCAACCCTTCCTTTCTTCCTAAGGTTTCTTCTACCTTCTGTCTTCACCAATCCATTGAGTTACCAGTGTTTTTCCCACACTTTTCAAACAAGGCAGAATTCAAATTTCACCAATTGGATGTACATAGACAACTGAGGTTTTATTTGCACATGACAAAACAAGGGAGGAAATCAGATCAGTTGTTTGTGTCCTTTTCAGAGAACAGGATTGGTAGCCCTGTGACCAAAGGCACTATTGCAAGGTGGATTAAGGACTATATCTCATTTATTTACACATTGGCAGATAGAGATCTACCTTTCCCAGTTAAAGCACATTCTACCAGGGCTATGGCTACCTCAGTGGCTTTTCATGCTAGGCTCTCTTTGGATGAAATCTGTGCAGCAGACACCTGGGCTTCCCCACACACCTTTATTTCTCATTATAAGCTGGACGTGGCTTCTAGAGGCCGGGCTTCCTTTGGTTCCACGGTGCTCAGGAGTGTTTTCTCATGAGCCTCCCAGGATATAGGTGCTAGGGACGCTGTCCCGTCAGTAATGAATGTAGGCGAGATAGGACCACATTACATCAATTAGTTATGTACTCACCATAACGATAGATGTATGTGGTCCATTTGGCCTACATTCTTACGTACCCACCCACCTTCCCCCTTTCTGGTGGACTTGGAGGAAATTTATATTCTTAGACCCTTTTGAGGATATTATTTTTTCTCTCTTCCTGCTGTGTGTTCCTGTGAGGTTATGTATGTGTAATGATTATATTGTGGCAAACAAGATCTGGGAGTTTGGGTGTGGTACATCCTGGGATACAGGCTTAGCCCAGCCAATTAGAGACTTCGTTCTAGTAATAGCGGCCGAGTCGGAGCTGATTCTCAGCTCCGAGCCCGTCAGTAATGAATGTAGGCGAGATAGGACCACATTAGATCCATATATTTATATAAAAGAAAACAAACCATGACAACATGTGCACAGTTACAAACACTGTACATCACATACATTCCTTTATGCAATTATCAATCCAACATTACATACATTTCTCAATTACTGCCTTTCCTCAAACCTCACTCTTCTTCCAAAACATTATTCTGCACATATTGTTCCCACAAGTAAGTTTTTCTAAGTCATTTTCTCTTTACTTTTTTTTTATAGATCCCAGTTCCATTTCTTTTCCTCTGTTACAATATTCACTAATTTAAATACAGTTACTTCAGAATTTGATTTCAATTTCCTAATAATTACTTTTTTAGCAGCCACTAGAATTAAACTTAACAAGGTCATATTATTCCTCAGCAATTCAGATCTTGCATTCCAGGTCAAAAAAATAAGTTATATACCCACCATAATGTTCCATCTGTTTTCATCTCTCCTCACATATGGATCAGATCTGACTCGGCTATTAGCAAGCTTGTGGCAACCAAAAAGCTCTTGTATACCTCCCCTTACTCACAATGCATCACTTCCCATTACCTCACAGCTTGTTTGCTATAATAAGAAGTTATGTCTTACCATAACGTTCCATGTTAGTTGTCTTCTTCTCGCCTTCTTTCTTGCTGGATGTGTTCGGAGCCGATCCTCGGCTCCGACTCTGCCTATACTATAGCTCGAGAGCTATTTTTACCGGCTCGAGGCAGCCCTATATCCCATAATACCATGCGCTAACTCCCCAGATCTCGTTTGGAAGCTAAGACATAGTATAAAGAATAATATTATAAAAATAATATTATAATCCTCTTTTACTAGAAAAGATTACCTGCTACTAACACTAAGGATACAAGGAAAAGATGCAACATATTGTATCTCCAGAAATGGAAGGACTCAGAATCTCGAGTCTGTCCAGGCTAGGGGGCAGGAGGGAGGGACACAAGAAAGAAGGCGAGAAGAAGACAACTAACATGGAACGTTATGGTAAGACATAACTTCTTAATGTTAAGTTGTCATTCTCGCCTTCATTCTTGCTGGATGGGACAGCGTCCCTAGCATCTTAGTCCTGGGTGGCTCAATGAAACAGACTCCTGAGTACAGTGCAACCAAAATCAGCTCTATTTCTGGAGGCTAAATCAAGCTTGTAATGGGCAATAAAGGTATGTTTGGAAGCCCATGTAGCTGCTGCACAAATGGCATCTAGTGGTAACCTTGCTTGAAACGCCATTGAAGTTGATACAGCCCTGGTTGAATGAGCCTTAGGCCTAGAAGGAAGATGCCTGTGCCTCAACTCATAGACCAAGGTAATGATAGATGTCAGCCATCTGGAAAGAGTAACTTTCGAAACCGGAAGCCCTTTCTTACCTGCCGCATAAGAGAGAAAGAGCTGGTCTGACTTTCTGAATTGCTTTGTCCTGTCTAGGTAATACCGTAATTGGAGATGAACATCTAATGAATGTAACTTTTGTTCAGCCCTGTTGGTATAGTCTGGGAAAAAGACAGGTAAATCAATGGAGTGATTTAGATTTGCTTCCGATAACACTTTTGGTAGGAAGGAAGGGTTTGTCCTGAGAGTTACCCTGTCTTTATGAAAAACCAAATAAGGAGGACGGACAGATAAGGCTTGAAGTTCCGAGACCTTTCTGGCAGATGTTACAGCTACTAAAAACAGCGTTTTCCAAGAAAGAAGTTTGAGGGAGCAAAAAGCTGCAGGTTCAAAAGGGGGCAGAATTAGTGAGGTTAGAACTAAATTCAAATCCCATTGTGGAGGTGGATCTCTGACTGGAGGTCTGAGCAAAAAGATGCCCTTGAGAAAGGCTTTGCAGAGTTTGTGGGACATAATATTTGCTTCTGAGAGTCCAACATGAAAATTAGCAATAGCCGCTAATTGTACTCTGATAGTGGCCGATGATGACCCAGAATGAAAAAGCTCCGCCAGAAAGTCCAGAACCTCATGAATGGGTGCATGGAAAGGATCTAAGGACCTAGTTTGTGCCCAGTGTGAAAAACGCTTCCATTTACTAGCATAAGTCTTCCTAGTATTGGACTTATGGGAGGCTAGAATGATATCATGAACAGGAGGAGAGATGAGGGGAAGCCTGGCTATGGCTGGAAGTGGAGCAACCAAGCTGTGAGGTTGATGGAATTTAGAGACTGATGCAGCTTGCCTGTGAGGTGGGTGAACAGATCCGGAAGGGGTTCCAGATGCCAAGGCTGTTCCAGTAGATATTTGTGCAGGAACGGGAACCAAACTTGTTGAGGCCAAAACGGTGCAATGAGGATCATTTTGGATCTCAATGCGGTTGCTTTCTGAATTAGTTGCGGGATCAACGGAAAAGGAGGAAAGTCATAGAGAAGACCCCGGGGCCAAACGTGAACAAGAGCGTCTCTGAGGGGTTGGCCTGGCAGAGGAAAAAGTGTGAAGAAGTCGAGGCACTTGCTGTTTTGGGGGGTTGCGAAAAGGTCGCAGCAAGGCTGGCCCCACTTCCGAAAAATTCCGTCTGCTACCGCTTGATTTAGAGACCACTCGTGAGGCATGAGGATAGTTCTGCTCAATCTGTCTGCTATGACGTTGGACTTCCTGGGGATGTGCGTTCCTATCAGAAACCGTTGAGATGAAATCGCCCATTGCCAAAGTCTGAGTGCTTCTCGACAGAGGGGATAGGACCTTGTTCCGCCCTGCTTGTTTATGTACCACACCACAGACATATTGTCCGTTTGAATTGCTATAGTCCCCGTGGGAAGAGAGCTCTGAAGGGCTTGCAACGTCAAAAGCACCGCCCTCATCTCCAGGACATTTATGTGCAGGTGGCATTCTGACTGTTGCCAAGTGCCCTGGTCCATCCTGCCCTGATAATGCCCCCCCCACCCGATCAGGGAGGCATCCGTTGTGACAGTGGCAACTGGAGGGGGGAAAACAATGGGTCTGCCCTGAAAAAGCTGAGGGGAAACCATCCACCAGGAGAGATGTTTCTTGCAAGATGGGATTATCCAAATGTTGTGGGTCATTGGTATGAAGGAGCCTCATGTGGAAGCGGGCTAATGGAAGTAGAAGAATCGCCACCGCCATGAGGCCCAACACTTTCAATACTCGGTTGACCTGGACTTTGTTG